>NC_090376.1:110999650-112199650 GCF_036365525.1 Heterodontus francisci
TTATACCGCCCGCCGCCTCTCCACTGACATTGCTGGATTTTTCATTGAACAGGCAGCCGTCACATGCCGTCCCATTCATGATCTGAAAAGCCAGCGGGTCTTCACTCTGCATTACAGAAGGGAGGAGGGAGGGCGGATACACAGGTGTCTAACTCTGCATTCTTAAAGGGAAGAGTGAGCGGGGATATGCAGGGGTCTAACCCTGCATTCTTAGCTACTAAGTATCATCACCTCATTCCATGACAATATGAAAGGCACAATTCAACATGGTGGCTCCTCATCAGAGCCCTTTCCTATCCTGAGTGGCGTGAAACAGGGTTGTATTCTCGCACCCACACTTTTTGGGATTTTCTTCTCCCTGCTGCTCTCACATGCGTTCAAGTCCTCTGAAGAAGGAATTTTCCTCCACACAAGATCAGGGGGCAGGTCGTTCAACCTTGCCCGTCTAAGAGCGAAGTCCTCAGTACGGAAAGTCCTCATCAGGGAACTCCTCTTTGCTGACGATGCTGCTTTAACATCTCACACTGAAGAGTGCCTGCAGAGTCTCATCAACAGGTTTGCGGCTGCCTGCAATGAATTTGGCCTAACCATCAGCCTCAAGAAAACGAACATCATGGGGCAGGACGTCAGAAATGCTCCATCCATCAATATTGGCGACCAAGCTCTGGAAGTGGTTCAAGAGTTCACCTACCTAGGCTCAACTATCACCAGTAACCTGTCTCTAGATGCAGAAATCAACAAGCACATGGGAAAGGCTTCCACTGCTATGTCCAGACTGGCCAAGAGAGTGTGGGAAAATGGCGCACTGACACGGAACACAAAAGTCCGAGTGTATCAGGCCTGTGTCCTCAGTACCTTGCTCTACGGCAGCGAGGCCTGGACAACGTATGCCAGCCAAGAGCGACGTCTCAATTCATTCCATCTTCGCTGCCTTCGGAGAATACTTGGCATCAGGTGGCAGGACTATATCTCCAACACAGAAGTCCTTGAAGCGGCCAACACCCCCAGCTTATACACACTACTGAGTCAGCGGCGCTTGAGATGGCTTGGCCATGTGAGCCGCATGGAAGATGGCAGGATCCCCAAAGACACATTGTACAGCGAGCTCGCCACTGGTATCAGACCCATCGGCCGTCTCACGTCCCATTCTCAGACAGTACTATGAACAGAGAGGACATCCCAGTGTAGATGATGATTTACTCATCCATGATGAGAGAGTAGTCATTCCGAGAGTTCTGAGACTTGCTATACTATAAAGATTGCACCAAGGATATTTGGGCATCACAAAATGTCGAGCTAGTGCAAGATATTCTGTTAGGTGGCCAGGTCTCATAAAATCACTAGAAGAGATGATATCAAGATGTATCACTTGTGCTATTCATCGTCAGGAAACAAGAGAACCATTGATGTCATCTTCCTTCCCATCAAGACCATGGGAATGTCTTGGGTTGGACCTTTTCAAATACAGAGGTAAAATGTTCTTGATCATAGTAGACTACTACTCCAGATGGATAGGAGTCAAGCAAATTCAGGATCACACTTCTGAAGCAGTAATTACATCATTGAAGGAGACATTTGCAACACATGGAATCCCAGACCTTGTATTCTCAGACAATGGACAGCAGTTTGCCAATGAATACTTTAGAGAGTTCACGATATCATATGGATTTGTTCATATCACCGGCTCACCAAGATACTCTCAAGCTAACAATGAAGCTGGAGGAAGAGTGTGCACAGTGAAAGCATTGCCGAAGAAAAATAATGATATCCAACTTGCACTTCTGAGCTATCGTTCAACTCCACTCAAAAATGGTTGTGCGCCATGTGAACTCCTAATGGGAAGCAGACTGAAAACCCAACTTCCTACTCTCACACACACATTCATGTCGCAAGTACGAGTTGCTGACTTGGACAAAGTGAGGGAGAAAGAGGACAGAGATCATTCCAAACAGATGTGGAACTATGACAAACATCACAAGGCACAAAACCTACCAGTCCTCCAACCAGGAGATGGTTGAACAGATGCCACATCCACGGTGCTACTTTATCAAAACAGAGCATGGTATGGTGAGATGGAACAGGCATACATTGGTGGCTATACAGAAGCAAACTCCTATCCCGGGGAATCAGTCATCTACTAAATTTAATGGACGAAAGATGCTGCATTTATCCACCAATCCAAAGGACAACCCAAATGGTGAACCTCAGTCATCTACAAATTCCACTTGCATAGCAGAGTCTGAGAGACCATTCACAGGACTTAAAACCTCAATCCCCTCTGGAGGGAGAAGAGAAGTCATTATGGTAGACTTGTGAAATTGCCAGAGCGATTGTCCATGTAGAAATGGAAATCAGAGACTTGGGGGAAGATGTAGTTTAATGTGTTATATTAGACATTGGGTTGTTAATAGGTTAATTCTAAGTGGTTAATATGGTAATCATACTGTGTACTTCCTCACAGGAAATGATGTAAATCCACATCATGTGACTCCCTCGTGCAGTCTCGGAAGATGTAAACCATAGCAGTAAGACATGTTTCAATAAAGCTCCTGTTTCTTTTATATCAGCAGACTCTTTAGATATTCTGTATTAAGCTAACAATAAGGGAGCCCACTTCCTGGGAAGCTGCCATGACTCATTCAAACTTCGGCAGTCCCAGGTACCACATCTTTTCATTCCCCGCAACATCCCCCCAACCTTGCTCGCCTTCGGGGTGGATTCTTGAGGATAAGGGCTACCCATTGAAGCCATGGTTTCTGATACCTGTAAGGAACCCCAGTAATGATGCAGAAGAGTGTTAAAATGCCTGTCACAGCTCCACCAGAGTGACCATCAAGCAGGTCATTGGTGTGCTGAAGATGCGTTTCCGCTGCCTCGATAGATCTGGTGGAGCCCTACAGTACGCCGCACAGAAGGTTAGATGCAACTTTGTGGTCTGCTGTGTTCCACATAACATAGCACTACACAGGAGGGAGGCATTGCCAGAGGAAGACATGTAGGAGCATGAAACATTTTCTGACGGTGAGGACACAGAGGGCACACAAGGCCAAGCAGCCGTGGAATATCCTAGCAGAGTGATGGAGGGCAGACATCTTGAGCAGCATGTAAGGGAGGCAAGACAAAGCCTTATAATGGAGTGTTCTCGAAATCTATGACTTGCAATGAATATAGATCTGACCAAAATTCACCATCATGCATGTCGTGTCAAGTTTTCTGCCTCCGTACTATCTTGCCCTCCAGCATGAATGTCAGCATCCAATTCAGCCAATTCCCATGTGACGTCATTTGAGTAATGAAACAATCATGGTCATTGGCATGTTAATGATGTCAGTGGTCACTTTGACAATGTAGTAAGGTGTTTGAGGGGATTTCCGTAGTTACACTCATGCCATGGTGAAATGCTGTTATCCATCAATGAAGGCTGAGGATTTGCACCAATGAACTTTTAATTACATTAAACATGAGATATTTATTTCATCTATGAATACCCATGTTTGCAAAGGTGTCTTTTTTATATGTTTGCATGTGCTCCTGTGGGTACATCCCCTTGCAATAGCAGTTGGACTGGAGGCAGGCTGCTGATCATGATGCCCCTTAGCTTGGGATGACTTCAGCGGGCGACCTTGGGTGCCTGCGGCCTGGAGGGCCCCAGCTGCCTGAAGACTTCCTGCACTGGTGCAGGACTGTTCTCAGGCATCGTGGCTTCTGGAGCTTGGCTCACTGGTGGAGGGGATGAGGAGCCGGTGTGCACACTCGAATCGCCCAGAGGGGAGACCTAAGCTGTGGAGCGCATCCTCTCCTCCACCCTCTCCAGGCTCCTTGGAACTTCCCTGCTTACTGGAGTAGGACCAGAAGCTGGATCATTCTCCAAACTCCTTCTCTCGCCCTGCCACTACTGTGTGGACCTCATGGCCAAGGCGAGGGTTTGCAGATCGTTGCGCATCTGTGGAATGTAGCTCTCCAAGAGGGTTACCAACCTCCTTTTGGATGAAGCCTTACGCTCATATACCTGGGACATGGCAGCAGTCATGGCATGGATGGACTCCACCACCGGCCGTTCAAGACAAGGCATGGCCTCTGACATGTCTTCCAGATGTTGCCTTACGTCTCCCTGCAACTCCACCATGCCCTGTGCTGTCAACACCAGAGAGTCATCATCAAGCTGGGGCTCAGCATGGACTCGGCCAACCATAGTCCTCGACTGTCAGAGGCCTTGGCTGTCTCAGCCTCAGCCAACTGCTTGTGCGCGTATATCGTTCTCTCACCAGATTGTGACTCTGATTGTAAAGCCGAGGTGAAAGTATCTGCACTGGTGGAAGGTGCAGGAGAGTCATGGCACGGTACATCCTCTGAGTGCTCCTCGTCCTCAGAGGTTGTCCTCAGTCTCGGGGTCTGTGCTCTCATGCAAATGGCAACCTGCAAGATACAATGCAAACAGCATATGTGTGGGTCAGGCTACACATATCCCATTAAGGACAGCATCCCAGAGCTAATTCACCATGACTATTGCATTTTTATCTGATCAGCAAAAATCACTCTCTTGCGTTGGGACCCCGTGCTCCACATCTGAGATGGCACGTCCTCTTTGGCTCCCAGCTATTTGCAGTGCCTCCTCTTTAGCTTGACTTACAGGATGCAGGTCAGGCACTCCGCCACCGGTCCTGCCATCTCCCTCCTGTTATGGGCCCTCTTCTCAAACAGCAAGGATGCAGATATTGAACATTGCCAAACTTCAACATCACAGTTCTACTAACGTGGGCACTTCATCAACACTTGGGGATGCTTTGTCTGGCATACTGACTCAACCTGTCATGGATCTAACTTGCTCTGAGGTATTACTAAGGGAGACTTGGTTCACTTATGCAGTCAGTCATCTGCTAGCAATCTGCTATGACCTCCCTGTCTTTGAAATGGCAGTAGCACCCATGTGGCATAATGTGCAGTGACAACCAGATCATACCAAGCACTTTTGGAACGTGGCACTTACCTTTACTTACCTTTTGTGAAGGGGAGGTTGTGTCTCACTAATTTGATTGAGTTTTTTGAGGAAGTGACAAAGATGATTGATGAAGGAAGGGCAGTGGATGTTATCTATATGGACTTCAGTAAAGCCTTTGACAAGGTCCCTCATGGCAGACTGGTACAAAAGATGAAGTCACACGGGATCAGAGGTGAGCTGGCAAGATGGATACAAAACTGGCTCAGTCATGAAGACAGAGGGTAGCAGTGGAAGGGTGCTTTTCTGAATGGAGGGATGTGACTAGTGGTGTTCCACAGGGATCAGTGCTGGGACCTTTGCTCTTTGTAGTATATATAAATGATTTGGAGGAAAATGTAGCTGGTCTGATTAGTAAGTTTGCGGACGACACAAAGGTTGGTGGAGCTGCGGATAGTGATGAGGATTGTCTGAGAATACAGCAGGATATAGATCGGTTGGAGACTTGGGCGGAGAAATGGCAGATGGAGTTTAATCTGGACAAATGTGAGGTAATGCATTTTGGAAGGTCTAATGCAGGTGGGAAGTATACAGTAAATGGCAGAACCCTTAGGAGTATTGACAAGCAGAGAGATCTGGGCATACAGGTCCACAGGTCACTGAAAGTGACAACGCAGGTGGATAAGGTAGTCAAGAAGGCATACGGCATGCTTGCCTTCATCGGTCGGAGCATAGAGTATAAAAATTGGCAAGTCATGTTGCAGCTGTACAGAACTTTAGTTAGGCCACACTTAGAATATTGCGTGCAATTCTGGTCGCCACACTACCAGAAGGACGTGGAGGCTTTGGAGAGGGTACAGAAGAGGTTTACCAGGATGTTGCCTGGTCTGGAGGGCATTAGCTATGAGGAGAGGTTGGATAAACTCGGATTGTTTTCACTGGAATGACAGAGGTGGAGGGGCGACATGATAGAGGTTTACAAAGTTATGAGTGGCATGGACAGAGTGGATAGTCAGAAGCTTTTTCCCAGGGTGGAAGAGTCAGTTACTAGGGGGCATTGGTTTAAGGTGCGAGGGGCAAAGTTTAGAGGGGATGTGCGAGGCAAGTTCTTCACACAGAGGGTGGTGAGTGCCTGGAACTTGCTGCCGGGAGAGGTGGTGGAAGCAGGTACGATAGCGACGTTTAAGAGGTATCTAGACAAATACATGAATAGGATGGGAATAGAGGGATACGGTCCCCGGAAGTGCAGAAGGTTTTAGTTTAGGCAGGCATCAAGATCGGCGCAGGCTTGGAGGGCCGAATGGCCTGTTCCTGTGCTGTGCTGTTCTTTGTTCTTTGAATGCTGGAGGTCATTGACCTTCTTCCTACATGAGACCCAGTTTCGTCAGTGACCTCACAACTACTAACCTTCTCTGCGATCTCTGTCCAGGCTTGCTTGATCAGGTATGAGGATCTCTTCTTGCCATCGCTGAGGAAGAGGACCTCCCGCCTTTGCCTTGCAGCCTGGAGGAGAATAAGAAGGGAGGCATCACTGAACTGTGGGAAACTTTGCTCGGACCTCCAACATGATCAGAAGGATGCCTAGTGGGGCAGCTTGCTGAGTTTTAACTTTTTGGAACAGCACTGAAGTGTTGCTTCAGTAAGCTTCCATAGAATGCAGGAACACAGCGAAGCAGAGTTGGCGGCTTTTAAAGTTGGCAACATGAATGCCATCTCCATTTCCACCCAGCCATGTGATTGGGGGGGCCAGCCGCCTCCATTATACAAAAGGCCGCTGCGTAATCATGGCAGCACGGCCAATCATGGGACAAGCGGGAGCGCCGCCATTTTGCACAACCGCTGCTGCTCCAGGTGGCATGATCAGAATATTCAGCCCTATTGTTTATATAATTGAGAGCAAAGGTTGTACACAGAGGCCTTCAGATGTACATAATACCTTCCCTATGTTCAGCACCACTCCTTGTTGACTTAACAAGATTTTCATAACTCTTCCAACAAACCCAAAACTTCCACTAACTCTGCAAGAGCAAATAGACAGTAAAAAGCAACTAATTTGCATGCTGATTGTGATGTCTTTAAATAGCACTGGTGGTGGTCTCTCATGCTGCTGAATGCATGCTCAGTTGTGTGTGTTTAAGAGAGAGCATTAACTGAAGCAGCAAGGCTCAAAATCCTAGGCCAGGCATCAAATCAGCATTAGATTCTGACTAGTGTCACAATCTGTGCACTCTGAATACCTCCTGCACATGCACGTAACGCCTAAGCTAACACTTCAACAACATGGCATTCAGCGCGGGGTGTTCAAGAAGCGGTCAGGAGCGGAACTAATGGCATTTTTCATATTCACCAGCAACAGTAACACTGAAACTATTGGTGATTTGGAAGCAGGTTTTGCAGCCATAATATCTACAGCCAAAAATAAGTTTTACCATCTGCTGCTTGCCTCTTAAAGCCATGGTCTCCTATTCGGGTTATTTTTCTCTTTCATGCATCTCATCAGTTTACATAATAGAAACACATAAAAACCAAAAGGGATCATCAGCAATAACTTGCATTTGTATTCACCTTTGATGTAGAAAATATCTCTAAGTGCTTTTTCGGGAAGTTGGGGGGTAGGAGTTTGGGGGAAAAAAATGTATGGATAAAAGAATGAATGCTCCAACAGAGAGAGATAGATAAATGGAAAAAAAGAGAGGAAAGTAAGAAAGCAAAAAGAAAGTTTTGATTTTGGAGATCCATTGTAGAAGAGGGAAAAATACAAATCAAACCAAGGCGGAAAGTCGTTCAGGCTCTATAAGATAGTGAGAGAAGTAGAGTAGGGTGATTACTGGTAGTTTATAACACAATCGCATTGAAAATACCTCACATGTCACTGAGATTTCCTTTTAAATATTAAAGTTGTCAAATCTTTGAAAAATGTGCAACTTTTTAGCTTTTTAGGGAAAGGAAATTGTAGGTAAATGGGACGAAACAGGGCTTAAATGATTCTGTATGTTCACTGCTTTACTTCTTGCGGTTCTCAATGTGCAGCACCTCGCTGTGTTTCAGAAAGCATGTACATGGCCTGCCGACTTGCCTCCAAAAGTAGGACTCTGTAGTCAAACATTCGGATTAATAAATGTACATGAGTGTGTTGAATGACTTTCCTTTTGTCTTTCTTCATCTGTGGGAAAGATTCTGAACTCCGGCATGGACTCGTTGGACCAAATGGCCTCATTCTGCACCGTAAATGACTCGATAACTCACCATAAGTCAAGAATTCCTCTGTTCATGGTTCATAGTGACAGCAAAATCATAATTGTGTTGTAAAAGAAAGGAAGAACTTGCAGCACTTTATCATGTCCTCAGGGTTTCCCAGATAGCTTCCTAACCAATTTGTTACTTTGAAGTGCAGTAATTTGTATAATGTAGGCAATGTGGCAACACTTTTTTATTTGTTCATTGGACATGGGCGTCGTTGGCTAGGCCAGCATTTATTGCCCAATCCTAATTGCCCTTGAGGAGGTGATGGTGAGTTGCCTTCTTGAACCACTCCAGTCCTTGGGGTACACCTACAGTGCTATTAGGAAGGGAGTTCTGGGATTTTGCCCAATAATTGGTACACAGCATGATCTCACAAAACAAAAAATAAATGAATGACCATTTTTGTGGTGGTGGTTGAGAGAGGTCTGTTTATCGAGCCATCAGGAGAACTCCCTGCTCTTCTTTGAATAGCATTCACAAACGAGCAGATGGCATCTCCATTTAATGCCCCATTGAAAGACAGCACCTTGGACAATGGAACATTCCATTAATGCTGCACAAAAAGTGTCAACATAGATTATTGGGGTGAAACCCTTTTCTCTCAAGCTTCTCCTGGAGTTATGGCAGTGGAATGGGAGAAGGCCCCCCCCCACTTCCCCCACCAACCTAATATGTTCAAGTGAGGCTTCAACCCACAACTCACTGACTGGCAAGAAAAAGTGCTTGCTACCGAGCCAAGCTGGCAAAAGGATGCTAAATGTAGCCATCAGCAGAAATCAGGAATATCACAGGCACTGCATCCTCTGGGTTTTAGTAAAGCTCAAAGATACAGAGCACTTCAATGAAGAAACTTGTGAGAGAGATATCAGAGAAGAGAGAGGAGGGAGAGGAAGATGAAAGGAACAAAAAAGGCAACTGAGAAGGGAGTGAGGAAATAGTCAGACCTGGGGAGATACATAATGAGAAAAATATGTAACAGACATACAAAAAAAGGGATGGTTTTTTCTCTTTATTTCGGTAGTAGCTAATCATCAATGGGGTGAGACCTCTTTCTGCCTCTTGCCTGCACTTCTGACCCGACCAATTCCTTATGGTAACAATAATTTAAATAAATAGGGCTGGTGATGGAGGCCTATTTAAAGTGCATCTGGGTTATTTGCCTCAGCTTGTGGAAGGGATTGCTGTGGCATTTTGCCACAATGTATCATGATCAGTGGTGCTGGCTAAAGATTTAAAAGAAAACTATGTTCAATTTGAATTTTGCCCTTTGATTAGTACAATTGATTGCACCTTGCCAAAACTCTCTTTAATATTTACCCACCAAACCCACTACCCAGGGTGAAACTAGACATGAGATGCATTAGCATTCTTTGGGTCCAGCATCGCCAAGACACAAATAGTGGGAACACAAACAAAAAATGCTGGAAATACTCAGCAGATCTGGCAGCATCTTTTTTTGTATTCATTCATGGGATGTGAGTGTCGCTGGCTAGGCCAACATTTATTGCCCATCCCTAATTGCCCTTGAGAAGGTGGTGGTGTGCTGCCTTCTTGAACCGCTGCAGTCCATGGGAGGTAGGTACACCCACAGTGCTGTAAGGAAGGGTGTTCTAGGATATTGATCCAGCGACAGTGAAGGAACGGTGATATAGTTCCAAGCCTGGATGGTGTGTGGCTTGGAGGGGAACTTGCAGGTGGTGGTATTGCCATGCATCTGCTGCCCTTGTCCTTCTAGGTGGTAGGGGTTGTGGGTTTGAAAGGTGCTGTCGAAGGAGCCTTGGTGCATTGCTGCAACGCATCTTATAGATGGTACACACTGCTGCCATTGTGCGTCGGAGGTGGAGGGAGTGAATGTTTGTGGATGGGATGCCAATCAAGCGGGCAGCTTTGTCCTGGATAGTGTTGAGCTTCTTGAGTATTGTTGGAGTTGCATCCATCCAAGCAAGTGGAGACTATTCCATCACACTCCTGACTTGTGCCTTGTAGATGGTGGACAGGCTTTGGGGAGTCAGGAGGTGAGTTACTCGTCACGGGATTCCTACCCTCTGACCTGCTCTTGTAGCCACAGTATTTATATGGCTACTCCAGTTCAGTTTCTGGTAAATGGTAGCCCCTAGGATGTTGATCGTGGGGTTTCAGCGATGATAATGATTGAATGTCAAGGGGAGATGGTTAGATTCTCTCTTGTTGGAGATGGTCATTGGCTGGCACTTATGTGGCGCGAATGTTACTTGCCACTTATCAGCCCAAGCCTGGATATTTGTCCAGGTCTTGCTGCATTTCTTCATGGACTGCTTCAGTATCTGAGGAGTCACGAATGTTGCTGAACGTTGTGCAATCATCAGCGAACATCCCCACTTCTGAGCTTATTATTGAAGGAAGGTCATTGATGAAGTAGCTGAAGATGGTTGGGCCTAGGACATTACCCTGAGGTAATGATGTCCTGGAGCTCAGATGATTGACCTCTAACAACTACAACCATCTTCCTTTGTGCTAGGTATGACTCCAGCCAGCGGAGAGTTTCCCCCCGATTCCCATTGACTTCAGTTTTGCTAGGGCTCCTTGATGGTTAAATGCTCGGTTAAATGCTGCCTTGATGTCAAGGGCAGTTACTCTCGACTCACCTCTTGAGTTCTGCCCTTTTGTCCATGTTTGAACCAAGGCTGCAATGAGGTCAGGAGCTGAGTGGCCCTGGCGGAACCCAAACTGACTGTCACTGACCAGGTTATTGCTAAGCAAGTGCCGCTTGATGACACTGTTGATGACAACTTCCATCACTTTACTGATGATTGAGGGTAGACTGATAGGGTGGTAATTGGCCAGGTTGGACTTGTCCTGCATTTTGTGTACAGGACATATCTGGTTAATTTTCCACATTGCAGGGTAGATGCCAGTGTTGTAGCTGTACTGGAACAGCTTGGCTAGGGGCGCGGCAAGTTCTGGAGCACAGGTCTTCAGTACTATTGCCAGAATATTGCCAGGACCAATACCTTTTCAGTATCCAGTGCCTTCAGTCGTTTCTTGATATCACGTGAAGTGAATCGAATTGGCTGAAGTCTGGCATCTGTGATGCTGGGGACTTTAGGAGGAGGCCGAGATGGATCATCAACTCGGCACTTCTGGCTGAAGATTGTTGCAAATGCTTCAGCCTTATCTTTCGCACTGATGTGCTGGGCTCCCCCATCATTGAGAATGAGGATATTTGTGGAGCCACCTCCTCCAGTTAGTTGGTTAATTGCCCACCATCATTCACGGCTGGATGTGGCAGGACTGCAGAGCTTAGATCTGATCCGTTGGTTATGGGATCACTTAGTTCTATCTATCGCATGCTGTTCATGTAGTTTGGCACGCAAGTAGTCCTGTGTTGTAGCTTCACCAGGTTGACACCTCATTTTGAGGTATGCCTGGTGCTGCTCCTGGCATCCCCTCCTGCACTCTTCATTGAACCAGGGTTGGTCTCCTGGCTTGATGGTAATAGTAGAGTGGGGAATATACCGGGCCATGAGGTTGCAGATTGTGGTTGAGTACAATTCTGCTGCTGCTGATGGCCCACAGCGCCACATAGATGCCCAGTTTTGCATTGCTAGATCTTTCAAAATGTATCCTATTTAGCACGATGGTAGTGCCACAGAACAGGATGGAGTGTATCCTCAATGTAAAGGCGGGGAAAGAGAAATCTGTAGAGAGAGAAGCAGACCTAATGTTTTAGGTCAGTGACCCTTCATCAGAACAAATAATGGGATATGCTCCCATATTTAAACGACCTATTCTACATCCAATATCACTTCTGGAGGAAACGATAGAGATATAAAAAATAATTAGAATGGAGCAGAGGCAGAAAAAACAGTTATAGAAAGGCAGATAAATTTTATATAGTATGTTATTACATTGAAATGTCAAAGCATTTCATACACAATCAGGTATTTTGAAGTTAAATAGCAGCTGTTGTATTGGCAAGAATGGCAGACAATTGGAAACACCCCACATAAAGCAATGAGATGAAAGATCAGTTCATATGACAATTAATTTTGGTAGTGTTGGCTCAAGAAATAATGTTGTTCAGAATACTTCTTTGAACTGGTCCTTATTCTGTCATTTCATCCAACAATACTCCCTCAGTACTGATCCTATAGTACTCAACAAAGAGAGTTTTTATCTGTCTGTAAGCAGTGCAACTGTAGTAAATTAAATGATACTTTGTTGGATGGGTAATTTTTTAAAGTGTAAAATGAAATCAAAATAAATGAGGAAAAAACTAATTAAATTGTCAGCTTTTGTGCCACATCAAAGGTTAAGATAATTCCAGCAGTCAAGAAGATAACATGTTTCAATAATGCATTCATTATAATGATAAATCAGTAAATTATGTTACTGCCCAAATGCTTTTATGACTTACCATAAAACCCATTTCCAGTTGCCAGTTTGAGTTTTGAGATTTAGCCTTCAGCTATAAATAATTCATATGAGAAGGTCACGTATGGACTTCATTCTTTGTTAGTCAAATGTACTCCAACTCCTGGAACATGCCCAAAAAACAATGTAGCTGCTACTTAAAAATGAATTAAACTTGGCCTCATTATTCAGTATGCAACATGGGACCTTGGCCAAGGAGAAACTGCTATATAGATGCTCCACTCATTTAACAGGATGCGGTGGTCGATAAATTCATTATACCTGAATTAAGAGTCTTTGTACTGATTCGATTAGTTCTACAACTATCTGCTATCAGATCAATGTCCCTGCTGAGTACAGTAAGGGTATCAGCTATTAACATCCATAGTTCACACACAAGTGTCTGCAACGCACCATTAACATTCATTTTTCTAACACCCTGCCCCACCCCCACAAAATGTGTCAATCAAATTTGAGTTCTTAACAATGCGATCACGTCTTTGGTCCACACAGTTGACTGAACATGATAAGATCATCAATATTCTCTTTGTATCATTTTGCTTTTCATTGGGATTTGACATGCAGAAAGTAGCAGACATCATCAAAGTGATCTTAAAACCTTTGTGACCCAGTATCCTGTTCACTTACAATGTGCAGTTCCACATGTTGGTGGCAGTTAATAGTGCCTGAATCAAAAGAGTTGCACTGATTTTAATCTGAATTGTCCCTGACTGCTCACCTTTGTGGGAGAAGATGGTCTAACTTGTACATATATATCTTAATCCTTCAGCAACCCTCTCACCCTGCCCATTGCCAAACAAGATAGCATGTCGGAAAAAGATACAATGTTTAAAGACACCTCTGGGAGCTTGTGCAGACAGAATTCACAAGAAAACCACTGTGACAACCTGACAGTGAACGGCACATCCAAACTTGAGCAGGTACCTATAAACGTTTATCTTTGTATAGAATACCAGATTTAATTGGTACTTACTGAGCCTAGAAACTATAATAAAACTATAATAGAATCACTGTATGACACATTGCTTCTTTGTTACTAATATAAGATTGCAGGACAGCAACTGAGCTGTTCTTCTTACTTGTTGCCTAAAAGCTTCAAATATTTTGACTTTGTTGACTTTCTTCACAGTTATTAACATTGATCTTTGGCTGAACTTTGCGAAATAGCTCTGATTGAATTTGGTAATGAACAGCTATGCTAATTACTAACATTTATTTTTTCACTGTTGTGTATTCAAGACAATTTAAGAAACTTCTTTCCGGACTGTCAAGGTGTAATACAGTGCTTTAATTCAGGTGTTAATAAGCATAATGCTTCAGAAATCCTTCACCAGCTGTTAGTATTTAATGTATCCAAGCGTATTAACTATTAGCATTTCTCACAAAGTCATGTTTGATAATTTGAACTGAGCATATTTTGAGAAAAAAACCCTCCATTTTGCTATTTAATCCAGTGCTAACCAATAACAATGATCATCTGTTTGCTTGGTGGTTCACAAGGGCTCAAGTGCATCTTTGAACATAAGAACATAAGAACTAGGAGCAGGAGTAGACAATTCAGCCCCTTCAGCCTGCTCCACCATTCAATACGATCATGGCTGATCTCATCTCGGCCTCAACTCCACTTTCCTGCCCGTTCTCCATAACCCTTCAACCCATTACTAATTAAAAATCTGTCTATCTCCTCCTTAAATTTACTCAATGTCCCGGCATCCACCGCACTCTGGGGTAGTGAATTCCACAGACTCACAACCCTTTGAGAGAAGTAATTTCTCCTCATCTCTGTTTTAAATCTGCCACCCCTTATCATAAAACTATGACCTCTCATTCTAGATTGCCCCACAAGAGGAAACATCCTCTCTACGTCTACTTTGTCAATCCCTTTAATCATCCTATATACCTCAATTAGATCTCCTCTCATTCTTCCAAACTCCAGAGAGTAAAGGCCTAAATTGCTCAATCTCTCTTCATAAGACAAACCCTTCATCTCTGGAATCAATCTAGTGAACCTCCTCTGAACTGCCTCCAATGCAACTACAGCCCTCCTCAAGTAAGGGGACCAAAACTGTACACAATACTTCAGGTGCGGTCTCATTAATGCCTTGTACAGTTGCAGCAACACTTCCCTACTTTTATACTCTATTTCTTTAGCAATAAATGCAAAAATTCCATTTGCCTTCCTTATTACCTGCTGTACCCACATACTAGTTTTCCACGATTCATGCCGGAGGACACCCAGATCCCTCTGCACCGAAGCACTCAGAAGTTTCTCTCCATTTAGATAATAATTTTCCTTTCGATTCTTCCGACCAAAATGGATAACGTCACACTTATCCACGTTAAACTCCATCTGCCAAATTTTGGTCCATTCACCCAACCTATCCATATCCATTTGTAAATTTCTTATTTCTTTATTGCAACTTACTATCCCACCTATTTTAGTGTCATCTGCAAATTTGGCTACAGTACCTTCTATCCCTGCATCCAAGTCATTTATATAGATTGTAAATAGTTGTGGCCTGAGGACTGAACCCTATGGCACCCACTAGTTACATCTTGCCAACCAAAAAAGGACCCATTTATCCCGACTCCGTTTTCTGTTGGTTAGCCAATCCTCTATCCAAGCTAATAAATTGCCCCTAACCCCATGTGGTCTTACTTTGTGTATTAACCTTTTGTGCAGCTCCTTATCAAATGCCTTCTGGAAGTCCAGATATACTACATTTGCAGGATTCCCATTATCCACTTTATTTGTTACATCTTCGTAGAACTCTAGCAAATTAGTCATACATGATTTACCCTTCATAAAACCATGCTGACTCTGATGGATTGCATTTTGACTTGCTAAATGTCCTGTTACTACTTCCTTAATGACGGATTCTAACAATTTCCCAATGACAAATGTTAACTTAGATTTAACTTTGAGTTAACTTAGATTGTAAATAAGCTCTAAACAATAAGTAAAGTATATGGTGATATAGCAGGTTAGTACACTGTCCTTTTAGCCCTGAAATACGTGCCTGGAATTTGATCAGGATTTCTCCTGATTAGTTGTCACAACTTTGGCGAAATCCTAAATAAGCTGCATAAACAGGGATTTTTGCTGCAGTTAGAACAACCAATTGGAAGAAGCTGCAAAGAAATGCAGTGATGTATTTGAATCTAGCAGAAGCTGAGGACTTGAAAATCTCATTTCTGGGCGACCTGCAGAGTGTTAATAGAAATAATACAGCTGGAGGCAAAAGTAAAATGTTGCAATCTGTCATTGATTGAAACAATTGTATGAGAGTTTGGGTACCAAAGAGACCTAAACAGGTATTATGAAAGAAGCTATTGTGGCTTAACAGGTCATCTCAGAGACAATAAATCAACGCTGTAATAGAGGCCTGAGATATATATAACAGCAGCATCAAGTTTCCAAAGCTAAGAAACAATGAACAACTGATCATCAAGGAATTTAAAATGAGCATACATTTAAATCAAACTCTACAACATGGCACGTCTACTACTTGTGATTAATGTATGTTGACCCTGGGTACTGAACATTCTTATGTCAGCTGTGGTTCAGTTGGTAGCGCTCTCGACTCTGAGTCAGAAATTTGCGAGTTCATAGTCTCACTCCAGAGACCTGAGCACAAAAGTCTAAGCCAATATGGAGAGAGTGCCGCACGGTCAGAAGCGTTATCTTTTGAATGAGATGTTAAACCGAGGCCACATCTGTGCTCTCAGGTGAATGTAACAAGATCCCATGGCACCATTTTGAAGAAGCGTAGGGGAGTTATCCTTGGTGTCCTGGCCAATATTTATCCTCAATCAACCTTACTAAAAATCATCTGGTCATTATCACTTTTCTGTTTGTGGGAGTTGCTGTGCACAAATGGCCTGCCACATTTCTTACATTATAACCGTGACTACACTTCAAAAGCAGTAAACTGAGACATCCTGTGGTCATAAAAGGCACTATGTGCATGCAAGCCTTTTTCTCTTTTATGCAAGGTCTTTCATTGTGTATTTTAAATACCATCATGTTAGGTGAACGGAAGCTTCTGAATTGACATGGAAAAGAAGTCACCATCAAAGCATTTATTGTAAGAAATATTTTCATTTATACAATTAGTTGAAATATTTCAAAGGGCTTCACATTTTTTGTTAGAATGTATTTCCTGCTGCTGTATAGGCAGGTGTGACAACCATTCTGCACCTGCAACATCGCTAAAACAGCAACAAGAAGACCAGTCATTGCTGATATTGGTTGAAGGATGTATGTTAGCCAGGATCCTGGGAGTTTTTGTTCAAATACAGTCTACACCTAATTCAAATTGGAATTGTGCCAAAAACAATTCCATTTTATTAAATTGCTTAATTCAATCTTTTCAGACACAATAACTTAGTATTAAGAGGAGTAGACTATAGTGCTCTGGGACTTTTAAAAGCCACAAGTGCAGGACTTTGATTAAGGTCTATTCCACAGCATTGCAGTGTCAATCTAGATTATGAGCTCACATCCCAGTGTGGAGCTAAAGCTCACAATCTCCTGATCCAGAGGCAAGTATGCTAACAATGAAGTCAAGTTATCATTTGAGGAATATGGCACTGCTTATGAACATGCTTTATATTTCATATAGACTGCTTTCTTTTCCTACAGTTCATTTGATCGTTTTATAAAACTCATATGAATCTGTGTGGAGGACCAAATAAGGAAATAACTCAAAAAATACAAACAGAAACGCTGGAAATACTCAGCAGGTCAGGCAGCATCTGCAGAGAAAGAAGCAGAGTTAACGTTTCAGGTCGGTGACCTTTCATCAGAACTGGCAAAGGTTAGAAAATAATTAGGTTTTAAGCAAGTGTGGGGGGGGGGGCGGGGTTGGTGGTGTTTGGTGGGGAAGAGAACAAAAGGGAAGCTGTGTGATAGGGCAGAAGGCAGAAGAGATTAAATAACAAAGCTGTTATGGGTCAAAGGCAAAGAGCGTGTTAATGCTTGTGGTGAAAGACAGAGCATTAGTCCAGAGAGAGTGTTAATGGCAGAGTAATGAGCAATGCTGTACACATGAAAAAAAAGGCACATGGTTAAAAAATAACATAAAATAATAAAAAAATGTAAAAATATAAAAAAAAGCCAGTCATGCTCTGGAATTGTTGAACTCAAGGTTCTCTTCCCCACCAAACCCCACCACCTCCCCCAACCTTCAGTTGATTAAAACCTAATTCTTTTCTAATCTTTGCCAGTTCTGATGAAAGGTCACTGACCTACAACATTAACTCTACTTTTCTCTCCACAGATGCTGCCTGACCTGTTGAGTATTTCCAGCACTTCCTGTTTTTATTTCAGATTTCCAGCATCTGCAGTATTTTGCTTTTATATAACTCAAAAAATGTTGTTTAAGCCAAGCCGATCCAAAGCAATGGCAGATATAGTGAGTTACCAGTACTTACTTATACAAGTTTGCAACTCACTACAATATAAGTAGTCACCAAGTGTAGGGGATGCAGCATCTCAACTGGTTGTGGGTCTATTCAGGAGATGGTACCTTAGACTAGATAATTCAGATAATCTAATAGATGTAGAGGTCAGTGGCCTGGCATCAAAGTGTTTGGAGCACCAAAAAGGGATTAAATATGTTGTGGACAATTTACATGCTAAGGTGAGCAGTGGGTTGAAAAGGATCACTCTTTGACATACATAACACTCAAGACCAGCGATTACCTTCAGTCTGCCACAAAGGAGATATCACCAGCTAAGGTGGTTACAATGGAAACCTTAATGATCCTGTGCCTCATGACATCTCTTTTGTTTCATGGTGTCTGTTATTTAATGCTTAATACATTAACTATTCTTACAGAATACCACCAGCGGATAATCTGGTGGTCGAAGGAAGGGACTTCAGTTGGAAGCATGTTAAAATTCAAGCTAGGAACCTATGGTTGATTTTGAAGAACCCTGATCTTTCACTGCTTAATGTAATCCATGCTTTGGTACTGTAACTGCTGGAAGTATTACCATTCCCTCCATCATAGACTCATGGCAAAGTGAAAATCTCAATTTGATAATCCACCTTCTATCAATGGTACTGCTATCAGCAGGGTAGCTCAGGTAGCACTTCCATTAGTAGTTTGACTCTCGGTGAGCATTATGTGGATTGCACATAGAAAAGCCATATAGGTACATTTAGCATTCATTCAATTAATTCAATAAATTAATTTGAGCCACTTTTTTGGCTTTGCACGAAATGTTTTACATATGTAATTGACTGGGCATAGAGGCAATAATAGGCTGACGTTCATGGAAATTAGTGTAACTGTGACAGTAGGAAACAGGAAAACCATCATATTACAAGGCAATTTGATTTATCCTGCAGTTGGTATCTATGATTAATTGTTTATGCTGGTGGAATGTTGAAGTGGTGTGCTAATGGGTGTCGCCTTATGTCTAGCCTTGACATGAGATTCTTCCAAATGAAATAGTCTACAATCATAGCTTTACAACTTTCCTTGCTAATGTGCCTCAATTACTGGTGCAGATTGTTGGATTATTTTTCTTGGATGGCCGTAGCTTGGAGGAGTACCTCAATGGTTTTCAAAGATGCTTCGTAGTGACTAAGTGATATTGAGGTGCAGATTCTTCTCAGTGCAGCATACACAATAACATTTCTTCCTGACTTGTCTGGCTCATGCTGTAAAGCATTTATGAATGATCAAGGGACAAAAGTCAGAGCTTGGAGTCCCATGATATTTGTTTTATTGTAGTGCAATGTATTTTGAGTCTTTCTATGCTATATTACCAACACTCTGTGTGATTTACAATGGGGTCATGAACAAGCTGACAGTATTTTACCAGCCCTGTGGAGGTGGGAATGGAGGCGCAGTGGGGGAGAGGGGGTGTCTGATAAAATGGCATGGGCCCACATGGGCCGTCTCCCATACATGTACCTGCCGCTGACCAATTTTACCAGATGCGGGTGGTGAGATGAATCAGTGGCTGACAGGTTGACAGTCGGCAGGTAATTAAGGTTGTTAAATAGCCAATTGCCAGGTATTTTCCTATCTTTTCTGATTTTACCAACGGTGCACAGGATACACAGAGGGCTGCATTTTATCAGCTTGCCAGGAAAAGTGCGCGGCTGTTGCACGAGATGTCCACCACAGAGCCACCACAATATTTCGCACGGCGGCTCATTAACATGGACGTGGCGGAGCGCCTACCTCCAATGATGTAGAGGGGGCGGGCGCTTCGTCCCCGGCAACAGCTTCCGGTGCCACCGGGCAGGCGCGGGCGCCATTTTTAAAGGGCTTCAAGCCCTTACCACCAATTGTATCGTTTAAAGGTACAGGTTTTGCATCAAAATGAAATAAAATTTTATTTACACTTCCAATCCCCTCTCCCAGCCCTGCAATGTTTAATCTTTGACCTATCACCTCAAAAATAGTAAGCATTCACTCACAACTTTTCCCTCCCGAACTTTATTCCCTTTGACCTTCAACCCTTTCCCACCATCCCGCAACCAATCGCGTTGTTTTCTGCATCTCCGCCCCGAACTGAAAAATTCACTCTCGCCTCCACTCCCCACCAAATGGAGATCCGAATACGCGGGAGTTCTGGCCAGCCCCCGTAATATCAGCATGGGATGGCCTTCAGGACTAGGTAAGTGCTTTTGCATGTATTTTAATTTATTTGAATATATCGATGAAGGCTCTGCCACCATGCGGTGGGGTGGGGGGACCGCCTCGTGGCCTCGCCATCACCGGTAAAATGCAGCGGAGCCTTCTTGGCATCGAGGTCCGTGGCGGGCCTCTCCCAGAGGTATTTTTTGAGCCCCCCTGCCATGACCCCTGATGTGGGGTGGCTTATAAAATTCAGCCCAGAGGGTCAGAGTCTCACCTACTCAAAAGAGGTGAGATCTCAGCGGTAACTGAGTTGTGGAGGGAACTGGCAGCTGCACTGTGAAGCTGGCTGCAGGCTGTATCTTCAAGAAGTGACACTATCAAGTTTGGAGGCACAAAGTGAAATGCTGCTAGGGGAAACATGTCTTCCATGTCCACAGCAGGCACTGGAGACATTATAAGGTTCTTGAGAGGCTCATTGCAGTGGAAGTTTTTTTTGGCTGTGGGGTCTATGCTTTCCGACTTTGACTCCTCCAGTTAAGAGGAGAGTGACACAGAATTGGGGATGCAGCCGCATGGAGTGCCTATGCAGCTGCCAGGGGAGCTCCACTGGCTTAAGGAAGCCACTGGACGTGGATAAGGTGGGCGCATAGGGGCAAGAGAGCAGCCCCATGGTCGCAGAAGGCATTTCCCAGCACCGACAGAGGCTCAGCTTCATGGAGATGTCCAAGCACCAAAGTTTACAAAGACTGCATCTCTCTAAGGAGGTGGTGGCAGAGCTGTGCTGTATGCTGGAGCAGGAGTTGACGACAATGCCTGTAGCCTTAAAGGCGATGTTTACACTCAACCTTTTTGCCTGTTGTTCATTCCAGGGATCGTCTGGACCTTTATGTGCTATCACTCAGTTAGCAGCTCATTGTTGTATAAAGGAGGTCATGGATGCCATGTAGCATTGAGCTGACCAATATATTGTTCACAACTAATTGGTTAATTAGGCCGAGAGAGCAGCTGACTTTGCGGCCATGGCTGGATTTCCCCAGGTGCAGGGGGTCATTGACTGTAGTCATGTAGCTATCAAGGCTCCCTCAGAACAGCCAGGTGCCTTTGTGACAGGAAGGGGTTCGACTTCCTCAATGTTCAAGTGATCTGTGATCACCATAAGCAGAAACTGAAGGTATGCGTGAGATTTTCAAGAAGCTGCCATGACTCCTACATCCTTAGACAGTCCCAATTGCCTCAGCTCTTCAGGCCACCCAAACATGTTCATGGCTGGATACTGGGGGACAAGGGGTATCCACTGAAGACTGGCTGCTGACCCCTGTACGCAACCCAAACACACAGGCAGAGGACGCATACAACCGCTGCCATATGACTACAAGGGCCACCATTGACCTTTTGAAGATGAGGTTTAAATGCCTTGATAGACCTGGGAGAGCCCTGCAATACACCCCCTCATGGGTATCCTGTATCATTTTCATCTGCTGCGTATTGCACAACCTGGCATTCCAGTGGGAGTAGCGCTACAGTCACAGAATGACAGTAAGTGAGCAGCATCCTCAGAGTAGGAAGATGAGCATGAGGCAACTTAACAGATGTCACGGGGCCCAGCTCACCGGGTAGTGACAGGGAGACTCACAACTCTCTGATCAGCAGACGCTTCACATGAGGACAAGTGCAAGGGGTCATCAAACCAAGAAGTTCTCTCCCAGATGTGGCCTTGCTGACCTTTTATAAGAGACCCTTACTATCTCTTTGTACCTGTCAGCACTATATGCCAAGGCCTTCTGTCAACACAGGTGCTCATGAGATTCTCACATTTACACACTGTCCACATTTGATCCCACATCTGGTCACTGCCAACTGGTGCAGAAAAATAAATACACAAGTTGTTATACATTGAATATCAAGACCTTTAAAATCATTTAGCATTAAAAACTTCTGCAGTTAACAAATTATCACCCAGTGAAACCCAAGTGCTAGTCCATGCATTTACACGCTCGCTTACAGTCACTTCTATGGAGTGCACCACCTCCCCCCCACCCCCCCACCAACACCCGCCGCCCCACCGCACCTGGAATGATGTGAGGACAGCTTGCTGCCTTTCTGGCTCCAGTGCATTAGATGACTGTGACCTGCATCCTCTGGGGGCCTGAGCCTTACTGGGGCCCGGCACATTCGAACCACCTGTATCGGTGCAGGGGTTGCCTCAGTCATCAGACCATCATGCAGCATTGGTGTCATTGTCAAAGGGGCCAAGGATCTGCCTGCAGCTATTGAAGCATCTTGAGAGGAGCCTCATTGCCTTTAGCCTGCCCCTAGTCAGCCCTTTCAGGCCCCACATGCACTCCCATGGTTGCCTGGATTGGCTCAGCTCATGACAATGAGGAGATGTGTGGCTGACCCATCTTGCCCTCAGATTGCTCCATAGACCTCATGGATGAGGCTTTGCTATGGAGATCTGTGTGCACCCTGTGCATCCACTTGGTGGTATGTTCCATTTGTCTCTCCATGAGGGTGGACACCTGCATTCACATGTCAGAGATTTGGAGCCGCTCATGGCAAGGATGGACTCCTCCATCAATTGTGCATGGGACTGCACTGTGTATGGAAACACCGACAGATGTTCACACATTTGACACTGCTGCTGAAGCATCTGCTGCTCGCTGATGACACTCAAGGCTCGCCTTCTGCATGGAGCTGAGCATTGCTGGGCCTCTCCTCACTCCTCCGAGGGGATGTGACCAGAGCTGTCACTGCCTCCATTACCTCCTACTGCATGTCTGTGCCGTGCTTATCAAATTGTGCCACCTGTTCTACATGTACAATGGAGCCCACCCATCCGATTGTATCTACGCTGATGGTGGGTGCGCTGGAATAAAGAGCTTTCATCTCTTCTTCATCTGTTGCTGTACCTGATGAGGAGAAATGATTTAGGTGAAACAGCAGCTCCTTCAGCCAACCCATGGTGCCTTCCCTTTATCAGGTGCTTCCAGTAGCGGGAAAGGCCCATACAGGTGTATGTGTAACAGTGATCATTAATGTGAAAAATACGAGATATGAACTCCCAGACCAATTTAACAAACTAGACAACAATATTTCATGCCCTAAGACTATTGTTATAAAAACTGAAGTAAAAGAAATCCCCAGTTAGCTAAATAGTACTTTGTAAGTAGCTGATACTCCCACATTAAAAATAAAGGTATTTTCTTTACTTATGCAAACACTTAAAAACCTCACACCACACTTATTCATTACTGTTACACCAATATGCTTTATTGAATGAGAATTTTCTTAAATCCGCTGACTGGAGATCTGAATTTTTATTTTTTTAAAAGGCATTTTAAAAAGACCAGCTAAAAGGATGACTTTGCTGGCAGCTTAAGTTGGCTACCGAATTTGCAGCACTGTAACCTACATTGCAATGCTTGTGAGGAGGGAGACGAAATGTCTGCTTATGCCCCAGCAAGAACCAAGACCCAGGATGTTTAAAGGAACAACCTGTTCTTTTTAGCAAGAGAGAAATACTGCTAACTGCTATGTTTGAATCACTGAGTGACTGTCGTGTGACAAGCCTGTCCCATTTGTGGTTTTCAGCGTATGTTTTTCTGCAGCAGAGAGAGGAGAAGCAACTGGACTCTGACACATGCAGACCCAAGTGGGGTTCATCTCTCTCTCTCTCTCCATTCCCGCTTGAAAGCTTTCATATCCTGTCTGTTGACTGAACACCTTTGCATACTCCGGCTACAATCAGAAATACCGTTGGAGGAAATCATCTGCATTGCTGTCTCCAAGAGACCCACCGAACCAATCATTTACCTCTTCAAACTAAAAGCCTCACGACCACCGAATTCATCTAGAAGTCAGCTGAATCACCAAACTCCACAGATTGTATACCTTTTTTTTCTATGTACTCTAATTCAACCAATCTACCTTTCCCCACTCTTTAACACATTTGTGTGTGTGTAAACCTCCAGAGTGTGTGTGTGAGTGAAAGTTGGCATATTGTTTATTATTTTAATTCATTTTATTTCGGTGCAATAAAGTTAACCTCTTTGTTAACTCAAGAACATCTGTCCGATTGGTTCTTGTTATGATCATAGCAAGTAATTAATCAAACACCTACTGAATTGGCCAGAAAGAATTAAACCTGTTATGGTCAAGCAAAGAGAGGGAAAAGAGGGAAGCTCTTCGACCCCTCCTCACTTGACTGTAACAATTACACAGTTATTTCTAATGACAAAATCCTTTGCGGTTAAAAGTCCTAAACTCCTCCCAGTTGAAATGGGTTGGATCTCTCAGACCTTTCAAAAATCAACGTTGTCTTTGCTCACTTCTCCGAGCACTTCTGACTTGGACATCCGTGGATAATGTGATTTCTGGTGATCCCGTGGGCATTTTACTCCTCTCCAAGCTTTGACTCTCAAAACAGGTTCAAGCTTTCACAGCCTTTTGCTGTATATCTTCAGAGAGCAGGCATTCTCTCTCTCTCTCCAGCTGCCTCCGCTGGGTGTCTTCTCTTACAGATTGCCTTGAGGCCATACTTGGACTCCCTTCTTACAACTTGTCTTGAGGCCACAACCATTGACTCCTCTTACAGCCCATTTTTCTCCTGAAAGTCTGTTACAATTGTCTGGACTTAGAAGCCAATAGTTTATTGTTCTGCTCCAAAATGTAGAGACCATAAGTCTGGGTTCCCAAAAGCACTTGGGCCTTTCACTGTCCCCAGATGGTAACATCTGCTTGGTTCATTTGCAATTTCTCAATTACTGACTCCTTGTTTTAAGACCTGAAAGTCTGGGAGGGTGAAACCCGTTGTTCTTCAGTGGTTAGTGCTGTACTCTCTGTTTTCCAGAAGGGAATCTTTGTTCGGCGCTCTCTGTTGTCCTAGTTATCTCTCGCAGAGTGGAGGTGAGGTCAGCTGACCTCCTGGACTCCATCTTGAAGTTTTGAAAATCACAATTTTTAAGACAATCATTTTACAAGGCCCAGCGTTCATAACAGCTCACACATGGGGCTGGATTCTATAGAGCCCTCGATCTCGGGATCCATGGCAGGGGGAAGATGGCCCCGGACGAGGCCCGCCAAGGACCTCGATGCTGGCAGGGCACGGCCTGATATTGCCGGCCAAACGGCAATGGGCCCACAATTTAAATATTTATGTAAATTAAAATACTTGAATTAATTAATCTCCCATCGCCTCCTAATGTCCCACAAAGATCTGCACCCCGCCTGGGGAAACGAGGTTCAACACCAGTGGGGAGTGGGAAGTAGGTAAGTTTCTCAGTGCACAGGGTGGGGGGGACAGGTCAAATTAGTGTCGTGGATGTAGGGGATGGTGGGAAGGGTTATAGTTTAAAGTTTGTGCAGTTGGGGGGGAAGGTCAGATTGTAAAGGTAAATGTTTTAGGGGAAGAGGGCAAATAATTATTTAATTGTTATTGGAGGGGTGGGAATGGGGCAAAAGAGAGGTATTTATTTAATTTCAATAAATATTTCTTTAAATATTTAAATCTGCCAGTCGGGCTAACAGCCCTTTAAAAATGCGTCAGTGCCTGCGCACAGGCAGCTGATGCCATTGCTGAGGACAGACAGCCCGCTCCCTCCACGTGATTGGCGGGGCGGGGGTGGTGAGTGGTGGCCCATCCCGGCTATTTAAATGAGTTGCCGCGTTTGGAATCGCAGTGGCTCTTTGGCATGTGGCCCGCACGGGCAGGCCGTTATTTTCTTTGCCTGCTGCCGATTGCAGCGGCAGGCTTATAGAGTTCAGCACATGGTCTGGGAATGATGGACACAACTATTGCTTTACTCACTCTTCATAGTTTCCACAGCTACCTCACCATTAATGGCAGGCTGCCCTACCATAACCCATCCAGTCTCCATGGCCTTCTCCCCGCTCGGTGTCACCAAGGCAATGGAAGGCATTCCACATGTGGTTCGTTGACCCTCCCTGGCATTCTGAGCACATTTTCCTGCAAGCACCGACAAAGAACAAAGAACAGCACAACACAGGAACAGGCCATTCGGCCGTCCAAGCCTGCGCCGATTTTGATGCCTGCCTAAACTAAAACCTTCTGCACTTCCAGGACCCATATCCCTCTATTCCCTTCCTATTCATATATTTGTCAAGATGTCTCTTAAACGTCGCTATCGTATCTGTTTCCACCACCTCCTTCGGCGGCAAGTTCCAGGCACTCACCACCCTCTGTGTAAAGAACTTGCCTCGCACATCCCCTCTAAACTTTGCCCCTCGCACCTTAAACCTATGTCCCCTAGTAACTGACTCTTCCACCCTGGGAAAAAGCTTCTGACTATCCACTCTGTCCATGCCACTCATAACTTTGTAAACCTCTATCATGTCGCCCCTCCACCTCCGTCATTCCAGTGAAAACAATCCGAGTTTATCCAACCTCTCCTCATAGCTAATGCCCTCCAGACCAGGCAACATCCTGGTAAACCTCTTCTGTATCCTCTCCAAAGCCTCTACGTCCTTCTGGTAGTGTGATGACCAGAATTGCACGCAATATTCTAAGTTATACCAAGACATACGCAGTGCCATTCTTGTCTCATCGCCCATCTGTGCTGGTTGCTCTGAGCAGATGAGCAGCGCAGCTGGGATGGCATGGCGATGCGGCCATTCAGCTATCTCAATGCAGCATTCGCCCATCACTGACCATGAGGTTTGGGTGCATGTGAACTGGATGCCTCAATGTAGACATTGGTGCAAGTGTTGCCCCATGCATGGCTCTACCACCTGGCCCCACATTTCATGGGCTCCCTTTTAATTCATGTTGGGCTTCCAGTTTGCAATTCTCAATGCCACTCACCTTTCCAGACTGCACTAGGTCATTAAATCTCTTCCTGCACTGGATCCAGGTTCTTGCAGCCACCCCTCGGCTGCTCACTATCTCTGCCACCTCCAGCCATGCCTTCTTGGTGAGCTTTCCTGGCCTTCTACTCCCATCTGCTGGAAACAGGACATCTCTCCTCTCTTTCACTGCCTGCAGGAGCATCTCCAGGGAGACACTGCTGAATTGTGGAATGATCCTTCCTCCTGCTGAAGCCATTCCTCTGTTGCCTCCGTTGCTGTGGACCCCTTCTTTTCTCCTGTGTCTTGAGCCTGCCTGACTACTGCACGTGTGTCACTAAAAATTGGGCCTTCGTGTGAGCTCGGACACTATAACCTGCCTGCCACTGTTAATTGGCTGGCTCCCCTGTCTGCCAGCCCTTAATTGGCTCAACATGGTAAAATCGCAGGGAAGACCCACCACCCATCTGTGCGTGCCATTGAACCTCATATCCCCCGATGTCAGGTCATCCGCCTGGTCGGTAAAATTCAGGCTAACCTTTCAGATTGTAGGTCAAATTCCCCAACAGCCAGCCTTGCATTCAGTCATCGTGCTTAAATGCTACACTGAGGGAAGATGGAGGAAAGGTGAAGGGTACTCAACATTCTTATGCAAGACCTTTCCTTATGCAGTCTAGATATCTGCATGCTGGGTGAAAAGAAGCTGGCACATGCTGCTTTCAAATGCAAATGGACTAATTGGCCCATGGGATGCATTCAAAGCCCAATTAGAGGCACCGGAAGCAGCCTGAAGGTGGGGCCTGGAAATCAGGGAAATTTTAAAAGGCAAACGCAGCCATGACTCGGCTTGCCGGTGCCTGAAGGTATGGAGCAGCAGGGAGCTCAGAGGCCAATGCGGGAATGGGTGTGCATTTCGGGGCAGCACCACAATTTTCTGATGCCTCCCTTGAGGCATTAACAGAGGCAGTGGCTGACAGAAGAGGTATCCTTTTCCTGGCGTCCGAAAGGAGAAATCTACTGAGAGAGTCCAAGAGGATGTGGTTGGAGGTGGCCATGATGGTCAACAGCCGGGCACTCACAAGAAAGAATTGGTTCCGTGCAGAAAGAGATTCAGTGACTTGATAAAGTCTGGTAAATTGAGTGGCCAGTGGTACCCGGATGATAGGTCACCAACTCTGTAAACACCAGCATGTGTATGAGCTGACCTCACAGAATGTCCATCGTTCTCCCTAACATTGTCAGATCATGTGTCCAGTTGCATCACTGAGATGGCAGCCACCCTCACATATGGGTGGCTATTCAGAAGGGGACATCACTGAAGGTCACATCAGCTCACGTGTGTGTCACGGAGGAAGAGATGAGAGAGGGCAGCCTATTCATGAATCATTCTCTCCTCATCCTGCAGGAGAAGACCACCCACAACACTCTGTAAATGGCCGGAAGAGGTGGCGGTATGGCCCAACTCCATACTGTCATGCTGATGAGAAATACAATGATGAAAATACAGAATCAAACTGAAGAGTTACAAAAAAATTGACATTTCCTTTAAACGTAGACAATGTGCTGCAAAAATGGATGTGGAAGGTCAGGCTGACTTGACCTGTATATTCAAACTGTCTTTAAAGGGCAAAAAAGTACATTCTAACATAAGAGGTGTCAATTACAGCCATTGTGAAACCATCAAGAGACATTTGTGAATTGAATGAGTTCTTCTGAAACAAAGAAGGTGTGGAGTAGCCAAATCCTGGGCCATTGTATGGTCAAAATAGAGAGGGGGTCAAGTGCCTCCTAACAGGAGCTAATGTGCCAGATTTTTTACCTTAAAAGGTAGCTCTCTGGGGAGAGAGGGAGAAAGATCACAAGAACATCACAAAGAGCCTGTCCAGTCCAGAGCTGCGAGGGATCCAGCAAAAACAAAGAAGGAGTCTTGCTGCTAATTCTACACTTCAACTTGCTGCAGCAGAGAATTGAAAGTGACCACCTCCAGTCTGAAGTCTTTACCACCAGAAAATCTACAAACAACCCAGGTCTGCAACTTTAAAAGAAACTGTCCTCCGAGAAGATTGAACAGGTTTACCGTGAATCCCAAACACCTACTTCACTTCAAACCACTTATCTTTTTTCTTGCTCTTCTCTTGAGAGTGAATGTCACAGAATCACAGAATTGTTACAGGGCAGAAGGAAGCCTTTTGGCCCATCATGTCTGCACCAGCATTTCACCTAGTGTTACTCCCCGCCTTCTCCCCATAATCCTGCACAATCTTCCCTTTCATATAACTGTCTAATTCCCTTCTGAATGCCTTGATTGAACATGCCTCCACCATACTCTCAGGGAGTACATTCCAGACCTTAAACAAATGCTGCGTGAAAACGTTTTTCCTCATGTCGCTTTTGCTCCTTTTATCAATTACTTTAAATCTGTGCCATCTCATTCTTGATCCTTTCACGAGTGGGAACAATTTCTCCCTACCTACTCTGTTCAGACCCCTCATGATTTTGAATACCTCTATCAAATCTCCTCTCAGCCTTCTCTTCTCCAAACAAAACAGCCCCAATTTCTTCAATCTGTCTTCATAACTGAGGTTCCTCATCCCTGGGATCATTCTCGTGAATCTTTTCTGCACCCTCTCTAACACCTTCACATCTTTCCTAAAGTGTGGCGCCCAGAACTGGATGCAACACTCCAGCTGAGGCCGAACTAATGTCTTATGTAAGTTCAACATAACCTCCTTGCTCTTGTACTCTATGCCCCTATCAATAAAGCCCAGGATACTGTAAGCTTTATTGACTGCTCTCTCAACGTGTTTTGCAACCTTCAATGACTTATGCACATATACACCAAGGTCCCTCTGCTCCTGCACCCCCTTTAGAATTCTACCCTTTATTTTATACTGTCTCTCCATGTTCTTCCTACCAAAATGTATCACTTCACATTTCTCCGTATCTGCCACCTGTCTGCCCATTCCACCAACTTGTCTATGTCTTTCTGAAGTTCTTTCTGAAGCGGCACGGTGGCGCAGTGGTTAGCACCGCAGCCTCACAGCTCCAGGAACCCGGGTTCAATTCTGGGTACTGCCTGTGCGGAGTTTGCAAGTTCTCCCTGTGTCTGTGTGGGTTTTCTCCGGGTGCTCCGGTTTCCTCCCACATGCCAAAGACTTGCAGGTTGATAGGTTAATTGGCCATTATAAATTGCCCCTAGTATAGGTAGGTGGTAGGGAAATATATAGGGACAGGTGGGAATGTGATAGGAATATGGGATTAGTGTAGGATTAGTATAAATGGGTGGTTGATGGTCGGCACAGACTCGGTGGGCCGAAGGGCCTGTTTCAGTGCTGTATCTCTAAACTAAACTACACTATCCTCTTCACAGTTCACAATGTTTCCAAGTTTTGTATCATCCGCAAACTTTGAAATTGTAACCTGTACACCAAGGTCTAGGTCATTAATATAGATCAGGAAAAGCAAGGCTCCCAACACTGACCCTTGAGGAACTCTCTACAAACCTTCCTCCAGCCCGAAAAACATCCATTAGCCACTACTCCTTTTGTTTCCTGTCACTCAGCCAATTCTGTACCCATGTTGCTACTGTCTCGTTTATTCCATGAGCTATAACTTTGCTCAGATATCTGTTGTGTGGCACTGTATCAAAAGCTTTTTGAAAGTCCATGTACACCACATTAACAGCATTTCCCTCATCAACCCTTGATGTTACCTCCTCAAAAAACTCCAGCAAGTTGGTTAAATATGATTTTCCCTTAAGAAATCCATGCTGGCTTTCTTTAATTAACCCACATTTGTCCATGTGACTATTAATTTTGTCCCGAATTACTTTTTCTAGAGTTTTCCCCACCACTGAAGTTAAACTGACCGGCCTGGATTTATCTTTACACCCTTTTTTGAACAAAGGTGTAACATTTGCAATTCTCCAGTCCTCTGGAAGTCTAAGGAAGACTGAAAAATTATGGCCAGTGCCCCCACTATTTCTGTTCTCACTTCCCTCAGTATCCTTGCATGCGTCTTATCCGGTCCTTAGTGACAGCCTATCCAATGCCTCCTCCTTATCAATTTTAAACCCTTTTCGTGTCTGAATTACTTTCTCTTTCACCATTGCCTGGACTGAATCTTCTTCTTTCATAAAAACTGATGCAAAGTATTCATTTAATACCTCAGCTATACCCTCTGTCTCCTTGCACAAATCCCCTTATTGGTCCCTAATTGACCCCACTCCTCCTTTTACCACCTTTTTACTATTTATATGCTGATAGAAAATTCTGGATTCCCTTTTATGTTAACTGCCAGTCTCTTTTCATACTCTGTCTTTGCTTCTCTTATTTGGTTTTTAACTTCCCCTCTGAATCTTCTATATTTAGCCTGGTTCTCAATTGTATTTTCTACCTGACATCTGTCGTAAGCACACTTTTTCTTCTTTATCTTAATCTCTATCTCCTTTGTCATTTAGGGAGCTCCAGATTTGTTTACCCTACCTTTTCCCTTTGAGGGAACATACCTTGACTGCGCCCGAACTATCTCTTCTTTGAAGGTAGCCCATTATTCAGCTACCATTTTTCCTGCCAACCTTTGACTCCAATTAATTCATACCAGACCCATTCTTACCTCATTGAAGTTGTTTTTTCCCCAGTTAATTAATCTTACTCTGGATCGTTCTTTGCCCTTTTCCATACTCAGCTGATATCTTATGATACAACGATCACTGTCCCCTAAATCTAGAGTGTGTGCACAAGTGGTGTTGGGACAAGTTTGGGAATGAAAATTGTTCAATAAATAATTAATATTCTGTTTTAAACCTACAAGAAAACCTGTCACTATCTGCTAATTTGACAAATAAAATATAAGGGGTTAAAACCCAAGTAACAAAAACACTTGCTGTGGTCATTTGGGAGGTGAACAGTGAGAACAAGCCACGCCATTATCTCATTCTCTATGGTCATGGCTATCAATAGGATTTCACAGATCTGGGTAAAGGCCTACTCAGGTCACGAAAAAAAAACCCAACTCGAACCCAACAGAACCACATCAGACCCGAGCCCAACCCAGCCCGAGTCCCTCTTTTTTATCCGGCGCCCAACCCTAGCCCGACCCGACCCGACCCAAGCCCGACCTGACCACCATAATGTTCCCTTTACCTACCTTGTGATTCCAAATCTGCAGGAAGCTGCAAAATGAGCATGATGACGCCGTAGAGATGCTAACTCGCTCACTGCACAGACTCAGAATTTCCCTCCTTGACATCCCAGACTTTTAACACTTAACAGCAGAACAAAATGCAATTCTTGCTGTGTGTGTCCGACCTGGACCCGGCCCGAACTGCACCCCATCCGACCCGAAAGCTGGACCTGGTGGAGCGACCCGACCCAAACCCAACACATGTCGTCGGGTCCCATTGGGTTTGGGTCAGTTAGCGGGCCTTTAGATCTGGGTCTTTGAGGGGTGATAGCTCTCCTTGCTGGAAGGTGAGTTCACATTTCTTCGGAAGTGATCAGGTGAAATGCTGATGAATCAGCATGGCCCTTGCGGCCATGCCAGCTTGCATTTCGCCCTGAAGACTGGCATGGCATTGCTGAGCATCCTTTGCTGCCTGCTTGTCGGCCACCGCTTGACCGAACCCTACCTCCACATATTCATCCTGATCTTCCTCTTCCCAGTCCTCCTCCGAGGTGGAGTGGCGTTCCGGGTCCTCCTCCTCATCCAGCTGCAGGTCTCTTTGTATTGTCATGTTGTGCAGGATGCAGTAGATGACTACGATATGAGACACTCTGGCTGGCTCATACTGGAGGGCACCACATGACCGGTCAAGGCAACGGATGCGCATCTACAAGAAGCCAATGGTCTGTTCAGTGCAAGTCCATGTCAGTAGATGACTCTAGTTGTATTGCTACTCTCCATCCATGTCTGGGTAATGGATGAGCATTAGGAGGCATCTCATTAGGGGAAAACCCTTATGTCCCAGCAGCCACCCACAGAGTCTGGATGTGATCAGAAGAGGTGCGGCACCTGGGATTCTTGCAAGATAAAGGAGTCAAAATGACTGCCTGGGAATCGGGCACATACCTGCAAGATTAGCTTCCTGTGGTCACGGACCAACTGGGCATTCAATGAGTGGTAGTCCTTTCTGTTCAGGTATCTGGCTGGCTCGTCTGTTGGCACCTTGATGGCTATGTGGGTGCAATTGATCATCCCTTGGACCTGAGGGTATCCATCGATGGCAGCAAAGCCCAAAGCCCTCTGTGCCTGTGCTGGCCCACCTATCTCAAAGTGAATGTAATTCCCCGGTGAGTATAATCCCCTGACCTCCGGAAATGTCATCCATGGCCTGCCTAATCGCCTGATGAGCTGCTGACTTCGAGATGCCATCTATGTCCGCAGCTGATCCCTGGAACTATCCGCTTGCATAGAAATTCAAGGCACTGGTGACTTTGATGGTGGCAGGCAAGGGACTACCAGGGGCCGGGAGGCCTCAAGTCATTGTAGATCAGAGCACACAGGCCTGAGACCATCTGCCTGGATAGTCGCAGCCTCCTATGGCACTGGAGCGCTGTCATTTGCAGGTGGCTGACTCTGCGGTGGTAGACTCGATATCTTGTGTAGTTCCTTCTTTTCCTGGAAGCCTCCCACTGTGCTGTTCTGGCCTCCAACTATCCAGGAGGTTGCATCTACTGAAGCTCATCCTGGCTGCTCGGTCCAATGTCAGAGTAGCCTCTTCCCATCTGAACTCTCTCAGCTGGCGCACGTTTGCTCATGAGGCCTTCTCCTGCCAACCCCTGTGGCCCAAGTGATGCCAGTGGCTTCATGTCCCTCTCGAGTAAAATAAAAGCAAAATACTGCAGATGCTGGAAATCTGAAATAAACACAGAAAGTGCTGGAAATACTCAACAGGTCAGGCAGCATCTGTGGAGAGAGAAGCAGAGTTAACTTTTCAGGTCTGTGACCTATCATCAGAACTGGCAAAGGTTAAAAAATGTATTAGGTTTTAAGCAAGTAAAGGGCGGGGGGGGATGGTGTGGTGGGATATATGACAAAAAGGAAGGTGTGTGATAGGGCAAAGGGCAAGAGAGATTATAACAAAGATGTCATGGGACAAAGGCAAAGAGAGTGTTAATGGTTGTGATGAACGACAAAGCATTCGACCAAAGAGAATGGTAGTGTAATAAGCAGCTCTGTCCAAAAGCATCACATGAAAAACAGGCACAATGGTTAAAATATAAAAAAAATATAAAAAAGCCAATCGTGCTGTGAAATTGTTGAACTCAATGTTGAGTCTGCAAGGCTGTAGAGTGCCTAATCAAAAGATGAGGGGCTGCTCCTCGAGCTTGTGTTGATGTTCACTGGAACACTACAGCAGGCCAAGGACAGAAATGTGGGCATGAGAGCAGGTTGGTGTGTTGAAATGGCAAGCAACTGGAAGCCCAGTGTCATGCTTGCGGAATGAGCAGAGGTGTTCTGCAAAGCGGTCACCAATCTATGTTTGATCTCCCCAATACAGAGGCCACCACATTGTCAGCAGCGAATACAGTACACTAGATTAAAAGAAGTACCAGCAAACCACTGCTTCACCTGGAAGGAGTGTTTGAGGCCTTGGATGGTGAGGAGAGGTAAAAGGGCGGATATTGCACCTCCTGCGATTGCATGGGAAGGTGCTGTGGGAAGGGGACAAGGTGTCGGGGGTGATGGAGGAGCTGAGGGAACGATTCCTTCAGAAAGCTGATGGGGCAGGAAAGGGAAGATATGTTTGGTGGTGGCATCACGCTGGAGGTGGCAGAAATGGTGGAGGATAATCCTTTGGATATGTAGGCTGTGGGGTGAAAAGTGAAGGCAAGGAGAACCCAGTCGCAATTCTGGGAGGGAGGGGAAGGGGTGAAGGCAGAAGTCCGGGAAATGGTCTGACACAGTTGAGGGTCCTGTCAACCAAAGTGGGGGGGGTGCGGTGGGGAGATCCTCAGTTCAGGAAAAAGGAAGACATGTCAGAAGTGCTGTTGTGAAAGGTTGCATCATCAGAACTGATGCGTCGGAGATGGGAAACTTGGAGAATGGGATGGAGTCCTTACAGGAAACAGAGTGTGAGAAAGTGTAGTCGAGGTAGTTGTAGGAGTCAGTGGGCTTACAATGAATATGAGTGGACAGCCTATCCCCAGAGATGGAGAGAGAGAAATCGAGGAAGGGAAGGGAACTGTCGGAGATGGACCATGTAACCGTGAGAGAAGGGTGGAAATTGGTAGCAAAGTTGATGCAATTTTCCAGTTCAGGGCGAAAGGGGGAAGCGGCACCAATGCAGTCATCAATCTACTGGAAAAAGAGGTGAAGGAGGGGGCTGAATAGGACTGGAACAAGGAAAGTTCGGCATATCCCACAAAAAGACAGGCATATGTAAGACAAATGCGGGTACCCATAGCAACACCTTTTATTTGAAGAAAGTGAGTGGAGTTGAAGGAGAAGTTGTTCAATGTAAGAACAAGTTCAGCCAGGCGGAGGAGGGTGGTGGTGGATGAGGACTGGTTGGGCCTCTATTCAAGGAAGAAGTGGAGAGCCCTCAAACCGTCCTGGTGGGGGATGGAGGTGTAGAGAAATTGGATGTCCATTGTGAAGAGGAGGCAGTTAGGGCCAGGAAACTGGAAATTGTCAAAATGATGTAGGGCGTCCAAAGACTTATGGATGTAGGTGGGAAGAGACTGGAGCAGGGGAGAAAAGATAGAGTAAAGATAGGAAGAAATAAGTTCAGTAGGGTAAGAGCAGGCTGAAATGATGGGTCTACCAGGACAGTCCTGTTTGTGGATTTTGGTGAGGAGGTAGAAGCGGGCTGTCCGGGGCTGTGGGACGATGAGGTTGGAAATTGTAGAGGGAAGACCTGTGGAGGAGATGAGATCAGTGACAGTCCTTTTTTATTTATATTTTTATTTTTTAACAATGTGCTTGTTTTTCATGTTGTGCTTTTGGACAGAGCTGCTCATTATTCTGCCATTAACACTCTCTCTCGACTAATGCTTTGTTGTTCGCCACAACCATTAACCTGCTCTTAGCCTTTGTCCCATGACATCTTTGTTATTTAATCTCTCCTGCTTTCTGCCCAATCAAACATCTTCTCTTTTGCTATTTTCCCCACCAACACCAACCCCCCCCCCCGCCCACTTAAAATCTAATACTTTTCTAACCTTTTCCAGTTCTGATGAAAGGTCACAGACCTGAAACATTAACTCTGTTTCTCTCTCCACAGATGCTGCCTGACCTGCTGAGTATTTCTAGCACTTTCTGTTTTTATGTCCCTCTCCAGATTCCTACCACTCACAACTGCCGAATGCAAGATTTTCAGCTCCAGCAATAGAAAGAAACATAGAAAATAGGAGCAGGAATAGGCCATTAGACCCTTCGAGCCTGCTCCACCATTCATTATGATCCTAGCTGATCATCCAACCTGTTCCTGCTTTTTCCCCATATCCTTTGATCCCTTCAGACCCAAGAGCTATATCTAACTCCTTCTTGAAAACATATAATGTTTTGGCCTCAACATTTTCTGTGGTAGTGAATTCCACAGGCTCACCACTCTCTGGGTGAAGTAATTTCTCCTCATCTCAGTCCTGAATGGTTTACCCCGTATCCTTAGACTATGACCCCTGGTTCTGGACTCCCCCACCATCGGGAACATCCTTCCTGCATCTACTCTGTCAAGTCCTGGTAGAATTTTATAGGTTTCTATGAGATTCCCCCTCACTCTTCTGAACTCCAGCGAATATAATCCTAACCAACTCAATCTCTCCTGATACGTCAGTCCTGCCATCCCAGGAATCAGTCTGGTAAACCTTTGCTGCACTCCCTCTAGAGCAAGAACATCCTCCCTCAGATAAGGAGACCAAAACTGCACACAATATTCCAGGTGTGGCCTCACCAAGGCCCTGTATAATAGCAGCAAGACATCCCTGCTCCTGTACTCGAATCCTCTCGCTATGAAGGCCAACATACTATTTGCCTTTTTTACCGCCTGTTGCACCTGCATGCTTACCTTCAGCGACTGATGTACGAGAACACCCAGGTCTCGCTGCATATTCCCCTCTCTCAGTTTATAGCTGTTCAGATAATAATCTGTCTTCCTGTTTTTGCTACCAAAGTGGATAACCTCACATTTATTCACATTATACTGCATCTGTCATGCATTCGCCCACTCACTCAACTTGTCCAAATCACCCTGAAGCCTCTCTGCATCCTCCTCACAACTCACCCTCCCACCCAGTTTTGTGTCATCTGCAAATTTGGAGATATTACATTTAGTTCCCTCATCTAAATCATTAATGTATATTGTGAATAGCTGGGGTCCTAGCACCGATCCCTGCGGTACCCCACTAGTCACCGTCTGCCATTCGGAAAAAGACCCATTTATCACTACTCTTTATTTCCTGTCTGCCAACCAATTTTCTATCCATCGCAATACACTACCCCCAATCCCATGCGCTTTAATTTTACATGCTAATCTCTTATGTGGGACTTTGTCAAAAGCCTTCTGAAAGTCCAAATAAACCACATCCACTGGCACCCCAATGGCTACTTCAAGGAACTTTTTAAGCACCTGAGCTTTATTCTGGGCTCCTACATTATGTTAAACGCCCCTTCCAATAGCCCTTTCGGCCCCCGGCATTTGCACAACTTCTACACCCTGCCTTGTTCCAGACATGGTGTTTTCCTCATGCACACCTATTGACACTTAAAAACTGCTCCCGATGAGCCTTTCAATGAGCTCCTCAATGAGCTCAACTGCCGATTAACTGGAGGCGTTCGGACTTCCCATTCCCTCCCTCCCGGCATCCCTCTAAAAATTGCTTTGCATTCCGGAGGAAGCGGGAGCCAGTGCCAACCTCCAAGAACACGATTTTCACATTGCACATGCACTCACTCCTGCACCCACTGGGATTTCAAAATTCAGCCCAAGGTGTTAAATTGACTGTTGGCAATCTTATCTCCATCTAAGTAAAGTGCTATCACCAAAAGCTCGAGGAAAGCCAACAATAAATATTGTCACTGTTGTTGCAACTGGTTGTTAATATTTTGATGAAAATGCCAGCCATTCCAGCCATTGCAGACCTGCTGATGGAATTCTCTGGAAGAAACACACATCACTACCTTCTGGATTGCTGCTGTAAACTGAACCAGTACACTACATATCAAATGACCAATAAATGAACAATACACAGTTGGTGCATTATTAACCCTTTGGTTATAAATGTCGCTTTGCTTAATACCTAAGACATTGCCTTCAGGCAAAAAGAACGATTAAGTCATGAAAACATGCAAGTGACCTTTAACTTTCGAAATCTTAATCCGAGCATTTTCGATTATTGAGGACACTCTTCAGTCATTTCCAGCCATCTTATAAAGTTCTGTAATTACCTCCAAAGAGACTCTCAAACTCTTAATTATTAGGCCTAGATAAGACTAAGAAATCAGATTTAGAATCAATGGGAGCTTTAGGAACATCCTCGACACATCAGTGATGTATTATTGATTTCAAATACAAAAGGAATATCAGAGAAATAGAGACAGACAAGTTTAGAATATGGATTGAAAATAAATGCTGAGAGCTAAAGGCAATAATAATCATAAGGAAAGAGGGCCTGTCAAATACCTGTTCCACAAGCCAGTGAAGAAGTAGAATCAACATGGCATTCTCGGTGAAAGTAAAAGTGATCACTGCACTAAACATATACGCTACACATTTATTCCAGACACAAACAGGAGATATCAATACCATTAGCCAGCGTGCAGTTCATCACCGTTTCCCAGATGTAACACGCTGCTTTCTGCCATATGTCTATGTACACCATGTTTACCACTGCAGTATAGGGCCAGATTTATCAAATGCCAGTGGGGTTGGGTCTGGATGCAGACCCAATTTGAAAATTGCAGTCCCGGAGGTCGTCTCCAAAACCTGACACTTGCAGGACAGTCTGCAATTTTCAATGCGAGGGCAGGGCAGTGGGGAGCAGAGGGAATGGGGAACCCGCTCGTCTCCAATTAAGGGCCCATTAAGCTCATGGAGGAGCTCGTTAAGGGGCCATGGGTGTCCACATTGTATTATGATTCCTGGCTGTTTTCTGATTCCCATATGCTGGAAATAATCACACTTTGGACTTGAAAAGGCTGGAGTCTTTGTTTGTTCCATTCAGCTTCCATGCTCCCTGGTATAGGGTTGCCCCAGGCTGGAGCCCTGTTACACATCACATGACTCCCCAGAGCAGCCATTAATGTGCCCCCCCTCTCTCCCTCCCACTCGAATACTTGCACATAACAATTTGTTCCTAGAAGATTAGTTTCTAGCACTTTACAGATGGTATAACAATATATAACACACAGTAATTTTCAATTGGGCTTCCGGCGAACACGGCTAATCTGGTGCACAATAGTGCATAGCTGCTGGGCTCACAGCGGGTAGAGGGCAAACCTTATTGTTGAAGTTGAAATGTTTTGGGCCCACAGGATATTGCACCAGCCTTAGCGCAGGACATTCTTTTCAATTTTAGAAGCACTACCTTACCTTTTTATTCTGCCTGCCCTCCAAGGAGCTGCCTGCTGTCTGCGGCAAGGCAGAGGCATGCCCCATCATGGCTGCCATTTGGCTTTGTTGCTCGCACTCTGCAGGCATCTCCTGCCTACTGCAGCTCTCCACCTTTTACCCAATTCGGGCATGAACATTTAAATATCGCGTCGCATTAGTGATGTAGCTGAGACGTGGTGTCGGGACGCTGAAATCATCTCGACCCCATTTTAAAAATTCAGCTCTTGGAATCAGTTGGTGTGGGAGACCCAATTTTCCAGGTTGTGGGGGCATTTCACTGAGTACAAGATGCCACTGATTGCAGTCATCTCGGCATTTATGAACCTGAAGACTTTGCCACTATATTTAACAACAAAAACAATTATTCCCTTAATGTGCAAACAAAATGCAACCACAAGCAATTAAATGTAATGAAGAGTACCTCAAATGTTTACACCAAAAAATTGATTGCAAGATTGGTTTTTGGGAGACATCGGCGAGCAATTGTAAATGTGTCTTGATGCATCCCTTGCAGACCCTTCAAGATAAAAAACATTGTAAACTATCATCAGGAAACCGATGCCACGATCCCCACACAGCCTCTTTTCTGGAAAGTCCCCCGCATTTAGTGCTAATCAGGCACTTAAGTGGGCAGCAATGGCCCTTCCATAGGATTTAGGACACTGCAGAGGCAGTGGCTGCAGCTGGAGGTGACCATCCTGGAGGCCGAGAATCATCGCTAGACCCAGGCCTCATGTAGGTCATGGCGGGAAGGGTCTTGTGGGGTGGGGGTCATGGGGGAGCGGAGGGGAAGGGGGTCAGCAGCAAGGGAGGGGTGTGGCTATATTTGTTTGAATAAGGGATCCACCCATCCCCGGAGCCGGGAAGCATCCCACGGGGTTTCCGATGCCGTGCTTCCCATGCGGTGACAGGACTGCCCGCCACAAACAAGTCCATAGTGCATAAGGCTCCGTCTGTTTACTTAGCTTAAGATATATGACTTCCAGTAAGTGTTTTTGTCAACAAAGTCCCAAATGTCCTTCCAGTGACCTTTTTTTTTAAAAGAATCGAGCCCAGACATTTCCTCGGCTACTTTCCACAGTCCTTTAAACACAAGTCCTCAAAAAATATTAATAATGGAAGCACCTTCATGACACTAGTCATTTCTCTCACAGTCGTTGTGGGTACTTGCAGTGTATATATTGGCTACTGAGCTTGTTTACAAAACAACTGTTCCTACACTTAATAAGTAATTTGTTTTGAACTGCTTTGGACAGCTTTAGATCATGAAAGTTGATCCATAAATGTGATTCTTTCTTCAGTTGTAATGCATAAAAGTTCTAAGAAATAAAATTGATTATTCCTGATGTTCTAGCAATGGAGAGAAAAATACCACTTGCTTAATGCATATTCATTGTGCTCAGAGTCCATCAGACCCCCATGACTTAATGTTTTCAGTCTGATGCATAAATGTTATCAAAGTCTCGGTCATTAATGGCCTGAATGAAAGTTAAGATATTAATAATTCCCTTAGGGGGAGTAATAACTTTAATAACCAAACAAAATACAGCATGTAACAGTTATAGGAACCTTTCTGAAGGGATCATTAACTCTCACATTCACCTATTCCTTATTTACTCTGTGGTTGCAATGTATAAGGAAACAAATCAATTTAACAGCTTATTTGTCACCTGTATAAATCTGAATAAATTATCTGAATAAATGTACGAACACAAATCCACTTCTCATGGGATTTAGCACTCATTATGCATTGAGTCTTCTGCGAGCGCACATGTCCACAGGGCAATCTTCAACTCATAAGCAGGCAGGACATAGTGACAAGGTTGCATTTTCCCAGAACAATGACATGAGAAATATTAATTTTCAACCACAGCCATTTTACTAACATTAAAGTTCATGCATTGAACCAGGGGTAGGCACCAACATGTTGCACCACAGACATTTGACAAAATTATTGACTCAGCCACAGATATGGGGCAATTAATCTGTATATAAAGTGTATAGCCAATCTACTGCCATCAAAACACAATCCGATTTAAAATGAATTTCTCCCTATTTAGTGAGATACCTGGTATTGTTTTTACTTGCACAAGTTGTCAATGTCTGCCCACACATTTGATGTAGCGATGTGGAGAAACTGGATAGATGTTCATCTGTCAGGTGTGATCTTGAGCTCTTTCTCTCCCCTCTCGTTCTCTCTCTCTCCCTCTCTGTATCAATCCCTATCCTCTCTCTGTGTCCATCTCTCTCCCCTCTTTCCCCCTCTCCTGTCTCTGTGTCGATCCATCGCCCCCCTCTCTCTCACTTTCCCTCTTCCCCTCTCTCTCTCTTCTCCCCTTCTCTCCCTCTCTCTCTCATCCTCTCTCTCTCCCCCCTCCCCCGTGGAAGGCAGTGGAAGCCTTACCCATGCGCTTGTTGATTTCTGCATCTAGAGACAGGTTACTGGTGATAGTTGAGCCTCGGTAGGTGAACTCTTGAACCACTTCCAGAGCGTGGTCGCCAACACAAAAGTCCAAGTGTATCAGGCCTGTGTCCTCAGTACCTTGCTCTACGGCAGCGAGGCCTGGACAACGTATGCCAGCCAAGAGCGACGTCTCAATTCATTCCATCTTCGCTGCCTTCAGAGAATACTTGGCATCAGGTGGCAGGACTATATCTCCAACACAGAAGTCCTTGAAGCGGCCAACACCCCCAGCTTATACACACTACTGAGTCAGCGGCGCTTGAGATGGCTTGGCCATGTGAGCCGCATGGAAGATGGCAGGATCCCCAAAGACACATTGTACAGCGAGCTCGCCACTGGTATCAGACCCACCGGCCGTCCATGTCTCCGTTATAAAGACGTCTGCAAACGTGACATGAAATCGTGTGACATTGATCACAAGTCGTGGGAGTCAGTTGCCAGCATTCGCCAGAGCTGGCGGGCAGCCATAAAGACAGGGCTAAATTGTGGCGAGTCGAAGAGACTTAGTAGTTGGCAGGAAAAAAGACAGAGGCGCAAGGGGAGAGCCAACTGTGCAACAGCCCCAACAAACAGATTTCTCTGCAGCACCTGTGGAAGAGCCTGTCACTCCAGAATTGGCCTTTATAGCCACTCCAGGCGCTGCTTCACAAACCACTGACCACCTCCAGGCGCGTATCCATTGTCTCTCGAGATAAGGAGGCCCAAAAGAAAAGAAAAGAAAGTGTATAGCCAATCTACTGCCATCAAAACACAATCCGATTTAAAATGAATTTCTCCCTATTTAGTGAGATACCTGGTATTGTTTTTACTTGCACAAGTTGTCAATGTCTGCCCACACATTTGATGTAGCGATGTGGAGAAACTGGATAGATGTTCATCTGTCAGGTGTGATCTTGAGCTCTTTCTCTCCCCTCTCGTTCTCTCTCTCTCCCTCTCTGTATCAATCCCTATCCTCTCTCTGTGTCCATCTCTCTCCCCTCTTTCCCCCTCTCCTGTCTCTGTGTCGATCCATCGCCCCCCTCTCTCTCACTTTCCCTCTTCCCCTCTCTCTCTCTTCTCCCCTTCTCTCCCTCTCTCTCTCATCCTCTCTCTCTCCCCCCTCCCCCTCCCCCTCCCCCTCGCTCACTCTCTCTCCCCCCCCCCCCGTCTCCTCCCCCACTCTACCCCCTCTCCCTCTGTCCACCCTCTCTCTCTCTCTCTCTCTCTCCCTGTGACAGTTGCAGACAACAGGAGCTCTCCCCAGAGCAGCTTTGTGTTTGGCCAGTTTTTTAAAGAAATTCTACAGCCGTCGGTTTCAGTTTCACAGCTCAGAGGTGTTTCGAGTGGGAACAGCGGCTTCCGAACTCAGGACAAGTTCAGGGCTTTGTAAAAATAAAATCAGAACCCGCCGGAGAGCCCCAAACTTGTCCTGAGGTCAGAGACTGCTGTTCCTGCTCCCAGCACCTGTCAGCTGTGAAACTGAAACTGACGGCTGTGAACTTTTTAAAGTCGAACTGGTCTGGAAAGAAAAAGTCAATGGGAAATCTCTCATTCCTGAACTTACCAGTCAGGAACCTCAAAATTTTTACCACGGGCACTGGTATCCATGTATGGACACAATGCTGACCCTTCATTGACCAAAAGATTTATAATCTGTACCCAGGTGAAACCCAATGTGATGCTACCAACACTTCTCTGCTCTCTTGCGAGAGCTCCTATGTGTTTTTCTTTTATTTCCAAAATATACTTTATTCATAAAAATCTGTAAAAAAAATACATTACCAGTTTCAACTTCACATTTTGATCATTGAGCCTTTTTAACACTTCATCTAACACTTGAAGATTTCCTCCCTCTGTTGCAGTCGTGATCAACACATCATCCTAATTCCTCAAGAAATGCCGCACTCCTTTCAAAACCTTATCCATTGTAGTTTGGAAGATTTTTGGAGAAGTCTTCACAGCATAGTTTCATGTAGCTGTTTAACCTCATGTCTGTGTTTATTGTGAGATATTGCTGACTCACTTGATCCACATTAAGCTGTGCATAAGCATGGGACCAATCCAACTTCATGCATAGCTTGGATCCCGCTAACTCCGCGTACAAATCTTGAGAAGTCGGTAGTGTATATTGCTCATCATCCACTGCCTGGTTCATTGTGACTTTGTTGTCCCCGCATAGTCTCACAGTTTTGTCTGACTTGGGAACCACTACAATTGGGATTGCCCAATCACTGGAGTAGTTTTCACTAACATGCCATTCCTCTCTAGATTTTTTAGTCCCTCTTCAGCCTGGGTTTTGAGAGCATAAGGAACTAGCTTAGCCTTGCAATATACTGGTTTTGCATTTGGCCTAATTTGGATGTGTGCTTTCACATCGATTGTAGCTTCATAGCTATCCTCAAAAATGTTCCTGAAACTATTCAATAGCTGATGAAGCTTCTGGGTTGTTTCAACTTGGAAAACATGCTTCCAGTCTAACTTCAGCTTACAAAGCCACTCTTTGCCCATTAACGTTGGCTTGTTGACATAGCTTGCTACAACAATGGGTAACTTGAGAGACTTGCCCCTATATTGGATGTTGTACTCCATTTGCCCACATGTCTCTAACACCTCACCACAGTAGCTTTCAGTTAGAGCTACCTGATCTCAATTAGAGGTACATTGCTGAATTTGCTCTAATATGTGTCAATACTCATAATTGAGCAATTTGCAGCTGTATTGATGTGCATGTTGATGTATTGTTCATTTACTAACACCTTTGTACAGAAGTTTCTGTCATTTGAGTGATTGCTAGTGGCATAAATGCTGTACAGCCCCAGCCCCTCTTTGCTTAAGCACTCTGGATTCACTTCAAGATTGTGAACTCCACCCTTGTTATGCCGTTGCTTTCCATTACCACTAAAATGAATTCTCTTTTCTGCTTTAGCCTTCGCTCAGCAAGCAGTTATAATATAGCCGATCTTTTGGCAATGAAAACATTTGGAATTTCAGTACTAGCATGCCTGCGCTGTGTGGTTGCCATTATAACAATAACAAGTCATTAAATGTTTATCGATATGTCAACAAGCCAACGTTAATGGGCAAAGAGTGGCTTTGTAAGCTGAAGTTAGACTGGAAGCATGTTTTCCAAGTTGAAACAACCCAGAAGCTTCATCAGCTATTGAATAGTTTCAGGAACATTTTTGAGGATAGCTATGAAGCTACAATTGATGTGAAAGCACACATCCAAATTAGGCCTAATGCAAAACCAGTATATTGCAAGGCTAAGCTAGTTCCTTATGCTCTCAAAACCCAGGCTGAAGAGGGACTAAAAAATCTAGAGAGGAATGGCATGTTTGGAGAAAACATTCTGACATTGGCAGAAGCTGTACCAGTCACTTGCACAGGATGAAATTCCTGAGCATTCTTTGATGCCACCTCCATGGTGGAAGCAATCTTACACACTATCTCAAACGTAAGACTTTTGTATCTTGAGTAACTTCAACTGGATTTTTTCATCCAGCAATTCACACATGAATCTGTCTCATAATGCACAGTCTAAGAATGGGTTAATTGCAATGTAACGATAAATTCTTCAGTGCCACAGTGCACTTACCAACTGTTTCACTACTCTGCGGTTTCTGGTTCCAAGTTTGTAGCTTTCTACTATCCCTAATGGCTTACGATTAAAATAATACTCCAACTTGGTGATAATTTTTTGAATGGCACATCTTTTGCCTTGTTGGGACCAAGAAGGTTTGTTAGCATGCCATACACTTCCGGGCCGATCTCTGTTAGCAATATTGCTTTCTTGTGCTGTAGATTTGCCTTATTCCGAGTCTGGACCTCTTCACTTTCACCTTCGAGTTCTAACAGATTAGCTCTGAAGAGCATGTCCATTCTTTCAATGTATGAACTGAATGGTTCTCAAGCTCTAGCATACATTCCAACTCTTCCAATGTATCCCGTGGGCACCATCATTTTTTCATGTTTTCAAATGTAACATAAACCCAGTAAATACTTTACTGTGGCTAGCTGTAACAGTGATACAGAAGATGAGTCAGCCTAATCAGAACAAAACCAGTGTCTGTGGTAGTTGAACAGATGGACGCTAGGACCCTGCAGAATCCATTCAACTGAGTACAGCCTAACATTTTCAAACAATGAGGTTCGACACAATCTAGTTGAAAATCTTCACCATCCTAGCAGGGAGGCCACTGGGAGCTAGCTTGTTTTGTTCATCATGGTCTCTATTGATGTTTGCTGTAAACATTTTTGCACTTTATTCCCTTCTCATGGCTAAAATCTATTATATATTGGGAGGAACTAGTAAAGTGTTTCATCTTTATGTTGTTTTCTGGTTCCCAGATGTTGGAAAGAATCACACTTTAAAACTTGGAAAAGGCTGGAGTCAGTCTTGTTTATTCAGCGCCATGCTCTGGCTATAGACTTGATTCAGTTGGGTCTTGTGTTACATATAACATGACTCCCCAGTGCAGGCGTGAATGTGGTCCCCACTAGAACACTTACACATAACAACTAGTTCCTAGCTAATTAATTTCGAACACTTTACAGATAGTATAACAATATATAACATATATAACAGTAAGACAAACACTAAGATGGCCAGATCACATGATTAATGATACCATCATGCACTGGGCAAGCTCATAATATAGGAATACATTATACATTGGAGGATCTGCCATGTTCAGGAGAAGTGTTCCTAGATTAGTACATCATGGCCTTTTCTGCTATCATGGTGTCGCTGCATGAGTCTGATGTCTGGTTGGCCCTGTAGCGCTTCCGGCTTGTCCTCATCGAAATCCTCTGATGAAGCAGCGTGGCCTTCCTCACGAATCTCCTCTAGCATAGGAACATAGGAACAGGAGTAGGCCATTCAGCCCCTGGAACCTGTCCCGCCATTCAATGAGATCATGGCTGATCCACGCCCTAACTCCATATCCCTGCCTTTGGCCCATATCCCTTAATATCTATGCTTAACAAAAATCTATCTCAGATTTCAAATTGACAACTGTTCTAGCTTCAACTGCTGTTTGTGGGAGAGAGTTCCAAACCTCTACCACCCTTTGCATGAAGAAGTGCTTCCTAACATCTCTCCTGAATGGTCTGGCCTTACTTTTTAGACTATGCCCCCTAGTTTTAGAATCTCGAACCAGTGGAAATAGTTTATCTTTATCTAGCCTGTATTTTCCTGTTAATATCTTGAAGACTTCGATCAGATCACCCTTTAACCTTCTACATTCTGGCAAAAACAGGCCGAATTTGTGTAATCTCTCCTCGTAACTTAACCCCTGTAGTTCAGGTATCATTCTTGTAAACCTATGTTGCACTCTCTCCGAGGCCAATATATCCTTCCTAAGGTGTGGTGCCCAGAACTGCTCACAGTACTCCAAGTGGGGTCTAACCAGGGTTTTGTTCAGCTGCAGCATAACCTCTGTGTCTTTATACTCCAATCCTCTGGATATAAAGGCTAGCATTCCATTAACCTTTTTGATTATTTTCTGCACTTGCTTGTGGCATTTTAAAGATCTATGCACCTGAACCCCCAAGTCTCTTTGGACATCCACTGTACTTAATCTCTTCCCATTTAGAAAGTACCCTGCTCTATCCTTTTTTGGTCCAAAATGGATAATCTCACATTTGCCCGGATTGAAATCCATCTGCCACAGTTTTGCCCATTCACCTAGTCTGTCAATATCTCTTTGCAATGTTATGCTATCATCTAGACTGTCTACAATGCTGGCTAACTTTGTATCATCAGCAAATTTGGATATATGACTTACTATGCTATCATCCAAGTTGTTTATGAATAATGTGAATAATTGAGGCCCCAACACAGATCCCTGTGGGACACCACTAGTTATGTCCTGCCAATCAGAGTACTTACCCATTATCCTCACTCTCTGTCACCGAACACTCAACTAACTTTCTAACCATGTCAATAATTTGCCCTCAACTCCACGGGCTTCTACCTTAGTTAACAGTCTCTTATGTGGGACGAGCTCCACGCCTCTCTGGCAATTTGTGCAGAGCGCAGCAGACCACAAAACTGTGGGAAACCCTTGAGGGGCATACTGCAGGGCACCCTCCAATCGATCAAGACACCAGTACTGCATCTTTAGGAGGCCAATGGCCTGCTCAATGATCGCCCTTGTGCTGAGATGGCAGTGGTTGTTTTGCTCCTGTGCCTCATTTGTGGGCTTTCACACAGGGGTCAGCACCTGTTGCTTTACTGGGTACCCCTTGTCCACCAGGAGCCACCCATGGAGGTTGTATTCGTGGAATGAACAGCTGCCTGTGACTGCCTCAGAATTAATAAATCATGTCTGCTGCCAGAAAACCTTGCGCAAACCTGAAGGAAGCACTTACCATGGTTGCACATGAGCTGAATATTTATTGTGTGGAAACCCTTCCTGTTGATGAATGCTCCGGACTGAGGCAATGGGATTTTAATGGACACATGTGTGCAGTCTGTTGCATGATCACTTCAAGGGTGATGTCCCTTTAAGAACCCAGTATGCTAATGAGCTAAGTACCAGAATGTAGTCATGTGACTAAAGTCATTGTCACTCTGCAACTGTAACACCCCAGACAAATTTTCTGTACATAGTTTGCTCTGTATTGTATATAATAGTTTAGCTTTTAATAGTCCTGTTAGAAATCTTCAAGGCGCTGGAATCCATGTACCTCATTGTGTTGCTTAACATCACACAAAGAACACTTGACACAGCCACTCATTCCCTGCACCTGTTGGAATCCTGCCATTGAGGCAAACCCCACAGCCCTCTGCCTGACTGGCAGCATCTGTGCTGAATGTGATGAAGTCAGATGCCCCCAAAAAAAGTGCATCCATCACCTGAAATATGGAGCTCTGGGTGTCCTCTTGTGAGATCCCACATAGGTCAGCTGCTGACCCCTGAAATGAGCCAGAAGCTAGAATGTTAAATGTCACTAACAGCTCGACAGCTACCGGCATAGGGTTCCCTCCTCCCACCCCCAACCTTGTGGATAAGGTTGTCCTCCAGGAGTGTGCACATTCAGCCACCATCTGCCTAGATAGGCAAAGCCGTTGGCCTCACTGCTACTCCAACATGCGCAGGAAGCTGATCCTCTGGTGGTACACTCATATGAACATACGAATTAGGAGCAGGAGTAAGCCACTCGACTGCTTGAGCCTGCTCCGCCATTCTATAAGTTCATGGCTGAACTGATTACTCCACATTTCCACCTACCCCCAATAACCTTCCACCCCCTTGCTTATCAAGATTCTGTGAAGATCACCTTCTGGCCCCTCCTGCCCCTTGACCAGCACAGCTGCATCCATGGGGTACATGAGACTGCCTTTGTTGCAGTAGCTACTGCTCCTCATCACTGCTTCGGCAACTATGAGTAGGTGGCCCCTATTATTAAAGGCAGTCTCAGACATTAGGACCTCAGCTGCCAGATTTCCCTTGCACTTTAATCAATGAGCCGTTCTCCAAGACAGCTCAGTCCGCCCTCTCAATCCTACACTTCTGCTAAACAATGACAAGTCAGTGGCTGTGCTGACTTTTATACCAAGTGTTTTAGTGGCTGCTGCTTCAGTAAAGGGCTTTCCACTGTACAGCCACCTCATCTGCTTGGATCGGGGCTGACAAAGCTTGCATGGGCTATCCTAGCTAAAACTACCTCTTAATTGCCTGATTAATGAGCATAATTTCCTGCCCACTGCTACCAGTTGGGTGGCCATCCTCCCTGAGAAACTGCCTCCGGAATATCGCACAGAGGCAGCTACACATCGGGCAACCAGCATACTGCGCTGCGGCGAAAATTTGCTGGTTTGCCACCTTCTAATCTGCCTCCGTCTTCATGGCAAAATCCAGCTAAACATCTCAAAGTCTCTGTTAAAATGCTTTTAATTAAATGGGGAGGTGGTGGCGTAGTGTATTGTCACTGGACTAGTAACCCAGAGACCCAGAGTATTACTCTGGAGACATGGGTTCAAATCCCACCACAGCAGAAGGTGGAATTTGAATACAATTAATAAAAAGCTAGTCTAATGATGGCTAGGAAACCATTGTCGATTGTTGTAAAAACCCATCTGATTCACGAGGGAAGGAAATCTGCTGTCCTTACCTGGTCTGGCCTACATGTGACTCCAGACCCACAGCAATGTGGTTGACTATTACATGCCCTTGAAATGGCCGAGCAAGTCACTCAGTTGTATCTAACTGATAGAAAGTCAGTAAAAAGGAATGAAACTGGATGGAACACCCGACATCGAGCTAGGCACCCGAAACGACGATGGCAGACCCTGCAAACGCCTCCTTACTAACATCTGGTGGCTTGTGTCAAAGTTGGGAGAGCTGTCCCACATCCAGCCGTGAATGGTGGTGGACAATTAAACAACTAACTGGAGGAGGTGGCTCCACAAATATCCCCATCCTCAATGATGGGGGAGCCCAGCACATCGGTGCAAAAGATAAGGCTGAAGCATTTGCAACAATATTCAGCCAGAAGTGCCGAGTTGATGATCCATCTCTGCCTCCTCCTGAAGTCCCCAGCATCACAGATGCCAGACTTCAGCCAGCTCGATTCACTCCGCATGATATCAAGAAACGACTGAAGGCACTGGATACTGCAAAGGCTATGGGCCCTGACACCATTCCGGCAATATTACTGAAGACCTGTGCTCCAGAACTTGCTTTGCCCCTAGCCAAGCTGTTCCAGTACAGCTACAACACAGGCATCTACCCAGCAATGTGGAAAATTGCCCAGGTATGTCCTGTACACAAAAAGCAGGACAAGTCCAACCTGCCCAATTACCACCCCAATAGTCTCCTCTCAATCATCAGTAAAGTGATGGAAGGTGTCATCAACAGGGCCATCAAGTAGCACTTGCTTAGCAATAACCTGCTCAGTGGTCCTCAGTTTGGGTTCCTCCAGGGCCACTCAGCTCCTGACCTCATTACAGCCTTGGTTCAAACATGGATAAAAGAGCTGAACTCAAGAGGTGAGGTGAGAGTGACTGGCCTTGACATCAAGGCAGCATTTGACCGAGTATGGCATCAAGAAGCCATAGCAAAACTAAGTCAATGGGAATCGGGGGAAAACTATCCGCTGGTTAGAGTCATACCTAGCGCAAAGGAAGATGGTTGTGATTGTTGGAGGTCAATCATCTGAACTCCAGGACATCACTGCAGGAGATCCTCTGGGTAGTGTCCTAGGCCCAACCATCTTCAGCTGCTTCATCAATGACCTTCCTTCAATCATTAAGTCAGAAGTGGGGATGTTCGCTGATGATTGCACAATGTTCAGCACCATTCGTCACTCTTCAGATACTGAAGCAGTCCCTGTAGAAATGCAGCAAGACCTGGACAATATCCAGGCTTGGGCTGATAAGTGGTGAGTAACACTCGCGCCACACAAGTGCCAGGCAATAACCATCTCCAACAAGAGAAAATCTAACCAATTCCCCTTGATATTCAATAGCATTACCATCGCTGAATTCCCCACTATCAATATCCTATGGGATACCATTGACCAGAAACTGAACTGGAGCAGCCATATAAATACCGTGGCTTACAAGAGCAGGTCAGAGGCCAGGAATCCTGAGGCAGGTAACTCATCTCCTGACTCCCCAAAGCCTGTCCACCATCTACAAGGCACAAGTCAGGAGTGTGATGGAATACTCTCCGCTTGCCTGGATGGGTGCAGCTCCAACGACACTCAAGAAGCTCGATACCATCCAGGACAGAGCAGCCCACTTGATGGCACCCCATCCACAAACATTCACTCCCTCCACCACCGATGCACAGTGGCAGCAGTGTGTACCATCTACAAGATGCACTGCAGCAATGCACCAAGGCTCCTTAGACAGCACCTTCCAAACCCACAACCTCTACCAACCAGAAGGATAAGGGTAGCAACTGCATGGGAACACCACCACCTGCAAGTTCCCCTCCAAGTCACACACCATCCAGACTTGGAACTACATTGCCATTCCTTCACTTTCGCTGGGTCAGAATCCTGGAATTCCCTTCCTCACAGCACTGTGAGTGTACCTACCTCGCATGGACTGTAGCGGTTCAAGAAGGCAGCTCACCACCACCTTCTCAAGGGCAATTAGGGATGGGCAATAAATGCTGGCCTGGCCAGTGATGCCCACGTCCCATGAATGAATTGAAAAAAAGAAAAGAACATTTACACTACTGAAGCAGGCCATTCAGCCCAACTGGTTTATGCCAGCATTTATGCATTTCCAATTTACATCACATTATACTGGTTTATTACAACAGCAACTTGCATTTATATAACACCTTTAACAGAATAAAACATCCCAAGGTTCTTCACAGGAATGTGGCAAAGCAAAATTTGACAATGATTCACCAAGATATTTGGGCAGATGATGAAAAGCTTGATCAAAGAGGTACGCTTTCAAACTATCATGTGGGAAATGGAATGTTCAAAGCAAAAAAGTAAAACTTACAAAGATACTGAGAGACAAAATATGGGCAAATGAATGGCACCTGAAATTTGAGAATTTCAAGGCAGTAGATTTTGGTGTAATATGCTGCCAGATTTATGCCCACCTCTGGATCCTGCTGACTAAAATTGACATGCTTAGGAATATGGGTCTATGTATCACTTCTGAATTATGCCAATTGTAAAAGGAATTCCTTCAGAAACAAAAGCCTTCAATATTTTTCATTCTTAGTAAACTGAGTATTAGTTCCTTAAACCACAGCAAGTTTTTGATTAAGTGCAGGATTGGTTGTCTTCCAAAAGAAACAGCAGTTATTTTCTGTGACTCTGCTACTGGTACAGGGTTATGCCCAGCATAAGCACAATTTTGAAAATTGGACATCAATATCAGCCTGTCAATTTGTGATGCTCCCACTTTTCTGGTCATTAAATTCCAATTGACCCTCCTATTGAGTGAGATGCTGAGCCAGGATCAGAGGCTCAGAACTTTTACTCCTATTATTCATGGAATTGCCTCTCTCAGTACAAATAAACTTCTTAATAAGTTTTAATCTTAAGATCTTAGGCTATCTAATACCCACAAAAAGCAGTTGGAAAGTAAAACCTTTAATGAAAGAATGGAGTGGGAGATAGCAGTCTGAGTATTATTTTTATGTCTCTAGCTGTTGTCAGAATAAACAATTAAAGCTCATGACTCACTCATAACATAAACTCAGTCGTTGCTGGAACTTTCTGAACAATAGCATGTCACCATGACATATTGTACCATGACAACCTTTAATTAGAGGTGACTCAGTCTAGTTTATTTTTCATCCTTAAAAATTACAGAGCATGTGATTAAATTGTTGACACTTCACTGCAGTTGCAGGAGCGTTGATGTGTTTATAAATGAAACCGATAATTTGACTGCTCCTGATGGCATGTTATTTACAACAATATATATTTAAGTAAAAAATATCATTCACAATGGAGGTGGTGGGGAGGCAGTGGTGTAGTGGTAATGTTGCTAGGCTAGCAATCCAGATGTTTAGGCTAATGCTTTGGGGACATGGGTTCAAATCCCACCAAAGCAGATGGTGAAATTTGAGTTCAATTTAAAAAATCTAAAAGCTAGTCCAATGGTGACCATGAAACCATTGTCAATGGTTGTAAAAACCCATTTGGTCTACTAATGTCCTTCAGGGAAGGAAATCTGCTGTCCTGTGAGGTTATCCACTTTGGTAGGAGGAATAGCTGTGCAGAGTATATCTTAAGTGGTAAGTGATTAGAAAGTGTTGATGTACAAAGGGACCTGGGTGTCCTTGTCAGTAAGTCACTGAAAGCAAACATGCAGGTGCAGCACAAAATTAAGAAGGCTAATGGTATGTTAGCCTTTATCGCAAGAGGATTTGAGTACAGGAGTAGTGTAGTCCTGCTTCAATTGCACAGAACCTTGGTTAGACTGCACCTGCAGTACTGTGTGCAGTTTTAGTCCCCTTACCTTAGGAAGGATATTATTGCCTGAGAGGGAATGCAACAAAGGTTCTCCAGACTTGTTCCTAGAATGGCAGGACTGAATAATGAAGGGAGATTGAGGAAACTGGGCCTGTATTCTCTAGAGTTTTGAAGAATCAGAGGTGATCTCAATGAAACCTACAAAGTACTTGAAGAGATAGACAGGGTCGATGCAGGTAAGATGTTTCCCCTGGTTGGGGAGTCTAGAACCAGGGGACACAATTTCAAAATAAGGGGAAAGCCACTTTGGACAGAGATGAGGAGAAATTTCTTTACTGAGAGGGTTGTGAATCTTTGGAATTCTCTACCCCAGAGGGCTGTAGAATCTCAGTCATTGAGTATGGTTGAAGCAGAGACTGACAGATTTCTAAATACAAGTGACATAAGGGGATATGAGGATAGTGTGGGAAAAGGGCATTGAAGTGGATGATCAGCCAAGATTTTATTGAATGGCGGGGCAGGCTCTATGGGCTGAATGGCGTACTCCTGTTCCTATTCCCATGTTCCCATATTCCTATGTTCCTATTTCCTTAACTGGTCTGGCCTATATGTGTCTCCAGATCCACAGCAATTGTTTGACTCTTAAATGCCCTCTGAAATGGCCTAGCAAGCCACTCGGTTGTATTAAACCGCTACAAAATGTATAGCACTGTGGGTGTACCTACACCCCAAGGGCTACAGCGGTTCAAAAAGGCAGCTCATCACGACCTTCTCGAGGGCAATTAGGGATGGGCAATAAATGTTAGCCTAGCCAGCAACGCCCACATCCCATGAACAAATTTTAAAAAGTAAGTAATTCAACAAAGGGTATTTGGTTTTAGAGAGGATGCCCTCATCGAAAAAGTCAAGCCTGAAAATGTGCCATTTTAAAATTAGAAAAATCTTTACATGCTCAAATATTTTCATTTGCTAAGACCATTCCACCTTGACCACAGTCTTTGCTAGATATTTGGAGACCATTGTGGAGAAAAATGCATGCTCCCTAAGTCAGAGATTTCCACTGAAATCACAGTGTGGGTTAATTCCCTCAGGAGGTTGATTTAGTGAAGTGATCCATTGCTGCAGCAGAGTATTACGTCCTATATGAAGAGCTTCAGATTATTATGTTCTTGATGAAGAGCTTCTTATACATTTATTTGTACCAAGTCCATTTTGTATCAATTACGATGCAATAGACAGTATATTATGTGTATAAGAACAACTTCTATTTATATACCACCTTGAAAAGAGTAAAACATTCCAAGGTGCATCACAGGAACAAGTATCGAATATGATGTGGCACCAAGCCACATAAAGAGAGCTTGATCAAAGAGATAGGTTTTAAGAAGTGTTTTAAAGTAGGAGAGGTAGAGAAGCAAACAGGTTTATGAAGGGAATTTCAGAGTTTAGGGCCGAGGCAGCAGAAGGCACGGCCACCAGTGGTGGAGGGAAGAAAATAGAGGATATGCAAGAGTCAGAATTGGAGAAAAGCAGAGATCTTGAAGGTTTGTGGGGCTGGCGGAGGTTACAGATAAGGAGGGGCACATTGTGAAGAGTCTGCAAAGGGAGTGGGCAACGATTTGGCAGATGGAGTAAAATGTGGGAAAGTGTGAACTTGTCCACTTTGGCTGGAAGAATAGAAAAGCAATGTATTATTTAAATTGAGAGAGACTGCAGAACGCTTGAGATGCAGATGGATCTGGGTGTCCTCGTACATAAAACATAAAAAGTTAGTACGCAGGTACAGCAAGCGATTAAGAAGGCAAATGCTACGTTGTTGCTTATTGCAAGGGAAATGGAATATAAAAGTGGAGATGTTTTGCTACAGTTGTACTGAATATTGGTGAGACCACATCTACCATATTGTGTACAGTTTTGGTCTCCTTACTTAAGAAAGGATATCATTGCATTAGAAACAGTATAGAGAAGGTTCACTCCTCTGATTCCAGGGATGGGAGGGTTATCTTATGAGGAAAGGTTGGATAGGTTGGGTCTGTATTCATTAGAGTTTAGAAGGATGAGAGGTGATCTGATTGAGACATAGAAGATCCTAAGGGGACTTAACAGGGTGGATGTGGAAAACACCTTTCCCCTTGTGGGAGAAACTAAAACTAGGAGGCACAGTTTAAAAATAAGGGGTCTCCCATTTAGGACAGAGATGAGGAGAAATATTTTCTCTCAGATGGTCGTAAGTCTGTGGAACTCTCTTCCCCAGCGACCAGTGGAGGCAGGGTCATTGAATGTTTTTAAGGCAGAGGTAGACAGTCTTGACAAACAAGGGAGTCAAAGGATATCGGGGGTAGGTAAGAAAGTGAAGTTGAGTCCACAAACAGATCAGCCACGATCTTATAGAATGGCAGAGCAAGCTCGAGGCCTACTCCTGCTCTTAGTTCATATATTCGTATGACCATGGAGGGAATTGAAAGATAGGATGAGGATTTTAAAGTTGAGTCATTGCCAAACCAGGAAACAATGTAGGTCAGCAATTACAGGGTTAATATAGTGGGATTTGATACGGGTTGTGATACAGGCATCAGGGTTTTGGATGAGCCCAGGTTTATGGAGGATGCAAGCCAGGAATAGTCAAGTTTACAACAACAATTTAAATTTATGTAGCACCTTTAACATAGAAACATAGAAAAATAGAAACATAGAAAATCGGAGCAGGAGTAAGCCATTTGGCCCTTCAAGCCTGCTCCGCCAGTCATTATAATTATGGCTGATCATCCAACTCAGTAGCCTGTTGCCACTTTCCCCCCATATCCTTTGATGTCTTTTGCCCCAAGAGCTATATCTAACTCCTTCTTAAAACAGACAATGTTTTGGCCTCAACTGCCAACTGTGGTAGCAAATTCCACAGGCTCACCACTCTCTGGGTGAAGTAATTTCTCCTCATCTCAGTCCTGAAAGGTTTACCCCATATCCTTAGACTATAACCCCTGGTTCTGGACTCCCCCACCATCAGGAACATCCTTCCTGCATCTACCCTGTCAAGTCCTGTTAAAATTTTATAGGTTTCTATGAGATCATCCCTCACTCTTCTGAACTCCAACGAATATAATCCTAACCGACTCAATCTCTCCTCATACATCAGTCCTGCCATCCCAGGAATCAGTCTGGTAAACCTTTGCTGCACTCCCTCTATAGCAAGAACATCCTTCCTCAGATAAGGAGACCAAAACTGCATACAATATTCCAGGTGTGGCCTCACCAAGGTCCTGTATAATTGCAGCAAGACATCCCTGCTCCTGTACTCGAATCCTCTCGCTATGAAGGCCAACATACCATTTGCCTTTTTTATCGCCTGTTGGACCTGCATGCTTACCTTCAGCGACTTGTGTACGAGAACACGCAGGTATCGTTGCATATTCCCCTCTCTCAGTTTATCGCCGTTCAGATATAATCTGCCTTCCTGTTTTTGCTACCAAAGTGGATAACCTCATATTTATCCACATTATACTGCATCTGCCAGGCATTTGCCCACTCACTCAATTTGTCCAAATCACCCTGAAGCCTCTCTGCATCCTCCTCACAACTCACCCTCCCACCCAGTTTTGTGTCATCTGCAAATTTGGAGATATTACATTTAGTTCCCTCATCTAAATCATTAATATATATTGTGAATAGCTGGGGTCCTAGCACCAATCCCTGTGGTACCCCACTAGTCACTGCCTGCCATTCAGAAAAAGACCCATTTATTCCTATTCTTTGTTTCCTGTCTGCCAACCAATTTTCTATCCATCACAATACACTACCCACAATCCCATGCACTTTAATTTTACACGCTAATCTCTTATGTGGGACTTTGTTGAAAGCCTTCTGAAAGTCCAAATAAACCAGATCCACTGGCTGTCCCTCATCAACTCTACTGGTTACATCCTCGAAGAGTTCTAGTAGATATGTCAAGCATGATTTCCCTTTCGTAAATCCATGCTGACTCTGTCTGGTTCTACGCTATAAAATCTTTGATAATGGACTCCAGAATTTTCCCCACTACCGACGTCAGGCTGACTGGTCTATAATTCCCTGCTTTCTCTCTACCTCCCTCCAATCTGTAGTAACTGTTCCAGAGTCTATAGAATATTGGACGATGACAACCAAAGCATCCACTATTTCTAGGGCCACTTCCTTAAGTACTCTGGGATGCATACCATCAGGCCCTGGGGATTTATCGGCCTTCAATCCCATCAATTTCCCCAACACCATTTCTCTACTAATACTGATTTCCTTCAGTTCCTCCCTCTCACTAAACCCTGTGTTCCCCAACATTTCTGGTATGATATTTGTGTCCTCCTTTGTGAACACAGAACCAAAGTATGCATTTAGTTGGTCAGCCTTTTCTTTGTTCCCCATAATAAATTTCCCTGTTTCTGACTGTAAGGGACCTACATTTGTCTTCACCAATCTTTTTCTCTTTACATACCTATAGAAGCTTTTATAGTCAGCTTTTATGTTCCCTGCAAGCTTACTCTTGTACTCTATTTTCCCCTTCTTAATCAATCCCTTGGTCCTCCTTTGCTGAATTCTAAACTGCTCCCAATCCTCAGGTCTGTTGTTTTTTCTGGCAAATTTGTATGCCTCTTCCTTGGATCTAATTTCCCTTGTAAGCCATGGTTTGGCTACCTTTCCCGTTTTACTTTTGCGCCAGACAGGAATAAACTATTGCTGCAGTTCATCCATGAGCTCTTTGAATATTTGCCATTGCCTATCCACCGTCATCCCTTTAAGTAACGTTTCCCAATCCATCATAGTCAACTCGCGCCTCATACATTAATAGTTTCCTTTAATGAGATTCAGGACCCTAGTTTCAGAATCAACTGTCACTCTTCATCTTGATGAAGAATTCTGTCATATTATGGTCGCTCATCCCCAAGGGGTCTCGCACAACTAGATTGTCAATTATTCCTCTCATTACACAATACCCAGTCGAGGATGGCCTCTACTCCAGTTGATTCCTCAACGTATTGGTCGAGAAAACCATCCTGTATACACTCCATGAATTCCTCCTCTATGGTATTGTGACTAATTTGATTTTCCCAATCGACATGCAGATTAAAGTCACACATAATTACAGATGTTCCTTTATCGCATCCTTTATCTAATTTCCTGTTTAATGTCATTCCCAACATTAGCACTATAGTTATAAAAGCAAAATACTGAGGATGCTGGAAATCTGAAATAAAAACAAGAAATGCAGGAAAGACTCAGCAGGTCTGGCAGCATCTGTGGAAAGAGACGCAGAGTTAATGTTTCGGGTCAGTGAAGAAGGGTCACTGACCTGGAATGTTAACTCTGCTTCTCTTTCCACAGATGCTGCCAGACCTGCTGAGTCTTTCCTGCATTTCTTGTTTTTAATTCAGCACTATAGCTTGTGGGTCTGTAATCAGACCCACTAACGTTTTTTGCCCCTTAATGTTCCTCAGCTCTGCCTATACAGATTCCACATCATCAGAGCTAATATCCTTCCTCATTATTGCGTTAATTTCCTCTTTAACCAGCAATGCAACTCCACCGCCTTTTAATTTTTGTCTGTCCTTCCGAAATATTGAATACCCCTGGATGTTCATTTCCCATCTCTGGTCACCCTGCAGCCATGTCTCCGTAATCCCGACTATATCATACCCGTTTGCATCTATTTGCACGATTAATTCATCCACTTTATTGCGAATGCTCTGCGCGTTAAGGTACAAAGCCTTAAGGCTTGTCTTTTTAACATTACCTGTCCCCTTCCCACTACTTTCCATTGTGGCCCTGTTTGATTCTAGCCCTCAATTTCTCACTTTTCTTATTTCCCTGTCTTTTGTTCTTGTCTTTGATTCCCCCCTCCTCTGACTCCTTGCAAAGGTTCCCATCTTTCTGCCATTTTAGTTTAAACCCTCCCCAACCATTCTGGCAAATACTTCCCCTAGGACATCAGTCCCGGTCCTGCCCAGGTGTAACCCATTCAGTTTGTACTGATCCAACCTCCCCCAGAACTGGTCCGAATGTCCCAGGAATCTAATACCCTCCCTCCCACACCATCTCTTCAGCCAAATATTCATCCAATATATCCTGCTATTTATAATCTGACTAGAACGTGGCATTGGTAGTAATCCTGAGATCATTACCTGTGAGGTCCTACTTTTCAACTTACTTCCTAACTCACTATATTTTGCTTTTAGGACCTCATCCTTTTTTTTGCCTATGTCATTTGTACCAATGTGTACCATGATCACTGATTGTTTACCCTCCCCCTTCAGAATATCCTATAACCGCTCTGAGACATCCTTGACCATAGCACCAGGGAGACAACATACCAGCCTGGAGTATCGTTTGCAGCCACAGAAACACCTATCTATTCCCCTTACCCTATAACTATTGCATTCCCACACTTTTTACTCCTGCCCTGTGCAGCAGAGCCAACCATGGTGCAACAAATTGGGCTGTTGCTGCTTTCCCCGGAGAAGCCATTCCTCCCAACAGTATCCAAAGCAGTATATCTGTTTTGCAGGGGAATATCCACAGGAGATTCCTGCACTGCCTGCCTAGTCCTTTTGCTCTGCCTGGCGGTCACCCATTCCCTTCCTGCCTGTGGAGTCTGAGCCTGCGTTGTGACCACCTCTCTATACATGCTATCCACAATGCTCTTTGCCAAGTGGATGCTCCACACTGTCCCCAGCCGCCGCTCCAGCTGTGAAACCCAGGCTTCCAGGAAGTGCAGCTAGAGAGACTTTCTGCACACATGCTTGTCCCGGGCACTGGAATTGTTCCCGGCTTCCCACATAGAGCATGAGGAGCACACCAAGGCCTTGAGCTCTCCTGCCATGACTTAACCCTTTAAATGAAATCTTTTGGAAGATGCTTAATATCAAACAATATCAATTACTCGAGGGACCTTTTTCCCTGGTACCCGTTACTATAGAACTCCCTAAAAAATATTACTTACTTTCTATGAAAATAAACTGTAGACCTTTCTGACCATGGTTACTCAGCCAGCTATTTAGAACTATTCCCTAACAGCAGATATTCCCCAACCAATCACCTTGCAGCTTTCCTGTGATGACACTGCGCCTGGACTACTCTCACACACGTCTGGCTGCTCTCCTCTCCCTGCACCGGTCCCACTGAGTATCACTCATTCCCGCTGCCGCTGCACTTTTAAACTGTGCCGGTCCCACTCAGTATCACTCCTTCCTACTGCCGCTGTACTTTTAAACTGTGCCGGTCCCACTCAGTATCACTCTTTCCCCCTGCCGCTGTACTTTTAAACAGTGCCGGTCCCACTCAGTATCACTCCTTCCCACTGCCGCTGTACTTTTAAACTGTGCCGGTCCCACTCAGTATCACTCTTTCCCACTGCTGCTGCACTTTTAAACTGTGCCAGTCCCATTCAGTATCACTCTTTCCCGCTGCTGCTGCACTTTTAAACTGTGCCGGTCCCACTCTGTATCACTCTTTCCCACTGCCGCTGTACTTTTAAACTGTGCCGGTCCCACTCTGTATCACTCTTTCCTGCTGCTGCTGCACTTTTATACTGTGCCGGTCCCACTCAGTATCACTCCTTCCCACTGCCGCTGCACTTTTAAACTGTGCCGGTCCCACTCAGTATCACTCTTTCCCGCTGCCGCTGCACTTTTAAACTGTGCCGGTCCCACTCAGTATCACTCTTTCCCGCTGCCGCTGCACTTTTAAACTGTGCCGGTCCCACTCAGTATCACTCTTTCCTGCTGCTGCTGCACTTTTAAACTGTGCCGGTCCCACTCAGTATCACTCTTTCCTGCTGCTGCTGCACTTTTATACTGTGCCGGTCCCACTCAGTATCACTCCTTCCCACTGCCGCTGCACTTTTAAACTGTGCCGGTCCCACTCAGTATCACTCTTTCCCGCTGCCGCTGCACTTTTAAACTGTGCCGGTCCCACTCAGTATCACTCTTTCCTGCTGCCGCTGCACTTTTAAACTGTGCCGGTCCCACTCAGTATCACTCTTTCCTGCTGCCGCTGCACTTTTAAACTGTGCCGGTCCCACTCAGTATCATTCTTTCCCGCTACCGCTGCACTTTTAAACTGTGCCAGTCCCACTCAGTATCACTCTTTCCCACTGCTGCTGCACTTTTAAACTGTGCCGGTCCCACTCAGTATCACTCTTTCCCGCTGCTGCTGCACTTTTAAACTGTGCCGGTCCCACTCAGTATCACTCTTTCCTGCTGCTGCTGCACTTTTAAACTGTGCCGGTCCCACTCAGTATCACTCTTTCCCACTGCTGCTGCACTTTTAAACTGTGCCGGTCCCACTCAGTATCACTCTTTCCCACTGCTGCTGCACTTTTAAACTGTGCCGGTCCCACTCTGTATCACTCTTTCCTGCTGCTGCTGCACTTTTATACTGTGCCGGTCCCACTCAGTATCACTCCTTCCCACTGCCGCTGCACTTTTAAACTGTGCCGGTCCCACTCAGTATCACTCTTTCCCGCTGCCGCTGCACTTTTAAACTGTGCCGGTCCCACTCAGTATCACTCTTTCCCACTGCCGCTGTACTTTTAAACTGTGCCGGTCCCACTCTGTATCACTCTTTCCTGCTGCTGCTGCACTTTTATACTGTGCCGGTCCCACTCAGTATCACTCCTTCCCACTGCCGCTGCACTTTTAAACTGTGCCGGTCCCACTCAGTATCACTCTTTCCCGCTGCCGCTGCACTTTTAAACTGTGCCGGTCCCACTCAGTATCACTCTTTCCTGCTGCTGCTGCACTTTTAAACTGTGCCGGTCCCACTCAGTATCACTCTTTCCTGCTGCTGCTGCACTTTTATACTGTGCCGGTCCCACTCAGTATCACTCCTTCCCACTGCCGCTGCACTTTTAAACTGTGCCGGTCCCACTCAGTATCACTCTTTCCCGCTGCCGCTGCACTTTTAAACTGTGCCGGTCCCACTCAGTATCGCTCTTTCCTGCTGCCGCTGCACTTTTAAACTGTGCCGGTCCCACTCAGTATCACTCCTTCCCGCTGCTGCTACTCTTTTAAACTGTGCCGGTCCCACTCAGTATCACTCTTTCCTGCTGCCGCTGCACTTTTAAACTGTGCCGGTCCCACTCAGTATCATTCTTTCCCGCTACCGCTGCACTTTTAAACTGTGCCAGTCCCACTCAGTATCACTCTTTCCCACTGCTGCTGCACTTTTAAACTGTGCCGGTCCCACTCAGTATCACTCTTTCCCGCTGCTGCTGCACTTTTAAACTGTGCCGGTCCCACTCAGTATCACTCTTTCCTGCTGCTGCTGCACTTTTAAACTGTGCCGGTCCCACTCAGTATCACTCTTTCCCGCTGCTGCTGCACTTTTAAACTGTGCCGGTCCCACTCAGTATCACTCCTTCCTGCTGCTGCTGCACTTTTAAACTGTGCCGGTCCCACTCAGTATCACTCTTTCCTGCTGCCGCTGCACTTTTAAACTGTGCCGGTCCCACTCAGTATCACTCTTTCCTGCTGCTGCTGCACTTTTAAACTGTGCCGGTCCCACTCAGTATCACTCTTTCCTGCTGCTGCTGCACTTTTAAACTGTGCCGGTCCCACTCAGTATCACTCCTTCCTGCTGCTGCTGCACTTTTAAACTGTGCCGGTCCCACTCAGTATCACTCCTTCCTGCTGCTGCTGCACTTTTAAACTGTGCCGGTCCCACTCAGTATCACTCTTTCCTGCTGCTGCTGCACTTTTAAACTGTGCCGGTCCCACTCAGTATCACTCTTTCCTGCTGCTGCTGCACTTTTAAACTGTGCCGGTCCCACTCAGTATCACTCTTTCCTGCTGCCGCTGCACTTTTAAACTGTGCCGGTCCCACTCAGTATCACTCTTTCCTGCTGCTGCTGCACTTTTAAACTGTGCCGGTCCCACTCAGTATCACTCTTTCCTGCTGCCACTACACTTTTATACTGTGCCGGTCCGACTCAGTATCACTCTTTCCCGCTACCGATGCACTTTTAAACTGTGCCGGTCCCACTCAGTATCATTCCTTCCTGCTGCCGCTGCACTTTTAAACTGTGCCGGTCCCACTCAGTATCACTCTTTCCCGCTGCCGCTGCACTTTTAAACTGTGCCGGTCCCACTCAGTATCACTCTTTCCTGCTGCCGCTGCACTTTTAAACTGTGCCGGTCCCACTCAGTATCACTCTTTCCCGCTACCGCTGCACTTTTAAACTGTGCCTGTCCCACTCAGTATCACTCTTTCCCGCTGCCGCTGCACTTTTAAACTGTGCCGGTCCCACTCAGTATCACTCTTTCCCGCTGCTGCTGCACTTTTAAACTGTGCCGGTCCCACTCAGTATCACTCTTTCCTGCTGCTGCTTCACTTTTATACTGTGCCGGTCCCACTCAGTATCACTCCTTCCCACTGCCGCTGTACTTTTAAACTGTGCCGGTCCCACTCAGTATCACTCTTTCCCGCTGCCGCTGCACTTTTAAACTGTGCCGGTCCCACTCAGTATCACTCTTTCCTGCTGCCGCTGCACTTTTAAACTGTGCCGGTCCCACTCAGTATCACTCTTTCCCGCTGCCGCTGCACTTTTAAACTGTGCCGATCCCACTCAGTATCACTCTTTCCCGCTGCCGCTGCTGTTTTAAACTGTGCCGATCCCACTCAGTATCACTCTTTCCCGCTGCCGCTGCTGTTTTAAACTGTGCCGGTCCCACTCAGTATCACTCTTTCCCGCTGCCGCTGCACTTTTAAACTGTGCCGGTCCCACTCAGTATCACTCTTTCCCGCTGCCGCTGCACTTTTAAACTGTGCCGGTCCCACTCAGTATCACTCTTTCCCGCTGCCGCTGCACTTTTAAACTGTGCCGGTCCCACTCAGTATCACTCTTTCCCGCTGCCGCTGCACTTTTAAACTGTGCCGGTCCCACTCAGTATCACTCTTTCCCGCTGCCGCTGCACTTTTAAACTGTGCCGGTCCCACTCAGTATCACTCTTTCCCGCTGCCGCTGCACTTTTAAACTGTGCCGGTCCCACTCAGTATCACTCTTTCCCGCTGCCGCTGCACTTTTAAACTGTGCCGGTCCCACTCAGTATCACTCCTTCCCACTGCCGCTGTACTTTTAAACTGTGCCGGTCCCACTCAGTATCACTCTTTCCCACTGCCGCTGCACTTTTAAACTGTGCCGGTCCCACTCAGTATCACTCTTTCCCGCTGCCGCTGCACTTTTAAACTGTGCCGGTCCCACTCAGTATCACTCTTTCCCACTGCCGCTGCACTTTTAAACTGTGCCGGTCCCACTCAGTATCACTCTTTCCCGCTGCCACTGCACTTTTGAACTGTGCCGGTCCCACTCAGTATCACTCTTTCCCACTGCCGCTGCACTTTTAAACTGTGCCGGTCCCACTCAGTATCACTCTTTCCCGCTGCCACTGCACTTTTAAACTGTGCTGGTCCCACTCAGTATCACTCTTTCCCGCTGCCACTGCACTTTTAAACTGTGCTGGTCCCACTCAGTATCACTCCTTCCCACTGCCGCTGCACTTTTAAACTGTGCCGGTCCCACTCAGTATCACTCTTTCCCGCTGCCGCTGCACTTTTAAACTGTGCCGGTCCCACTCAGTATCACTCTTTCCTGCTGCTGCTGCACTTTTAAACTGTGCCGGTCCCACTCAGTATCACTCCTTCCCACTGCCGCTGCACTTTTAAACTGTGCCGGTCCCACTCAGTATCACTCCTTCCCACTGCCGCTGCACTTTTAAACTGTGCCGGTCCCACTCAGTATCACTCTTTCCCGCTGCTGCTGCACTTTTAAACTGTGCCGGTCCCACTCAGTATCACTCTTTCCCGCTGCCGCTGCACTTTTAAACTGTGCCGGTCCCACTCAGTATCACTCTTTCCCGCTGCTGCTGCACTTTTAAACTGTGCCGGTCCCACTCAGTATCACTCCTTCCCACTGCCGCTGTACTTTTAAACTGTGCCGGTCCCACTCAGTATCACTCTTTCCCGCTGCCGCTGCACTTTTAAACTGTGCCGGTCCCACTCAGTATTACTCTTTCCCGCTGCCGCTGCACTTTTAAACTGTGCCGGTCCCACTCAGTATCACTCCTTCCCACTGCCGCTGCACTTTTCAACTGTGCCGGTCCCACTCAGTATCACTCTTTCCTGCTGCCGCTGCACTTTTAAACTGTGCCGGTCCCACTCAGTATCACTCTTTCCCGCTGCTGCTGCACTTTTAAACTGTGCCGGTCCCACTCAGTATCACTCCTTCCCACTGCCGCTGTACTTTTAAACTGTGCCGGTCCCACTCAGTATCACTCTTTCCTGCTGCTGCTGCACTTTTAAACTGTGCCGGTCCCACTCAGTATCACTCTTTCCCGCTGCCGCTGCTGTTTTAAACTGTGCCGGTCCCACTCAGTATCACTCCTTCCCGCTGCCGCTGCACTTTTAAACTGTGCCGGTCCCACTCAGTATCACTCTTTCCTGCTGCTGCTGCACTTTTAAACTGTGCCGGTCCCACTCAGTATCACTCTTTCCCGCTGCCGCTGCTGTTTTAAACTGTGCCGGTCCCACTCAGTATCACTCCTTCCCGCTGCCGCTGCACTTTTAAACTGTGCCGGTCCCACTCAGTATCACTCTTTCCCGCTGCCGCTGCACTTTTAAACTGTGCCGGTCCCACTCAGTATCACTCTTTCCTGCTGCTGCTGCACTTTTAAACTGTGCCGGTCCCACTCAGTATCACTCTTTCCCACTGCCGCTGTACTTTTAAACTGTGCCGGTCCCACTCAGTATCACTCTTTCCTGCTGCTGCTGCACTTTTAAACTGTGCCGGTCCCACTCAGTATCACTCTTTCCTGCTGCCGCTGCACTTTTAAACTGTGCCGGTCCCACTCAGTATCACTCTTTCCCGCTACCGCTGCACTTTTAAACTGTGCCTGTCCCACTCAGTATCACTCTTTCCCGCTGCCGCTGCACTTTTAAACTGTGCCGGTCCCACTCAGTATCACTCTTTCCCGCTGCTGCTGCACTTTTAAACTGTGCCGGTCCCACTCAGTATCACTCTTTCCTGCTGCTGCTGCACTTTTATACTGTGCCGGTCCCACTCAGTATCACTCCTTCCCACTGCCGCTGTACTTTTAAACTGTGCCGGTCCCACTCAGTATCACTCTTTCCTGCTGCTGCTGCACTTTTAAACTGTGCCGGTCCCACTCAGTATCACTCTTTCCTGCTGCCGCTGCACTTTTAAACTGTGCCGGTCCCACTCAGTATCACTCTTTCCCGCTGCCGCTGCACTTTTAAACTGTGCCGATCCCACTCAGTATCACTCTTTCCCGCTGCCGCTGCTGTTTTAAACTGTGCCGATCCCACTCAGTATCACTCTTTCCCGCTGCCGCTGCTGTTTTAAACTGTGCCGGTCCCACTCAGTATCACTCTTTCCCGCTGCCGCTGCACTTTTAAACTGTGCCGGTCCCACTCAGTATCACTCTTTCCCGCTGCCGCTGCACTTTTAAACTGTGCCGGTCCCACTCAGTATCACTCTTTCCCGCTGCCGCTGCACTTTTAAACTGTGCCGGTCCCACTCAGTATCACTCTTTCCCGCTGCCGCTGCACTTTTAAACTGTGCCGGTCCCACTCAGTATCACTCTTTCCCGCTGCCGCTGCACTTTTAAACTGTGCCAGTCCCACTCAGTATCACTCTTTCCCGCTGCCGCTGCACTTTTAAACTGTGCCGGTCCCACTCAGTATCACTCTTTCCCGCTGCCGCTGCACTTTTAAACTGTGCCGCTCCCACTCAGTATCACTCCTTCCCACTGCCGCTGTACTTTTAAACTGTGCCGGTCCCACTCAGTATCACTCTTTCCCACTGCCGCTGCACTTTTAAACTGTGCCGGTCCCACTCAGTATCACTCTTTCCCGCTGCCGCTGCACTTTTAAACTGTGCCGGTCCCACTCAGTATCACTCTTTCCCACTGCCGCTGCACTTTTAAACTGTGCCGGTCCCACTCAGTATCACTCTTTCCCGCTGCCACTGCACTTTTGAACTGTGCCGGTCCCACTCAGTATCACTCTTTTCCACTGCCGCTGCTCTTTTAAACTGTGCCGGTCCCACTCAGTATCACTCTTTCCCGCTGCCACTGCACTTTTAAACTGTGCTGGTCCCACTCAGTATCACTCTTTCCCGCTGCCACTGCACTTTTAAACTGTGCTGGTCCCACTCAGTATCACTCCTTCCCACTGCCGCTGCACTTTTAAACTGTGCTGGTCCCACTCAGTATCACTCTTTCCCGCTGCCGCTGCACTTTTAAACTGTGCCGGTCCCACTCAGTATCACTCTTTCCTGCTGCTGCTGCACTTTTAAACTGTGCCGGTCCCACTCAGTATCACTCTTTCCCGCTGCTGCTGCACTTTTAAACTGTGCCGGTCCCACTCAGTATCACTCCTTCCCGCTGCCGCTGCACTTTTAAACTGTGCCGGTCCCACTCAGTATTACTCTTTCCCGCTGCCGCTGCACTTTTAAACTGTGCCGGTCCCACTCAGTATCACTCCTTCCCACTGCCGCTGCACTTTTCAACTGTGCCGGTCCCACTCAGTATCACTCTTTCCTGCTGCCGCTGCACTTTTAAACTGTGCCGGTCCCACTCAGTATCACTCTTTCCTGCTGCTGCTGCACTTTTAAACTGTGCCGGTCCCACTCAGTATCACTCTTTCCTGCTGCTGCTGCACTTTTAAACTGTGCCGGTCCCACTCAGTATCACTCTTTCCTGCTGCTGCTGCACTTTTAAACTGTGCCGGTCCCACTCAGTATCACTCTTTCCCGCTGCCGCTGCTGTTTTAAACTGTGCCGGTCCCACTCAGTATCACTCTTTCCTGCTGCTGCTTTACTTTTAAACTGTGCCGGTCCCACTCAGTATCACTCTTTCCCGCTGCCGCTGCACTTTTAAACTGTGCCGGTCCCACTCAGTATCACTCTTTCCTGCTGCTGCTGCACTTTTAAACTGTGCCGGTCCCACTCAGTATCACTCTTTCCCGCTGCTGCTGCACTTTTAAACTGTGCCGGTCCCACTCAGTATCACTCTTTCCCGCTGCCGCTGTACTTTTAAACTGTGCCGGTCCCACTCAGTATCACTCTTTCCTGCTGCTGCTGCACTTTTAAACTGTGCCGGTCCCACTCAGTATCACTCCTTCCCACTGCCGCTGTACTTTTAAACTGTGCCGGTCCCACTCAGTATCACTCCTTCCCGCTGCCGCTGCACTTTTAAACTGTGCCGGTCCCACTCAGTATCACTCTTTCCCGCTGCCGCTGCACTTTTCAACTGTGCCGGTCCCACTCAGTATCACTCTTTCCCGCTGCCGCTGCTGTTTTAAACTGTGCCGGTCCCACTCAGTATCACTCCTTCCCGCTGCCGCTGCACTTTTAAACTGTGCCGGTCCCACTCAGTATCACTCTTTCCCGCTGCCGCTGCTGTTTTAAACTGTGCCGGTCCCACTCAGTATCACTCTTTCCCGCTGCCGCTGCACTTTTAAACTGTGCCGGTCCCACTCAGTATCACTCCTTCCCGCTGCCGCTGCACTTTTCAACTGTGCCGGTCCCACTCAGTATCACTCCTTCCCGCTGCCACTGCACTTTTAAACTGTGCTGGTCCCACTCAGTATCACTCTTTCCCGCTGCCACTGCACTTTTAAACTGTGCTGGTCCCACTCAGTATCACTCTTTCCTGCTGCTGCTGCACTTTTAAACTGTGCCGGTCCCACTCAGTATCACTCTTTCCTGCTGCCGCTGCTCTTTTAAACTGTGCCGGTCCCACTCAGTATCACTCTTTCCCACTGCCGCTGCACTTTTAAACTGTGCCGGTCCCACTCAGTATCATAACATAATAAAACATCCCAAGGTGCTTCACAGGAGCATTGGAAACAAATTATGACATTGTAACACATCAGGGGATATTAAGTCTGATGACCAAAGACCTGGTCAAAGAGGTAGGTTTTAAGGAGTGTCTTAAAGGAAGAAAGTGAGCTGGCAAGGGAGAGAGGTGCAGAGAGGTTATTCCAAAGCTCAGGTGTGGCCACCAATGGTAGAGCGATTAAAATCAGGGATGATCATGGGACCAGGATTAGAGGAGTCCAGATATCACTGTCGCTGGGTCAAAATCCTGGAACTCCCTTACTAACAGCACTGTTGGTGTACCTACACCACAAGGACTGTAGCAGTTCAAGAAGGCAGCTCACGACCATCTTCTCAAGGGCAATTAGGGATGAGCAATAAATGCAGGCCTAGCCAGCAATGCCCACATTCCATGAATGAACGAATAAAAAAAATCTCAGAAGGTTGTAGGATTGAAGGAGATTACAAAGATAGGGAGAGGCAAGGCCATAGAGGGATTTGTAAACAAGGCAAACATTTTTTCAATAAAGATGTTGTTTGACTGAGAGCCAATGTCGGTCAGCAAGCTCATGGGTGACAGGTGAACAGGACTTGGTGCGACTTAAGACATGTGCAGCAGAGTTTTGGATGACCTCAAGTTTATGGAGGGTAGAACATGTAGTCAGAAGTTCATTGGAGTAGTCAAATCTAGAGGTAACAAAGGCACGACTGAGGGATTCAACAGCAGGTGAGCTGAGACAGGGCCAAAGTCAGACAATGCCATGGAGATGGAAATAGGCGGTCTTAGTATTGGCATGAATATGCGGTCTGAAACTCATCTCAGGGTCAAATATGACACAAAAGATATGAACAGACTGGTTTAATTTCATACTGTTGCTCGTGTCGTGCAAGTCCCCACCTGCCAAGAATGAGGCACATTAATTTTGCCACATGGACTTTAAACTTCAAATTGTTGCTGGGAAGAAGAGAAGGCCAGGAATCGCCAGGCCCCTGGCCAGAAAGACATTTTTGCGTATTAGCAGACAGTGTTGAACAAAGGAGCTATTCCCTGCTCCAATACACAGAACAGACCTGGTCAAACCGGTCGGTCACGTGACCACCCTGCTGGCCAACTTGGTGAGTTTTAAATTGTAGATCCAGTGTTTGAACTGACAGAAAGCTCTTAGCTCCTGGATTGAAAAGAGACTCTTCTGTCTGCTCCCATCTCTTTCTCACCAGCTTTGGAATTCATTGAAGACACATGAACCCTAAGAGCGAAAAGTCTCCTGCAGTGAACAAGTTTTAAGAAGAATACTGGGTCCTAGTGAAAAGCAAGATCTACTTACAAGCAAGGACTCTACAGTGAGCTCGAAGACCGTAACAAAAACTCTTCAGATATTGCCTCAAACCTTTCCACTTTATTTCTTCTGCTCTTTTCTGTCCCTATCTGCATGTGTGTATTGCGTATGCATACTAGCATGGGCACGTCATGTATCCATAGGTGTTAACCAAAATAGAGTTTAAGTTTAAGTTTAATAAAATTTCACCTTTCTTCTTTAAACCTAAGAAAGCCTGTTTGTGCTCATTTCCTTACCTTATAATTGGAAAGTAGTGAAAAGGATTCACCAAGGGGGAACTCAGAACACAGTGTGTTTAAAATTAAACCCTGTTACAGTAAGACCAGGTGAAGGCTGAGAGGGACTCCTAGACACTTTTCTTACCTGGTCGTAACACTAGGAAGAGGGATGGATTTGGTAGCTAGGGAACGGAGTTTGTAGCAGGGACCAAAAACAATGGCTTCAAACTTCCCATTATTTAACTAGAGGCAATTTCTCCTCCTCCAGCACTGGATGTTGGATAAGCAGTCTGATAATTTAGCAACAGCGAAGGAGTTGAGAAAGGTGGTGGTGAGGTAAAGCTAGGTGTTGTCAGCAAACATGTGAAAACTATGACTGTGGTTTGGGATGACTATTCTCGTATTCTAGAGTAACAAAAGCATGGATGAGAGTTTCAGCAGCAGATGAGCTAAAGCAGGGACAAAGTCAGGCGATGTCAAGTAGGTGGTCTGGATGATGGAGAGGATTTGTGGTTGGAAGCTCATCTCAAGCTCAAATAGGTTGTCAAGGGAAGATACCTGCCAAAGACATTAATGCATATTCACACTCCCATCTCAATCCCTCCTGATACAAATTGTATTGTAACTTGTGAATGTAATTTTAGTCAGACCACTATACCATAAATTTAAAATAGACTTTGACCAGGATTTTGTCTTGGTGTCAGGGGTCTCAACCACTGGGAAAAGCCTCAGCGAGAGCCTTGCATCACCTCCTCTGTGGAAGGTCTGCTGGATCAAGTGACAATTAGGCACTTAAGTGGACAGTGGCAGGCCTTCCACGGGATCAAGGACCCCAGCGGCGGAAGTCCCGCCTGCTGAGAGCTGCTGATCAATCAGAAGCCAGCGCCACAGTGGAGGCGGTGGCTGCTGCCAGTACTGGACTCACCCGAGGCCTGGACCCAGACCACAGGTAAGTCACAACAGGAGGGGTTTCATGAGGAGAGGGTGTGTAGGGGGGTCGGCAGCAAGGGCAGGGAGTGGATCTCAGTGGGTTCTCCCTTCCCAATGCCGGGTACCTTGTTCTGGCACAAAGTGCCTTTAAATGAGGGAGCCTCCCCACCCCCAGAGCCAGCAAGCAACCCGCATGGGTTTGTTTGGCATGCTGCCCGTTCGGCGACAGTACTGCCCGCTGCTGGGCTAATTCCGGTGGCGGCGGGATGAGGCCCATAATTGGGCATTAATTGGCCACTTAAAAGCCTCAATTGGTGGCGAGGCAGGAAGGCCATTCACAGGCCTTCCCGCCCCGGACTTGATTTGGGTGGAGGTGGGAAGGTTGTGGGATTCCCCCCGCCACAATCCCACCAGATTATATGTTCTCCCCGCCTCCAAACCTGACACAGGGGAAAGCATAAAATATCCCCCTTTGAGTACGTATAGCTTTAAAAGAATTCTTTTACCTTTGTGTCAGGGGAGCAGCTATATGCACAAAACTGTCTGGAAAATATCTATCTTATGGTCAGAAGAGCTAAATTGCCTGGTAAGTTCTTTAGTTTATGGATGAGCCAGGGTGCAATAGCTTTGTCTTGGGTGCTAATTTAATCGTATTTGGTCCAACACTCGTAGACATGTAAAGGCTGCATGAGGTGTGAACTGAGACTCATGAAGTGATTCTGTACTCAGAATGCATCATTCTGACTTTGAACTCCACAGAATGCATCATTGTGACTGTGAACTCGACTAATAGTTCTCTATTCAGAGTCCTTTTTGTCTGGGAGATAATGACTCAGATGTTATGATAAAAGAATGTTGCAGCTATCAGTTCTCACCCTTATTAAAGTGTAAAATGGATCCCAACTCCTGGTGATTGCACATGTGCAGTTAAACACGAAATCAGGAAGTTCCTGTCTGAAACAAAAACAGAAAATGCTGGAAATACTCAGCAGGTCAGGCAGCATCGGTGGAGAGAGAAGCAGAGTTAATATTTCAGGTCTGTGTGTCCTTTAATCAGAAATGGCAAAAGGTAGAAATGTAATTGGTTTTGAGAAAGTGAGAGGTGGGAGCGGGGAAGAAGAATAAAAAGATAGGTCTGTGATAGGGTGGAGGGCAGGTGAAATTAAATGAAAAAATGTTCCATGTACAGAGCCAAAACAGGGTAGTAATGGAACAAGTGAAGAAACAAAAGATATGTCTGAATGAGGTGTAAGTGACAGGATAGCAGCTATCCGAATACAAAGTAAAGAGATTAAAAAGAAGCAAGTGGTGGGGGAAAAATTAACCAGCATAAAATACACTAAAAAGAAAAAAACAGGGGCAGAGGTTATGATCTAAATTATTGAACTCTGGACTCTGAGTTGCCTTGCTTGTGCAGAAACTTCCCTTTACTGATATTTCGTTGAGAGACTCAGCATGGAAACCTATGCCAAATACCTCTCTGGCAGTGAAAATTAACTTTCACAAGTGTGGAATATCATTCCTTCTGATTTTAATTATTGTTGGAGATTTTAAAAAAGAAAGCAAATATTTTAATTAATTCTATCGCTTTCATCTCTCTTAATATTATCTATCTTACCCTCTCTATTTCACTTTCTGTACATTATTTCGCATTTATTTAAATATTCTAATGTACACTTCCTGGTTCAGACTGTTAACCCATTCAAAACCCATCCACTTGCATATTGTTATAACCCATCTAGTATGTGTATCACTATAAGAATTCTTCTACCTACTTGGTTAAGAAGATACACAGTTGCTTGCCCTGTTCATAGATGGTGCTGCCCTGAAATGGATTTCTAATCACCATAAGTTTCAGTGTAAAGTTTCTGAGCAATTGTAAGTATGATAAATGGCTGACATGGTTCATTCGTCACTGACCACAACATCCAGGCCAGACCTTCCACGCCATCTTTATTCAAAGTAGCGTTCACTTCAGTTTGGCTCAGTTTTGGAAATTAAGTTTGGACTATGTGCGGTGGGCAGAAAGTCCCGATGGAATCATATTTTCTGCTGTTCAGAAAAGGTAGGAACATAAGAACAGGAGTAGACCATTCAGCCCTCAAATGAGAACAGAAAGTACCATAAATACTCAGCAGGTCTGACAGTATCTGTATAAAGAGAAACAGAGTTAACGTTTCAGGTCTGTGACCCTTCATCAGAACTGGCAAAAGTTAGAAATGTAACAGTCTTTGAGCAAGTGAAAGAGGGGAGGAGGGAAGAAGAACAAGAGGGAAGGTCTGTGATAGAATGCAGGAGGGAGAGGTTAAATGACAGAGATGTAATGGAACAGGATGCAAATGGAGTGCTAAATAGTTATAGTGAAAGACTAAAGCATGAGTCCAGAGAGAGTGCCAGTGGCAGAATAATAAACAGTTCTGTATGAAAGCAAAAACATGAAAAACAAGTTTAAGACTACAACATGGTTAAAAAATAAATAATAAATGAAGAATGTATATAATTATGTGTGTATATATATATATATATATAATTTTAAATAAATGAAAAATAATGAGGCTCATGGTCTGAACTTGTTGAACTCAATATTGAGTCCAGAAGGCTGTAGAGTGCCTAATCGGAAGATGAGGTGCTGTTCCTCAAGCTTGCGTTGATGTTCATTGAAGCACTGCAGCAGGTGGAGGACAGAAATGTGGGCATGAGAACAAGATGGCGAATTAAAATGGCAAGGAACTGGAAGCTCAGGACCATGCTTGCGGACTGAGTAGAGGTATTCTGCAAAGCAGTCACCTGATCTGCGTTTGGTCTCCCCAATGTGGAAGAGACTACATTGTGAGTACCGAATACAGTATACTTTGGTCTTATTTCATTCAGCCCTCAAGCCGGTTCTGCTATTCAATGCAAGCATGGCCTGTCTGTGTTTTAACTCTATCCACCTGTCTTGGTTCCATATCTGTTTATACCCTTGGCTCGCAAACATCTATCTTAAGTTTAGTGTGATGAACTAGAGCTAGAATCTACTGTTTTTTGTGGGCGAGAGTGCAACACTTTTACCATTCTTTGCATGAAGAAGTGTTTCCTACGTTTTCTCCTGAATGGCTTGCCTCTGATTTTAAAGTGTTGTCGCCTTGTCCTGGACTTCCCCATCAGCTGAAAAATGTTTTCCTCTATCTACCCTATTAAATCCTTTCAAAATCTGAAAATTCTCAATCAAATCACCACCTAACCTTTTATATTCCAGGGAATACAAGCCAAATTTATGTAATCTTTCCTTGTAGTCTAATCCTTACAGTCCTGGTAGCATTCTAGTAAATCTGCACTGCACTCCTTCTAAGTCCTATATATTTTCTCTATGGTGTGGTGTCCAGAATTATACACTGTGCACCAAATGTGGTCTAACTGGGGCTTTGTGAACTGTAGAAAAATGTCCTCCCCTTTATATTCTAGCCTTTTACTTAAAAAGGCTAATTATTAACCTTGTCACATGCTGCTCCTTCCATAGCAATGCATTCCCACCACATAAGCACCAAGCAGTCTGCCTCCTTCCCATTAATGTTCTGTAGTATTGTCATAGAGAGATACAGCACTGAAACAGGGCCTTCAGCCCACCAAGTCTGTGCTGACCAACAACCACCCACTTAGACTAATCCTACATTAATCCCATATTTCGTATCACATCCCCACCATTCTCCTACCACCTACCTACACTAGGGGCAATTTACAATGGCCAAATTACCTAACAACTTGCAAGTCTTTGGCAGTGGGAGGAAACCGGAGCACCTGGCAGAAACCCACACAGTCACAGGGAGAACTTGCAAACTCCGCACAGGCAGTACCCAGAACTGAACCCAGGTCGCTGGAGCTGTGAGGCTGTGGTGCTAAGCACTGCACCACTCATTGTGCAGCCCACTGTGCTGTCATTGAAGAATTGCCCACCATCAACATCCTATTGGTATCTATTGACCAAAACTGAACTGGACCAGCCACATAAATGCTCTGGCCATTAGAGCATGTCAAAGGCTGGGTATTTTCCAGAGCTTGGCACAGCTCTTGACTCCCCAAAAGCTTCTTCGCCACCTAGCGGCCATAAGTTAGGAATGTAATGGATTACTTTCCATGTGCCTAGATGGGTGCAGCTGCAACAACTCTCAAGATACTTGACACCAGCCAGGACAAAGCAGCAGGTGCATAGGGTCACCATCATCTCCAACTTCCACTCCAAGTCATACAACATCCTGTCTGGGACGTACATCAGCATTCCTTCATCATCACTGGGTTAAAATCCTGGAACTCGCTACACTAGCAGCACTGTGCAAGTGCCCTAATCACATAGATTGCAAAAATTCAAGTTCAAGGACAAGGCACATCTAGCATCTTCTCAAGGGCAACTAAGGGAGGGCAATATATGCCACATACTAGCATTATTTAAAGTGTTTTGTGGTTTGCACTGTTATTTAAAGTTGCTGAATTCTACAAGGAGTGGGGTGGCACGTGGTGAATGTTGTACCTTTGGTTGGTATGCTGCCAGATTTAATATACCTAGTTAGTCTAGCATAAAGAGAATCCTTAGTCTTGAGTACTTAGAACATTAACCTTTATTACATTATAACTATGGACAGCTTCACACCAGTCTATGTTTTTCCTCTGAAGCCACACTGCATATAGCTTCAAGTCTCTCTCACATCTCATTTCTTACATCATCTTGGTAGGAGGTATTTTTTACACTTTCTCAACCTTAACCTTTTCAGACGCTTCTACTACATCTCCCCCAAGTCTTTATGCAAATATATGTATTTTTATATATTCACTTATTTATTTTGCATACTACCCCATCACTCCCAAGTCTCTGACATTGCAGATTCAATCTGTCAGGAGGCTTCACAACTCTCCCTGATTGTGCTGTTGTCGGATGCGGAAGATTGGTAGTCTTTCTCTAGACTCTTGTGTCTTGACTTGAATGGCCTTCATTGAGGTTTGTAGTATCCAGTGCTTTCTGAATTTCTGGTTTGTCCAAATGTATGACTGATTGACGTCATTGATGAATAGGAATAATATTCCTCCTGTTTCTTCTTATAGTACCTTCTGAAGTATGTATGAAATAAGACTGCTGTTGATTCTAATCTCTCTGGATGATACTCCTTCTCTGCTTTAGTCTTGTATCCGCACCTTTTGTCCTTCTGTCAACTTCAGTAGGTTCCTGGTACAGTATTTCCTATTATAATGATAGTCTTGTTGCTTTATGTAAGACTGTTCTCTGTCTTGGACTCTCTGATAATCCTGGACTTGCAGTCCTGGAAGAAACTTTTTGAATAGGATTGGAAATTGTGCTCTAAGCTATCTTCCAATCATCAGTTCTAATGGTACTAATCCACGTGGCAATGGAGTAGTTCTGTAGTTCAGGAGTGTCATTTGAAAATCTTGATTTTTCTTTAACAGTGCTTTGATTGTCCTGACTCCCCACTCAGCTTTTCCGTTAGATTGTGAATATCTAGGGGAACTTGTAAGATGTACAACTCCACAGTTTTCTGCAAAGTGCATGAACTAGTCATTTGCAAATTATGGTCCATTATCGGACACTATCTGGTCAGGCATACCATGTGTTACAAAGATTTCTTGTAACATTCGAATGACTGCTTCAGTTGTTGTTGTGTACAAATGTTTAACCTTGTTCCACCTTGAAAAATAGTTGATGACAATCAAGTAGGATTTTCCATTAAATATGAACAGACCCATCGCCAGACGCTTCCACGGTCTGGTTGGGAATTGGGTCAAGATAAGGGGTCTCCTCTGATCCTGTCTGTGCACTGCACAAACCTGGCACTTTGAAATCATTTCTTCTATATCTTTCAATATTCCCAGCTGCCACACAAATGCCCAAGCTTGTGTTCTATATTTAGTTATACCCATATGACCCTGGTGTATTTTCTTCAAGATTCTCGTCATACACCAGCAAATCATCAACTGTAGTAAGTTATCTTCTGTCTTCGAAGAAGAATTTCATCCTCTTACTGTTGGGATGCTGCTGCGGCCATCCTTGCTTGCAATATTGGCAGATACAGACCTTGCATCTGAGCATGACAAATTTCTTGGAGCTTTTTTGAACTTGCTGGCCATTGTGATGCAGTGACCTGAGAATATGACTCAATTTCATTAATGTTGGATGGTCGACAGTAGCTCTGGACAATGCGTCAGCTGCTGTTTGTTGCTTGCCCTGGACATGTACTGTTTTGCACATAAACCTCATTGGCCTCAACCAGTTACTTTTCATCAAGTAAGAAAACTAAGGGTTTGTGGTCTGTTTCTATGACAAACTTTAAACCGATGATATAGTCTGAAAAGTTCTCACAAGCCTCTATTACGGCATACCTCTTCTCAGTGTCAGACAATTCTTGTAATGCATAATAAACAGGTCTTCAACTTCCATCTGTCTGTTCTTGGAAAAGGACTTCCCCTATCCCTGTAGATGAGGCATCTGCTGCAATCATAGTTGGAAGTGAAGGTTTATAATGTGTGAGGACATCTGGCGAAATCAGCATCTCCTTGATCCTTTGAAATGCTTGTTCCTGATGTGCATCCCTTCACCATGCTTGAGCTTCCCAAGGAATCTCAATTGCTAAGGAATCATTGAAGATCTTGGACAGAAGTAGGAAGTGAGAATTCACTAATGACTCTTGTCTTTTGCAGGTCTGCCATGATGGCGATGCTGCTGACAATGTGTCTTAAAAATGAATGGATGATTTTAAAAACTGACACTTCTCAATAAGTGTTTGGCCTTCATCTTGTAAGCTATCCAAAACTGTTCTCACCCTCAGGTCGTGTTCTGAAAAGGACTCACCATGAACTAAGATGTCATCCATATGCCATATTACACCTCTAAGACCCTGTAGAATGTTTGACATAGTTCTTTGGAATATTTATAGTGCTGATGTTATACCAAATGGTAGATGATTGAAATAAAATCTTCTAAACGGAGTAATGATGGTTGTCAATAACCTTGACTTTTTATCCAATGGAACTTACCAAAAGCTACTATTCGCATCAAGCTTCGTGAAGACGGTACTTTTGGATAACATTGTCAAGCTTTTGTCCACTGAGGGCATCGGATGAACTTATCTTGCCACAGCCTTATTAAGTTGTGTAAGGTCTACACAAATACGAAGGGTACCATTAGGTTTAGGAACTGGAACCATTCCCAAACACCACTCTGTAGGTTCAGTGACAGGAGAAATGATTCCCATCCTGATCATATCTTCTAGTTGATGTTGGACTTGCTCCATTAGTGGATGTGGTATCTTCCTAGGCATGAAAAGACATACCGGTTTAGCATCTTTTTGCAAAGTAATACTATATTCAGTCTTCAGTCTCCCTAGTCCAGTAAACAATTTCAGGAATTCTTTTTGGAAGTGACTCCAACTTCTTCCACTTTCCTTATAAGATGAAGGTCAATACAAGCTCTTCTTCTTAAGAGAGAAAATTCCTGATTCCTTAGAATGTTACAGTGTTTACAATATCTGCTTTCCCTTGTACTGTAGCTTCCCCTTTACTTCCAGTTCAACCCCTCCTGGGCCCTGGAACTGAGTTTCTGTTGCTTGCAGGCAATGTGTTGATAACCATGGCTCATTGTCTGATAAGACCATTACATTTGCTCCAGTGTCCAGTTTAAAATTAGTGATATGTCCATTGACATATATATCTGCAGACCAAAATACCTGATTAGGATCATTGATCTCACCAAGGAAGTTTTTTGATTTCTCTCCTGATGGAGGCTGTTTAACTTTATTAACCACTCTATGCTTGAATGCTTTTTCTTTCAAACTTGTGGAAGTAGAGATTTTACTTTGGCACGTTTTCCCAAAATGCCCTAATTTCTTACAGTGGAAGCATTCTGCTTTGTTTGCAGAATACTGTTCACACCTGTAGGTCTTTTTGGTGCCACAGCACTGGCAGGGTTTCATGGCATCATGCACTCCCACCCCCACCCCCCAGTATACCTTCTTTTCTGGTGCGTCTTTTGTAGCCCTGTGCTTAAGGAATTGTACAGTTGCTGGAGGTTTCCTGAACCAAGGTCTTTCTTCACCTCTCAGGATTGCTCGGTTGTTCTTCCAGACCTCTGTTTGTCTCACCAGCTGAATTGCTTTGTCCAGGGTGAGGTCTTCTACAGACTGCAATAAATCTCATAGGGATTCATCAGCAATACCTACTACAATGCAGTTTCTTATTAATACAGATTTTAGGTCTCCATATTCACATCCTTCAACAAGTCTGTAAAGGTCATTTAAAAAGCATCGACTGTTTCAACTGGTTTTTGGACCCTTCTGTTAAACCTTGCCCTTTCTAGAATCTTGTTGCTGCGTAGGTTGAAATAACTATCAAAGGCTTTTGAAACTTCATTAAATTTGGCTGATGTCTCATGAATGCCTTGCCTTGCAATAACATTGTTTACTATTGCCCCAGTGGAATACAGTGTTAACTTGCTCTGCTTCAGACTGGCTGTATAATTTGGAAGCAATTCTGTATCTCAAAAATCTTTTTCACCAGAGTGACCAATTTTGGGTTTGATTTGGTCCTTCCATATGTCCAAATCTCTGTAGAATTGTGAATTTATGATCCATAGCTTCTATTTGGTTTACTTTCACTTTTGAATTTTTCCCTGCACTATCAGAAGTTTCCCGTGCTTTTCAGCACTGCACCGAGGTCCTGCTATGGCCATCGTTTCTATCTGTGAAATCTCACCGCTAGGCTTCGGAATTATTTCCTCCTTGTTTTACATGCAGTTTTGTAGCACTACTGCAATCCTCCTTTAGCTCCCTTCTCTTGGAGTTTCTAATATTTGCAGCCTCATTTTTTTTTCCTTTTGCCCACTCTGGTCACCATGTGTAATGGCGCCGACCTCGGATCCGTCCTTGCTAAGGACTTTCGCTTTTCCCAGTGCTGCCTGCCTAGTATAGTTAGGAACAAATTTTACCCACTTTCAGCGTTGCTCACCAGATCCCCAATCGTTGCTTGGTTCTCCAACTCTAAATCTGCGATCGTTGGACCGGATTTCTACAAGCCGATTCCCCGTCTCTCTGTGTCTCCTTGTCCACAGACAGGCTCTGAAATTTTTCCACAGCCTCTTCTCAAGTTCTGCAGTTTTGACACTTTTTTTTACAGGTCAGCCCTGTTCCAAGTATTTTTTCAAATTCTTCTTCTGGGATTTGTTCACGATCTCACCGCTGATCACCATATTGTATGTTTGGTTGGCATGCTGCCACCTTAATATGACTAGTTAGTCTAGCTTAGAGAGATTCCTTAGTCTTGAGTACTTAGAAAATTAACTTCTATTACATTTTAATTATGTGCAGCTTCACACCAGTCTGTGTGACTCCTCTAAAGCCATGCTGCATCTCTCTTCAAATCTCTCTTACATGTGATCTCTTACATCAACATGATAGGAGGTATTCTTTACACTTTCTGAGCATTAAGCCTTTCAGACCCTTACACTATGGTGAAGGGCTTGGTTCTGACTTCAATTTTTCTACTCCGATCACTTGATCCCAGAAAAGGGTGGCAATTGTTTCTATTCCCCTCGACCTGCATCCTGACAGGGAAAATGAGCAAAGGCAACACTGAGGAGGACAGGCTGCTCAAAAAGGGAGGAGAAGGTGGAGAAGAAAAGCTCTCGGCAGGAGGCTATGTTGGCCCAGGGTCTTCAGGGAGTAATTCTTCTACCTCAACCTCAGTAAGGAACAGCACCTAAAATGCCTCTGCTTCATGATGTTCACTGAAACCTGCCACCTGTTGCTGCCTGAACTTCTGCCTCAGAGCAGGATGAAGATGGCATTGCCAGTGGCTGTGAAGCTGATCACAGCCATGAAATTTTATACCGTAGGCTCCTTCCAGGCTGAAACAGGTGATATTTGTAACATCTCCCAGTTTGCCATAACTGGTACATCAGGGAGATTATTGAGTCTCTATAGTCCAAAGGAACTGAATACATCTCATTCTGTCTTGCCAGGGAGAAGTAGGTAGTGCGTGAATGTAGCTTTGCCAGGACAGCAGGCCTCCCCCGTCGTACACTGTGCCATTGATTGCACAAATGTTGCTTTGGGGGCACCATATGTAAATTCTAAGATGTACCTCAATCAGAAAGGATTCCACTTCCTCAATGTCCAGCTGGCATGTGACCATACTCAGCACATCTTGCAGGTTGCAGTCATGTTGCCTTCTTCCATTGTACTGTCTGCATTTGAACCACCATGAGAAACCAGAGGGTGGCTATTGGGTAACAAGGAATATCTGCTGACCATTTGGCTCATGACTATAATGTGCAACTCACACACATGTGGCCGGCATGAATGTAACAAAAGCCATGCTGTCACATAAAATGGCATTAAGCAGACCATTGGGGTGCTTAAGCAAAACTTCCATTGCCTGGACAGCATTGGGTAGTAAAACAAACATCAGACACTCACTCTTGGCTGCAGAGGATGTTTCCTATCCCCTTATTATAGAATCCCCTATCACTGCCATATTTCTATTCTGCTATTTCCTCCCCTTGGACAGCCTTCTTCACCATGGTGCCTTGGTCTGCATTGTGACTGTCCTCCCTGCAGTCCTTGTCCTTGTCCCTGTCCTTGTCCAGAAGGTCATGAGTGCAGTGTACCTGTTGGACAGGACAAGCATCTGTGGGACCTGCTTCCCAAATGAAGTCCCTACTACGCAGCTCCCTGATCGTCATGTCTTCCCTTTCCTGAACCTATGCTTACTTCTGGGGTAGGACTGTGTTCTGGATAAAACTATTTTGTAATTCCTCCCCCTCCCTTATGTTATGTCTCTAACCATCCTCGGGCTGGATTTTATGGAACCCCTGATGTCGGAGCTCGTGATGGGAGTGCGGAAAATGCCTCTGAGAGAGGCCCGCCATGGGCCTTGATACCAGGAAGGCCAGGCCTGATATTGATGGCGGCGGAGAGGCCTCATGGCAGCCACCCCCTCCCTCCCACCCCCGCCACTTGGCGACAGGACCAAAATTTAAATATATTAATTTAGTAAAATTAATGAATTAATTACTTACGCGCTCCCGCCATCCGTTCCAGTGCTATATTGAAGCCGGCAGCCAGCAATCCCGTGCCATCAGATCTCTGTCCGGTGATGTAAGGCGGAACACTACTGGGGTGGGGGCAGCAGTTTCTCAGCATGGGAGGAGGGAGCAGGGTAAAACCTAATTTCATTGGTCTGAGGGTGATGGACAGGCATAAAGTTTAAAGTTGATGGGCTTTGGTTGGGAGCACGCATTAAGTGTTTTGTGGGAGGGAGAGGGCAGGTAATGAATTTTATGGTTATGGGGAGGGGAGTTGGTGGGAGAGGGTCAGATTAACTTTATTTAATTTTTTTATCGTCATTGTGCTTTAAATTTTTAAATTACATGGAATGACTGGAAGGTGTTTAAAAATGGCATCCGTGCTTGCGCAGTAGCTCCTGATGCCATTGCTGGGAATGGACCGCACCCCCCCCGCCCCCCCACCTCCATTTCATTAATGGGGGTGCGGTCCACCCTCTTGGCAACAGACATGTAAAATTCAGTTGTCCAGTTCAATGATTTTGAGCTACTGAAGGCAGAGAAATTTCCTACAGATGTGGGAATCTGGGACAATCTCAATGTCGACAAATTCCCACGTACTACGGTCCCAATACATAGGGCTGGATTTTAGCAGCCCCCAACGTTGGGGGTTGTGGCAGGGGGCCTGGAAAATGCCTCCTAGAGAGGCCTGCCACGGGCTTCGATACCGAGAATGCCCTGCCCCATAATACTGGCGGCAGTGAGGCCTTGTGGCGGCTCCCCTGCCACTCGGCAATGAAAACCTAATTAAAATATGTTAATTTATTACAATAAAGGAAGTAATACTTACCTCGTCGCGTTGGCCATCCTACTCCAATATTCCGGTCGGTTGCCGGAACTCCCGCGCCTTCTGAGGCGGAACACTGGTGGGGAGGGCTGAGGAGTTACGTTTTCAGGGGAGCGGGGAAAACTCTTGCAATTAGTGGAGGGGTTGGTGGGAAGGGGTTGAAGGTGAAAGTGAATAAAGTTTTGGGTGAGAGAGGGCAATCAATAAAGTCTTTAGTCATTGGTGGGAGGTGGGAGAGGGGCTTGAATCATTTATTACATTTTGTAAATTACAGTTTTAGTGACTGTTCCCTTAAACATGTAAATTAACCGTAAGGGCTGGAAGTCCTTTAAAATGGCATCGCGCCTGTGCAGTGGTGCCGGATGCTGTTGCCGGGGACGGAGCACCTGCCCCCTCCACGTCAGCAAGGGCAGGCATTCCGCCCCCTCCACGTAAATCAGCCGCTGCGCTAAATATCATGGTGGCTCCGTGGAGAGAATCCCGCGCAAGCGCCCTGCCGCTTTTGAAGGCGGGGTGCATGTGCAGGATTCGCTCCACGGAGCCACCGCAATATTGGCGATCTTGGTGGCAAGCTGGAAAAATTATGACAATAACCTGCCCTGCCATCTCTAGTTCTTTTTATTTATTTGTTTATGGATAGGCTGAATTAAAATTAAATAAACTTGATTTGTTAAAAAAAGCAAATTGTTTCCTGCTTACTGAACTAAGAGCAAAAAAATATATATTACTCATGAACATATCACTGAACTGCTGTCATGTGACATCACTGGCTCCAGGAGTTGTTTACCCTGGTCGAATGGATGCAAGTGGAAATTCTCACACTTTTTGAAACCCTGGGCTGAATTTTACAAGGGGAGTCAGGACTCCAAACATCAGGGTAAAAAGCAGGTCCCGAGCCTACACGTGCTGGCAATGGGACCTGCTTGGCAATTTTGCCACTGGCAACGTCCTAATTGGCTGCCTGTGGGCCGGTCACCTGATTTAAGGACAAGGGACAGGCTCCTGATGCTGCCTCAATTAGAGGGTTGGCACTCTGAAAACTCATCAGCCCACTGGGAGAGGTAGTCACTGCTGAGGAATGCAAGACACCTGAGACCTGTAGGAGGTAATTAAACAAAATAAATTAAATAAAAATCAAAGGCCCAGTGTCAGAGGGGAAACTTTTCTGGGGAAATTGTTGGGGCTGCAGGACCTGCCTTTCCTGCCCATGGGCCCCGTCTTTGTTCCCTTACAGCTACTTCCCCCCTGCCCCCTGCAGCTGAGAGTCTGCCTCCATTTAGCTGGTGGCCTCCCAACCCAGCAGTGGTTCACCCCATCAACACCAATGGCACCATAAAATGCCCCCGAATTGGGCCTTTAATTATGGAAATTGACTGCCTGCCTTCTTGGCGGGACCGCATCGTGGAGCCAATCGACATGGCTCCTAGCGATTTCACTGGCCCCGCCCAGTTTCTAGCCCTTCTCCCGGGGCTGGTAAAATCCTGGCCCCTGTGTTGTTACCTTAGGTCCATATCTTTGGTCCTAACCTTATTTAAGTCTATATTTATTCATAGTTAGCTACAGTTTATTCTGTTTACCATTATTTTTGTTTGCTTTTTTTTATTTACTAACTTGCGCAAAGTGCTAAAATACAGAATTTTAAAAAAATATTTACTGCCTCAAGCTTCCACAAACCACTACAAGTATTAAAGGCAAAAGAATCACCTCCTTCCCACTCTGCACTGAATTCCCACCCTCACCAAATTCTAAATGTCCCACTCTGTTCATGATCCACTCAATTAACATTGTGATCTGTGGTTGCATTCAGGAGACCTATGATGCTGAACTATGATTATTGTTGTTTTGCACTGACTGATTACTTTATCCTCACTGAGTTGTCATGTGGAAAGTATAATGGTCCCGTGTGTTCACTGAATGATTTATTTAGCGTGAATAATTCCTCCATTAAAGGCCCAAATACACAATGTGAGGAATCTGCCCCCTGGTTTCCCAGAAACAAGGATACTGTTAGCTGTGACATGAATCAAGTCAGCCAGAATGGCATTGGAAGTCTAATGAAGTACGAAATAAAAAATGCGATTGTCTTTGTAGGATAGTCATGCTGTTGACTGCAGATTAGAACAAATAAATTGTAGCTGCATTTGTAAGAAGAAAACAATTCATTCGGAGACATCTTTAAATTTCCTGATCACTTCATATGACAAAATATTTGAATTTCTTATGCAGGGAAACTGGCTTGAATGCAAATGTTTGGATGTAGAAAGGTCTTGCATATATTTGAAAGAGTATTAGAAAATAGATTAGAAAAACTATGGAGTGGAAATTTGTTTCCGGTGGTGGCACAAAACTGACGATATCAGATTGGCCATCCATTATGCGCAGCACTGGATGTTCAGTTCCATTGCAGTCATGAGAATTAAATATCAGATGCTGTGTATAACAGGCAGCCGGTCCAATACCGTCCTTTCTGCACCACTGCTTGAGATGAATTTCTGCTGCTATGTCAATTAAATTATTATCTGGTCCACTTTCACAATATTTAACCGTTATTTAAATCCGTCTTCACAACCTGACTTTTAAAAATTATTAAACTGCATAAAAAGGAACATAAGGAACCCACGAGTCTGATTTCTCATCTTGATTAATGCAGAATTTAAATACAGAAATTTGCATGAATGGATTAAAGTGACATTGACACATATCTATACATAAAATTTGAAATACTTACAGGAAATGGATCTTTGTTTGTATGTACATTGAATATACTTTGACTTGATTAACTCTTAATATGCCATTATTTCGAATTGGGAGCAGCTTCTTTGTAATAAAAATTCTGTTAGGAAGCTATGTGCATATAAAAAGAATCATGCCTATTTGCTGGAAGAGATTTAATAAATGGTGTACAATTTCCTGGAAAGTTTTGGTGTAACTAGAACATAAGAGTGAAGTTACACCATTTTAACTGTGGAAATCTGCATGTAATTGATTTACTCCAAAACATTGCTATATGAAAATTTCCCTGATTATTTGGATTGCTCCTGAGTTACCGCTGCCAAAACCCCACTAATGCATTAACAAAGCTCTGTCCCATACAAAAGACAATAGAACACGAGTCTACTGATTTTGCACTAGTTCTAAACATGTGTATATTTATACCCAAAAGTTTAGGCACAGCACTATTTCTTTTTCTGAGCTGCAAAATTCTTCTCTGTAGTGCTGCTGGTTCCTGTGCGATGGAAGCTTGGGCTTGAAAAATGGACGCTGGCATGTGTGTGTCAGAAGGATGCAGAGTGGGTAGTGTTTTTAATGTAGTGTAAGATGGAGTCAGAGAAGTTATGTGACCTCACATCAACTCTGCTTAAAGACAAGACAGGAATCTTGATTACCAGGACAACAAGGTTGTCCACCACCTTTAACATTCATTCCCTGCACCACCGATGCACAGTGGCAGCAGTGTGTACCATCTACAAGACACACTGCAGCCAATTACCAAGGCTCCTCTAACAGCACCTTCCAAACCCGCAACCTCTACCACCTAGAAGGTCAAGGGCAGCAGATATATGGGAACACCACCACCTGCAAGTTCCTCTCCAAGCCACACACCATCCTGTCACTGGGTCAAAATCCTGGAACTCCCTTCCAAACAGCACTGTTGGTGTACCTACACTCCAAGGACTTCAGTGGTTCAAGAAAGCAGCTCATCACCACTTTCTCAAGGGCAATTTGGAATGGGCAATAAATGCTGCTCTAGCCAGCGATGCTCACATCCCATTAACGAATAAAAAAATAAAAGAACCCAAATTAAAGACCCTTTTGAAAAGCAAAAGGCAAGGTTGTAACTCCTGAAGAACAATGGATTTCATTCTCCCAGACTTTCAGATCGTAAACCAGTGGCTCTGAAAATGTAAATGCGAATTGCAGTTACTAACACATGGAAACAAAGGAAAGCCTGGGTGGATGTGCTGTCGCCAGACTTGAGGGCTCTACATAATGTGAAAAAAAACAAATGGCTGTAGACCTTCTGATTCTGGATAAATTCTATAGACTTTGAGAAATCTGCAGGCTGTAAGGAAGACAACAACTGGTGGTCACAGCCTCAAGGGAGAGAGAGAGTGGGAACACCTGCTCTCAGAGCACTGATACAGTGAAAGGATGCAAAATTTTGAATCTGATTTGAAAGTTGAGATTTGCAGAAAAAGAAAAGACCAACAGGTTCACCAGAAATCACCTTACTCACAGAAGTTCAGGTTGAAAGTGCTCAGGAAGTGAGCAAAGAGGACGTTGACTTTGAGAAGTTCTGGGAAATCCAACCCATTGCAACTGGGAGGAGTTTGGGACTTTTAGCTGCAAAGATTTTTCTTCAAGGAGGACTGTGTAACATATAAGTGCAGTGTGAGCTTTTCAAGTGCTTTAATGAGTGAAGAAAATACCCTTTTCTGTTATTAGGAGTATTAGCTAGTGACAAAGTACTACTTAGTGAATGGTGATTTTTAGTTCATTTGTTATAATAAAGGTCTTAAAATGTGAAATATTGTCATGTAATTTGTTAAATTGGTCTGGGGAATTCACATCATGGCTGGTATTTTACGTTGAGCAGTGGACCCACCCACCAGCTTAAAAGTAGGGGGAAATCCCACCCCACCCAGCCTGAAAGCCATGCTGCAAGTTTGTATGGCTCGGGCCCTTAATTGGCCTCAGTCAGGACTTCTGCCCCTCTGAGGCAGGAAATCCTGCCTCCAAGAGCTGCCAGCCGATCAGAGGGCAGGCAGCTTTTCACTGGGAGCAGTGGCCACTGCTGGGCGAGAAGAGGGCGATTGATGTTGCCCTTCAAAAACATAAGTGTGGTTCGGGCCTTGTCGTGGACAATTGGCTGAGCCCCGGCAAGGGGGTGGGGGGTTGGAGTCTAGGGTAGGGGGTGTGATTTTATCGGGTGGCCTGTGCTGCTGCGAGGGCCCTCCATGGGGCATAGGGTGTCCGATCAGGAGGGCCCCCTTCCCACAAGCCTGCAAGGAGTCCGCCAGTTATTATTTTAGGGCCTCAATTGGCCTGCGGAGGGTGGGCCGTTTACCACCTCCCCCACTGATGGTAAAATAGCAGCGGGGGCGGGTAGGTGATGGGGACAGTGCCCCTCCCCCTGCCTGTGCCTCCCCCCACCCCGCCTCCCACTCGATTTTACGTGCTCCCAGCCTGCTCCTGGTGGGGCAGGGGTAAAATTCCAGCTTTTGTGTTTTAATGTTAACGATCTCACTGAAGTTGTAACAGTAGATTGTGACATCAAACATTGTCTCACACTGATTTGTGCCAACCTGCCACTTTGGACCTCGCAGAAATTATTAACACACTGTCTGAAACACTCCCAGCTGAACATGTGTTCAGCTGCATGAGGGGCCCCACCACTTATCCACACATGGACAGCATGCATACGTTGAGAACCATGCTGCTACCTGGTACGTTGTGGAGGAAACCATTGACATCCTGAAACAATGGCTGGGATTTTTCTGGCCCCAGGCAACAGGCTGGGAGGCAGGTGAGCCAGTAAAATTCCAGGGAACCATGCCAGGACAGCTTCCTGATGCAGTCATGCCGGTGGGAAAGTTTCCCAGTGGCAGCTGAGTGCCTGAAAGACTGCCCACTGGAAAGAGGAGGGCAGCCATTGTGAATAAGTAACTGCTCAATTAAGAGCCATTTTCCTGGGCAAGTGGCGTTTTGGCAGTGGTGGAGCTGCCCTCCCCGCCATGTGGTGGCCTCCCAGCGGCTTCCCAGAGGACAGACAGGGTTTATCCTCAGATATTAGGCCCCATGAATTTTTTTTTTAACTGCTGTAGGCCCGAGATCTCCTGCATTCCTCAGCAGCGACCACCTCTCCATCTGGGACCTCTTTGCTCCAGACGGGTTCCGTGACTGCCTACACAGACACTAGTTCCCCCAAAATCTCATCCCCATATCACCAATGCTCTACAATTTCCCACTGTTCCATCCTTCTGCTATGGACCATCACAGTTTCCTCTTGGCCAAAATCCTGAAACAAGACACAACGGAAAAATCATTCCATAACAAATTTATCCAACAACACTTCTAACAACACTTCCACTTCCATTTCCTACATTACAACAGTGGCTACACTTCAAAAAATACTTCATTGGCTGTAAAGCACTTTGAGACATCCGGTGGTTCTGAAAAGTGCTACATAAATGCAAGTTCTTCTTTCATCATAATACATACAAAACTGAACTATTCGCCATTGTGCATTTCCTTAGTGCCAGTCTTTATGAGTGTCTTTGTCTGGCCTGGTTCTCCTATCCAGTGCTACCTTGGTGGCTTCAGAATGGCTGGTGAAAGGCTGCTGAGCTTCACTAGGGAGACACTTTGAACGGGTCTAGGTCTCGAGTGCCCGTCTTCGGACTGCACCACCTCAGCATGGGCAGCAGCAGTTTGGGCTGGCTTGCTGAAAGGCAAGGGAACTGGTAGAGTGGCTGTGGTGGGTGCAAAAATGCCATCCTGAGAGAGGACAGATTTGTGTACTACAGAGAAACTGGCACTCACTCGCAGCACAGATTACTGGAGTGCTGTGAGAGACTGCATGTCTCTTCGAGCATTGGTATCCACAGCCATGATGGCAGCAATCTGAGCCTGCATGACACCAAGCTGGGCTTGCATGGCAACAAACATGGATCGCATGACCTTAGTCTGAGATCCTTCCAGTGTGTTCTTTGACATTGACAGGCTCTCTGGCCGGCCTGCCAGTGCACCAAGCATGTCTGCATGCAACCCCATCAGCATTCTCCTGTACACCACCCCGCTGAAGTCCTCATCTGAGTCCTCTGCAGCAGAACCTCGCCCTCTGATGAGCTGGCACGTGCATTCTCCATTTCCCTTGGCTTAGCTGCAGCCCATTCGTGCCCTGTGACTCACCATGTGCTGATTAGGACTCTATACTACCTTCTAAGGTACATGAAGTGCCAGTATCTGAGATCATGGCTGTGATTGTCAACTCAAGTAATGGTGCTTCTTTACTAGAGATCTACTCTTGCTCATGTACATCCTAGTGAGGCAGCACTGGCCGCCCTGATGGCTGTTCTTGAGTATCTGAAAGTAGAAATTCAGAAGACGAGTCTTGGGGTGAGAGAAATGGTGGTGGGGTCCAGGGTCAAAACATTTGCAGCTTGCACTTCATCCAGATGGCAGAATGAGGCTGAAGTGGTAATTGAGAAGGTGCATAAGGGAGGAGCATACGATCATTTTGAATGTTCTCGGCAGTGCCAGATACAATGGCCTCAGTCAATACCAGCCCTATAATGTGGAACAGTGGTGCAGTGGTTAGCACTGCAGCCTCACAGCTCCAGCGACCCGGGTTCAATTCTGGGTACTGCCTGTGTGGAGTTTGCAAGTTCTCCCTGTGTCTGCGTGGGTTTCCTCTGGGTGCTCCGGTTTCCTCCCACAGCCAAAGACTTACAGGTTGATAGGTAAATTGGCCATTATAAATTGCCTTTAGTATAGGTAGGTAGGTGGTAGGGGAATATAGGGACAGGTAGGGATGTGGTAGGAATATAGGATTAGTATAAATGGGTGGTTGATGGTCAGCACAGACTTGGTGGGCCAAAGGGCCTGTTTCAGTGCTGTATCTCTAAATAAATAAAAAAAAAAACACCATCTCCTCCAAGGGACTCAGGAGATGCAGGTGTGCCTGACCCCTGTTGTGAGTGACCTTGTCCTGCAAGAGAGTGGGAAGGATGTCAGTGAGTGCGTTGTTTGGCTAATGTGCCTGTCATAGCTGAAGAGCTGGAAGTATATGGAAGCTGCAAGGTGTGAGGCTGGCAGCATTGCTAAGTGCGTGAGGGTAAGGAGGACCATTTGAATGTTCAGCATGCCTGCTGATTGGTGTGGCTGCTGGTGGTATGGCGGGCAGGAGATGTCATTGGAAGGTGCATTCACTGACCTTGACCACTCATGTGAGGTCACTAAACATTTGCGGCATTCCCGTCAGGTCCTCGGGGCTAGACTCCAGCAATTCATCTCCCTAGCCTCCTGCTCCCATTCCCTTCACAGAGTATGCCTTGAGGGCCTCCTGCCCTGCGCAACCTCCCCACTCCCCGCCCCAGATACATAGCCTCCCTCTCCTTTCGACCTCCTTGGTTAAGTCTTCCAGATCCACATCAGAGAACCTGGGAGCCCTCTCTGAGGCCTATTGCTCCATTGGTAGTCTTCTTCCTTCCCTCAAAGACCTTAACTAACAGTTTCACCAGCTGATGCAGCTTGAATGTCCTTTAACAACTGCTTGGCGCTGGGCTGCATGCATAATCACTGAGATGTCCAGGCAGCTTAAAGTTTGCATCCCAGTGCCCTCTAGCTACCCTAATCAAATTTTTAGTCTCTGCTGCTTTATCGTGATTTTTTTTCAGTTATGTACTTGTTTTTATTTCTCCTTACTGAGACCTGCATGGTGTTTTCCAGATCTTTGGGTGCTTTTTTCCAGCATCAGAGTCGGTCAGATTTAAAAAAAATGTGAACCAAGAATAATGATAACATTTTTGGATTTGCAATATGATGTCTATAAAAGATTAGGTACTCTGAATTCCCAGCAACGAGAAGTGGCATGGACCAAAAGTCAGGTGGTTCCCTTCCCTGGTTACGGTGTAACATTTGGTTAGGCCTGACAACAGATTACCTTGGTCTACGCTCTCTAACCTTGCAAGCATGTGTTGCATTGACACAAAAAGAGAGAACCATAACCTAATCATGAGAAGATTTTTTTTTCAAAAAGCAATGTGCAAAATATAACTTGTAGCAGTCTGTAGTGGTGCAAGGTTATTGTCATTATATGGAACAGCTTTGGTTTGGCTACATACTTGAAACAGCGAAGAACGAACAACGTGAAAATTGCAAATTTCATGAGTACAGCGCAAAACTTTGCCCATCATGGGTAATGCACCTGCAATTTGCCAATCAGTACTGGCATTAGGCAAGGTTCCTCACTACCAGTGCTTGTTTGGAAAATTTATGTGATAAGATCCTTTGGTAAATTATATTTGCTGTTTCCCTGTTTAAGAGTAGTGCTGTTCAACCATTCCAGTGAAAACCTGCTGTTTAATAGGGATTTTTAAATAAGGTTGGATATTTTTGAGCTTAATGGTGTACAGATTTAACAGTACACAGATTTATTTCAGCTAAAAGAAATTAGGACTGCTTCCCCATCTGAGAGCTCTGCACAAAAAGTCAGACTCTTTCAAGAAAGCACTGGTTGTGCAATTGTTTGCCCACTGCCTTAATTTAAAGAAATAGATGGAAAACTAAGGGTCACAAGCCTGTGATTTCCTGAAGAGTCCACTCTATCCGTGCTTCTCTAGGCCAGAAGTGCCTGATAGAAGAATTTGTTCCATTTTAAGAATTTACTCTGGTTAAGTTCTGCTTTCTTCCTCCCCTTCCTGACTTTGTTACAAAATCCAGGTGAAGCTGATTCCTCCTGCACCGAACGATGACCTGTCTACCTTGAGTGAACTAACAGATAGAAGTCTTCTCTACGAAATTCAGAAGCGGTTCAGCAACGATCAGATATATGTAAGTACATATGCATAAGCATGTATTTTACTTTCTGGATAAAGAAAGAGTTGCAATTATATAACGCCTTTCACAAACTCGGGACGTCCCAAAGTGCTTTACAGTCGATGAAGTACTTTTGAAGTGCAGTTAACTTTGTAATGTAGGAAATGTGGCAGCCAATTTGCAACAGTAAGCTTTCACAAATGTGATAATGACCAAATAATCTTTCTTTTTAGTGATGTTGTTTAAGGATTCCCTGGCCAAGTCACCAGGGATAAATGTCCTGCTCTTCTTTGAAATTGTGCCATGGAACCTTTAATGTCCCCTGAGAAAGCAAACAGGGCCTTGGTTTAACCCTTCACCCGAAAGATGGCACATCCAACAATGCAGCACTTCCTCAGTACACCACTGGAATGCCAACCTAGATTTTTGTGCACAAGTCTCTGGAGTGGAGCGTGAACCCAATACCTTTGACTCAGAAGGGAATATGTTACGAATTGAGCCGCAGCTGAAATTCAATAAAATATTGTAAAATAAAGCAAACAGCTTGAGAGCCATTTTCAAATTGTCGGGATACTTCAGAAAAGCATGCAGGCATCAGTTAATTTGCTTATTTCCCAGAATATTCAGTAAGACATTCAAATGTAGCATCTGAAGGAACATGAACCATTCACTCGACTGTTGCTAATGATAACAATGGTATTTTGTAGGCCTCCAAATGAAGAGAGAGAGAAATAGAGAGCAAATCTGTAGGGACATCACAGAGATATGCAAGAACTATAGAGTGGTAATATTGGGGACCCTTAATTACCAAAGTATCGATTGAGATAATTTTAGAGTAAAGGGGGAGGAATTTCTGAAATGTATTCAGGAGAACTTCCTTGACCAGTATGTTCTTGGCCAATGAGGAAGGAGGCATTGCTGGATCTCGTGCGAGGGAATGAGTTGGGCCAAGTGGACCAAGTATCTGTGGGGGAGCACTTGGGTAAGAGTGATCATTGTATCATAAGGTTTAAATTAGTAATGGAAACGATCAAGGAATAATCTAAAGTAGAACTTCTAAGTTGGAAGAGGGTTAATGTCAATGGGACGAGAGCGGACCTGCCAGGGTAAAATAGAACCAAAGATTGACAGGAAGAACTGTAACAGAACAATGGGTGATCCTGAAGGAAGAGATGTTTCAGATATAGGATAGGTACATTCCAACATGAGCAAAGATAAGGGAACCAAGGCCAGAACTCCTTAGATGATGAGGGAGATAGAGAACATGATGAAACAAAAAATGGCAGTGCGTGATGCATATCAGATGACTTCTTCAGGCAAGAACCAGGCCAAATATAATAAGTTCAGAGGGGAAGTGAAGAGGAAAATAAGACTGGCAAAGAGACAACATGAGAATAGAATGGCAGTTAACATGAAAGGGAACCCAAGCATCTTCTATCGGCATGTATATAGTCTTTGTCTTTTGGGCCTCCTTATCTCGAGAGACAATGGATACGCGCCTGGAGGTGGTCAGTGGTTTGTGAAGCAGCGCCTGGAGTGGCTATAAAGGCCAATTCTGGAGTGACAGGCTCTTCCACAGGTGCTGCAGAGAAATTTGTTTGTTGGGGCTGTTGCACAGTTGGCTCTCCCCTTGCGCCTCTGTCTTTTTTCCTGCCAACTACTAAGTCTCTTCGACTCGCCACAATTTAGCCCTGTCTTTATGGCTGCCCGCCAGCTCTGGCGAATGCTGGCAACTGACTCCCACGACTTGTGATCAATGTCACACGATTTCATGTCGCGTTTGCAGACGTCTTTATAACGGAGACATGGACGGCCGGTGGGTCTGATACCAGTGGCGAGCTCGCTGTACAATGTGTCTTTGGGGATCCTGCCATCTTCCATGCGGCTCACATGGCCAAGCCATCTCAAGCGCCGCTGACTCAGTAGTGTGTATAAGCTGGGGATGTTGGCCGCTTCAAGGACTTCTGTGTTGGAGATATAGTCCTGCCACCTGATGCCAAGTATTCTCCGAAGGCAGCGAAGATGGAATGAATTGAGACGTCGCTCTTGGCTGGCATACGTTGTCCAGGCCTCGCTGCCGTAGAGCAAGGTACTGAGGACACAGGCCTGATACACTCGGACTTTTGTGTTCCGTGTCAGTGCGCCATTTTCCCACACTCTCTTGGCCAGTCTGAACATAGCAGTGGAAGCCTTACCCATGCGCTTGTTGATTTCTGCATCTAGAGACAGGTTACTGGTGATAGTTGAGCCTAGGTAGGTGAACTCTTGAACCACTTCCAGAGCGTGGTCGCCAATATTGATGGATGGAGCATTTCTGACATCCTGCCCCATGATGTTCGTTTTCTTGAGGCTGATGGTTAGGCCAAATTCATTGCAGGCAGACGCAAACCTGTCGATGAGACTCTGCAGGCATTCTTCAGTGTGAGATGTTAAAGCAGCATCGTCAGCAAAGAGGAGTTCTCTGATGAGGACTTTCCGTACTTTGGACTTCGCTCTTAGACGGGCAAGGTTGAACAACCTGCCCCCTGATCTTGTGTGGAGGAAAATTCCTTCTTCAGAGGATTTGAACGCATGTGAAAGCAGCAGGGAGAAGAAAATCCCAAAAAGTGTGGGTGCGAGAACACAGCCCTGTTTCACACCACTCAGGATAGGAAAGGGCTCTGATGAGGAGCCACCATGTTGAATTGTGCCTTTCATATTGTCATGGAATGAGGTGATGATACTTAGTAGCTTTGGTGGACATCCGATCTTTTCTAGTAGTCTGAAGAGACCACGTCTGCTGACGAGGTCAAAGGCTTTGGTGAGATCAATGAAAGCAATGTAGAGGGGCATCTGTTGTTCACGGCATTTCTCCTGTATCTGACGAAGGGAGAACAGCATGTCAATAGTCGATCTCTCTGCACGAAAGCCACACTGTGCCTCAGGGTAGACGCGCTCGGCCAGCTTCTGGAGCCTGTTCAGAGCGACTCGAGCAAAGACTTTCCCCACTATGCTGAGCAGGGAGATTCCACGGTAGTTGTTGCAGTCACCGCGGTCACCTTTGTTTTTATAGAGGGTGATGATGTTGGCATCGCGCATGTCCTGGGGTACTGCTCCCTCGTCCCAGCACAGGCATAGCAGTTCATGTAGTGCTGAGAGTATAGCAGGCTTGGCACTCTTGATTATTTCAGGGGTAATGCTGTCCTTCCCAGGGGCTTTTCCGCTGGCTAGGGAATCAATGGCATCACTGAGTTCCGATTTGGTTGGCTGCATGTCCAGCTCATCCATGACTGGTAGAGGCTGGGCTGCATTGAGGGCAGTCTCAGTGACAGCATTCTCCCTGGAGTACAGTTCTAGGTAGTGCTCAACCCAGCGGTCCATCTGTTTGCGTTGGTCAGTGATTATGTCCCCCGATTTAGATTTGAGGGGGGTGATCTTCTTGATGGTTGGCCCAAGAGCTCTCTTCATGCCATCATACATTCCTCTGATGTTTCCGGTGTCTGAGGCCAGCTGAATATGACTGCATAGGTGTTGCCAGTAGTCGTTTGCGCAACGCCTAGCCTTAACGCCTAAGCAGATAGTAAGAGGTGGGGTGGGTCCTATTAGGAACAAAGAGGGTGATGTGTGCTTAGAGGCACAGGATAATACTAGAATACTTAATGAGTACTTTGTATTGGCATTTACTCAGGAAGAGGATGCTGACAAAATATCAGTGGCAGCGGAGATGATAGAGATAATGGATGGTGTGAAAATTGATAAGAAGCATGTACTGGAAAGGTTGGCTATGCTTTGAGTGGATAAGTTGCTTGTTCCAGATGGCTTGCACCCTGGATGCTAAAGAAAGTGGGAGTGAAGAAAACAGAACGGCTACCATAATCTTCCAATCTTCCCTAGATACTGGGGAGGTGCCAGAGGATTGGAGAGTGGCAAATGTGACACCTTTATTCAAGAAAGGGTCTAAGGACACTCCTAGGGCTGGATTTTGTGTAGAAGGCAGGGCTCTTGGCGCCTGGCAGAATATATAGACTTGGATATTGGAATACAGAGTCAAATTTCAAAATTTGCTGATGATACCAAACTTGGAGGTGTGGAAGAAAGTGAGGATGATACCAATCGACTGCAACAGGACATAGATAGACTAGTAGAATGGGCAAAAAAGTGGCAGATGGAATTTAATACAGAGAAGTGTGATGTGATGCATTTTGGCAGAAGGAATAGTAAGAGGCAATATAGACTTTTTGGCACAGTTCTAAAGAGTGTATAGGGGTGGAAAGACCTGGTGGTTCCTGTGCATAGATTGTTGAAGGTGGCAAGACATACTCAGAGAGTAGTTAGCAAAGCATAAGGGATTTTGGGCTTCATAAATAGAGGTATTGAGTGCAAAAGCAGGGAAGCTATGCTGAACTTTTATAAAGCTCTGGTTAGGCCACAACTAGTGTACTGTGTCCAGTTCTGGTCACCATACTTTACGAAGGATATAACGGTCCTTGATAGAGTGCAGCGGACATTTACCAGAATAGTTCCAGGGATGAGGAAGTTTAGCTGCAAGGTTAGGTTGGAGAATGGTGGTTGTTCTCATTGGAACAAAGGAGATTGAGATGAGATTTGATGGAGGTGTAGAATTTATGACAGGTTTAGATAAGGTAGACAAAGAAAAGCTTTTCCCATTAGCTGATGGTAAACTCGGGGATACAGAGTTAAGACTTTGGGGAAGAGAAGTAGGGAAACGTGAGGAAGAGCTTTGTTTTAATGCAGCGAGTGATAATGACCTGGAACTCGCTGCCTACGAGAGTGGCAGAAGCAGAGACAATAAATGATTTGAAAAGGAAATTGTGTGGGCACCTGAGGGAAATAAACTTGCAGAACTACAGGGATAAAGCAGGGGAATGGGACTAATTGGATTGATGTACAAAGACTGACATGGACTTGATGGTCTGAATGGCCTTCTTCTGCACCCTAATGACTCTATGACTAATGAGCTCAACAACATATGCCTGACACAGTGAAAGGCAGAAATTGAAAACAAAAGCGAAAATGGACAGAAGATTAAGGCCTTCACCACTGTTGAGAATCTAGAGCAGACAAGCTCAGCCAACAATCATAAGGCCACATATGGCCCCCAAACCTTAGAAATCCAACCCTTAAAGTCCAGGTGCTTATAATAAGAAGTTGTAATAAAATGAAATACAATGGTCCATCTAGTTCACCTTCTCCCATCCTGTTAGTCACATGATACATGACAATGGCGTTGTTAATTAATTATAGCAATTAATCTCTATCAATTAGTCCACAACAGACCAAGATATGAAGCAAAGAAACCTCCAGTGGTGTAGAGCTTTCAAAACCTTATGTCCAAAGTCACCTGTTCCTTTCAAGCATGCTGCACTTACTGCATCATGTCTCAAATGACTCATATGTGCTTTTTCCCAAAATATAATTTGTCGAAATAAATCTATCTCTTTGACTCTGAATGCATCCACTTCCCCCATAATATTTGATACTTGCTGGTTTGTTCAATTTGAATTCTGAGTCTGGTTGGCATGGCAAAGAGTGCATTTAGCACTTTTGCCTCTTTGTAAATTATACATTGGAACTCCAAGATCTGTTAAAACTCATATCTTGGGATGGATACAAATGAATGAGAACAAGGATTCAAACTTTATAGGTACTCCTTGGTATCCACCTTGCAACTCACAGATACAAGAGATACTTGTACACCCTTGCTCCGATTCCATAATAACTTATTGAAGGAGAATTTAGATAAATGGAAATGATACAATTTTCCGGCCGTTGATTCAGCATTTGGTCCAATATCAGTTCCTTTCTAAACTACTCCTTCAAGGGAGGAAACAATATTTTGTTGCCTATAGTATCCAGCCTGGTCATCACTCTGACCATTATCTGGAACCACCGACAGAACCCAGTGGTGGATGTATCACACACTCACTCCACAAAGTTCTGTTCACTTACTTCCTCATGGAGAATCGCATTCATTTACACTAGCTACAATTTTGTGATCGTCTGTTTTTGTGACAGAACATTAAACAGTCAATTAACAATTTAGATTTAAATTTCACTTTTCTCACTATAATTAAATTGATACGATTGATGATACGCATTTTAGGAATACGAGGGTTATAAAATTTCCCTGCTACATACTGAAAAAGTAAATTAAATCTATAAAATGCTAATTTTTAGATGATTTCCGGGATTTACATTCCTACCAGCTGACCTTAGCAGTTGAATTTTCCCAGCACTGGTAGCGGCCTTGGAGGTGGGGTAAATGCTTTGGGACAGCTCCCTAATGCATTCCCGCCATCAGGGATCTTTCCCAGGGGTGGGCTGGGAAGCTAATCATCTTCCTGCTCCGTGGAGGTGGACAGCCAATTAACATTATTAAGGCCCCAACTAGAGGTGATTTTGTGGCCTTACTGGCATTTTGTTGGCGGTGGAGCAGTGCCCTGCCGTATAGATAGTCCATGAGCTCAATGGAGGCATCCTCCCTGTAGCGGGGGGTGGAGTGGGAGCGGCGGGGGGTTGAGAGGCCAACAGAGCCTTTGGCTCCATGCCTCTATTCTGCTTGAGTTTTCCTTCCACTCCCAAGAGCCTACCGACTTCTGCCTTGCTAATATTTTCTTCTATTCGTGCCTCCAAGCTCACCTCCCTGTTGTGGTACCTTTGTGGTTCCTGACCTGCCTTAGCAGCACCCACCTCTCCCAGTGTGGCTGCCGAGGCTCCGGATCTGCCGGCCTTCTTACTGGGTGTGCAACATCGGGAACCTGCTCACTGTCCTTAATAGGACGGTCAACATGGAGGTGGCCAACTTAGGACGCCGCCTCCCGGAAGAATGCTGAGCCAGTCTTGCTGCCAGCCAGTGTGGACTCAGGACCCCCATTTGGTCCCAATGTGGGGTCTCGAAGCTCACAGGAAAATCCAGCCCGAGATTTCAGAAGCTCAAGTCATTTGAAGAAACTGATATTTTAGCTGAGTGTATCAAGGACATTTTCCTTGTTCAAGTTTAATTCTACACTTCTTTTTGTTTACAATAGTACAAGTTTACAAAGGGGTGGCACAGTGGCGCAATGGTTAGCACCGCAGCCTCACAGTTCCAGGAACCCGGGTTCGATTCTGGGTACTGCCTGTGCGGAGTTTGCAAGTTCGCCCTGTGACCGTGTGGGTTTTCGCTGGGTGTTCCGGTTTCCTCCCACCGCCAAAGACTTGCAGGTGATAGGTAAATTGGCTGTTGTAAATTGCCCCTAGTGTAGGTAGGTGGTAGGGAATATGGGATTACTGTAGGGTTAGTATAAATGGGTGGTTGTTGGTCAGCACAGACTCGGTGGGCCGAAGGGCCTGTTTCAGTGCTGTATCTCAAAATAAATAAATAAAATGTTTGCATTTGCAGGTGAAATGCAGCATAATAAATGATTGCAATCACATTTTGATTTTTGAAAGCATTGGATTTCATTTAAAACATCAACGCACTTTGAATTTGAAAAATAATATATTCTAGATGAAATGATTGAAGGCAGTAAATATAGTGTAGCATAGGCAGCAAGTATCTGCCCCTCTCCAATATGCAGGAAACAATGCCAAAATGATATTGTTCTTCCATCCTGCTATTCCTTGGATGGTGATTCAGATAACAGGAACTGAAGAGGAGAGTTGGTGAGTTTGAGCTCCCAAAGGGAAGTGGAGATCATTTATAGACAGATAATTACAGGCTACACACCCATAATCTGCTGAGATGCACTTCTGGTGAAGGTTGCTCTCCACTGAAACTGCTGGATTCTGGAATCACCCCTTATGTTCACTTTCCAAACCATCCTCCAAAGGGCATACAAGAGAGGAGAGGCAAAATAAAAGAGAAAAGAAAGACAGTCCTGCATTTATATGACACCTTTCATAACTTCAGGACAAGACAATGTTGTAGTGGTAATGTCGCTGGATGAATAATCCAGAGATGCAGGCTTATGTCCTGAGTACATGGGTTCAAATCCCACCATAGTCCCTGGTGGAATTTAAATTCAATTAATTAATTTTTAAAAATCTGAAATTGAAAGCTACTCTCAGTAATGGTGCTATGAAACTATCATCAATTGTCTTAAAAACCCATCTGATTCATTAATGTCCTTTAGGGAAGGAAATCTGCTGTCCTTACCTGGTCTGGCCTACATGTGACTCCAGACCCACAGCAATGTGGTTGACTATTAACTGCTCTCTGAAATGGCTTAGCAAGCCACTCAGTTCAAGGGTAATTAGGGATGGGCAACAAATGCTGGCCTTGCCAGCGATGCCCACATCTGATGAAAGAATACAAAAAAGGATATGCCAAAGCTTTTTGTCACTAAGTACTTTTGAAGTGTAAAATATGCTGTAATGTCGGAAATGGAGTAGCTTGTTGCACACCACAAGGTCCCATAAAAAGCAACATAGTAATGACCGTATCATCTGTTTTAGTGATGTTATTTGAGGGATAAATATTGACCAGTAGAACTCCCATGCTCTGCTTCAAGTAGTGTTGAGTAATTCAAAGACAATGGGTGAGATTTTAACTCATTCAAAACCCACCCACTTGCAAAGAGTTAAAATTGGGCCCAATAATTTCACCAGCGCTAACATTAAAGGCTAAACAGCTGGTACTTGTATGTCCCAGACAGAGAAAGAGATTTCAAAGTTATGCACCACTGTCCCCTGTTTAGTATGTACTTTTCCCCCTCTCCTGTAGGCCATTTAGAGGCAAATTTGGAAATGGGGGACTGAAGGGACGAACACCCAATCCAGTGATTCTGGTGGTGTGCAGGATTAAGAACAGGAGTAGGCCATTCAGCCCCTTGAGTCTGCTCTGCCATTCAATTAGATCATGGCTGATCTGTATCTTAACTCCATTTACATGCCTTGGTTCCTGAACATTTAATAGTCTTGCCTAACAAAAATCTATCAATTTCAGTTTAGAAATTTCAATTGTCCTACCCTCCACAATTTTTGGAGCTGGGAGGTTCCAGATTTCCACTATTCTTTGTATAAAGAAGTGCTTCCTGACATTACCCCTGAATGGTCTAGCTCTAATTTAAACATTATGATTCACCTATCAAAAGAAAAAGTTTTTCTCCCTCTACCCCATCAACTCCTTTAAACATCTTAAACATCTCAATCAGATCACTCCTTAATTTTCTATATTCAAGGAAATACAAACCTAGTCTATGCAACCTGTCCTCATAATTTAAACATTAACCCTGGTATTGTTCTGGTGTGCATCTTGACTGATCATGGACATGTAGGTTGTAAATATCTGTCCATTAAATGAGTAGACTCCCCTTTGGGAACACTGGCTCATGGACATACCTCTTCAGTTACTGTTATCAGAATCAGCATCCAATAAATAACAGGACTGAAAAACAATGTTGGCTTTTATTTATTTCCCTCCCTCTGAATGGAATTGCTCCCTGAAAATTGGATGCAGCATATTCGAAGGGGGTTAAAGTTGGAAATGCGGAGCATATAACCTGACTGAGTCAGCGTGCTTCCATCATGATACTATCTTCCAGCATGAACGAACACTTGAACCAGCTCAGTGCATTTAGCAGGACAACAACTTGGAGGTTGCTGTTCTAATGACAGATTAACCAATTCCACAATAATGTTGCTTTCCATTGTCAGAAGAATGAGGTAGATTGTATTATTTATATTTGTGAGTGCAGCCAATGTAACATTAAAACACCTCTTTTTTTCATCTGTCCTAACTCACTAGCAATGCATGAAGGTTAGTAGTGGCACAAAGGAACCAACAGTTTTGGTTAAAAGGCTACTGATGATTTGCAATCAATAGCCCGCTAATAACCAATACTTCATCCAAGGATTGTGAAGAAATAAAAGCAAAATACCATGGGTGCTGGAAATCTGAAATAAAAACTGAAAATGCTGGAAATACTTAGCAGGTCAGGCAGCACTCATTGGAGAGGGAAACCGTTTGCATTTCAAGTCAATGACCTTTTGTCAGAATCTGTTAAAGAAATGTTAGTGCTATGTGACGCATGGCATTAAAAAATCTTTGCTGGCAACTAATTCCTGCATATCAAATTCTGATGCTCTGGAGGAAGTTAACACTCAGTGCAGTAACTAGATAACGTTACACTAACGTGCTATCTAAGCACTTGTACATGCAGTGCTGCTTACCAATTTATTTGCTGGAGGTTGGATTTAGTGATCCACCAGCACTGCAATTGCTAAGCGGGGAAGTTTGCTCATGATATTGGGTGCCACACAATGGTCTAAAAATTGGTATCAAAGTAATGGTGAGGTTAGTAGCACTCACGGTTATTTAAGGGCCAATGCCACATCAACTTCAGATGAGGTCAGATATACATTTAAACATGGCAACTGAGAAGCTGATGTCAGAGATACGCCACTCTGCCGTTAGCTTTGCAAAAATGGAATTATATCTGGTTCCCCATTAAGTAATGCGAGGTTCCTGTACATGCCAATGAAACTTGCCACAGAAAGATAATTCAAGTCTAAGTATTATTTTATTAAGATTTAGGCTGAACTTCCTCATCAGTTCCACTTTCCTGCCCTTTCCCATTTTCCTTCATTCCCTTAGCGCCCAAAAATCTATTGATACAGTCTTGAATATACTCATCGACTGAAGTACAGAATTTCGAAGATCCACAACTCTGAGTGAAGAAATTTCTCCTCATTTCAGTCCTAAATAGCCAACCCCTTATCCTGAGACTATGACCATAGAGACCATAGCTCTAGACTCTCCAGCCAGAGGAAACAGCCTCTCATCATCTACTCTGTAAAGCCCTCTAAGAATTTTATGTTTTAATGAGATCACCTCTCATAAACCCCAGAGACTATAGGCCCCTTCTACTCAATCTCTTCTCATAGGACTGTCCTCTCATCCCAGGAATCAGTCTAGTGAACCTTTATTGCACCCCTCTGAGGCAAGTATATCCCTCCCTTGGTAAGCAGGCTGAAACTATATGCAGTTCTCCAGGTGTGGTCGCACCAAAGCCCGATATAATTGCAGCAAGATTTCCTTACTCTTGTACTGCAACCCCTTGCAATAAAGGTTAACATAACATTTGCCTTCCTAATTTGTGATTCTTCAAGTGCCTTGTTACTACATTCTTACGAATAGACTCTAGCATTTTTCCTACTGATGTCAGGCTAACTGGCCTGTATTTCCCCATTTTCTCTCTCCCTCTTCCTTCAACGGTAGGATTTGCTATCTTCCACCACACATGGACTGTTCTAAAATCTAGGGAACTTTGGAAGATCAAAAACAATGGGCTGACTTTTGAAAACTCACCACCAATCTCGGCAGCAAACAGCACAAAAGTGGCGATGTACATGCGACTTGTGCACCACTGAGCTGCTGCAATATTTCACGCGGCAGCTCATTTACATGAAGGGGGCGGAAAGACCACCCCCGACTGGTGGTCGAGGGGGCGGCCGCTCTGTCCCCGGCAATGGCATCCGGCGCCACCGTGTAGGCGCCGCGCTGTTTTTAAAGGCCTTCTAGCCCTTCAAGCTTTTCAGTGCTGTTTAAATTAAATAAAATGTTATTACAACTTTGAATCCCGTCTTCCACCCTCCCCCCAATGAGTAATCTATATATAAATTGCCCTCTTGCCACCAGAAAAAACTTTTATTCATATCCCAAACTTTCCCCCCCAAATTTTATTCCCTTTGACCTGCAATTCCTTCCCACCATCCCCGCAACCAATCATGTTTGTTTTTGCCAGTCCCCAGCCTGCCCTGAAAGACTCACTCCTCCTCTCCTCCCTCCCCACCAGTGTCACGCCTCGGATCTCCAAACGGAGATCCGAAGGCGCGGGAGTTCCGGCCACCGGCTAGAATATCGGCTTGGGACTGCCGACAGGACAAGATAAGTGTAATTTGCATGTATTTAACTTTATTCAAATATTGAAATTAAGGCTTCGCCACATAGTGGCGGAGCGGCTGTCCTGAGGCTTCGCCGCCGCTGGTAAAATGCAGCGGGGCCTTCCCGGCGTTGAGGCCCGTGGCGGGCCTTTCCCAGAAGTGTTTTCCGGGGTCCCCGCCATGACCCCGACATCGGGGGGGGGGGGGGGGGTGGGGGGGAGTGGGGGGGCTGATAAATTCAGCACAATGCATTCATTATCTTTGCAGCCACCTCTTTTAAACCCCTAGGATGTAGGCCATCAGGTCTGGGGATTTGTTAGTTTTTAGACCATTAATTTCTTCAGTACTTTTTCTTTACTAACATTAGTTACTATAAGTTTCTCCCCATAATTTTTGAGATGTTCTTTTAGTCTTTGACTTGTCCTCCAAGTTTCTTTTACCAATTTGGTTTACCCAGTGTGTATGAAGATTGAAGTCCCCATGCCTATTGCATTTTTCTTGTTGCATGCTCCTCTAATTTCCTGATGTATACTCTATCCAACATCATTACTGTTACAGCGCCTATAAACTACTCACACCAGTATTTTTCTGCCCTTTGTTATTTTTTACCTCCACCAATTCTGATTCTACATCCTGATTTTCTACCAGACACTACATATTTATTTACCATCTCTGTCATTTTCTTATTCCTCATTATAATTTCGCCTGTCTATGCTTCTAAGAGTCCCACCTTTACTTTTGTTAATCTCTTTAAAAATACTTGTAAAAGTTCTGACAATCAGGTTTTATATTTCTTGCTAGATACTCTCATATTCTTCTTTTCCCTCCCTTTATCAATTTCTTGGTTATCCTTTGCCGATTTCTAAAACACTCTCAATCCTCAGATTTACTCTTCTTACTGGCAACTTTGTAAGTCTCTTCTTTTAATCTGATGCTGTCCTTCTTAACTTCTCCAGTTAGCCATGGTTGTACCACTTTCCCAGTAGAGACTTTACTCCCCAAGGAGATGTATATTTGTTGAAAATTATGAAGTATCTCTTTGCAATGTTTGCATTTCTTATCTACCATCATATCTTTTAATCTAATTTCCCAATCCATCTGAGCCAACTCACCTCTCATACCTCCATATTTGGCTTTGTTTAAATTGAAGACCCCAGTTTCAGACTTAACCATATCACTCAAAACATTAAGATAAAATTCTATCATCTTATGATCATTCTTCCCCAGAGGGTCCCTTACTACAAAATTACTTATTAACCTTGTCTCATTAGACAATACTAGATATATAATAACCGTTCCCTGATGGTTCTTCAACATATTGTTCTGGAAAACTGACTCAATTGCATTCCATGAACTCGTCCTCCAAGCTCCTTTTGCCACTTTGGTTTGCCCAGTGTGTATGAAGATCAAAGTCCCCATGACTATTGCATTTTCCTTGTTGCATGCTCCTCTAATTTCCTGATTTATACTCTATCCAACATTATGATTACTGTTACAGGGCCTAAACTACTCACACCAGTATTTTTCTTCCCTTTGCTATGTCTTACCTCCACAAATTCTGATTCTACATCCTGATTTTCTGGGCTAAGATCCTTCCTCACGATAGTTGTCATGCAGGCCCCCACCTGCCAAGAATAAGACACATTAATTTTGCCACGTGGACATTAAATTTCAAATTGTAGCTGGGAAGAAGAGAAGGCCTGTTACAAGGAATTGCCAGGACCCTGGCCAGAAAGACATTTTTGCTTATTAGCAGACAGTGTTGGAACAAAGGACCATTCCCTGACCCACCCAATACACAAAGCCAGAAGTGATTATACCAGTCACGTAACCACCCTGCTGGCCAACATGGGGAGTTTTAAATTGCAGAGACAGCGTTTGAACTGGCAGAAAGCTCTTGGCTCCTAGATTTAAAAGATCTCTCCTGGTTGGCTCGCCTGCAGCCTCTCCTGTCTGCTCCCATCTCTTTCTCATGGAACTCCAAAACCCCACTGAAGACACCTGAACCCCAAGAGAGAAAGGTCTCCTATAGTGAACAAGGTTTAAGAAGAATACTGGGCCCCAACGAAAAGCAAGATCAACCTACAAAAGGACTCTACAGTGAGCTTGAAGAACCGTAACAAACTCTTCAGATATTGACTCAAACCTTTCCACTTTATCTTTCTTCTGCTCTTTTCTGTCTCTATTTGCATGTGAGTATTGCATATGCATGCTCACATGGGTGCATCTTGTATCTGTAGGCATCAACCGAATTAGAGTTTAAGTTTAAGTTTAATAAAATTTCACCTTTCTTCTTTAAACCCAAGAAAACCTGTCTGTGCTCCTTTCTTTGCCTTATAATTGGAAAGCGGTGAACAAGGATTCACCAAGGGGGAGCTCAAAACATGTTGTGTTTAAAAATAAAGCCCTGTGACAGTAACACCAGGTGAAGGCTGAGAGGGGCCCCTAGACACCTTTCTCACCTGGTCGTAACACTGTCTCTATCTCATCCTTTATTATCAGGGCTATCCCACCTCCTTTTCCATTTTACCTATCTTTTCTAAAAGCCAAGTCACCCTTTAGCAAGTTGTCTTTCCTTCTCTTCATTTCTCTTTCTGTACCTGATTTGACATTGAATTGACCCAATATAATTTACACTTACTTGTACAGTCCTTGCACTGATTATTTCACAATTATTCAATCTGATTAGTTAAGCAGAAACACAGATTCCTGTAGAGGATGGTGCATTGTTTCCTTCTCCCACTTTCAACAACTTGCCACACGGAATATAATAGACATTAAATGGGCAATTAAATGTCCCAATTAACAGTAGTTGCTATTTGTTGACTGGTTACAGAAATCTTTGAGCCATTGGTCTTCTGTCCTTGGCACAGTTACTTGGGAATGACTGAAGAATTGTGCCTTAGAAGACTGAGGCTAAGCAGAGAGTCTATGACAGAGCTCTGCCACCCCATCTACACTCATCTGTATTACTCTTAATTGAAGGGATGTATAGAGTGAAAGCATGGCTTCTGGAAGAGAAAGACTATCATCTGCAGGCAGGGCTCATCATACCTTTAGGCAATCCATGGACAGAAGCAGAGCACAGCTACAATGAAGTTTGTGCTACAAACAGCATGGTTATTGAATGCCATCTTGAATCACCACTTCAGATTTTTGACCATTTAACAGTACAACTCTTTTCTCCACCCCTACCCCCAGTTTCATGAAGAAACAAAGTCTGTTAAGTCCTCCTTAACTTTGCCCTGAAACAGGCAAACAAGATTGCAAAGCTGCCATGCTGGGCTGGATTTTATATGGCCCTTGGAGACGGGCTGGGAGGTGCGGTGAGGGGGGGTGGGGGCCACACAAAATTGCGTGGGGTGGTGTTGGAAAGCGTGGGGTGGTGTTGGACAGCGTGCCTGACATTATCCTGTCGTCTTGCCATTTTTTCTGTGACGGGCACCATGGCGGATGGGAAGTCTGCTGGGAGGCCAATTAAGCCACTTCAGTGGCCCATTCCTAAGGGTCAGTTAAGGGCCACCTCCTACCTCCACTGAACATCAGAGAGGCCCGTTGCCATGTGGAAAGATCGCTAGATGAGAGCTGGTGGACTCAGGAGGGGCCCCTCCACTGGCGCAATCCATGGCCTATGGAGGTCTCACGGCAGCAAGAACTCCCCCAACCTCGCCGTCCACCTCCCACCCCCTCACCAGGGCCTGCCTGAATGGGCCCAGCAACCCCGACCCCACTTATCTTGGTCCTGGAGTCTCTTCCATCTGCGCTGCTCTAGGCCTCCTGCAGTACTGGCAGTGGCCACCAGTCCCAGTGGCGTTGCTGGTACTGTTGAGCTGCCAGCTCTCCGATTGGCCAGCAGCTCTTGGGGCAGGATCGTGTTCCTTAAAGGAAAAGCAACCCCGATGGCAGGCAGTTGCAGGCAGTTAATTGCCTGGCTGCCGTTGAATTTTGCTGGGTGTCTAATATTGGGCGAGGCAGGGTTGCCCCCCCACCTTCCGGCCTGTCGCTGGGACACCTGTCGCCAATATAAAATTCAGCCCGCTGTTTCTCTCACGCCAGAATTACACTGGTTAGCCGCCTCTTATTGATCAACATTTCCAACAAAGGGGAATTAAATTTGGTAGAGCAAGTTTTATTTCATGATTACTTGTGCTTGTACGCAACTATAGACTTAGCTTGCAATTCACATTATTCTGTTGATGTGACTAATAGGTCTGAACTGGCAGATTTTTACTTTAGAATTGGAGCTGGACTCAGGGTAGCATTGAAAAATCTATTCTTCACATTCTGCCAGCCTTGTTTCCTCATTTACTTTACACTTTACACCTGCAATGTTTACCTATCATCCACAAGGTAAATGGTTAAAAATGACTGTTCACTCTGTTTCTCTAATGTTTTCACCAATCTTCAGTTGATGTTATGGCAGATGATCAGGAGAACTCAGTAGAAAAAATAAGTTAACTGATTATAAAATGAACTATAATTTCGAGCAGTGAATAAAGGCACTGTTAAAAATTCAAAAAGGGATTAGATCAAATCTAAAATCTAGTAATACAGTGGTATGTGTTTAAAAAATTGAAAGGCATCAATTTGCAACCTCATTGCAATCCAAGATGGCAGAAAATCATTTTCAATATTATGTCACTAGCTTTTTAAATGGATCTTTAATATGCTTGTGATGTGTGTTCCATACATTAACATATTAAATACTACATTTCAACTGATTTTTCTCCCACAAGACCAGAAGTCTCCCATCACAAAATGCTGAATCTGGTTAGTCATTGAACCATTGACTTTTTTTTTTCAGACTTACATTGGACATATTTTGCTGCTGGTAAATCCATATAAAGAACTTCCAATATATTCCACCATGGTAAGTACCATTTATTTTTCATTGAAATAGAGCACATTTTCTGAGTTATCCCTCTTTGCACAGAGACCCACTGGATTGGGGAAGCTCAAACCATTTTGTTTAGAGGTTGGCAAGACAAATTCCATGTCCTCCTGATTTAACAGTCCTCAGATTAATAGCAGGAGAAATGTGACTTAGAGGTGCTACTTTCGCAATGAGTCTCCAGTCCGAGCTCCCATTGAAAAAGAGAGAGTGTCTGCATTGGGATTGAGGAGTCTTAATTATGATCCGAATAAATGCAGTATTTTTTTCTCTCCATGATACTGGGTTAAGTAGGCATTCAGTAGTGTATTGCTGGCTGATCAACTTGCATCACGTGTCCCACTGGCTTGCGCTCCGATCATCCCAACCCAAGTTTACACCATAATTTCCTGGAATACTCATTTGCATATGTCACAGCAAGCATAGTGGTACACCATGGACCTCAGAAGTGGCATGACCAATGATGGACCCTGGGAACCTTTGGTGGAAGTACTATAAAAAGCTCAGAGCAGATGCACCTGGCCTGGAATCCTCTGCTCCTCCTCTATAATAATGATGGACAGGAAAACTTCCGGTGGGGAAGCCATTGCAGCTACTTTTCGCTCCTTAAAGCTTTGAGAGAGATGGTAGTTTCTAAAATATCAGCTTCAGGCACTCACAGAGCTCAGAGAACTTAAGATGTCAGTAAGAAACAAGCAACAAAAGGAAAACAGAATTCCAAAGTGGCTTCCCAGTGGGAGTTCCCCTGTTCGTCATTATTATAAGGGAGGGGCAGAGGATTCCATGACAGGTGGCTTCTGTTCTCAGCTTTTTATAGTACTTCCACCCAAAGCTCTTAGTGTCCATCATTGATCATGCCACTTGGAAGGTCCGCAGAGGTGAAGCTGCATAGCTGGATTAGTCTTCCCTGGCTGAGAATGATGTGACAGTCATACATTACACTGCTGGTGACCTCCAGCCCATCTACACCTCAATTTCTCAAGTTACTGCATGCCTATGAAAGCCTGGCAGAAATCCAGTAAATTGACATTCGCAGCTGTTTTGAATAGGTGTGGGTTATGTTATTGAGATTTGTACAGAGTTCTTACTGAAGTCTTAGCAAATTACAGAGTGCTATGAAAACAGCCTTAGTTCTCTTGTGTTGTATTTCCTCTGTCTTTTGCACTGGAAGATGGTATTACGATATAGATATGCCATTGTTATGGTACAAATTTCCAGGAAATTCCCAGCAACTTTATGGTTATTTATGTTGCTTTGCAGTACGTTTCTCTCTTGGCGGTAAAAAATGTTTTTCTGCGATCCCACGTTTCCACACATGCTAGGGAGGCACATAATGCACTTCCTGCCTGAGATTATCTATCCATTAGTTTTACCCAACCATGAATCTACTATTCCTTCCTACCCTTGTTCCTTTTTCTGGAAATCATTCCCAATTTGGGAACTGTGTCCCTCTCTACCATGTGGAAATGCAGGTATTTGACATCTACTCCTGCAGTGAAGTATGAAGCTGAGAGTTGCAGGAGGTGGAATTTTCTGAGCTTGTAAGGTTGCGTGGACTAAGTTGCCTCACACAAAGTAAGCGCATTCAGCTCTATACAGTGGTTATCTCCAAGCTTTCTGCAAGAGTAGGAATGGTGCTATTAACCTATAGAGAAGCAAAAATCGGGGAATGCTTACCAAGTCAGATGGATTTTGTCTGCTAAGGTCTGGACAAGATCGAGGATCCGCAGCCAGTAATTGGATAAGAAGGTCAGGAATTCAGCCTGATGGCCAAAATATTCCACAATAAAAGATTAAACATAACATTGTAAAAAATAAATATCACCAGCCATCCTCCCAATAACTCTGCAGAATTAGAAGCCAGTATTTCAATACTGCTGAAATTCTATAAGCCACCAACTAGTGGGAAAAGTTAGAGGAACAAATTTACTAGGAAATTATAGAAAGGTGCAAAAACTATAGAGTATTTATAAAGGGGGACTTTAATTATCCTAATATAGACTGGAATAGTAATAGTGTAAAAGGCAGAGGGAGGACGTGTTTTTAAATGAGAATTTTCTCCATCAGTATGATTCCAGTCCAATGAGGAAGGAGGCATTGCTGGATTTGGTTCTGGGGAACAAGGTGGGACAAATGGATCAAGTGTCAATCGGGGAACATTTGGGGAACAGTGATCATAGTATTATAAGGTTTAAATTAGCTATGGAAAAGGACAATGAGCAATCCAGAGTAAAAATAATTAATGGGGGACAACCAATTTCAATGGGATGAGAACAGATCCGGCTCAGGAAAACTGCAGTCAAAGATTGGCAGGTAAAACCATACTTGAACAATGGTCTGCTTTTAAAGAGGAGATAGTTCGGGTACAGTCAAGGTACATTCCCATGAGGTAGAAAGGTAGGATAAACAAAGCCAGAGCTCCCCGGATGACGAAAGAGATAGAGAGTAAGATGAAACAGATAAAGGGTGTGTATGACAGTTGTCAGGTTGATAATACAAGTGAGAACCAAGCTGAATATAGAAAGTTCAGAGGGGAAATGAAAAAAGAAATAAGAGCAGCAAAAAGAGAATATAAGAGACTGGCAGCCAACATAAAAGGGAATCCAAATGTCTTCTATCGGCATATAAATAGTAAAAGGCCGGTGAAAGGAGGAGTCAGGCCGATTAGTGACCAAAAAGGGGATTTACACATGGAGGCAGAGGCCCTGGCTGAGGTACTAAATGAGTACTTTACATCTGTCTTTACCAAGAAAGAAGACGCTGTCAAAGTCGTAGTGTAAGAGGAGGTCATTGAAACACTGGTTGGACTAAAAATAGATACAGAGGAGGTAATTAGAATGGCTGGCTGTACTTAAAGTTGATAAGTCACCAGGACTAGATGAGATGCATCCAAGGATACTGAGGGAAATAAGGGTGGCATTTGAAGAGGCACTAGCCATAATCTTCCAAACTTCCTTAGATATAGTGGTGGTACCAGAGGACTGGAGAATTGCAAATGTTACACCTTTATTCAAAAAAGTGTGTAAGGATATGCCCAGCAACTAAAGGCCAGTTAGTTTAACCCTCAGTGGTGGGAAAGCTTTTAGGAATGATAATCTGGGATAAAATTAACAGTCACTTGGACAAATGTGGATTAATTAAAGAAAACCAGCATGGACTTGTTAAAGGCAAATCACATCAACTAATTTGATTGAGTTTTTCAATGAGGTTAACAGAGAGGGTTGATGAGGACAATGCAGTTGATGTGGTGTATATGGACTTCCAAAAGGCATTTGATAAAGTGCCACATACCAGGCTTGACAGCAAAGTTGAAGCCCATGGAATAAAAGGAACAGTGGCAGCGTGGATACAAAGTTGGCTGAGTGACAGGAAACAGAGAGCATTGGTGAACAGTTGTTTTTCAGACTGGAGGAATGTATATAGCAGGGTTGCCCAAAGATTGGTGTTAGGATCACTGCTTTTCTTGACCTATTCTAATGAGCTAAACTTGGGTGTACAGGCAAAATTTCAAAATTTGCAGATGACACAAAACTTGGAAGTATTGTGTACTGTGAAGAGGATAATAATAGACTTCATGAGGACATAGGCTGGTGGAATAAGTGGACACGTGGCAGATGAAATTTAATGCAGAGGAGAGTGATGTGATACATTTTGAAAGGATGAATGAGAAAAGGCAATATAAAATAAGGATACAATTCAAAGGGGTAGAGGGACCTGGGGGTATAAGTGCACAAATCGATGAAGGTGGCAGTGCATGTTGAGAAAGTAGTTAATAAGACATGCAGGATCCATGGCTTTATAAATAGAGGCTTAGAGTACAAAAGCAAGGAAATTATGTTGAGCCTTGACAAAACACTGGTTCAACTTCAACTGGAGTATTGAGTCCAATTCTGGGCACCATATTTTTAGTTTTAGTTTTAGTTTTAGAGATACAGCATTGAAACAGGCCCTTCGGCCCACCGAGTCTGTGCTGACCATCAACCACCCATTTATACTAATCCTACACTAATTCCGTATTCCTACCACATCCCCACCTGTCCCTATATTTCCCTACCACCTACCTATACTAGGGGCAATTGCTAATGGCCAATTTACCTATCAACCTGCAAGTCTTTGGCTTGTGGGAGAAAACTGGAGCAACTGGAGGAAACCCACGCAGACACAGGGAGAACTTGCAAACTCCACACAGGCAGCACCCAGAATTGAACCCGGGTCGCTGGAGCTGTGAGGCTGCGGTGTTAACCACTGCGCCACTGCATTAGGAAGAATGTGAAGACTTTGGAGAAGATGCAGAAAAGATTGATGAAAATGGTTTAGGGGATGAGAAACTTAAGTTATGTGGATAGATTGGCAAAACTGGAGCTGTTCTCCTTGGAGAAGAGAAGGTTAAGAGGAGATTTGATAGAGGTGTTCAAAATCATGAGTGATCTGGACAGAATAGATAGGCAGAATTGTTGAGAACTAGAGTAACAGGTATGGTACCAGAGGACTGGAGGACAGCTGACATTGTGCCATTGTTTAAAAAGTGAGAAAGGGACAGATTGAGTAATTATAGGCTAGTCAGCCTAACATCGGCGGCGGGAAATAGATTAGAAAAAAATTCTGAGCAACAGGATAAATCTTCATTTAGAAAGACACAGGTTAATCAAAGACAGTCAGCATGGATTTGTTAAGGGAAGGTTGTGTCTGACTAACATGATAGAATTTTTGAGTAGGTAATAAGGAGTGTCGATGAGGGTGTTGCTTTCAATGCAGCCTATATGGATTTTAGCAAGGCTTTTGATAAGGTCCCACATGGCAGACAGGTCATGGAAGTAAGAGCCCATGGGATCCAATGCAAAGTGGCAATTTGGATCCAAAATTGGCTCAGGGGCAGGAAGCAAATGGTAATGGTCGATGGATGTTTTTGTGACTGGAAAGCTATTTCCAGTGGGGTTCCATAGAGCTCAGTACTAGGTCTCTTGCTTTTTGTGGTATGTACTAATGATTTGGACTTGAATGTAGTGAGTATGATTGAGAAGTTTGCAGACGATACAAAAATTGGCTGTGTGGTTGATAATGAAGAAGAAAGACGTAGATTGCAGGAAGATATCAATGGACTAGTCAGATGGGCATAATAGTGGGAAATGAAGTTCAATCTAGAGAATTGTGAGGTAATGTAATTAGGGAAGGCTAACATGGCAAGAGAACACAACTGGACAGCTGGACTGCTGCTTGCAGTTCTGGTCACTGCACTATAGGAAAGATGCGACTGGAGAATTTGAATTAGGCTTGGGTTGTTTTCTTTGGAAAAGAGGAGGCTGAGGGGAAACCTAATTGAAGTGTATAAAATTATGAAGGATCTAGATAGAGTGAACAGGAAGGCCCTATTCAGGGCCAGAGGTGAGAGATTTAGAGGGAATTCGAGGGGGAATCATTTCACCCAGAGGTGGTGGGGGTGGGGGGGTGGGGGGGGGGTGTGGGATCTGGAACTCACTGCCTGAAAGGGTAGTAGAAGCAGAAACCACCATAATAATTGAAAAATACTTAGATATGCATTTGAAGTGTCATAACCTACAAGACTACGGACCAAGAGACGGAAAGTGGGATTAGGCTAGATGGATCAGCTGGTGCTGACACAATGGGCTAATGGCCTCCTTACATGCTGTAAATTTGTATGATTCTATGGCATCGATGTAAGATGATTGGCAAAAGAACCAGAGGCAACATGAGGAAAAGCTTTTTGTGTAGGAAGTGGTTAGATCTGGAATGCAGTGCTTGAGTGTGTGGTGGTAGCAGATCAATCATGGCTTTCAAAAGGGAATTGAATAATTATCTGAAGAGAAAAGATTTTCGGGCAACGGGGATAAGGCTGGGGAGTGTGACTATCTGAGCTACTCTTACAGAGAGCTGCCATGGACACGACAGGCTGAATGGCCTCCTTCTGTGCTGCAACCATTCTATGATTCCAATACCAAATACAATTCCTGGTTATGGTTCCACTCTTGATTGCTGTCCAGCAACCCTTGATGGAAGAGTGAGTGTGTGTAAAAGAAAAACTGAGACAGAACTGTAATGCTTCCATTAATTAAAAGCACAGCAAAATTCACTGGCAAGCCTCACACATGAATATTGACAACTTGGTTGAAGTATCAGAAGATGCTTGTCACCTGTGGAACTACATACCAGCAATGGAAGGAGAGAAAATTGCTTTGAAATGTGCAAATTTCTGATAATATGATTTTCTTAGTTGATCTTTAATTGCAGAGAAATAGGCATTCTCCTGTTTTTCGTTAAAGGGATTTGCCTTCCTAATACAAGCAGATACAACACAGGTCAACTGCACAACTTGATTGGAAATTTAGGCTTTTGACAAGTCTGGATGCCAATCTGAAGATGTGTGAGCCATGTACGCTTAATACAGCTGTATACAGAGCAAGCTACACCTTGAACTAACTTGTCGCAGCTCAATTAATTCCAGGTGGGCAACCAGGGCAGAAAATGCATATTTTGAAGGATTACCAAATCACAAGGACATAGGTCAACAATGAACATAAGTAATTAAAGGAAATATCATGCCCTCTGTTTCATTTCTAAATATTGTCTATTGCTCTGTGTAATCCAGCGTAAGTATGTACATTTATTAGCTTTAAACTGCTAGATCGTTGTAATAATAAATGTTATAATTATTTGGGAGATTTTTCTTTGTCCCTATGCATAAAAGTTCCAATTAAATCAGTGACCTTTATTGTGAAATTATAGACAGTGTAGACTACAAAAAAAGATGCATTAAGCCTTATTTCTGAACATTATAGTATCAGAAGCTTTTAATCCTTTTAAATTAACATCTTTTCCATTCAGTGACACATTCATGAGACACATCAACATGTCCAAATCCTAATTTAAAATCAAAATAGTCAAAACAATATTTCATCTACATATAGGAGTATGTATTTTGAATTAGTGCACTTAGAATAGAGCATTCCCTGACTAGAATATATATTGGTTCTTCAGGACCGAGTTCAACACACTCTGCATGATTTTCTGCCCATTCATTTTAGTATATGATCCATTGATTCCAAGCCAGAGTTCCTGATAAATGCTCTGATAAAAACAAATTCTGGTGTGTGAAGTGTTAATGTGTAACATCTACTTCATAACAAGAACTTCAAACCTCTGTTTATCATTTAGTTAAATAATAGATTACTTATAATCATGATAGCTCAGAAATTACACAGTGTAATGCTATGCATGAACAGCAGTGTTAGCAGCGATAAGAAAAATGAACAGGAGTAGGCCCGAAGGCCCACCGAGCCTGCACCGCCATTCATTAAAATTATGGCTGAACTCTACATCAATTCCACTTTCTTGTCCTATCCCCATATCCTTTGTTTCCCTTAATGCTCAATAATCTATTGATCTCAATCTTGAATAGACACATTGAATAAGCATCCAGAGTCCTCTGGGGCAGAGAATTCCCAAGATTCACAACCCTCTGAGTGAAGAAGTTGGCAACTTGCTATGGTGAAATTTGAACTCACACACGAGTTGCTAGTCTAGTGCAATAAAGATCACATAACCATATCACTTGATAATAGATAGGATGATTTACAAAGGAGTAAAGGGTTATGGGGTGGCGAGGGCAAGCAGGAAAGTGGAGTTAAGGGCACAATCAGATCAGCCATGATCTTATTGAATGGCGAAGCAGGCCTGAGGGGCCCAATGGCCTACTTCTGCTCTTATTTCTTATTTTCTTATGCGGGGATTGATGCTTATCTTTGGATCAAGAAAGATGCCAAGGTTTCACATCATCTGACCAAGTGGCCATATGAGGAAAGAGCAAGAGAGTGTACTTTATTGTGGATACCCTAACAACCTTGACGATTCCAATGTTCAGTTGAAGGAAGTTGTGAATCATCCATGACTAAATTGTCAGACTTAGACAAGTTTAGACAGGATTGGCAAACCTCCATGTGTTAAACTCTAAATTGACAGACTGTTTGTCTGACATCCAGGAAGGGATGAGCGGAAATTTCCTCCAATTAAATGCTGGGAAGACTGAAGCCATTATCCTTGGTCCCCACCATAAACCCTGCTCTCTAGCCACCAGCTCCATCCCTCTCCTTGGAAACTGTCTGAGGCTGAACCAAACTGTTTGCAACCTTGGTATCATATTTCACCTTGAGATGAACTTCCAACCACATATCAATGCCATCACTCGGACCACCTATTTCCACCTCTGTTATATTGCTCAACTCCATTCCTGCCCTAGCATATATGCACTGAAACTCTCATCCATGCCTTTGTTACTTCTAGTATTGACTATTCCAATGTACTCCTAGCTGGCTTCCCACATTCTCCCCTCCATAAGCTTGAGGGCATCAAAAACTCTACTGCCTAAGTTCTAACTTGTCCTGAATCTCACTCACCCGTCAGCCCTATGCTCAATGACCTACATTGGCTCTCGGTTATGCAACTCCTCAATTTTAAAATTTTCATCCTTGTTTTCAAATCCCTCCATGGTCTCGTCCTCTTTTATCTCTATAACCCCCTTCAGCCACACAACCTTCCAAGATCTCTGCACTCTGAATTCTGGCCTCTTGAGCATCCCCAATTTTAATCACTTCACCATTGGTGGCCATTCCTTCAGTTTCCTCGGACCGAAGTGCCGGATTTCCCACCTTAAACCTCTCCAACTCACTTTTCTCCTTTAGAATACACTTGAAAATCTACCTCTTTGACCAAGCTTTTAGTCATTTGCCCTAATAACACCTTATGTGGCTTGGTGTCACATTTTGTTTTATAATGCCCCTGCGAAGCACCTTGGGACATTCTATTATGTTAATTATGCTATATTAATAAAAAGGTTGTTGTTGACTAGACAGTGGACAGGCACTCTGACATCACAGAGGTAGTCAAGAGGTGGGGCAAGACGATGCAGAGATAGAGCTGGTGTTATGAGCAAGAGGAGAAACTGTTGTTCAGGTGCACTGTCTGGGTTTGGGTAGGTAGGAATTGAACCACGTGAGCACAGTCCAATAGAGCTACACAAATGAGTAGAGGTGATAAGAGGAGGATAGCATCGTCTTAGGAATAGAATTCTGCAGAGAGGTCGAGGAGGACAAGGAAGAGTGACTCACTACTTTCACAGTCACAGAGGCTGTCAGTCTTTACTTTCAGTGGTGTTGCCTTGGTACGCTGAGAGCAGAAACTAGATTGGGTGGATCTAAATGGAGTTTTCAGAGAGCTAGGAGGCAATAATGCATTTGAGAGCCTCAGAGAGAAAAGGGAACTTGGAGGTAGAGAGGACCAGTACGTTAAAGTTGGATTGTTGGGGGTGGAAGGTAATGAAAGAAGTTTGAAAAGGAGAGAGATGGTGCCTGAAGAAAGGGATCATTCAGAAAATGAAATTATATTGAGAGCACAGAGTTAATTAATCAAGAGTTGAGTGGGAAGAAGCTCAAGTTTTGAGGAGGTGTGCCTTTTGGAGGATATTATCCAATGTCCTATAGGATGATCCTGGTCTAGTAGGTAATTTTGGCCAAGGAGAATGAAGCACAGTAAAAGTTCATGTGGTTGAGCCAAATCTAGCAATCAATGTCAAGATCTAATGTACATCATGTGTTTGGGTTTGAGCCTCCAGTTCAAGAAACTGCAGATGGGACTCCACCAGGGAATCTGCTAGGGATGGAAGATGGTGAGAGACTTAGTGGGGATACAGGGACATCATAGCAGAGTCAAGGGAACTATTCATGGGGAATTTTGATGAGTGGAGGGCCGGAGTTGAGTGTGTTGGCTATTTGAAAGTAAATTAGTGAGGAGGCTAAGAAAGAATTTTAATATATTTTAGGAATATGTATTTGCTTGCAAGACAAGATGGCATGTAATAGAAGAGGGAAAACAATAACAAAAGTGTCACACTCATGTGAAGTGCCACAATGAAAATATAAAACCCAAACTGAAGTTATAAAAATTGACTTTTCCTTTAAATAAAAGTGGACAATGTGCTGTAAAATGACCAGCAAAGGTCAAACAGCCTGGCCCTGTATATTGAAACTGTTTTACTGTCTGTTAAGGACAAACGGATACATTCCAAGGTAAAAGGTGTCAATTACACCCATTCTGAACCCATCAAGAGACATTTTTGAATTGAATGGGTTCTTCTGAAACAAGTAAGGTATGAAGTAGCCACATCCTCGTCCATTGTTGGTCACGGCAGGGAGGGGGCTCTACGTCTCCTAACAAAGTTAACATGCGAGAGATTTTAGCCTTAAAAGGTAGATCTCTGGAAAGAGAGGGAGAGAATCAGAACAACATCACAAAAGCCTGTCCAGCCAAGAGCTGTAGGAGGTTCTGCAAAAACCTAAGGAGGAGCACCACTGTGAATTCTACTTGTTACAACAGAGTACTGAAAGTGATCACCGCCTCCAGAAAAATCTACAAACAACCCAGGCCTGAAACGTTAATATAAAAATTGTCCTCCGAGAAGATTCAACAGTTTATTATGAACTCCAAACGCCTACCTCACTTCAATCTATTTATCCTTTTCCTGTCTGTCTGTCTATCTGTCTATCTATCCTTGTGCCTGTGTGTGTGGTTATGAACATTTTGGGAATGAATATTGCTCAATGAACAGTTAATCTAATGTTTTAAACCTACAAGAAAGCCTGTCACTGTCTGTTTATTTGACAAATAAAACACAAGGGGTTAAAACCCTACTGACAAAAACACTTGCTGCGGTCAACACAGGTTTCTATTCTGCCTGGCTACAGTGTTCCACCTTTGAGATTCTAATGATAAAACTACCTTCAGCTGTGCACTGTCAGGCCCCTGCACATGACTGAGCAGTGCCCAGGACAGTGGTGACTTCCCAGTGTTGCCTATTTTGTGCCTTCTCTCCCTAAATCCTTGCAGCAGGGGGACAGTGCCCAGGCAGCAAAACTAGTTTCTTTCACGCCACAATGGAGAACACCAATTCTGCAGCAATTTTGTTGATTACGTACCTAGCTTTGTCCTCCTGGTGTTAGTTCAGATCCTTAACTGTTTTCTAATTGTAGTTCACACCTGCTTAAGTAGGGGAGAGGTGAATTACTGAAATAAAAACGAGAAATGCTGGAATCACTCAGCAGGTCTGGCAGCATCTGTGAAAAGAGAAGCAGAGTTAACGTTTCGGGTCAGTGACCTTTCTTCGGAACTTCGGTGAATTACTGGTTCTCTTAGCTGACCACTCTGTGTAACATTCATAGCCAGCAGGCTGAAAGAGGGAAAAAACTAGCAAACTTTATTACTCCTAAGAAATCCTGCAGTACCTCACAGTTCACAGTTTATTACTGATTAATGTACCAGTTTTTCATAGGATAACACATCACTGGGGCTGATTCAGTCGTTGGAATTTCTGACACAAAATGCATGGATATACTTCAGCCTGTCACCAGATGGCGCTGTTGTAAGACTGTTACCTGGAAGTTTTTCTGGTCTTGTATCAGGTGCATTCGTATCACGTTCTTCTCCCATTATGTAACCAGAGGCATTTTAAACATAGAAACATAGAAAGATTTACAGCACGGAAGGAAGCCATTCAGCCCATAATGTCAGTGCCAGCTGAAAAAGAGCTATCCAACTCTCATCAAGACACAAATAATATTCTATGTGACTGTGACGAAGGTAAACTAATTCTCGCCATCCTTTTCAACCTGGCACAATTGACTACACCATCCTCCTCCAATGTCTCTCCACTATCGTCCAGCTGGGTGGGACTGCAGTCGCCTGGTTCGATTCCTATCTATCTAATTTTGGCCAGAGGATCACCTGCAATGGATTCTAATCATATAACATCACTCATCGTAATGTCCTGGCTTATCTGAGCATCTTTAGCAAAGTGGTTCAGCTTGTATCCCAATAACTTGAAAGGGATGGCATGAAAGCAAGTTATTTCTATCTTTGCTGCTTTTGTGCCTTCGGCTATGATGAACTTTTTAAAATTACCTGAGGTACTGATGACAAAACACAATTAACTTGAGTCAAAGAAACATGTTTATGCTTCAGTGCGCAAAGGCCAAAATGGATGCTCCCCATTACATGAGAAAGATATGCAACTTCAAGTCTGAAACTATAAAAGCACGTCTGTAGAACTTTAACAGCAAAAGTTTCAACATTGGCAAAATATGCCTCCTTTGGAAATCAAAGTTGTCTTGCACTGTCTGTTAAAATTTCAGCTAACTGCTGACATTCCCTTTTAAGTATATACTTTGCATGGAATGAAACTGTCTTGTGTTTACATTCATATGGGGTGTCAAATCACTCTGAATGGCTAAACCAGTTTCTTTATGGATTCACCAAATGCTTATGGCAGGTGTACAATTTAATTTTAATCCTTTTGAGTTTGATGAATCATCTTAAAATATGTTGTGGAAATAAATGTGAAAGAAAAGAAAGACTTGCACTTATATAGCGCCTTTCATGGCTTTGACAGGACATAGGAACAGGAGCCGGCCATTTAACCCCTTGCGCCTGTTCTGCCATTCAATGAGATCATGGTTGATCTGTAACCTAACTCTCTATACCTGCCTTTGCCGTATATCCCTTAATAGATTTGGTTAACAGTTTTAAAAGTAACAATTGATAGAGCATTAATTGCCATTTGCAGAAGAAAGATCCACACCCTTTGCAGGTAGAGGTGTTTCCAAACTTCACCCCTGAAGGTTCGGGCTCCAATTATTAGAATATGCCCCTTGTCCTCGACTTCCCAACCAGTTGAAATAGTGTCTATCTATCCTATCTGTTCCTGGTAATACCTTGAAATCTTTGATATAATCACCCCTTAACTTTCTAAATTTCAGGGAATACAACTCTTATTTGTGCAATCTCTCCTTGAAACTTAACCCTTGGAGTCCAGATATCATTCAGGTAAATCGATGCTGCACTCGCTCAAAGGCCATTATATCCATTCCTAAGGTGTGGTGTCCAGAACTGCTCACAGTACTTCAGGTATGGTCTAAATAGGGCTTTGTACAGCTGCAGCATGACTTCTGCCCCTTTGTATTCTAGTCCTCTTGATATAAAGGCTAGCATTCCATGAGCCTTTTTGATTATTTTCTGTCCCTGTTCGTAACATTTTAATGATCTATGTACCTGGACCACAAGTCTCTTTGGACCTCCATTTTTTCTAGCTTTTCACCATTTAGAAAATACCCCTGTTCTATTCATTTTAGGTCCAAAGTGTAAGACCTCACATTTGCCTACATTGAAAACTATTTACCACTATTTTGCTCATTCACTTAACCTATTAACATCTCTTTGTAATGTTACGCTTCCATCCTACACTGCTTACAATGCTATCTACCTTTGTGTCATTGGCAAATTTGAATATGTGGCTTTCCATCCCATCATCTAAGTCATTAATAAATATGGTGAATTGTTGAGGCCTCAACTGAGATCCTTGTGGGACATCACTAGTCACATTCTGCCAATTAGAGTACCTGCCCATTATCCCTACTTTCTGTCCCCTGTTGCTCAACCATTTTCCTACCCTGGTCAATAATTTGCCTTCAATTCCATGAGCTTCAACTTTAGCTAGCAATCTGTGATAAGGGACTTGGTCAAATGCCTTCTGGAAGTCCATATTAATAACATCCATAGACATTCCCCGGTTCAGTACTTTAGTCATCAGTTCAAAAAGTTTCATCAGATTTGTTCGGCATGACCTATCCTTTACAAATCCATGCTTGCTGTCTTTGATCAGCTGAAAATTTGCAAAGTGTTTAGTCACCCTATCCTAAATTGTAGATTCTAGTAATTTCCCAATAACAAATGTTGGACCAACTGGTCTATAATTCCCTGGTTTCCCTCTCTCACCTTTCTTAAATAACAGAGTGACATGCACAATTTTCTAATCTCAAATTGAGAGAACTTTGGAAGATTACAGTTAGGGCATCTGCATTGTTCTCACCTATTTCCTTTAAAAGCCTGGGTGGAGACCATTTGTGCTGGAGATGTAATGATCGTTAGTACCATTATTTTCTTTATCAGTTATTTTGCTTGCATTAATTTTGGTGAGTCCCTGACACTGATTCAATATTAATTTCCATGGATGTCTGGATTCTTGTGCAAAGTAATTATTCTGCATGCCTGTTATTTCTTTATTTTCATTGACGATATCACTGTTATCAGTTTTCAATGGGTCCACATTGCTCCTGACCACCTCTTTTATCTAATGTAATTGTAAAAAAATGGGTTGATTTTGATATCACTTGCGAGTTTCTTTTCAGACTTTTCATACTTTATATTGTAACTCTTACTATCTGTTTTGTTACACTTTGTTCTTTGTATCTTTCCCACTTGCCAGGATCTGCGCTATTCTTTTACAATTTTGTATCCTTTTTCTATTAGTCTTATGTTGTCACTTACCTCTTTAGTTGTCCATGGCTGCTTTTTCTAGCAAGTAGAGTTCTTGTCCCCTTGGAGGTATAAACTGGAACTTCAGAACATCCCAAACTGCTTTCCAGCCAATAAAGTACTTTTGAAATGTAGCCACTGTTGTAATGTAGGAAACACAGCAGCAATTTGTACACAGCAAGGTCCCACAAACAGCAAATAGACAGATAATAACCAGATCATCTGATGTTAGTTGGGGGATAAGTATTTGCTAGGACATCTGGAAAGGTTCCCTGATCTTTTTCGAAAGTGTCATGGGATCTTTTATGTCCACCAGAGACAGCAGACAGGGCATCAGTTTCATGTCTTATCGAAGGATGGCACCTCTGACAGTGCAGCACTCCCTCAGTACTGGAGTGTCAGCCTAGATTATGTGCTCAGGTCTCTGGAGTGGGACTTGAACCCACAACCTACTGGCTCAGGTGAGGGCACTACCAATTGCACCACAGCTGAAACCAAAATCGTTCAATAGGACATTAAAAAAAGACAATTGTTAAGGTTTGCATCTTGGCAGATTTCTTGCCATGCTCCTTTTCAAGTTATTGGTAACAATAAAACAGTACTGCGTGTGAATAAACATCTGTGAACCATTGATCATTTGTTGTCTCGTTATTTGTGTTTCAACCCTACTGATGTTAGATCCTGTAGCAGGGTCAAAGTAATTACTTCAGGAACGAATAGCTGCTCTTGTTGCTGGTGATAGCACACGTAACTTCTCTGTTTAAGAAAAGTATTAATATGAAGATCATGTGAAAGCTTCCAGTTGTTTGACTTCATCAACACAATGTGTCAGGTTCACAATGTGGAATGCTTGTTCATCTTCTGACTGAGAATTACTCATCTTTGAGTCTTGGCTTTAGTCTGTTTCGCCGTGGACCTCGTGGCCTGCATTTATGCAGGTCTCTGGCGCTTTCCTCGCTGCTGTTGCCTTGCCATCTGTTTGCCTGTGTCTAACTATTATTTTTGGCTGCGTCTTTGGAGCTATAATTCCTGCGTAGGCAGCCTCAGTGTCCTTTTACACTACACACCTTTCACAGGTCTCGAAATGCAGGACAACTTCGCGGTGAGTGGGACCAATCACACTTACCACACAGCTTGCTTGCTCTTTTCAACCTGGTTATGCTGCTGATGCTGTTGGCTGCTCCTAGTGCTTGCAGGTGTTGTTGACCAGCTATAATGGCTTTGTCCTTCCTGCCATCTTCCAGCAGTGCATCAATACTGTGACCTTTTTCTCCAAGAGGTTCTTCTGAAACACTTCAATGGGTGATGATACAATTACCAGCTCCATTAATTGCCCTGACATCTCATTTCTGAGAAATCACATTTGATGCCCTTACCACGTCATCTGCTGATGAACTTGTCTATTGATTCCTGTGGTTGTTGCCTGTAGGACATCAATTCCAGGCAGTGAATTCAAAAACTCACTCTCAATTGGAGCTGATCATCCAGCACTTTCCATATATTTGTGGAATCTTTCTGGTCCTCCTCGGATATACCTCAGGTATTGATTCTGTGAAATCTCTCATTTCCAATTGCTATCATTATTTTTACAGCCTGTTTTTCTGGTTCTGTAATTGTTTGGTCTGTGAAGCATAACTGCATTCTCTGTTGGAACTCAGATAGGATATCTAAGGCTTTTCAGTTCATACTGGAAAATTGGTATCCATCTTACTGCTGTTGTTTTGCTTTAAAACTTGCTTTAAGAACTTGCTTTAAGACCTGTTTCTGTGACTCTGAACTGTCTTCCTTTAAAAAAAAATTCTCTGTTCAGTAAACTGGCTGATTTGATTGACAGCAGCAGCTTGTCCATTTATCTAGCTTCCAGCATTCTTGTCTGTCTGTTTATATAGTTATGCAATAGGTCATACAGTCATAGAGTCATAGACTTATGCAGCACAGAAACAGGCCCTTTGGCCCATCGTGTCCATGCCGGCCATCAAGCATTCTAATCCCATTTTCCAGCACTTGGCCTGTAGCCTTGTATGCTATGGCATTTCAAGTGCTCATCTAAATACTTCTTAAATGTTGTGAGGGTTCCTGCCTCTACTACCCCATCAGGAAGTGCGTTCCAGATTCTAACCACCCTCTGGGTGAAAAATAATTCCTCAAATTCCCTCTAAACCTCCTCCTCCTTGCCTTAAATCTATGCCCCCTGGTTATTGACACCTCTGCTAAGGGAAAAAGTTTCTTCCTATCTACCCTATCTATGCCCCTCATAATTTTGTATACATCAATCAGGTCCCCCCTCAGCCTTCTCTGTTCTAAGGAAAACAACCCTAGCCTATGCAGTCTCTCTTCATAGTTGAAATGCTCCAGCCCAGGCAACATCCTGTTGAATCTCCTCTGCACCCTCTCCAGTACAATCACATCCTTCCTATAGTGTAGTGGCCAGAACTGCACACAGTACTCCAGCTGTGGCCTAATTTGGGTTTTATACAGCTCCATCATAACCTCCCTGCTCTTATATTCTATGCCTTGGCTAATAAAGGCAAGTATCCCATATGCCTTCCTAATCACCTTATTTACCTATGCTGCTGCCTTCAGTGATCTATGGACAAGTACACCAAGGTCCCCCTGACCCTCTTTACTTCCTAGGGTTCTACCATCCATTGTATATTCCCTTGCCCTGTTAGTCCTCTCAAAATGCATCACCTCACACTTCTCAGGATTAAATTCCATTTGTCACTGCTCTGTCCATCTTACCAGCCCATCTATATCGTCCTGTAATCTAAGGCTTTCCACCTCACTATTCACGACACCACTAATTTTCGTGTCGTCTGCGTACTTACTGATCATACCTCCTATATTCATGTCTAAATCATTAATGTACACTACAAACAGCAAGGGTCCCAGCACTGATCCCTGCGGTACATCACTGGTCACAGGCTTCCAATCGTAAAAGCAACCCTCGACCATCACCCTCTGCCTCCTGTCACTAAGCCAATTTTGGATCCAATTTACCAAATTGCCCTGGATCCCATGGGCTCTTACCTTCTTAACCAATCTCCCGTGTGGGAACTTATCGAAAGCCTTACTGAAGTCCATGTAGACTACATCAACTGCTTTACCCTCATCTACACGTCTAGTCACCTCCTCGAAAAATTCAGCAAAATGTGTTCGACATGATCTCCCCTTGATAAAGCCATGCTGACTATCCTTGATTAATCCCTGCCTCTCCCAGTGGAGATTAATCCTGTCCCTCAGAATTTTTTCCAATAGTTTTCCTACCACGTATGTTAGACTCGCTGGCCTGTAATTACCTGTTTTATCCCTACTACCCTTCTTGAATAATGGTACCACATTCACTGTCCTCCAGTCCTCTGGCACCTCTCCTGTGGCCAGAGAGGATTTGAAAATTTGTGTCAGAGCCCCTGCTATCTCCTCCCTTGCCTCACATAGCAGCCTGGGATACATCTCATCTGGGCCTGGGGATTTATCCACTTTAAGCCCGCTAAAACCGCTAATACCTCCTCCCTTTCAATGATAATTTGTTCAAGTATATCACAATCTCCCTCCCTGATCTCTACATCTACATCATCCTTCTCCATAGTGAACACAGATGAGAAGTAATCACTTAAAACCTCACCTACGTCTTCCAGCTCAACACACAGACTGCCACTTTAGTCCCTGAAGGGCCCTACTCTTTCCCTGGTTATCTTCTTGCCCTTAATATGCTTATAAAACGCCTTGGGATTTTCCTTTATCTTGCCTGTCTGTGTTTTTTCATCCCCCTCTTCGGTCTCCTAATTACTTTTTTCAGTAACCCCCTGCACTTTCTATATTCCTCTCGGGCCTCCACTGTTTTTGGCCCTCTGAACCTTCTTTTTTTCCTTATCCAATCTTCTATATCCCTTGACATCCAGGGTTCCCTGGATTTGTTGGTCCTACCCTTCACCTTTACGGGAACATGTTGGCCCTGAACTCTCACTTTTTCCTTTTTGAATGACTCCCACTGGTCTGATGAAGACTTTCCTAAAAGTAGCTGCTCCCAGTCCACTTTGGCCAGATCCTGTTTTATCATATTGAAATCGGCCTTCCCCCAATTTAGTACCTTTATTTCTGGTCCCTCTTTGTCCTTTTCCATAACTACCTGAAATCTTAGAGTTATGGTCACCATCCCGGAAATGCTCCCCCACTGATACTTCTACCACTTGTCCAGATTCATCCCTAAGATTAGGTCCAGTAACGCCCCTTCTCTTGTCGGACTTTCTACGTGTTGGCTCAAAAAGCTCTCCTGGATGCACTTTAAGAATTCCGCCCCCTTTAAGTCTTTTATACTAAGACTATCCCAGTTCAAATTGGGGAAGTTGAAATTCCCTACTATTATTACCCTCTTATTTTTACACCTCTCTTGTGCCTCACCAAAAACTCTGACAAAGTCCTGGTGATATCCTTCCCCAGTATCGGGCATTGTTTGAAAGTGTAATTTTAAAAAAAAAAATTGCTTTAAAAATATTCCTTAATATATCTGAGAGTAGTAACTTGGTAATAAAACCAAAAATGACTTTATCACAAAAAATACACATTTTTAATCACAGTGTCAGTCCACCAACTGTGAGTAATTTGATTTTGAATTTATGAAAATGGCTTTTAAAAAAAATGTGCAGAGCTATTTTCTAGTTAAATTGGGGCACAGGCGTCTCTGTTCCTTAGTAATTTAAAAAAACAAAGCCTTTTAAAACGTGCCGATTAATGTCCTTGAAACCAAAACATCCAACTTAATTTTCAGAGCTCCTTGAAGGCTTACGTTCGAGTGCAATTAATGGAAGCTTCCAATTGTGATTAATTCGATCTGGGGGTGTGGCCAGTTTTTTGGGCAGATCCTATTCCTAGTGCAACATTTTTTAAACTGGCAGCAAAGATAACAGAAAGTTGACTTGCCCTGAACGCAATTTTTTTTTTCTTTCATGGGATGTGGGAGTCGCTGGCTAAGCCAGCATTTATTGCCCATCCCTTATTGCCCTTGAGAAGGTGGTGGTGAGCTTCTTCTTGAACTGCTATATAGTCCTTGGATGTAGGTTCACCAACAGTGCTGTTAGGAAGGGACTACCAGGATTCTGATCCAACGACTGTGAAGGAATGGCAATATAGGTCCACGTCAGGATGGTTTGTGGCTTGGAGGGGAACTTGCATGTGGTGGTGTTCCCATGCATCTGCTGCCCTTGTCCTTCTAGGTGGTAGAGATCATGGGTTTGGAAGGTGCTGTCTAAGGAGCCTTGGTGAGTTGCTGCAGTGCATCTTGTAGATGGTACATGCTGCTGCCACTGTGCTTTGGTGGTGAAGGAAGAGAATGTTGAAGGTGGTGAATGGGGTTCCAATCAAGTGAGCTGCTTTGTCCTGAATGGTGTCGAACTTATAATTCCATGATCTTTTGAGCTGGTTGTGCCAATTTCAGGCAAGTTGCGCCAAAAAATCCGACACAAATGAGTGGAAACTCCACCTATCAGCCGAAAACTGTCTAGGTTCTCCTGAATTCCATGTCACTGTTTCCATTTTGGTATCTTCAGCAAATTTTGGCATTGGTTTCTCTATAGCCGTATCCTGTATCTCTCTCTGTATCTATCTCTTTCTCTATCTCTCTCTCTATCTATCTCTTTCTCTCTCTATCTCTATCTATTTATATCTATCTATCTCCCTATCTATATAATCTATATATATATAAATATATATGTATATATATATACATATATATGGAGTACCAGTTATCAGTTTGAACAAATGAATGTAGATTGAAGTAATGGTTCTTCTCGCATTCAAAAAGCGAGATATGTTCTCTCCGAAATCCAATGAATTCAATTCTCTGCAAGAATGTGGCAGCACTTGGCATGGATGGAAACTAAAGTATGTTAAAACTTACCTGCTTTAAGGGACTCTGTGGCTGGAAATCTTCATTGGCCGGCGGGGGGTGAGTTGGGGGTGGCCCATCCACTGGCCGACAAGTCAGTGGCGAGCCTGCCAACACCGGGCCTAGGGATCCAGACCAGATTTTATGATGCCCAGGCCCTTAATTGGTCTTGGGTGAGACTTCTACCTCATTGAGGCAGGAAGTTCCACCTAATGGAGCTGCCGGCCAAACAGCGGGCCGGCAGCTCTTTGTCCAGGCAGCGCCACCAGGAGTGGTGGCTACTGCTGGGACTACACCCAACTTCAGGATGAAGATGAAAGACGGCTGCAGAAAAAGGGTAAGTTTTTAAGGCCTCGCCGGGGCAATTGGTGGGGCCCTGGCAAGGCAAGGGGGGTCTGTTAGAGGCCACAGGGAGAGTGTTGTGAGTTGGGGGCGGTTGGGGCTTCGGGGGCAGCCCTCCATGGGGCACAGGGTGCTCGATCAGGAGGGCTCCCGCAGCCCACCAGAAGGCCACTTAGTTTCATCAGGCGGGCTTTTTGAGACCTCAGCTGCCCGACAGCCAAGGATGAAATACCCGTGGCAGCAGGCGGAGGCCCTGAAGTGCCAGTTAATTGGCCACTTAAGGGCCTTTATTGGCCTGGGGCGGGTGGGCGATTTCTCGCCATCGCCGCCCTGCGTAAATTTGCAATGGGGTGGGAGGGGGTCAGGAAGGGCCCCCAGAGCCTTTCAATCCATTTTGCGCCCCCCGCCCCACCACCAGCCTGCTCTTTTGGGAGGCATAAAATTCCAGCCTGTGTTTGTAAAGAAGTATTTTCATTTATTTGCTAAACAGCCAGTGAGATGGCCCAATTGTTGTTGAAATTGTTGTTACAAGAAAATCCATTGTGAAGGGATCCTGTTGAAAACATTTCAGTTGTTTCCCTCCCTGGCCGTGAATAAATGCCCCTTTACATGAGATACCACAAGATTAATCTTTGTCGGGTAAACACAGTTTAAGCTGATCAAAATGCATCCTTATCTGTGTCTGAGAGTCAACTAGTTTTAAAAAGTTCATTTAATATCATGCAATCAGAACTTTTTAGTGTATTAAAATATAGATTTTCCCAGTTAGACAGTAAGCTGTACCAAAAAGAGAAGTACCAGTGCCATTTTCAGTCCACAGTTCCAAGCACATTAAACATTTTCCAATTTACTGTTTAAAGCATTCTATTCTTCTTGTCAAGCTCTCCTGACCATTAAGGATTTATTGACCTCCAGCTGGAAGTCTTTTACTCTTGAGCCAGTGTAGGTTGTCTGTATTATAAAGCACTAATATCCCTTAGTGAACTCTCAACTTGCACCAATTTATAGTATCAAATGTCTGTTGAAAAAGATTTATATCCAACAATCCACAGATAGATTTTTAAGGCCAGCATTTAGAAAGCAGTCAGAGATCAAAGAACAAGAACAAAGAACAATACAGCACAGGAACAGGCCATTCGGCCCTCCAGGCCTGCGCCAATCATGATGCCTGCCTAAACTAAAACCTTCTGCACTTCCGGGGCCCGTATCCCTCTATTCCCTTCCTATTCATGTATTTGTCAAGATGTCTCTTAAACGTCGCTATCGTATCTGCTTCCACCACCGCCCCCGGCAACAAGTTCCAGGCACTCACCACCCTCTGTGTAAAGCACTTGCCTCGCACATCCCCTCTAAACCTTGCCCCTCACACCTTAAACCTATGTCCCCTAGTAACTGACTCTTCCACCCTGGGAAAAAGCTTCTGACTATCCACTCTGTCCATGCCGCTCATAACTTTGTAAACCTTTCATGTCGCCCTTCCACCTCCGTCGTTCCAGTGAAAACAATCCGGGTTTTTCCAACCTCTCCTCATAGCTAATGCCCTCCAGATCAGGCAACATCCTGGTAAACCTCTTCTGTACCCTCTCCAAAGCCTCCAAGTCCTTCTGGTAGTGTGACGACCAGAATTGCACGCAATATTCTAAGTGTGGCCTAACTAAGGTTCTGTACAGCTGCAACATGACTTGCCAATTTTTATACTCTATGCCCCGACCGATGAAGGCAAGCATGCCGTATGCCTTCTTAACTACCTTATCCACCTGCGTTGCCACTTTCAGTGACCTGTGGACCTGTACGCCCAGATCTCTCTGCCTGTCAATACTCCTAAGGGTTCTGCCATTTACTGTATACCTCCCACCTGCATTAGCCCTTCCAAAATGCTTTACCTCACATTTGCCCGGATTAAACTCCATCTGCCATTTCTCCGCCCAAGTCTCCAACCTATCTATATCCTGCTGTATCCTCTGACAATCCTCATCATGACCCGCAACTCAACCAATCTTTGTGTCGTCCGCAAACTTACTAATCAGACCAGCCACATTTTCCTCCAAATCATTTATATATACTACAAACAGCAAAGGTCCCAGCACTGATCCCTGCGGAACACCACTAGGCACATCCCTCCATTCAGAAAAACACCTTTCCACTGATACCCTCTGTCTTCTATGACCGAGCCAGTTCTGTATCCATCATGCTAGCTCACTTCTGATCCCGTGTGACTTCACCTTTTGCACCAGTCTGCCATGAGGGACCTTGTCAAAGGCTTTACTGAAGTCCATGTAGATAACATCCACTGCCCTTCCTTCATCAATCATCTTTGTCACATCCTCAAAAAACTCAGTCAAATTAGTGAGACACGACCTCTCCTTCACAAAACCATGCTGCCTCTCGCTAATAAGTTCATTTGTTTCCAAATGGGAGTAAATCCTGTCCCGAAGAATCCTCTCTAATAGTTTCCCTACCACTGATGTAAGACTCACTGGCCTATAATTTCCTGGATTATCCTTGCTACCCTTCTTAAACAAAGGAACAACATTGGCTATTCTCCAGTCCTCTGGGACCTCACCTGTGACCAGATCGATGGTTACCTTTATTTTGTTCACATTTGGACATCTTTCATTCTCTGTTAACCTGTTGATCCTGTCTGATGTGCAGCGACAGATTAAATAAATGTCTCGACTTTCAGAAGTATTTAGACTGGAAATTATGGATATAGGTGCCTTTTATTATTATGCTTTAATATTATTGAGCAGAATTTATTTTAGATTGGTACAGGGAAATGGTTAAGAAGAACAATGGGTGTTTGAGCAAGAATTATGTTTTTATTGACATATGATCTTGATTAATTCTAGCTGTAATTAGGATGATTGGATATTAGCCTCATCCAGTATCACCTTAAAAGTGTAGCCCCTCAAAATGGGGCCATGTATTTATGAAAAGGCAAGAGGGTTTGTTCAAACATTCAGTGCCAATCTCCATGAGAGCCAGCCAAGTTTCCCATTTTATTTTTATGTCTTTAGTTTGTTTCTAAGTCGTTAATCTTTGTTTTGTATTTCTTCTACCTTTATTTGAATGTCTTAATTATTCTCCTTTATGTATCTTTTTTCTTCGTTTTTATATAACTTTCCTCTGCTTTTCATTTCTTCATCCTTTTTATTTATCTTTTTTATTATTTGTCTTCACTCTTTTTATTTGTCTTTATTTTTTGTTTAAAGTGAGGTTGTTGAGTGAATAACCAGCGTGAATTTTAGTTTATTCTTCTCAACACTTTTATTTCTGGTTATTTAGCAGTGATTGACCATCCATCAGTGTTAACGTGTGAAGTAACGCTGTTAGAAGGAAATCGTTGATATAAATCAAGAACCTGTCAGCCACTTCTTGTATTGAACCTTTACACAGCAGTTATGTGGGTTTTGCTGGGGTAGAGTTTCCGCTTTGGGCACAATTGGCAATCCGGGCGCAAACTGTGTTTGAAATTACGTTGGTTTTCAAAAGTGAAGTTATCATTCAGTTTTTGCTCAAAATTATTTGCATATACACAAACATAAACTCTTCCCTGAACCAATGCAATTGGGTAGCATTTTGGAACATAATTGAATATTTTTATTCTCTTGCATTAAAAAGTATTCCTTGATGTATTTAAGAGTGATAACATGGTGCAGTTTTATTAATACAACTGAGAATAGGTTTGTCACAAATAATAAGCAGTTTTAATCTAGTTCACCACTTGTGAGTAACCTGATTTTAAATAACTGAAAATGACTTGTTACAACCAGGTGAGGAAGGGGTCTTAGGCTCCCCTTTTGCCCTTCTCTGGTTTGACCGCAACAGGGTTTATTATTTTAACACAGTGATTTAACTTACCAACTCAGTGAGCACTTGCTCCTGTTCCTCTAATTATAATTGCAAATGAACCAATCAGATAGATTTTCTTGAGTTTAAACAAGATAAGGTTTATAAATAAGGTTTATTAACCTTATCACTCTAAACCGGTTAAAATTACCAAAATACGTGGTGCATCCACGCTCACATTCGTACAAGAGACACACACATACACCCACACACAAATAGATACAGAGGGGAAGAAACAGAGTTGGGAGGTTGGAATTAATGAAAAATGGAATTTAAATACGGAAGTGTAGTCCCAGTGTCCTTGCTGAAATTGAAGTCTTGAAGTCTTAGTTGGGCCACGTGCACAATTCGAGCTTGCTTCTCTGGTTCCAGAAGGCTGAAGAAAGGCTTTATCCATCCTCTTTTGCTGACTGTGTGGATCTGTAGATTTGAGGTTTAGCTGCAGCCGAGGTTCCCCTGGGACTTTGCTAGACAGGGAGAGAGAGAGAGAGATTTTCTTCTTTGGAGTTCAGATACTGTCTGCTTTCTGAGGCACAATTCACAAACTCTCAGGGTTACACAGGCAATCATGTCATGTGACCACCTCTTTGTTAGAAACAGAAGTTTCTGGAATGATCTTTGAAATTCAAGGCTGTTCGGACATGCTTGGTGGGGGTGGCGGGGTTGGCTCTTTCAAAGTCAATGGGTGTCGATGGCTTTTGGCAATCAATTTTGACAAAACCTTTCCAGCTAATTTAATCAGAGAGCACCCCCATTGTTCTGGCTAGACTGCGGAATCACCTCTGTCTCCCAGCTGGCCTTTGGCTTCTCATGTGCAAATTGTATGTGGCCATCTTTAGCTGTTCTGTTCTGCTTTTTAAAAGTTATTTATAATAATGTCCAGTAAAAAGGTCTCAGGCAAAGTCCTATACGAAGGAATTAATATTTTCCATTTGGCGTGTGGGATTTCCGTCACAGACTTTAAAAAATATATTGAACCATTTACTCATTTCATTTGTGTACACCAGTCAGTTTTTTTAATAAATATAAAATACTAAAAAACTTTTAGAAGGTTCCTATTAGTCATTTTTTGCCCCCAAAATGCTGAATTTTTAGAGCCTCCTCTCAGGACCACGAACAGGCACAGTTGGCAGAAACTCGCCATGCTGATTAATTCTTTCTGCAGGTGTGGCCAGTTTTGTGGGCAGGGCTGTTTTCCAGTGCAAATAATCATGGAAACTCAATTTACACTGGATGTAACATCTGCTTGAAATTGCTTTTGAACTGGTTTGGCTGATACCGGGCATGTTGCGCAACCTAGCAGAAGCTGTACCTACTGTGGTGTGTGACTTGTGAAACTCGTAATAAACAAAGGGTTGCTTTTACGATTAATTCTGCATAGAATGTTACGTGAGATAAGCATACACTGGGAATTCAAGCACAGATGGGAGTGTACCAGACTCAGGGCCTGCACAGGATTCTGTCCAGTAATTTCAATTGGAAGATAATATACACTGCAAATCAGTCGTACTCACCTATATGTTTACATTCCCAGTAAATGTTCCAGTGCATTACTCCATAGTTTAATCTGAAACGGAATAAGCCTAACAGGATCTATCCAATGGGCTTAGTCAGATAGAATAAATACAGTGAAATGATACTCCTTGAAATATTGTATGGATCATCTCATATCCGTGTCTGTCAGTGCTCATTTTGCTCATACAAATTAATGCTTCAAAAATAATTTTCAATCTCTTGCTTTTACTGTTTGTCCCTTACTTTTATGTGAATATTTTGATATATTTTGTCCTATTTTGTATAATGTATTCTTTATTTCTTCATCTGCTAGAGACCACCTGAGCATGATTCTTCCCCACAGGCATGTGCTGACATATGGATTGCATACATATATATTTTCCCCTCTTTGAGGTGATAAGTTGGAAGGGTTCTTGTATTGTGGCTTTGCAAAGAGGTGTAGGTATACAATTTGAAAAGGTGGTAAGAAAGCCTCTCTGAAAGGAAGCATTCAGGTGCCAAAGCAAGTGCTGAACATTTGAAACGTGCCAGTAATGAGGAGCAAGAGTAACTTTGTCACAAGTCTTACAAGAAATAACTTTCTTAGTTACAGCTGAAGTTTCATTAGCTAGATTAAGAGACAATGATAATCAGGGTGGTCTGTTGAATATGGATAAGATGTAATGTTATTTGGTTTTATTTACCATCCATCTTTTAAATTGAAACTGTACTAATAGTGATGAATTAGTGCTGTAAAATTAATCAATGAAGCAATTCTAACCTGAAACTGAAGTTCCCTGAGCTAGGAATGTGTGTCAATGGGTGCAGCAGAGGTGAAGGTAGTTTTTGCAATGTATGTGCACAGATACACAATTGGTACCAACAGCTCTGCTCTTCTCTCAGTATTTTCTTCCCCTGCTAGAACACCATAGCCCAGGTGGAAATTAAGCTTGGTTAAAAATTGCATCACAACACTGCATCACAGTGCAGTGTACATTCTACCAGAAGATCCAATTACTTCTAAAAAGTATTTGACATGGTGGACTATGATTATTTTATATTTCACCCTAGAAGGCCAGTTTGACTTTTAGCTCATGCTCAGATTAAAATGCAGTCAGGATCATATTATAACGTCATGGCATTCTGATTTGCATAAATGTTTGAGGCTCCTGCCTGCTTCCAGCGAGTTCTTCAGCCAATCAGAGTGAGCAGTTTAAAATGGTGCCCAGCAGGAATAGGTCAGTAACAAAACGCTCCATTTCAAAGGCTCCACCATCTCATTCCCATCAGGAGAGTTGGATTAAAATTCTCCCCCATCCCATGCTTTGGATCATGGGAAGCAAAATTGCTTGACTACGGGAGCAGTCTTTTGTGTTAGTGGTGAGAAAAAACAGTCGATAAAATCTTGTATTGTCAAAAGATTTTCTCTGCACAATCATTAACGTGCTTCTCATTTTTGATTTTGCTATATGAGGAAATTCTTCTCTTTCAAGTACTTTTGATTGAACTGTGCCTACCTACCCTCACTATGAAGAGGCTACTGTTTCTCTAGAGTTACATAGAGCACATGTTAGTTGTAATTATCATTTTATTATTTTTCCAACAGAGGCGTGTATTGTAATATTTCCCTGGGATGGAAACATGAGTGCAGAATTCTGAATGATATGTACAATTTATTTTGCAGATCACTCAGCTTTACCTGAGTAATACAGGGAAGTTGTGCTCCTCTCTCCCACCCCACATATTTTCCTGCACTGAAAGAGCCTATCACATTATGATGCAGGAGCAAAGGTCACAGTGCTTCATCCTAAGGTACAGTTAACACTTCCTTACTTATGATTAATAGCCTTTTGATTCAGTCAATACACTGAGAACCTCTTTTAGAAAAAAATATATCTATTTGAATTTTAAAAGCAAAATACTGCAGGTGCTGGAAATCTGAAATAAAAACAGAAAGTGCTGGAAATAGTTAGCAGGTCAAGCAGCATCTGTGGAGAGAGAAACAGAGTTAACGTTTCAGATCAGTGACTGTGACCTATCACAGACCTGAAACATTAACTCTGCTTCTCTTTCCACAAATGCTACCTGACCTGCTGATTATTTCCAGCACTTTCTGTTTTTTTAATATTTGAATTTTCTCCTGTTTGCTACTTTGAGTCGCTTTAAGCTACCAAGCCTCTCTGACCTCACAAAAATAAGCTGCATTATTAATTGCAATAAAAACTTGCATTTATTTAGCATCCTTCACCTAGGAGGAAATCAGAATGTTTTAAGGGGAAAGAAAACTGAGCAGTGAGAGGGAATGATTAAAGGCAGAGGGTGAATGAAGGGATTAATTGAAGAGGTAAGGATTTAGGAGGGTATTGAAGAAAGGGAAAGAGGTAGAGTGGCAAAGATCTATTAATAAAGAAGGTTCCTGAGTAGAAGTGGCTGTCAGCTTGGTACCCAATAGCGTAGTGTAGGGAGTGAGGGATGAATGGTAATTCTAGAGTTGGCAGAGTGCTGGGTTTGATGTGCGATAAAGAGCTGGAGAAAATTTCTATGATAAGGTGGAGCATGACAATTGAGATGTTTGGAATGGCCCCATGGCCATTAAATTGGGAGGCAGTGAAGCTTAGCATAAACAAAGATGTATGGGATTTTAGTGTGAGAGAACAGGGTTCCTGATTAATTGAAAGTTGTGAATGGTGGAGAAGGGGATGTTGCCAAGGAAAAGAGTAAAGAAGTCAAGGAGTGCAGGGAGATAGGTAGATACCCATGAGGGCAATGTACCAAAATTAGAAAAATATAGTTTTGGTCATGAGTAGTTATGACGTAACAAAGGCAAGTCCAGATTGAACAGAATTCTTTGGTTGCACACCATCTGGTTGTGCCTGAAAGGAAGGTTGATGGGCACATATAGGCGATGGCACAAACCAAGGACAATGACTTTTTGCTGATGTTGAGCTTAAAGGAATTTTGTCTGGTCCTGGATTTGATATGAGACGAGCAGTCAGATAGTACCAGAACAGCCTCAGAACCAACAGTGGTGGCACAGGTACTATTGGGTATCATGTAGTAGTAGTTTCCAATGTGCTTACTATTTTTAACCTTTGCCAAAGCTGAGAGCTGCACCAATGCCTGTGCTCGAATTAAACTAGCTTTGGCATATTTGCCTATGAACTAATTAAGGTAACAGTGAAACTGTAAGTATATAAAGTCATCAAAACATTTCTAATTCTTGTGTGAATAGAACTTCCCTGATTTGTTATCTGACCTCTAGCTGTCACTTCCCCAATGTACCATTCTAGGCAGCTTGTCTGATAAGTCTCGGTGGGGATTGAGAGTCTGTTTGTTGAGACAGCCTGCTTTCACATCAATACCCTTACTTCCTATTATTTAAAGATTGTGGGTTCAAATCTCACTCTAGAGACATGAGCACATTATCTTGACTCTCACTGCAGTGCAGTACTGCGTGAGTGCTCCACTGTTGAAGATGTGGTCCGAATTTTAATAGAGAGATGCCGATCCCGCTGTCAGCACCGAACAGGGTGCAAGGGGTAAGAGCAGCCGGCTGCATGTGTTTAAGCGGCGGCCAGTCAATTAAGCCTCATGAGCCGTAACCCCCACCCAATTGCGTGGTCAGGGTGGGGCCCAGAAGCAGGGCGCATGGTGTCAGGTGATGCCTCGGCAATTGCTGAGGACATTTTAAAATGGCTGCCAGGCCTGCAGTGTGTTAATTGTATATCAATTGAGTTTTATTATGTGCAGGTGGAGGGTGTTAATTGTGATCTTTGTTGAGCACATATAAAGAGACATTTACTGAGATAGCTGAATGGTTTAAGGAAGGAGCTATATGCTTGTAATCTTTATTCTGTAAAAATATGTAAGACTGAATAAAGATTGGCTCCAGTTTCATCTTTCAACAACTGGTTTTCGGGAGTATAACAGTGAATTCTGCATTTGGAAGTCCTGGAAGAGGAGGAGGTCATAGTCAATATTTAGAAATGGCTGAGAAGAGACCCTCATGTGGTCCTTCACTTCCCTGATGCCTTCTTCTAGGTGCTCCTAAAGGCTGCCAGGAAGAGGCGGGACAGGGGACCTAGAGTTACCAGGTCCTCTGTCCTGTCAGGTCAGAGGGGAGGCAAAAATCTGCCTTGCTATGGAGCAGGAGCGGCTGCATCCTGCAGCTGGAGGCCCCTTGGCTACTCTGCCAGTGTCACCAGTTCCTCCACCATCGCTACCAAAAGAGAGCAGTACTGCAGCGTTTGTTTCTGATGCAAATGGCAGTCTCCATTCTGAATGTCAATAAATCTTTGCTGCTAGGCATAGATTCCCTTCCTTTCTTTTCCATCAAGGGATTGGCCCTTCGCTGCATCCCAGCCTGGAGATGATCAAAGATGCTGTGAGGGGTCAACTCTGGAGCCTCACCAGATCTGCTCTGCATGAATGTTCAATGAGCCAATGCATCCTTAAGGAAGGAAGGCAACAACATCGCTGCATAAGGTCAGGTCTATATTGGTGAAGGTACAAGGGGCATTAAGGAACAAATGAAACGCGAAAGTAGAAGCACACTGCAAGCTTCCCTTGCGTGTCTTTCATGACCACTCTCATGACGCCCCTAGGGTCCTTCATTTAGTCTGACTTACCTATCTTTATGCCCACATACTCATCATCTGAAGATGCAGTCCACTCCTCACTTTCCTTGTTGCTCATTGGCTCCTCCCTCTGCAAGGACAGGTTGTGAAGCACACAACAGACCATGACAATGCAGGAGACTCTCGCTGGGGTGTTCTGAAGGGCTCCACTGGACCAATCAAGGCACCTGAATCTTATCTTCAGGAGACCAATGGCCTGCTCCATGGTAACTTGCATTGTCCCGTGGCAGGCATTGTATCTCTCCACTGCATCTGTGTATGGGCTCCTTACAAGCGTCATAGCCATGTCCTCAGTGAGTAGCCCTTGTCTCCAAGGATCCATCCCTGAAGGCAGGAGGGAGGGCAGAAAAGTTTTGGCACCTGGGATGCCTCAAAATGTAGGCATCCTGGCAACTTCCTGGGAAGCGTGTGCAGACCTGCAGGATCCATTTATGGTGGTCATGCACCAACTGTACATTGAGGGAGTGGAAGCCCTTCCTGTTGATGAAGGCTGCTGGCTGGTGTTCAGGAGCCTTGATGGCCACATGCATTCAGTCCTCCATGTTTTCTGCCATGGACAAAATCGGGATGGGACATCACAAGATCGGACTTCCTGTCTGCATGTCCTGTTCCAATTTTATGTCCCCCAAAGCCTCCATTCCTATCTACTTTATTCCTTTAAAATTCAGCCCAGAATCTTTTGGATGAGATATGAAAGCACTCTGGAACATCCTGGGATAATGATAGGCAATATATAAATTCAAGTTCTTTCCTTCTGTGACTCTTTTAAACTTTAAATCCCCTACTTCCCAACAACTTTGGATGCCAACAACATGGTGGCCTTCCTTGCATCAGCATTATGAACATATGAATTAGGAGCAGGAGTAGGCCACTTGGCCCTTCGAGCCTGCTCCGCCATTCAATAAGTTCATGGCCGAATATTGACAAGGCATTAATGATGGAAAATATGATACATGACATTTTTTCATTATTGAGGCGCAATTTGAATATTCAATGACTGCTGTCACTTTCTCCAGTGACAGTAGCAGACAGGAAGCAACTGAATTCCTTCCCCACCCAGATCCACCTTAAGTTAGATGGAAGTGAACCATACAAATCAGGTTCAGATATTCATATGCCAGTTGGTAAATCTAAACTACTGTCAAAAAGTCACATTTATCTGCGGGTTCACTGTTGCTTAAAGACTTTTTGCATTACTTTGTTATAATACTGTGAAGATACCGGTAATCTAATTGAAAACAACTCATAGCAACAGTGTGCACAGCCTGTATATTTCCTGTGTAACTGCTGGAAGAGAAAAACCTCCCTAGTAATTTCATACTTTAGACTTGTAAACAAGCACCATTAGACTCAAATATTATGTGCTTTTGTATTGCAGTGTGGTTTCTTCAATAGAAGTGTAGACATAGGCTTATGAATGTGTGCTGAGGAGATATGAAGGATATAAATGTGCTACTTATTAGTTCTCTCTCTCCTAAAAATGAAGAGTGAGCAGAATGTAAAAAAGATGTGGGCAAGATACTTGACAAGGATTACATTTTTGTCAAAAGACTTTCTCTTCTCCTCCCCACATGAAGCATTTTGCCTGTTTTAGTCTGCATGTTAGGAGGAGGAAGGTTACAGGAATTCTCCATTGAACCATTATAACTAGGCCCATGCTAATACACAATAAACCACTACTGAGGATGTGTATGGAGATCTTCTGGGCTTTGTATATATTCTGTGAATACAGACTGACTTGCTTACAAAGTGCATCATATAAAAGGTGAAATGAAAAGCCTGATGTTTTAAATAATAAATACTGAATATGAATAAGAAGTTGTTGACATACCTTGTCCATAAACCCCAGTTACACTGTAGCTTGATGCCATTGGTATGAAATGTTTTATTTTTCAATTCTGACTTCAATTGTCTCAGCACAGTATTTAGTAGGGGAAAGGCATGTGGAAACTTTATATGGTACAGTGCATCGAGAACATTCTACTGTGATTCACACATAACAGATCCTGGCTGAATTTCTATTCATTGACCGGAATGGGATGAATCAGAACATGCTCGCTTTCACACAAGCAAACCTTCCTGTAAGATTCTCTGTGCACTGTGACCAAGTGTTAAAAAAGAAAAACCCGCCCCATAAAAAGTTATTGTTTTTGATCATAGTTTTCTCCCATTGTTTTCTAGAATGCTCTTTGTTTTACTTGCCCTTTTTATGCACATATTCACATAGTCCACACATGTGAAGCTCCTTATACACAAGGATAGGAGCAGCTTTGGTCACCAGGTGTAGTGACATTGTAAAGGCATTTACTAAGGTTTCCTCAGCAAACTCTTCCTAGTGAAATCATAAACATGTTCTAATAGGCTTTCCTGAAAATAGCGAATCAAGGAAATCTTCACAAATACGTTGGCAACATCACTGCACTTGGTGATCATAGAGATTCCTGCTCCATAGTTAGGTGCCAGAATTGCTGATCACTGTTTAGATTTACAGGAGAAACAACTTGTAGCAAGGATTTCATTCCCATCTTCCCCCTCCTAAAAAAACAAGATGGTAAAATTGAAGGTTTAACTACAATATAAAAGATTTACTAACCAAGTGTGGAGTCACCCAATTACTTATGGGAAAAAAGACCCTGCCATACGATGGTGTCACACTGACTAGAAGGGCCCAGGTTCACTGTCAGCCAGGACACCAATAGGGAAAAGCTGCTATTGCCTTTAATACAAAAGGAGGGGTAGAACTTGCCAGGCTTCCCACTCCCCGATTGTTGTCCACTGATCCTTGCCGGATTGTGCCTGTGTGTGAAAACAAAATTGGGCCTGAATCTGATGTCCCCCATGGTCAAATTGTCAGCCAGCACTTAAGATATAGGCTCACATATGCAGAATTTCCCTTTAGCCATGGAACTGTACCTCAACAAGAGTCAGTGCTATTTGGAGAGAAGGGGAAATACAAAAAAGAAGCAATTACTTTTCCTGAACCTTCATCACCTTCGATAGTTTTCGCACATCTTGCTGTTTTGGAATTGAGTTCCAAAATGAGTGAAGCTGAGCAGTGAAATGTAGGTTTTGACCTATGCATCTCAGGCCAACTGACATCTATGGGGTTGTGATTCTGAAGGATGTGTCTGTGCCACCAAAGGAGTCAAACTCCAAAGATGCAATCTTAAGCTACTGAATGCAGAACTAAATTGAAAAGCTCCCATGTTATTTGTATTCAGCTGTGCTTTATTTAAACCTGATGCTCTGTTCGATCAGTTCTCTTTCTTCTAGTGTGTCTACTGAATTATTAAGAAGGATTAGTCTCTTGTTGTTTTCTCTTTTGCAGTGGTGAAACAGGATCAGGGAAGACAGAGGCTTGCAAACACATTGTAAAGCACCTGGCATGCAGAACTGTGACCACTGAGTCTATGCTTGAAGCAAAGATTAACCACGTAAGTAGCAAAGAATAATCAGTCGCATGGCAATAAAGCTCTTGAAATCCATTGCGGTATTACAGTTAAAGTAATACCGTAAAGCCAAAATACTTTTACTCGACAGTTGTTCTGAAATTGTGAGATGCTGCCCTGAGCATGGTGCGTCACTTGACAGGTTGCCCAAATTGGACAATATGTTGTGGAATTCAGTGTGCACTTTTTGCATGTCTCTTTGATATCCAGCCTTTACGATTAATCTGCACAAAGTTCATTTTGTAAGTTATTTATATTGTACAGCCCACAAGATAAAGGTGACAACTCATAGCTGTCTTGTGTTGCACAGGAGGGAACTGAGTTCACATTCATTCAACCTTCTACTTCTGTGCCCTTTATACTGATCCCGACTGGAATATACCTGTGTGTGAAAACAAAATTGGGTCTGGATCTGATGCTCCCCATGGTCAAATAACTGGCGAGTACTTACATTTTAGGCTGACGCATAAAAAAAATTGTTCTTCAGCCATGGGACCATACCCCAATAAGAGTGAGTGTTATTTGGAGATAAGGGGGAATGGGCTCCTGCAAATTTGCAGTGCAGGAAATGGGAGCTGAGAATTATGTGTATTGCTCTAGAGCTGGAAAGATTGGAGTCAACATGGTTGGATTCCCTTTGCCACTGAGTGGACATTGGGTGGTCAGCCACTGGAAGACAGCCGTTCCATTTTAAGGGCCTGGCATCATTACTATTGGGATGATGGCCTCCAGAGCAGTATTGGGCAGTCCTGCTGGCCTTTAGGCCAGCACAAGGTAAGTCTGTGGGGGCATGGGAGGGCGAGCTAGAGTGGCAGTGACCAAGGCTGATTTTGTGGAACCTGTTGCTCTAGGCCCCACAAAAATGTACAGGAACTTACCTTCCAGATCCACCACAGATGCTAGTCGGAGTGAGCATGTTGTGCATTTCATCCAAGTCACTTCCTATCCTAATTTCCTTTTTAACTGGGCCTACTGCCTGACTTTGGACAGCTGCGGTCTTCCAGTGTTAGGTCTGTGGGAACATTGCCACAGCAGCAGCAACAGTAGCAATTGGGCAGTAAATTATCAGCCTCTATCAAGGAGTGATAGAGTCAAAGAGAAACCAGGAAGTTTTTTTGCAGCATGTGATCCACACATCACTTTACATCTCATCCACAAGATGATACCTCCAACAGTGTAGCACTGGCGGGAGAACAAGAAGCCCTAGTTAATGGCTTTCAAGAAGGAACTGGACAGGTTATTTTCAACAAATGAGATTCAGGGTTGCTGGAAATGAAACAGCAAGTCTGTGGATAAGTAGACTCAGTGCAGTACTGAGAAAATGCTGTATTGTCAGAGGTATCATCTTGTGGATGAGATGTTGACTTGTGTCCATTTCCCTGTTCAGATGGACACAGAAGTCTCCAAAATGTTCCTACATGGTATCTGTTAGGGTGATTGGGAAGGAAGCAGCATTTAAATCACAGCATCAACTTGAATTAACTCGTACAATATAATAGAAATCATTTGTTGTGACATCAGTCCATTGCCTACCATCTTAAGTTGGGGCCCATACAAATTTCCATTCCTAGCTACTCTAATGAATGCTATATAAATGCAAATTCTTTCTTAAACCAATAGACATAAAAATACGTACAATTGTTTAAATTTTAAATAGCGATTGAACGCAGGCTCTGCAACTGGTATGCAAGAAAGAGGGATAAACAGTTTGAAAACAGCAAAAGGAAATTTCATTTCATTTTACTTTTACTGGCCAACTCCTGCTCCTAATTCATATGTTAATATGTTTTGTCACTGAAGTTTCAGCTATAACTTCAGCACCACAAAGGGGAAACTGTTAACAAAGAAGGCACTGTGGTGACAATAGGATATGGGAAAGCGCAGACCATTTTCTGTCTGTGATCCTAGTTTTTTATTATTCATTCTTGGAATGTGGGCACCACTGGCCATTTATTGCCTATCCCTATTTTCCCTGAGAAGGTAGACTTCTTGAACTGCTAGAGTGTGTCCATTATTCTTTCTAGCGATACAACTGAATGGCTTGCTAGGTTACTTCAAAGGGAGTTAAGAGTGTGGGATTGGAGTCACGTGTAGATCAGACTGGGTAAGAGCATCAGGTTTATTTCCCTAAAGGTCATTGATGAACCAGTTCAGCTTTTTTACAACAATCCGACAGCTTCCTTGGCACATTTATTGATACCAGTTTTTTTTTTATTTTCTGATTCCTGCTTCAACTAAATTCAGATTTTCAAACCATTGTTGTAGGATTCAAACTTGTGCTATCTAGATTTATTAGTCCAGGCCTCTGGATTACTAGTCCAGTAACTTAACCACTATATTACCATCATTTTGTTCCTAAACTGGTGTCAGAAAATTGGGGTAGAACTCACCTGCACAGGTTTCAGGATGCAGCAGTGTATTCCAGCGAGGGAAGGGGCTCTTTTCTGTTATACCGTGCCCCCCAGTCCTAAATCTGGGGGCATATCTGAGGGGGTTTCCAGTGTAACCGGAAATTCTGACAGTTACATCCCTCTTATGGTCAGCAGTAAGCATATGTACGTGCATTACAGGATTATTATGTGGACTCCACCAAGCAGAAATCAAACACCAATCAACCAGTCTAATTTAATTGCCCTTTTCCAGAATCTGGAGTCTCAGTTTGTGTCTGTCTCCTGCAGAAATGTGATACAGCTGCCAGTTCTTTTCTGTGTTTAAGTGCACGCCCATTCACATTGTATGCTGTTGTATTTCTGTTTGTGCAATTTAGTAAGGAAGTTGCCTAATCACCCTTTCATTTAGCTGATAGTGCCATCTCCTGGAACACCAGCTGCATTACACTGTAGTTTGAGTTCAATGTGTAAAGAAACGTCTTGCATTTAAATAGCATCTTATCATATCTTTTAGAAATGTCCAGAACCATTTTGCGTACAGTTAATTGTTTTGAAATAAGGTCCATTCTTGGCTGCTTCTTCTTCCCCTGCATAAGAGCCACTCGGTGACCTCATTCACATGTACACTGATGGTACCGAGTTATACATCTCCACCACCTTTCTTGACCCCTGCTTTGCCTTTGTGCTGTCAGACTGCTTGTGCAACATCCAGACCTGGCTGTCTTAAACTTTTCCAACTAATTGTTAGGAAGACTAAAAACATTGTCTTCATCCCCCCCAATAAACTCCCACACCACAGATTTTATTCTCTTCCTTGGCCATTTTTTCAGCCTTGGCACCCTGTTCAACCCTGAGCTGAGACCCGCCCGACACCTAGCCTGATTGACTACCTGGTGGGAGTGAGAATCAGGTGGCAGGAGGCAAATAGCAACAGGTTTAAAATGGTGCCCACTTGGGGGCGGGGTGGGGAGTGTTTATCAGGGGCTGATAACAACCATGGAAAAATGCCACAGCAGGAATCAGCATCTTCAGGAGAACAGGAGGGAACAACTGGAGAAAGAATAATAAGGCACAAACACAGGTGTTACTAAAGTCCCTTCAAAGAAATTGTGGACTAATCTCTTTTGAGAATGAAACACAAATACTATGAACGGGGACAAAAGTTATATCTAGAACTTCTAGGAAGTTCATTTCAAATTGAGGAATGAAGGTGAAGGTTCAAAGCCCAAAGCACAGGATAAAAGCAGGGAGGTCATGTTGGAGTTGTACAGAACTTTGGTAAGGCCACAGCTGGAGTACTGTGTGCAATTCTGGTCGCCACATTATAGGAAGGATGTGATTGCACTGGAGGGGGTGCAGAGGCGATTCACCAGGATGGTGCCTGGGATGGAACATTTAAGCTATGAAGAGAGGTTGGATAGGCTTGAGTTGTTTTCGCTGGAGCATAGAAGACTGAGGGATGACCTGATCGAGGTGTACAAGATTATGAGGGGCATGGACAGGGTGGATAGGGAGCAGCTGTTCCCCTTAGTTGAAGGGTCAGTTACTAGGGGACACAAGTTTAAGGTGAGGGGCAGGAGGTTTAAGGGGGATTTGAGGAAGAACTTTTTTACCCAGAGGGTGGTGACAGTCTGGAATGCACTGCCTGGGAGGGTGGTAGAGGCGGGTTACCTCACATCCTTTAAAAAGAACCTGGATGAGCACTTGGCACGTCATAACATTCAAGGCTATGGGCCAAGTGCTGGCAAATGAGATTAGGTAGACGGGTCAGGTGTCTTTCATGCATCGGTGCAGACTCGATGGGCCAAAGGGCCTCTTCTGCACCGTATTATTCTGTGATTCTGTGAAAAGGAAAGGATAAGAAGCGGTCAATTAGCAAATAGTAATCAAACAATTCCAAACTTGGGTTTTGAAAGATTGTTGGAGGAATGAAAGACTGAGGGGCGTAAGGAAATCTACAATGTTGAGGCCAGGAAAAAGAATCATTTGAAGAGTTGACAAGGGGATGGTCTGTCAGATGATAACACTTTTGTATTCCGATCAGGAATGTGGGATATGGGTTAGGATAGACTTCCCAGAGGAGGGAGCAGCACTCTAGGGCAGAATTTTATCTGCTCCCAGGTGGTGGGCCAGGAGTTGGGGTGGCCAGTAAAATGCCAGGGAGCCACTTCGGGATGGCACCCTGACACCATCCCACTGCCAGAGATGTTTCCCAGCGGTGGGAATGACAGAGACAGAGCTGCCTGCTGATTGGAGGCAGGTGGCCAATTTAGACAATTTAAGGCCCAATTAAGGACCACTTTCCTCACATTTAGCCAGTGGTGTAGATGCTCCCTGTCATGTGGGGAGGCCATTGTCTGCAAGGAGGCTGCCTCCCTGTGGCTTCCTGGGGCAGAGAGAGGGGCAGGGCCATCAGAGCCAGAGGCTTCATGGCCCAAAGAAGGGGAGCCAACGGCAAAGGCTGCCCCTGCAGCCCTAACACGACTGGAGGGGTCTCCTCTGATCACTGTACAGTGAGCTCGTCACTGGTATCAGACCCACCGGCCGTCCATGTCTCCGCTTTAAAGACGTCTGCAAACGCGACATGAGGTCCTGTGACATTGACCACAAGTCGTGAGAGTCAGTTGCCAGTGATTGCCAGGGCTGGCGGACAGCCATAAAGGCGGGGCTAAAAAGTGGCGAGTCGAAGAGACTTAGCAATTGGCAGGAAAAAAGACAGAAGCGCGAGGAGAGAGCCAACTGTGTAACAGCCCGACAACCAATTTTATCTGCAACGGCTGCGGAAGAGTCTGTCACTCTAGAATTGGCCTTTATTGCCACTCCAGGCGCTGCTTCACAAACCACTGACCACCTCTAGGTACTTACCCATTGTGTCTCGAAACAAGGAGGCCAAAGAAGATGCCTATAGAAGACTTTGGGATTCTCTTTTATGTTAGCTGCCAGTCTCTTTTCATACTCACTCTTTGCTTCTCTCATTTGCTTTTTCACTTCCCCTCTGAATCTTCTATATTCAGCCTGGTTCTCTGCTATATTATCCACCTGACATCTATCATAAGCACATTTCTTCTTTATCTTAATCTCTATCTCTTTCCTCATCCAGAGAACTCTGGATTAGTTTGCCCTGCCTTTCCCCTTCAAAGGTATGTACCTTAGCTGTGCCCGAACTATCTCTTTGAAGGTAGCCCATTGTTCAGCTACTGTTTTTCCTGCCAACCTTTTGATTCCAATTTATTTGGCCTAGATCCACTCTTACCCCATTGAAGCTCACTTTCCCCCAGTTAATTATTCATACTCTGGATTGTTCTTTGTCCCTTTCCATAGCCAACATAAACCTTATGATACAATGATCACTGTTCCCTAAATGTTCTCCTCCTGACACTTGACTCACCTTATTCCCAAGAACCAGATCTAGCAGTGCCTGCTTTCTTGTTGGACTGGATACTTACTGCTGTAGAAAATTTTCCTGAACGCACTCTAGGAACTCTTGCCCCTCTCTGCCCTTTACACTACTATCCCAGTCTATATTTGTATAATTAAAGTCATGCATTATAACTACTCTATAATTCTTGCACCTCTCTGTAATGTCCTTACACATTTGTTCCTCTGCTTCTTTCCCACTATTTGGTGGCCTAAAGACAACACCAAGCAATGTAACTGCACCTTTTTTGTTCCTTAGCTCTAGCCAAATAAATTCTGTCCTTGACCGCTCTGGGACATCATCTCTCTTCACCATTCCAATATTCTCCTTAATCAATACTGTCACCCCTCCCCCTTTCCTATCTCTCCTAAACACCTTGTAACCAGTAATATTTAATACCCAGTCCTGCCCTTCTTTGAGCCAGGTCTCTGTTATAGCCACGACTTCAGATTTCTACATGGCAATCTGTGCCTGCAACTCACCAATTTTATTTACCACACTCCATGCATTAACATTATTGCACATTAACCCTGATTCAGACTTTATTACTTCCTCCCTTACTCTGATCCCACCTAATAACTTACTATTCCCTACTCTAGGGCTATCTATCTCTCCCAGTATTCTGTGCACCTTGGTATTCCTCTTTAATATTACCTGCTGGTTCTCACAAACCCTCTCCAATAGCACTAGCAAATCACCTCCGAAGGAACTCAGTCCCAGCTCTATTTAGGTGCAACTTGTCCAACCTGTACAGGTCTAATCTGCCCGAGAGCAGCTCCCAATATCCCAAGAATCTAAAGCCCTGCTCCCTGCACCATATTTCCATCCACACATTCATCAGCTTTATCCTCCTAGTTCTATATACGCTTGCACATGGTACCAGGAGTAATCCAGAGATTACTACTTTTGAGGTCATGCTTGCTAATTTCTTACCTAGCTCCCTAAATCCTTACTGCAGGATCACATCTCTGTCTGCGTCATTCGTACCTATGTGGACCATGACTGATGGCTATTCACCCTCCTCCACCAGGGTGAATGCAAACTAGCGACGGCAGGTCAGTTAAGAGACTTTAGGCATGGGACCCGTCCAATTATGTGGTAGGAATCGGGTTTGAAAGTGGAGAGCCCAGCGTCAGCTGACTCTTCCACAGGCGCTAGCGCTCGTTTTAAAGGGCTGTTAGCCCTGCAGTTAATCTTGCAGTCTGCAGGCCGGGGAGAGGAGGAGGTCATAGAGGCTGCAGAGTCATGGCAGTGAGTATCACAGAATCACAGAATAATATAGTGCAGAAGAGGCCCTTTGGCCCATCAAGTCTGCACCGATGCATTAAAACACCTGACCGGTCTACCTAATCCCATTTACCAGCACTTGGCTCATAGCCTTGAATGTTATGACATGCCAAGTGCTCATCCAGGTACTTTTTAAAGGATGTGAGGCAACCTGCATCTACCACCCTCCCAGGCAGTGCATTCCAGACCATCACCACCCTCTGGGTAAAAACGTTCTTCCTCAAGTCTCCCTTAAACCTCCCGCCCCTCACCTTAAACGTGTGACCCCTCGTAACTGACCCTTCAACTAAGGGGAACAGCTGCTCCCTATCCACCCTGTCCATGCCCCTCATAATCTTGTACACCTCGATCAGGTTACCCCTTAGTCTTCTCTGCTCCAGCAAAAACAACACAAGCCTATCCAACCTCTCTTCATAGCTTAAATGTTCCATCCCAGGCAACATCCTGGTGAATCACCTTTGCACCCCCTCCAATGCAATCACATCCTTCCTATAATGTGGCGACCAGAATTGCACACAGTACTCCAGCTGTGGCCTTACCAAAGTTCTGTACAATTCCAACATGACCTCCCTGCTTTTGTAATCTATGCCTCGATTGATAAAGGCAAGTGTCCCATATGCCTTTTTCACCACCCTATTAACCTGCCCTTCTGCCTTCAGAGATCTATGGACAAACACGCCAAGGTCTCTTTGTTCCTCAGAACTTCCCAGTGTCAGACCATTCCCATGTCACATTACTCCTTCCAAAGTGTATCACCTCTCACTTTTCAGCGTTAAATTCCATCTGCCATTTTTCTGCCCATTTGACCATCCCGTCTATATTTTCCTGTAACCTAAGACACTCCACCTCACTGTTAACCACTCGGCCAATCTTTGTGTCATCCGTGAACTTACTGATCCTACCCCCCACATAGTCATCTATGTCGTTTATATAAATGACAAACAATAGGGGACCCAGCACAGATCCCTGTGGTACACCGCTGGACACTGGCTTCCAGTCACTAAAACAGCCATCTGTCATCAATCTCTGTCTCCTACAGCTAAGCCAATTTTGAATCCACCTTATCAAGTTACCCTATATCCCATGTGCATTTGCTTTCTTGATAAGTCTCCCATGGGGGACCTTGTCAAAGGCTTTGTTGAAATCCCTGTAAACTACATCAACTGCACTACCCTCATCTACACACCTGGTCACATGCTCAAAAAATTCAATCATATTTGTTAGGCATGACCTCCCTCTGACAAAGCCATGCTGACTATTCCTAATCAAATTTTGCCTCTCCAAGTGGAGATAGATTCTCTCCTTCAGAATTTTCTCCTTTCTCCAATAGTTTCCCTCCCACTGATGTGAGAATCACTGGTCTCTCGTTCCCTGGCTTATCTCTACGCCCTTTCTTAAATAGTGGGACCACATTAGCTGTTTTCCAGTCCTCTGGCACCTCCCCCATGGCCAGAGAGGAATTAAAAATTAGGGTCAGAGCCCCTGCAATCTCCACCCTCACCTCCCACAGCATCCTGGGACACAAATCGTCCAGACCTGGAGATTTGTCCACTTTTAAGCCTTCCAAAACCTCCAATACCTTGTCACTCCCTATGACAATTTGCTCAGGAACCTCACAGTCTCTCTCTCTAAGTTCCATATCTACTTCCTCTTTCTCTTGGGTGAAGACAGATGTGAAGTATTCATTCAATACCCTACCAATGTCCTCTGGCTCCACCCACAAATTTCCCCCTTGGTCTCTAATGGGTCCTACTCTTTCCCTGGTTATCCTCTTCCCATTGATATACTTAAAGAATAACTTGGGATTTTCCCTACTTTTACCAGCCAGAGCTTTCTCATATCCCCTCTTTGCTCTCCTAATTGCTTTCTTAAGCTCCATCCTACATTCTCTGTACTCCACTAATGCTTCCATTGATTTGCTCGCCTTGTATTTGCTAAAAGCCTCTCTTTTCCTTTTCAACATACCCTGAATGTTTCTGGTCATCCATGGTTGTTTGGGCTTTTTGCTCCTACCTATTACCCGAGAGGGAACATGTTGGGCCTGTACCCTCCCCATTTCCTTTTTGAATGCTCTTCTGTAGATTTCCCGACAAGTAACTCTTTCCAGTCTACCTTGGCCAGATCCTGCCTTATTTTACTAAATTTCGCTCTCCCCCAATCCAAAACCTTTTTTTGCAACTTGTCTATTTCTTTCTCCATAACAAGCTTAAATTGTACCATGTGATGGTCACCATCACAAAATGTTCCCCCACCAACACATCAACCACCTGTCCGGCTTCATTCCCCAGAATTAGGTCCAGCACTGCACCCTCCCTTGTTGGATCCTCTACATATTGAGCTAAAAAGTTCTCCTGTCTACATTTTAAGAACTCCACTTCATCTAAGCCCTTAACACGATGACTATCCCAATTAATGTTGGGAAAGTTGAAATCACCTAATATAATTACCCTATTATTTTTACACACCACTGCAAATTGCGCACATATTTGCTCCTCAATTTCCCGCTGACTATCTGGGGCTCTATAATAAACACCTAGCAATGTGGCTGTCCCTTTTTTATTCCTAAACTCGACCCATAAGGCTTCATTTGATGCCCCCTCCAAAATATCATCTCTCCTTACTGCAGTAACTGACTCCTTAACTAATATTGCAATGCCCCCTCCTTTGTCTCGCCTGAAGATTCTATATCCCGGGATATTGAGCTGCCAATCCTGCCCCTCACTCAACCATGTCTCTGTGATGGCTACTACATCACAATTCCACGTGTCAATCATTGCCCTTAACTCATCCGTTTTACCTGCAATACTCCTGGCATTAAAGTAGAGGCCTTCCATCCTGGTCTTACTCCCTTGAAACTTACTTCCGCTGTATTCCCTCTGACTTGTTTGCTTTCCTGTGCTTAGCTGTGTCCCCATTCGGCTAGGAGTCTGCGACCCTCCCCCTGCCCAATTAGTTTAAACTCCTCCCAACAGCACTAGCAAACCCGCCAGCAAGGATGTTAGTCCCCCTCTGGTTCAGATGTAGACCGTCCCGCTTGTACAGGTCCCACCTTCCCCAGAAACGGTCCCAGTGGTCCAGGAATCTAAAACCCTCCCTCCTGCACCAACTCTTAAGCCACGCATTCATCTTTGCAATTCTCCTATTTCTATACTCGCTAGCACGTGGCACTGGGAGTAATCCAGAGATTACAACCCGAGAGGTCCTGCTTTTTAGTCTACTGCCTAGCTCCCTGAATTCTTGATGCAAGACCTCATCCCTCTTTCTACCTATGTCATTGGTACCAACATGTACCATGACCTCTGCCTTATCACCCTCCCCCGTCAGGATGCCCTGCAGCCGTTCAGTGACATCCCAGACCCTGGCACCAGGGAGGCAACACACCATTCTGGAGTCACATTGACGGCCACAGTAGTGCCTATCTGTTCCCCTGACTATAGAATCCCCTATTACTATTGCTCTTCCTCTCTTTCCCCCTTCCCGTACAGACAGGCTGCTTGCAGTGCCAGAAGCTTGGCTCTGTCCGCACTCCCTGGAGGAACCAGCCGCATCAGCCTCCAAAATGGAATACCGATTTGCAAGCAGGACCCCAGGGGACTCCTGAACTACCTGCCTGTTGCTCTTGGACTGCCTGGTGGTCACCCATTCCCTTCCTTCCTCAAGTCCCTTCAGCTGCGGTGTGACCACCTCTCTATACGTGCTATCCACAATGCTCTCAGACTCGCAGATGCTCCACAGTGTTTCCAGCTGCCATTCCAGCTCTGAAACCCGAGCTTCCAGGAGCTGCAGCTGGACACACTTCCTGCACACATGCTGGTCCCGGGGACTGGAAATGTTCCTGGATTCCCACATGCAGCAAGAGGAACAAACCACGGCTTCAAGATCTCCTGCCATGACTAAACCCTTTAAATTTAAAACTATAGAAGATTATAATAAAAAAAAAACAATTAAGTCTTGCTAAAACAATGACTTACAATTCAATCCACTTTGAAAAATACCCACCAGGACTTACTCACCAGTCAGCTGTGCTCTTTTGAAGCTCTCGGCTCCCCTCACTCTGAGGACAGGTAGGAAATGAAAGGAGTTCCTCGCTCCCTCCTCACCGAAGTTCCTCAGTTATCAAACTTCCACTTTAGCACTCTAATGCAACCCAAGTCAGCACTCCAATGCAAATAAAGTCAGCACTGTAAGATGGCCCACTTTTATACTGACTGACTGTAGCCCCTGAAAACTGGTTTAAGCCAATTCCCTAATTAACAAGGTGCAGCTGCAAGCAGAGCCTGAGTGAACCCTGTTTAAAGCTGGTCTAAAACTCACCTTCTCCAACCCAAGCAGCAACTGTTAAATTAATCTGCTAAATAAAGGACAGATTAGATTTAAGATTAAATTAACCCTTAATTATTCTCAGTTACCAAATTTATAGCACTCTAATACAACCCCGGGTGTCCCCATGCTTCCCTGATGCCTCCCTCCAGGTGCTCCTACAAGCTGCCAGGGAAAAGAGGGATATACTATTCCCTAGGGACAGGGGGAGGAGAGCTGGCAACATCATCAAAAAGCTAGCTGTCGCTAGCAGATGAGGTCAGCAGCTGTGGGGTAAAGCCAGGAATCTGGATTCAGTGCTGTCAATTGGCTCAATGACCTCATCCGGGCACTGAAAGTCAGCACCTTCAGCCTTGGGTCTTGCCTCTGACAAAGCAGGAGGGTGCGTTGGGTGGAGAAGGATCAACCCCCACCACCCACCCCACCCCGCCAGACCTGGACAAAGGGTCAGGGGATGCAAGCAAACTGACTGCACCATGGTGCAATGGCCCTGAAAGGAGGCCGTTTGTCAGTGTCGACCCTCGCGAGGTCCCTACAAAGGGGCCGCATGCGGGAGGCATCTGTGTGTCCCCATTAGTGGGAGTCTATGACTTGGGTTTTTTCTCGCCGGGGGAACAACAGCTTCCATCCATTTGTCTGCAGGAGAAGATTGCACACAATCGGAGAGAGCGGGCCAAGACTGGTGGTGGACTTCTGATTCTCCATGTCTTGACCCGAATGGAGGATGTGGCCATGGAGCTGGCTGCATCGCAGGATGGACAGAGCATCACAGTTGGAGAGGCAGGGGCACCTTCCCAGGACAGTGAGTGAGCTCATTATGAGGCACAAGATTGTATCTGTAGCTATGGAGCCATGCTGCTCATCAGGAATTCAGTGCCTAGAGGGGTCTGCAAAATAGGGTGTGTGATATGTCGCGAGGGGAGGCCCTGAACCCTTACATGTCCCTCTCATGCAGGTCAGGTGCCTACTCAAGGAGCCTCTCAGACTGTGGGAGAGCCTGCCACCTCTTAGGGGGCAGGATAGCGCCCCAGAGGGCCCAGCATCACCTCACACCCCTGGACCCTCCACCAGCACAGATACTTGCACGTCAGTGGGTTTGCACTTGCGGGTTAGATCTGGGCACACAACCTGGTGGACACAGCACTGATGCACCCTAACAGCTGAAAGAGGCTGTGACAGCCCAGGCCTCCTCCATCGTCCACACCTGGGTGCGCATAGCCTCGGAAAATCTTCGATCCCTGTCTCTCCCATGTTGCACCATTCGAGTGTCTTTCCCAGATCATACTTATTTTTAGAATTACTTCCAGCCCCTGCTCCAGCCAGAATACACCTCCCCTTTAAGAGGTACAGGATGACTTTAAGTAGTACACGTTAGTTTTACCTAGTGCTCGCCTGTCACAATTTTGCACCCCCGCTACTCAACAGCGCACTTAACGCTGGCTACATGCTACATTCTTTTAATTGAGCAGGAGTCAAAGACCTGCTGAGTATTTTCTGTTTTTATTCAGATTTCCAGCATCTGCAATATTTTCATTTTGAACAAATTCTTGAAGAGAGTTCCAAATTGTCTCTTTGTTAAATTCTGTAAACCTCTACACTCAGAATGAATTTTCACTCAATAGGAGCGTGGACTGGAAAATCAGGAATGCTGCCATGGCACTGACCTGTACCCTATTTGCCTCACAGTGCTTCCATAGAGCAAATCTCTGCACTGGGAGTGGAACCTTACAGAATTTACCATGCAGTGCTAAACAAGGTGTGACTGGTTTATGAGACTCTAATTTATTATATGGCATTGTACAAGAGGTTTAGATGTAAGACAGTGGTTATTAAAGCCCATTTGAAAGGAAATAAACCCAATGGGGAAGTTTTAACAGGTAAGTATGTTGTTAAATTTGGAGAAAAATGAAGTGCGGCAGCAATCCGGCTCTGACACGCCAACCTCTGGGTTTACCTGTGGTGTGTTTGGTTGCGTGCGGGTATACTGCTCTGCGGGTGCAGATGGGTGGACAATTAAGACACCATTTATGTTGATAATTGTGGAAAAATGAGGGCTTTTTGACATGAATTTCACTTTCTCTTGGATTTAATACCTTCACCACGGGTCCCAGCAGCTGAAGAGATGTGAGAAGTGTCAGATCTAGCAGGCAAACGCCCGCTAATCTGGCACTGCTTGTGGACCAGCAGAAATACTTCCCCTAGTTCCTCACTCAAACCTGCTTCCCTCCCTGCAAACGGCCTCCCTCTCCCTTGTGATCCGATCATCCTCACAACCTCCATGATCACCCCGCACCCCCCCGACTTTCTATCCACGATGTCCCCATGACCTTCCATCCAGTATTTTCCCTCTCCCCCCATCCATGGTCTCGCCATCCCTCCTGTCTGCTCCCTGGCTGCAGCATACCAGTACAGGCCTTCCCACCTGACAGGTAACCAGACGATCAATCTGGCTGGCAGCTAGCTGGGAAACAGAGATTTATTTTTAACATGAGGCCCTGACATATTCAGCAGGACTCCTGCATTATCCACATTTCTGCATTTACTGATCACTCCAACTACCACCACACTCCGCGACACCCCACCCCCCCCACCCCCGCCCCACCCCCAACCTTCGTTGCTCCTTCCCACTCCTCTCCTTCTCCCCACAAATATCAGGGCCAATATCAGAATTAAAATCATAATTGAGAAGGTTTAGGTAATCCACTGCAATGTGGCCTAAGCAGGGATAGGTGTAGGGCATAAAGCCTTGGTCAGACCCCATCTAGAGCACTGTGATCAGTTCTGAGCACATCGCAGGTAAGTTATATTAGCCTCGGAAGGCGCACAACACAGTTTCACCAGAATGATATTGGGACGAAAAGGATGAAATTATGAGGAGAAGTTGCATAAACTTGCCTGTATTCCCTTCAGTACAGATATGGTTAAAATGATAAAAGGGTGCAATAGGATAGATGAGGAGAAATTATTTCCTCAGAGAGGGAATCCAGAACAATGGGGCCGAACCTTAAAATTAGAGCCAGGCTATCCAGGAGTGAAAACAGGAGCTGCTTCTTCACACAAAGGGTAGTTGAAATCTGTAACCCTGTCTCCCATAAAGCTATCGATGCTGGGTCAATTGAAACTTTCAAGACTGAGGTCGATAGAATTTTGTAAAGTAAAAGGATCAAAGGACATAGAGCAAAATAGAAATAAATGCTTTCCAAGTACAGAACTGCCATGATCTAAATGAATGTCGGATCAGGCTTGAGGGTTGAATGACCTACTCCTATTCCAATGTTTGTATGACTGAATCAATTCTAAACTTTTAAGAAACAGTTTAAGTTTTATTTCTCCCAAGTAACAGAAAACATCTTACTACAAAAGAAGAAGGTAATAAATTTTGCTCCCCCCCCCCAATTAAGCATCTAAGTGTAAACCGCAAACAAAAGAATTCAGTACAAGTACAACTTTTCCAAAAATAAAATACAGGTGGACAATGAAAGCTGCGACCGTAAATAAACCTTCCAATTTAAATAGGCTGTCAGTTAAATCAGTAAATATAAAACTTTTAATAATGGATAAAAATTACCCAAAGCAGTTCTAAACCTCTGCGGGTCAAGTGTACTGATACTGAAGAATTACAAAGACATATTACTGTAGGTAAGAATAGATTCATTCACACATACCAAAATAAGTTTTCACATCAGTCTCGCAATAACAAGGAATGTAACGTTTACATGATAGTTCTGGTGTTACTTTGTGTATTGATGAACATTTTCCTTCTAGGTCAGCTGTGTGCTGGAATCTTTCGGCCATGCAAAAACAGCACTGAATGAATCTTCCAGTCGGTATATAAAGTACCTAGGATTGCAGTTCAGCGAAAAGAACAGCACTTTAACTGGAGGTAAGGCCGCAGGTAATGTCCCACAAACTGTAATTAGATCAATGACCAGAAACTGTGGGCTGGATTTACCATGCCCCTGACGCAGGGGTTGTGGCGGAGGGGGGGAATGGGGTCCGGAAAATACCTCCAGGAGAGGCTCGTGACGGGCCTTGACGCTGGGAAGGTCCCGCTCCATTTTACCAGCGGCAGCAAGGCCTCGTGACAGCACTCCCTACCCTGCCGCACGGCGACGGAGGCGTAATTTAAATATTAAAATAAATGGTAATTAATGAATAATAACTTACCTTGTAGCAACAGCCGTCCTGCTACGATATTCTAGCCAGTTGCCGGAACTCCCGTGCCTTCGGATCTCTGTTCGGAGACCCGAGGTGTAACACTGGTGGGGAGGGGGCAGGAGTGAAATTTTCAGGGTGGGGGGGTATAGGGGGGAAACTTTTCTGATTAGTTGAGGGTTAAAGTTAATAAAGTTTGGGAGGGCAAGGTCATGATCGGAATAAAAGTTTTTTGGGGGGTGAAAGGGCAATTAATAAATTGATTAGTCATTGGGAGTGTAGGAGAGAGGATTGAAAATGTGAAAAAATGTCTAACTTTATTTTTCAACATTCTGTGACATTAAAAATTTTAATGAGTCCGAAGGGCCTGAAGCCCTTTAAAATGGCGCCGGTGCCTGCACCATTGCACCGGATGCCGTTGTCAGGGATGGAGCGCCCAGCCCCTCTACATCATTAGGGGCGGATGTTCTGCCCCATCCATGTAAATGAACCACCGCGCTAAATATAACGGCGGCTCAGCAGCGCACATCTCGTGCACGCGCCATGCTGTTTTGGCGGCGAGCTTTAAAAATTCAGCCCTCTGTTTTTGATGGTGTTGGTTGAGGGATAAATGTTGATCAGGGCAGTAGGAGAACTCCCCAACTCTTCCTTGAATCATGTCACAGACTTCACTTTAATTTCTCATCTAAAAGGCAGCACCTTTGACAATGCAGCACTGAAGTGTCAGCCTATATTATATGCTCAAGTCCTGGACTGGGGATTGAGCTCTTGACCTTCAGTTTGAAAGACTAGAGTATGACTAATTTAGCCCAGGTTGTCTTTGGGTTGAGCATTATAAATTACTATTCAAATTACTGTTGTGAGGGAGACTAAACTACTTCACTTTATATGTTTCACACATCTCTGTGAATCCTTGTCCATTGATATGAATGTGTTGTCGAAGCAGTATGCCATGAAATAGGATTGTCTCACATATTCTCCGGATTGTGTTCGAAGGAAGTTTGGCTTACGCAGCTTTGCCAGATTTCAGTGTGAACTCAAAAAGAGTTGATTCCATGTTCCCAGCAGGGAGCAGCAGTCATAGGGATTCCATCATGGGAAATCATGGATATGCAAGCAATAATTTTCCATTCATTACAGCTAATGTATGAAGAGTCATGTTCCTCTTTGAGTGACATTGGGAGCATGGAATGTCAGAAAAAATTAATGTGGATAATTTAGTATAAAACTTAAAAAGACAAAAACAGTTTAAAAAGGAATACATTGTTATTGCATGACAAGTTTGTATACATACTGCAAGCTTTCACTTTTGATATGAATCCATAGTTGATAAAACCTTGTTGAAAGATGTGACACCGAATTCCAATAAATTAGCAACTGATTCTTCTTCCAGCCAGAGTATATACCTACTGTTTAGAGAAGACTCGTCTTGTCTCTCGGCCACCTAAACAGTGCAATTTTAATATTTTCTACTTGATGAGTGATGGTCTGTCAACTGAGGAGAAGTGTGCTTTGTACCTCAGCAATCTTTCTGCACACAGGTATGTGCCATAGTGTATTCTCTCAAAATAGACTGAGATCACAGACAAATTTTCACATGTGTATGTGTGTATATACCATATATATGAGCAGACCCTCCATAGTGTTGCTCATGGTAAACCAGAGGATGCTTTATTTATTTTATTAAGCTGATGGTGGGAAGTCTGACAGAAAAAAAGTGGATTGTATATACACTTGAAAAAAATGTAGGGCCACAGGCTTAGAACAGGGGATAAATTGAATAGTTCCCTTTAACACTGCCTGAAGATTGCAGGAACATTCCTGTGGAGGCAGAGCCAGGCTGGCAATCGCTGTAGGTGCAGGCTGAAAGGGGCAAGGTAACTAAGGCAGGGGGGTGGTGGGGAGTGGGGGGGGGGGGTGTCATTCTGCTGTTTCTGTTCACTGCGCAGTTCAAGTGTGGTCTGCCCCAAGCCCCCAATGATTGTAAGGTCCCCATGGGCTCCAACAACAGACAAGATATTAAGGGAAACCTCACTTCTGATTCACTCCACTCCAGAAGTTTGCACTTCAGTTGCAAGCTCCAGCTGTTGAACATCCACATCAGTTTCAGATTAAACTTGAAGCTGCAGAGCTGTTGTGTAATAAATTGAGTGCAATATTATTGTGTGCAGTGCATTTCTCTGTGCTACATCCTTCAGTGCGATTGTGATCCATTCTATACACCTGAAAAGTCCAATTCAGCATGGAAACTAGAAACTATATCAAATGCAGGGTAGAAAAGTCCTTTCTGATGTTTCTGCTGCTGAAATTAGTTTGAGCTGTCCAGTTGGGCTGGTAGTTTTCTATCAAGAATATTACTCTTATGTGTTGCATTAAAGTGAACACAAGATAGCAACAGCGAAGCATCATTTAAGCAATGTGGTATACTATTCTATTCGGCACAGGTATATGAATCAGAATGTACAGGAGGAGGTGACAACAGCCGAGAAAGTTCGAAACAGGGACAAGTTTCTTGCTCTAAAGCAAGCTTTAAGAAACCTGGGTTTCAACAGTCTGGTAAGATGCATCATCAGTTCTGAACTGTCATTTTACATCTTGCAATGTTTTGAAACCACAATGTAAAGTATTACTTCAGGGTTGTTCTGGCATTAATGCAGGAGATTTGCAAATCATTTTACATTTTTAAAATTCATTCATGGGATGTGGGCGTCACTGGCCAGGCCAGCATTTATTGGCCATCCCTAATTGCCATTGAGAAGGTGGTGGTGAGCTGCCTTTTAGATTTATTTAGATTTAGATATACAGCACTGAAACAGGCCCTTCGGCCCACCGAGTCTGTGCCGACCATTAACCACCCATTTATACTAATCCCATATTCCTATCACATCCTCACCTGTCCCTATATTCCCCTACCACCGACCTATACTAGGGGCAATTTATAATGGCCAATTTACCTATCAACCTGCAAGTCTTTTTGGCTGTGGGAGGAAACCGGAGCACCCGGAGGAAACCCACGCAGACATAGGGAGAACTTGCAAACTCCACACAGGCAGTACCCAGAATTGAACCCGGGTCGCTGGAGCTGTGAGGCTGCAGTGCTAACCACTGCGCCACTGTGCCACCTTCTTGAACCGCTGCAGTTCACGTGGGGTAGGCACACCCACAGTGCTGTTAGAAGGGAGTTCCAGGATTTTGACCCAGCGACAGTGAAGGAACGGCGATATAGTTCCACGTCAGGATGGTGTGCGACTTGGACGGGAACTTGCAGGTGGTGGTATTCCCATGCATTTGCAGCTCTTATCCTTCTAGCTGGTAGAGGTCGTTGGTTTGGAAGGTGCTGTCTAAGGAGCCTTGGTGCATTGCTGCAGTGCATCTTGTGGATGGTACACACTGCTGCCACTGTGCATCGGTGGTGGAGGGAGTGAATGTTTGTAGATGGTGTGCCAATCAAGCGGGCTGCTTTGTCCTGGATGGTGTCAAGCTTCTTGAGTGTTATTGGAGCTGCACCCATTGAGGCAAGTGGAGAATATTCCATCACACTCCTGACTTGTGCCTTGTAGATGGTAGACAGGCTTTGGGGAGTCAGGAGGTGAGTTACTCGCTGCAGGATTCCTACCCTCTGGCCTGCCCTTGTAGCCACAGTATTTATATGGCTACTCCAGTTCAGTTTCTGATCAATGGTAGCCCCTAGGATGTTGATAGTGGGGGATTCAGCGATGATAATGCTATTGAATGTCAAGGGGCTATGGTTAGTGTTGGCCAGGGGCTGCAAGAAATACAGAATCTGTTCCAAACTGTTGAACAGTTCATGAACTATAGTAACTGGAGCTCAGACACTGGCCTATGCTGGTAAAAACCAGTTTGAACTAATTAATTTATGTGACAACACAAAGGAGAGATCACAGGAATAGAGCCTTATTTGGACACGGTGTGATACCGGGGTCTTTGGGCCTGGGCCAATAAGGAGAAGATACGAACGAGGTGAGCAGGCTTAAACCAACCGGAAAGAGACAGCACAGTTTTGAAGAGATAAGAAAGAGAATAAGTAAAGAATAAGTATAGAGATTCTCAGGCATAGAGCCAGCGAGAAACTCCAGAGACCAACCATCGCGGAAGTGGAAGACCCTGCGTGAGCAATGCGGCGACGACGTAAAAGGGAGAGAGAACGGAATGCCTGGCCAGCGTCAGGTCTCCCCTTTCTCGGGTATTATCCTTTGTTTTCTGTGACTAGGTCAGGGAAAGGTCAGAGGAACCTCGTGGGTGTGCTTATCAATTCTAGCTAGCTTTGTTATTAACTGTATAACCCAGTTTGAGTTGCATGCTTTTGTCTAACCAAGTGTATAAGCCTTATTCTTACATTGTACAACAACGTGAATAAAGTAAAGTGATAGTTAAAGAAAGGACTGAGTTTCCTCCTCTTTGTAAGAATATCTGTAACCCGATATCCCAAACACCCAGCCTGAGCCTGAATTAAGAGGACTTAGTCCCACGTGACGGCCTGGATCAAGTGGGTGAAGGGAATAAAGGGGCCAAGGGGGAGTTGACTCCGTGCCACGGTTTACAGTTAGATGCTCTCTTATTGGAGATGGTCATTGCCTGGCACTTGTGTGGCGCGAATGTTACTTGCCACTTATCAGCCCAAGCCTGGATATTGTCCAGGTCTTGCTGCATTTCTACACAGACTGCTTCAGTATCTGAGGAGTCACGAATGGTGCTGAACATTGTGCAATCATCTGCGAACATCCCCACTTCTGACCTTATGATTGAAGGAAGGTCATTGATGAAGCAGCTGAAGATGGTTGGGCCTAGGACACTACCCTGAGGAACTCCTGCAGTGATGTCCTGGAGCTCAGATGATTGACCTCCAACAACCACAACTTTGTGCTAGGTATGACTCCAGCCAGCAGAGAGTTTTCCCCCAGATTCCCATTGACCTCAGTTTTGCTAGGGCTCCTTAATGCCATACTCGGTCAAATGCTGCCTTGATGTCAAGGGCAGTCACTCTCACTTCACCTCTTGAGTTCAGCTCTTTTGTCCATGTTTAAACCAAGGCTGTAATGAGGTCAGGACCTGAGTGACCCTGGCGGAACCCAAACTGAGCATCACTGAACAGGTTATTGCTAAGCAAGTGCCACTTGATGGCACTGTTGATGACACCTTCCATCACTTTACTGATGATTGAGAGTAGGGTGATGGGGCGGTAATTGGCCGGGTTGGACTTGTCCTGCTTTTTGTGTACAGGACATACCTGAGTAATTTTCCACATTGCAGGATAGATGGCAGTGTTGTAGCTGTACTGGATTAGCTTGGCTAGGAGCGCGGCAAGTTCTGGAGCACAGGCCTTCAGTACTGTTGCCAAAATATTGTCAGGGCCCTTAGCCTTTACAGTATCCAGTGCCTTCAGTCGTTTCTTGATATCACGCGGAGTGAATCGAATTGGCTGTAGTCTGGCATCTGTGATGCTGGAGACTTCAGGAGAAGGCCGAGATGGATCATCAACTCGACACTTCTGGTTGAAGATTGTTACAAATGCTTCAGCCTTATCTTTCGCACTGATGTGCTGGGCTCCCCCATCATTGAGGATGGGGATATTTGTGGAGCCACCTCCTTCAGTTAGTTGTTTAATTGTTCACCACCATTTATGGCTGGATGTGGCAGGACTGCAGAGCTTAGATATGATCCATTGGTTATGGGATCGCTTAGCTCTGTCTATCGCATGCTGCTTACGCAGTTTGGCACGCAGACAGTCCTGTGTTGTCGCTTCACCAGGTTGACACCTCGTTTTGAGGTATGCCAGGTGCTGCTCCTGGCATGCCCTCCTGCACTCTTCCTTGAACCAGGGTTGGTCTCCTGGCTTGATGGTAATGGTAGAGTGGGGGATATGCCGGGCCATGAGGTTACAGATTGTGGTTGAGTACAGTTCTGCTGCTGCCGATGGCCCACGGCGCCTCATGAATGCCCAGTTTTGCATTGCTAGATCTGTTCGAAATCTATCCCATTTAGCACGGTGATAGTGCCACACAACACGAAGGAGGGTATCCTCAATGTGAAGGCGGGGCTTCCTCTCCACAATGACTGTGCGGTGGTCACCCCTACCAATACTGTCATGGACAGATGCATCTGCAGCAGACAGATTGGTGAGTACGAGGTCAAGTATGTTTTCCCGTCTTATTGGTTCCCTCACCACCTGCCGCATACCCAATCTAGCAGATATGTTCTTTAGGACTCAGCCAGCTCGGTCAGTAGTGGTGCTACCAAGCCACTCTTAGTGATGGACTTTGAAGTCCCCCACCCAGAGTACATTCTGTGTCTTTGCCACCCTCAGTGCTTCCTGCGTGCCGTTCAACATGGAGGAGTACTGACTCATCAGCTGAGGGAGGGCAGTAGGTGGTAATCAGCAGGAGGTTTCCTTGTCCATGTTTGACCTGATGCCATGAGACTTCATGGGGTCCAGAGTCGATGTTGAGGACTCCCAGGGCAACTCCCTCCCTACTGTATACCACTGTGCTGCCACATCTGTTGGGTCTGTCCTGCCGGTGGGACAGGACATAGCCGGGGATGGTGCTGGCAGTGTCTGGGATATTGTCTGTCAGGTATGATTCTGTGAGTATGACTATGTCAGGCTGTTGCTTGATTAGTCTGTGGGACAGCTCTCCCAACTTTGGCACAAGCCCCCAGATGTTAGTAAGGAGGACTTTGCAGGGTCGACAGGGCTGGGTTTGCCATTGTCATTTCTGGTGCCTAGGTCGATGCTGGGTGGTCCGTCCGGTTTAATTCCTTTTTTCCTGTTTTCAATCCAACTACCTTCCTTTGTCAACTCAAAATAATGAGGTGCAGCTGGTATCGGCAAACCAAATCACCAATGATGCTGTTTAAGTCTTACTCTCTCATTACCATTTTTGATTGTAATTCAAACTAATTATTACCTTACTTTTCTGCTTGTTACCAAATATGGGTGCAGTTTTCTCTGGCTCTGGGGCCACAGTTGGAGCAGAATCTGGGAAGCACGAGCCACAATTTACCTTTTTGGGCCTCTTCTGACTTTGGCTGCAACCTCCTGTTCAGTTGACTTGGTGGGAAAGTTATTACCGGTTCCACTGTTGAGCTGTTGGTTAAAATAACAGTTGGACCACGATGATGTCATGAGGTCTGAATATATATATTTATACGAGGACCCCACCTGATTCCAGCAGGTGTCCTTCTTGCCTGCTCAGAAAATGGTTAAAATTGTAATCTGCTGGAAGTGGGACATCAGCAAGTGAGTTCTATGAATGATTTTAACTGTCTGCCTGTCCAGATTGCCACTGGCGGGCTGGATTAAAATTGTCCCTATTGTTTTTTGCCCTAAGTTTTGTGCATTATAATTCTTTTTAATTAAACAAGTCTACCCTTTAACCTACCGCAGGACTTTACATACTGCAATAGCAGACATTTTCTGCTCTGCTCCTTAATAACACCCAAAAAATCCCCAGACCTAATGCACAGGAAACACAAGTGTTAATCCTTTGCTCCTATGCTTCTCCTACAAGTCCTGAAGCTCAACTTCCTCTATGGGTTATGCGGTGTCTGCACCCGAAATGAAGAACTGCCAATGAATGTCCATTTGCTCTGCTCATAGATTTCCTCTAATAGCATCAGGTGCATTTCAGGGGAAGACTATCCTCATAAAAAAGTGGAGCTACTGTTTTCGGAAGTGCTGCTTGTGTTTTAAAGAACTGGCTGATATTGTCATGGAAGATCTTTATTTTTGATTTATTCAATAAAAATAGATTTTGCCTTTTCAATACTTTTGCTGAATATTGTCACTTTTTAAAAATTAAAGCAGGAACAATGGGTAAAAATCCTGGGAAAACCCTACATTGGGTTTTCTTGCTAATTAATGAGAGCTAACTTAAGTACTATGCCTGACATTGTAAATTAAAGGTTTCATTAGTTGTGATATGATAATGCTTATACTGAACTATATTTTTAATCCTGCTTGTGATACGCCCTGGGTAAACACAGTTGAGAGGTGACATAATGGGAAACTCTCGTTTGGGCCTTCCTTGTCTAAATGTTTTATTGGTGTGAAAGGTTTAAAAGGAAAACAGTGGTCAAAAAGTAAACTTCAGTGAAATCCAGTAGAAACAGGCAGCCTGCTGTGTGAGAACTGAAAGATAAATACCTTAGCAGAATTTCAGAAGCCCAGATGTAGGTAGAGCCAAGACTAAATAACTGGGTGATAAGGCCACCCTGTTTTTCTTGCTTTTACCATCTTCTAATGCTTTTCCACCATTATCCAGTTGGGTGAGTCTGCACTTGCCTGGCTCCATTCTTATCTGTCTAACTGCAGCCAGAGCATCACCTGCAATGGTTCCCCTTCCTGCTCATGCACCATTAACTCTGGTCTCCCCTAAGGATCTATCCTTGGCCCTCTTTTGCTCATTTCTACACTGCCCCTCAGCGACATCATCTGAAAACGTAGCGTCAGTTTTCACAGGTACGCTGAAGACACCCAGGTCTACCTCACCACCAGCTCTCTCAACCCAGCCACTGTTTTTAAATTATCAGACTACTTGTCTGACATCCAATACAGAATGAGCAGAAATTTCCTCTCATTAGACAATGGGAAGACTGAAGCCATTGTCTTTGGTCCCCATTACAAATTCCATTCACTAGCCACCAACTCCATCTCTCTCCCTGTCAACTGTTTGAGTCTGAACCAGACTGAATCACTGAATTGTTACAGTGCAGAAGGAGGCCATTTGGCCCATTGTGCCCACACTGGCTGTCTGAAAGAGCAATTCCCTCAGTTCCATTCCCCTGCCTTCTCCCCGTAACCCTGCACATTCTTCCTTTTCATTTAACTGTCCAATTCCCTTTTGAATGCCTCCACCACATTCTCAGGCAGCACTTTCCAGACTCTAACCACTCACTGCGTGAGTTTCTCCTCACTTTTGGTTCTCTCATTCTCAATCCTTTCACGAGTGGGAACAATTTCTCTCTATCTACTCTGTCCAGACCCCTCATGATTTTGAATACCTCTATCAAATCACCTCTCAGCCTTCTCTTCAAAGAAAACAGTCCTACCTTCTCCAATCCATCTTCAGAACTGAAATTCCTCATTCCTGGAACCATTCTTATGAAGCTTTTCTGTACTGTCTCCAATGCCCTTACCTCTTTCCTAAAGTGCGGTGCCCAGAATTGGATGCAATACTCCAGCTGAGGCCAAACTAGTGTCTTATACAAGTTCAACATGACTTCCTTAATCTTGTATTCTATGCCCTAATTAATAAAGCCTAGGATACTCTATGCTGTAATTAACTGCTCTCAACCTGTCCTGCCACCTTCAATGACTTATGCACATATGCACCTAATTCCCTCCTTTCCTGCACCCCCTTTAGAATTGTACCCTGTATTTTATATTGTCTCTCCATGTTCTTCCTACGAAAATGAATCACTTCACATTTCTCTGCTTTGAACTTCTTCTGCCACCTGTCTGCCCATTCCACCAACATGTCTATATCCTTTTAAAGTTCTACACTATCCTCCTCACAGTTCACAATGCCTCCAAGTTTCATATCATCTGCAAGCTTTGAAATTGTGCCCTGTACACCAAGGTCTAGGTCATTAAAATATATCAGGAAAAGCAAGTGTCCCAACATTGATCCCTGGGGAACTCTACTACAAACCTTCCTCCAGCCCGAAAAACATCCATTAATGGCTACTCTTAGTTTCCTGTCACTCAGCCAATTTCATTTCCATGTTGCTACCGTGCCTTTTATTCCATGAGCTACAAGTTTGCTCACAAGTCTGTTGTGTGGCACTGTATTAAATGCCTTTTGAAAGTCCATGTACACTACATCAACAGCATTGCCCTCATCAACCCACTCTGTTACGTCCTCAAAAAACTCCAGCAAATTAGTTAAACATAATTTTCCCTTCAGAAATCCATGCTGGCTTTCCTTCATTAACTGGCATTTGTCCATGTGACTATTGATTTTATCCCGAATTATTTTTTCTGGAAGTTTTCCCACCACTGAAGTTAAACTGACTGGCCTGTAGTTGCTAGGTTTATCTTTACACCTTTTGAACAAGGGTGTAATGTTTGCAATTCTTCAGTCCTCTGGCACCACCAGTCTAAGGAAGACTGAAAAATTATGACCAGTGCCTCTGAGATTTCCACCATCACTTCCATCAGTAGGGGATGGTAGAGGCAGGAACCCTCACAACATTTAAGAAGTATTTAGGTGAGCACTTGAAACGCCACAGCATACAAGGCTACGGGCCAAGTGTTGGAAAATGGGATTAGAATAGATAGGTGCTTGATGGTCGACACAGACACGATGGGCCAAAGGGCCTGTTTCTGTGCTCTATACCTCTGTGACTCTATGACTGAGTATCCTTGGATGCATTTCATCTGGTCTTGGTGCTTAATGCACTTTAAGTACAGACAGCCTATCTAATACTTCCTCTTTAAACCCCTCTAGTGTCTGATTTACCTCCTCTTTCAACATTGCCTGGATTGCATCTTCTTCCTTCATAAAGGCAGATGCAGAATATTCATTTAATATCTCATGTATGTCCTCTGCATCCATGTGTATATCCCCTTTCTGGTCCCTCATCGGTCCACTCCTCCTTTTACCACCCTTTTACTATTTATATGCCTATGGAAAACTTCTGAATTTTCTTTAGTGCTAACTGCCAGTCTCTTTTCATTCTCCCTCTTTGCTTCTCTTATTTGCTTTTTCACTTCCCCTCTGGACCTTCTATATTCAGTCTGGTTCTCAATAGTATTTTCTACTTGGCATCTGTCATAAGCACACTTTTTCTTCTTTGTTTTTCTTCTTTATGTGACATATTTAATCCTGAGATGAGCTTCCATCCACATATCCACACCACCACTAAGACTGCCTATTTCCACCTCCTTAGTAATGCCCGACTCCACCTTGCCTCTGTTCATCTGCTGCTGAAACCCTCATGCATGCCTTTGTTAACTCTAGACCTGACTATTCCAATGCACTCCTGCCTGGCCTCTCACATTCTACCCTCCATGTTCACACCAAGTTCCATTCACCCATCACCCCCATGCTTACTGACAAACAATGCTTCGATTTTAAAATTCTCGTCTTTGATTTCAAATTCCTCCATGGCCTCGCCCCTTGTTATCTCTCTAATCTCTTCCAGCCCCACAACCCTCCGAGATATCTTTGCTCCTCTAATTCTGGCTTCTTGAGCATCACTGATTTAAATTGCTCAACCATTGTTGACCTTACCTTCAGCTATCAAGGCCCTAAGCTCTGGAATTCCCTCCCGAAACCTCTCTACCTTTCAACTGCTCTTTCCTCCTTGAAGATGCTCCTTAAAATCTACCTCTTTGACCAAGCTTTTGGTCATGTGTCCTAATAACTCCTTATGTGGCTCGCTGTCAAATTTTGCTTTATAATGACCATGTGAAGCACCTTGGGACATTTTATTACATGCAAGGTGCTATATGAATGCAAATTGTTGTTGTTTTTGTTGTCCGGAATTTGAACCTGTAAGACCATTCCAGGTATCTGCCACTGTTTGTGCAATGAACTACTTTCTGACATCAATTCTGAACATGTATTTTACCTGTTTGTATCTATGTCTCCTTTTCTTCCAGTCATGGTTCAACTTGAAATAGTGCTCAGAATAAATCTTTTCTTTTCCACTTAGTATCTTATGGGTGTGATTTTCCTGTGTTGCCCTCGGGTTGACTAGATTGCCTGGGATCAGCAAATACTGAAAAATCAAGTGGCTCACAAGTCTTCTTCTTCTTCTTTGGCCTCCTTGTCTCGGGAGACAATGGGTAAGCGCCTGCAGGTGGTCAGTGGTTTGTGAAGCAGCGTCTGGAGTGGCTATAAAGGCCAATTCTAGAGTGACAGACTCTTCCACAGGTGCTGCAGATAAAATTGGTTGTCAGGGCTGTTTCACAGTTGGCTCTCCCCTTGCGCTTCTGTCTTTTTTCTTGCCAACTGCTAAGTCTCTTCGACTCGCCACACTTTAGCCCCGCCTTTATGGCTGCCCGCCAGCTCTGGCGATCGCTGGCAACTGACTCCCACGACTTGTGATCAATGTCACAGGACTTCATGTCGCGTTTGCAGACGTCTTTAAAGCGGAGACATGGATGGCCGGTGGGTCTGATACCAGTGGCGAGCTCACTGTACAATGTGTCCTTGGGGATCCTGCCATCTTCCATGCAGCTCACACGGCCAAGCCATCTAAAGCGCCGCTGATTCAGTAGTGTGTATAAGCTGGGGATGTTGGCTGCCTCGAGGACTTCTGTGTTGGAGATACGGTCCTGCCACCTGATGCCAAGGATTCTCCGGAGGCAGCGAAGATGGAATGAATTGAGACGTCGCTCTTGACTGACATACGTTGTCCAGGCCTCACAAGTATTGCTTCCTTTAAAGGTGCACACCATGACTCACCTGATTTTCACAAAACCCCAGCAATCCAGTGCGCCTGAATGCATACTAGGAAAATCTCTCCTTATGCACTTCTATAAAGTTTCTTTCCATTGACTTCCTTCAAGATCCGAGTTTTTCTAACTTGATCTCGTAACTCATCCACTAACAGTAGTGATTAGCTTGTAGTCCTTCTTTGCACTGCTTCCAAAAACATAGGCCCCAATTTGAACTCCTCCTAGTTGGTGGAAAATGGGACCAGGGATCGTTAAAATTATGTCAGCCACTTATTCCCTGCCTTCCCTCTGTGCCCTTATCTTTCCTGCTCTTTTGAGTAGGAAACAAGACAACCATAGGAAGGAAGTGGGTCCTCCTTTAAGTATAGCAATATGATCCGATGATATCATCAGGACCTGATTTGCAATGTAGATGAAGGTCTGACTGGGAGTGTGGTTATGGCTTTCCTGTCACGCCAGACCCATTGGTAATTGGATAAAAGCAAAATACTGCAGATGCTGGAAATCTGAAATGAAAACAAGAAATGCTGGAAAATACTCAGCAGGTCTGGCAGCATCTGTGGAGAGAGAAGCAGAGTTAATGTTTCAGGTCAGTGACCTTTCATCAGAACGGGAAGCAGAACCATTGGTAAGTGGATTGTGTGCTTAAAGAGGTTCAGCAAGTAATGCTTGACATTTTGCTGTGAGTTTCCTTGTAGGCGAGGAGGAGCAGAGATGCTCCTCCAGGCCTCACAAGGAAACCTCGAGTCTCCCTTGCCTTGGGCTCTTCCCTCTCTTCGATCGTGGCCAAAGTTGCTTTCTTCCTGAAAATGGCTAGGACACCCTCACCACCACCCCCAGATCATGCTAGAATTTACCTTCCCCTCCCCCACAATTCTTGGCCAGACCAACCCAACTGATGATAGGGGACCATTGCCACAGGTCACTGCCTGCGGCATCCAGCCATCAAATTGCTGCTCCCATGTGCTGGTCAGCTAGTAAATCTAGTTGGATTCAGGTGAGTATCTAGACTTGAAGCCTTGCCATTAAGATCAGCTGGGCCTCTATGACTCACCCACTGCTTATGCAACCCCTTTAAATTTTGGCCCTTAGATTTTATTTTCCTTGTGGTTCAGTGACCAGAACTGAACGGTATTCAATGTCTGACTAGGGAATGACATTGCTTCAGCTTGAAGACTTCAGATTTATAAATTAGAGATTATCATTGATCTATTTAGGTTTCTTAGTTTGAATTACCGGGTAGCATTCTTGCCTTTGATTCAGCAGTTGTGAGCTCAAGCCCCAATCCAAGACAAGCATATATTCCAACTTCAATGTTGGAAGTGCCATTTGTTGATTGAGACATTAAAGCAAGGTGCTGGCTATCTGTAGAGATGGATGGAAAACATCCATGGCATTATTCAAAAAAGGACAGGAAGTTCTCTGTGTCTTGGTCTGGTGACGGAATCCGTGGTTGCAAAGCTTGTTTTGTTTAGACCCAATTGAGAGGGAAACTGAAATTGAAACAGAAATGGACACCAACACTGAAACAAAAGCTAGAAAAACCAGCTTCAGGATTCTGGGGAAACTGACACTGGTTAGAACCAGATAAAAGGAGACAGAGTCCTCCCCTGATCAGGCAGACCAGGCTGATAAGGCAGATAAGGCAGATCAGGCAGAAGTGGAGTGCCAGTAAGCAGAAAAAAGCATAGCAGTTTCTTGGTACTTAAAGTAGCCAACTAACCTGACCTGGCCATACAGTGCACAGGTTGTCATTGAAGGACTCGGATAAAGAGAAGACTGGTAAATACATGCCATCAAGAATATCGTGAGCAGAGATGAGGAGGTTCTGTAGAAGTGTGCTTTGTGGTGAAGACTGCACCTATGGAGTTCAAATTGAGAGGGAACTGCTGTCGGAAGAAGAACAGTGGCTAAATCCTTGAAGAAAGGAGCTGAAAATCTACCTGAGGAACTTCAGAGTTGTGAAGAGCAGTATGACTGTAGTTTGGTGTCATATATGTTGGGTGGATTGCCCAGTGAAACCGTGAGACCCATCACTGTTGTATCTCACAGTTAAGGTGTAATTTGTAATATATATATATATATAGACCATGATCTGTCTGTTGCTTCATGTTTAATTAATGTTGATTTTGGTTTGAGTGTTAAAATAAAATTTATAAAAGTGAAATCTTGTTTGCTTGGTTTGCTTTGGTTTCCTAAATTGGGGTCAGTCAGTGGATTTGATTCTTTTGGTTTGTTGGTGGGCTCCACAGGGATTATAATAGTCTGCAATCCTCCCTCACCCAACACCACCTAAAACATATTAGCAGGCAGCCATCTTATTCGCTGGCCTGGAACCTTGTAGTGTGCACATTGATTGTTACGTTTGCCTGCATACCAGCAGTTAGTTGGATGTTAAGTATTTGGAATTCCCTCAAAATATAATAAGACTCGATACAATAGCAGGTTTTTTCAGTTAAGTCCTTGATGGGTACTTATTCTGTACGCTCAAATTATGCCTTCAAGGTATTTGAGCGAAGGGTGAATATCAAAATGAACAGTAAAATAAAAGAAAAATACTGCGGATACTGGAAATCTGAAATAAAAACAGAAAGTGCTGGGAATACTCAGCTGATCTGGCAGCATTTGTGGAGACAGAAACAGATTTAATGTTTCAGGTCTGTGACTGCTGATGAAAGATCACAGACCTGAAACGTTAACTCTATTTCCTTGGATCAGAAGACAGCTATGTATTACATCTGGAGCCTTTGGTATTTCCAGGTTATATTCAGTTGGTTTAAATCCACCATTAGAATGATCTCTCAGTTTTTAATGCATCTATCTTATTGCTTCATAGAGTGACCGGTTCCTCATTTTCCTTTTGATCCATCGGTCTTCAGCAAACTCCTGGAATTAACTTTGATACTAGAATTACCTTTGTTATGTATATATTCCATATGTTTCAGATATTCATCTGATCTATTTCTTCATTATATAGCAGTGAGTAAAATAGATTTATCAAGCTGCTGTAAGTGACCAGCGCAGATTATTTATGTGCTCAATTACAACCCAGGATACCGAGGGTAACTAATAAAACTGAGGCTGCAAACAGTCTGGGCCGACCTGCAACAGTGGCGAGAAAGATGGATGGTGGCAATAGTATATACTCTGTTGCAGAAGATGATGGTTTTAGTCGTCACAATGTTTAAATGGAGAATATTGCGACTCATCCAATACTGGTTGCCAGACAAGTAGATTGACAATACAAAGCCATTGGACGGGTTGAGAGGTAGAACTGCGAGTCATCAGTGTACATGTGGAAACTGACCCCCATGCCCAAATGATGTAGCCCAAGGGATTCATATGGATGAGGGAGAGGACTAATGACACATAGTATATATTGTTAAAATAATAGGTTTATAGTTCTAAATCACTCATACTTCACTTTTGCAATTAAAGGTGTGATGTGATCCCATTGAGAAATTGAGGCTTTGTGACTGTCCATTGCAGTCTATTTAGTATATAGTGAAGATGACATTTCTCTTACTCATTTACAGATTATTTCCTGATCAGGCTCCCATCTCTGCCACAATACTGAAGCGAGCCTAAACAAATTTACAAATTACATCTTCAGTGACTGTGACCATGGCACACAATCGTTCTTCATCTTTCTCGACCTTTCTGCACTCAATGACACAGTTGTCCACATCATTCTCCCCCAATGTCTCTCCTCCATTGTCTAGTTAAATGAGACAGCCTTCATCTGGTTTCAATTTCACTTCTCTAATCATAGCCAAAGCAGTTTCAGCAATGGCATCTATTCCTGCCCCATACAGTTGGCGTGAGAGTGGCCTAAGATCTATGCTGGCCCCTCCTGGTGAATATTTATCCCTCAATTAACATCATAAAAAAACAATAACTGGTTACTATCACATTGCTATTTCTGGGAGCGTGCTGTGCTCAAATTAGCTGCCCATTTCCTACATTATAACAGTGACTACTCTTCTTTGGCTGTAAAGTGCTTAAGGTGTCCTGAGGTTGTGAAAGGCACTATATATTAATGCAAGTCTTTCTTTCTTTCTATTCAACCTCAAATTGATCTTCCAATCTTACATCCTATACATCATAAAGACCACATACTTCCACTTTCATGGTTTGACATGCCTCTACTCTTACCTTAATCATCTTCTGCCAAAGCCTTCATCCATGGCTTTGTCACCTCTATTTCTTGGGCTGATAAGTGGCATGTAACATTCGTGCCACACAAGTGCCAGGCAATGACCATCTCCAACAAGACAGAAAAGTCATCTCCCCTTGACGTTCAATGGCATTGCCATTGCTGAATCCCCCACCATCAACATCCTGGGAGTTACAATTGACCAGAAACTTATGTAAATACTGTGGCTACAAGACCAAGTCAGAGACTGAGAATTCTGCAGTGAGTATCTCACCCACTGACTCTCCAAAGCCTGTCCACCATCTACAAGGGACAAGTCAGGAGTGTGATGGAATACTCTCCACTTGCCTGGATGCGTGCAGCTCCAACAACATTGAAGCAGCTCAACACCATCCAGGACAAAGAAGCTCACTTGATTGGCACCCCATCCACCACTGGCATACAGTGGCAGCAGTGCGTACCATCCACAAGATGCACTGTAGCAACTCGCCAACCCACCTTCAACAGCACCTTCCACACCCGTGACCTCTATCACCTAGAAGAACAAGACCAATAGACACATGGGAACACCACCACCTGCAAGGCCCCCTCCAAGCCACACACCAGCCTGACTATATCGCCATTCCTTCACTCACTCGGTCAAAATCTTGGAACTCCCTCCCTAACAGCATTGTGGGTGTACCTACACCAGATGGACTGCAGCATTTCTAGAAATCAAGGGCAATTAGGGATGGGCAATAAATGCTGGCCTTGCAGGAGCCTCAAGAAGAGGTCGAGATGGATCATCTGTTCTGCATTTCTGACTGAAAATGGTTGCAAGGTGTTTCTTGGCTTTTGTACTCAAGTGCTAGACTCTGCCATCATTGAGGATGGGGATGTTCATGGAGCATCCCCCTCCAGTTAGCTGTTTAATTGTCCACCACCATTCATGACTGGATGTGACAGGACTGCAGAGCTTTGATCTGTTGGAAAGTGGAGTCAGGGTCAGGAGAGGCCCAGCAAAGAAAATAATTTTTAACTTTTTGTAATTTACTTGTGAACCAAAAGGAGCCACAGTGTTCCTCTGGGCCCCACAAAGAAACTTTGGATTTCTCTTGTCTTCGGTTTCCCTTCCCTCCCCAGACTACCATCTCCTCCCATGAAGAATATCAGAAAATAAGAATAGAGGTTAAGCGTGGGAAAAGGAACCTAAGAGGGAGTATAGGGAAACAAAATAAAAAAACACATGAAAAGGCACTGAAGAATATTTTACTTAATGTCACTAATATGTCAATAAAAAGAGATTATTAAAAGTACAATTATTGGGGAGAGGATTGCCGATTATGTAGATGATGATCAAAAAATTATGGAGTTATTTTCTCAGTACTTCGCATCAATCTTTCCTTTAAAGAATAGATGGATAAAAGATAGTTGTTACATAGTTCAGTTAAAGGAAGAAAAAGCATCAGAGCCTGAAGGGAAACATACTAGAATCCTAAGGAAGATGATAAAGGAAATTGCAGAAGCCCTGGACATATTGGAACGTGCAACTTTGGTGGGAGTATAAAATGATAGTAGTCAATTGGTCTTTCAGTGGAATGGGTGGCTGATCCATTACTGTCCATTTAACACTGCCATTAAAGTTAAACATTCCATTCTATATTTTAGGGTTTTATTCAGTGTGAATGTGTGCCAGAAGACTGGAGAGTGGCCACTATGGTATCCATTTCTAGAATGGGAAACAAAACTAATCTAGATAATCTGTGGTAGGGAAAATTTCAGAGACTGATTAAGGATGAAATTACCACATATCTAGTTAAAGAGAAAATAGTTAGAAGTAGCCAACACAGACTTTGAAAGGACAAGCATGCTTGCAAACATATTAGTATTCTTTGAGGAGGTAACAGAATGATATATGGGGAAAATGCAGTGAATGTGTGCATGGAATTGAGGAAAGCTGTTGACAAGATGCCACACAAGAGATTGCGAAAGAAGATTAAGAAATATCTTCTTAAGATATTGGAGAATTAAGGAATTGGGGAGAATCGTAAACTAGATTAAAAATAGATGAGCAGGGAAAAAGGAGAACAGGAGTTAAGAGCAATTTTTCAGAGTGTTTGGAAATGCTTCATGGTGTCTCACAATTGTTTACTGTGTATTTTTTAAAATTAATTCATGGGAGGTGGGCATCGCTGGCAAGACAAGCATTTATTGCTCATCCCTAATTGCCCTTGAGAACTCCTGCAACGATGGCCTGGGGCTGAGATGATTGACCTCCAACAACCACAACCATCTTCCTGTGTACTGGGTGTGATTCGAGCGAGTGGAGAGTTTTCCCCTTGATTTCCATCAACTTCAATTTTACTAGGGCTCCTTGAAGCCACATTCTGTCAGATGCTGCCTTGATGTCAAGGGCAATCGCTCTCACCTAATCTCTGGAATTCAGCTCTTTTTTCCATGTGTAGAACAAGACTGGAAAAAAGACTGGAGCCAAATGATATATCAATGATTTGGATATTGACTTAGAGGCAGTGATGTCAAAATTTGCAGATGATGCAAAAATAGGAGATATTGTTAATTATTTGAAGGAAGTTATCAAGGGATATTGATAAGATGGCAGAATGGGCTAAATAATGGCACATAGAATGCAATGTCAGTAAATGGGACATGATGCATTTTGGTAAATAAAATTATAAACTATAGTTATAATATAAATGTAAGAGCCAAAGGTTTGGGGGCACAGGTTCACAGGGCGTTAAAGACAACACTTCAGGTAGATAAATCTGTGAAATAAAAATAATAGAATTCTCAGTTTCATTTCCCGAGGTGTAGAATATAAAATCCAAGAGGTAACGATGAGTCTATATAAAATCTTAATGAGATCAGTTAGAATCTTATTAAGATTTTACCTAGAGTAATTTCTAATTAAAGAACTTCAGAGGTAATTTTATAAACTCATGCTCTCAGGACTGAACTTCACTCACTTGACTCCAAATTCCCTCAGTACTTCCGATGTCTGCTCTGTGCAGGAGAAGCTCCGTCTCATGAGTGGGAACACCCATAAAGTTTCATCTTTGGAGCACTGAGCTGTAAAGTTACCCTTATAATTCACCAGTATCAACAGAAGTACTGTGGATATTTCCATAGACTTCATTAAACAATTCACAAGACACATCTTTTGTCATAGTCGTCAACCTTTTCTTGGATGACCTATGAAGTATTAAGGTCACTGCTGCTCTGTCCAGAGTGGCCAATGAAACACTATTGTTGACCCTATTGAAGAGTCTAACCTCCTTTAAATGGCAGAGAAGTGGGGAAGGTGCAGGTGAGATGGAAAATGGCTGAAGCACCTGGAAAGATGAGGATGTGGAGATCTTAACACCGGGGCCACATTTGCGTCTTGCACCAAATGGACCCTTGACAATGATGCATGACAATCAGAAGGGGGGTAGATTGTCAGTCAGGAGGATGGAAAGATCAGCAATTGGGAAAGGGGGATGTCGCCAGTCAGGAGGGTTGGGTGGGGGGGCAGGAAGCTCCAGTCAACAATTGGAACTGGGGACGAAGTCAGCCATGCTCCGATATCTAGCGCTGTAAAAATTGTATAATGTGTGCCATTGGGGCATGTTCTGCAAATTTCACTTTATAACTGCCCCCATTCACTCTAACCCTCTCCCACCCATCACGGGGAAGTTAAAATGGAGGTCTTTCTCTCTTCCTTTAGGGTACAGTAGACATCATGTAACAAATCTATAGCTTTGTGCATTCTACCTGTTCTGTCCATTAGACACCTGCAATTCCATCCCATTTTTTGAATGTCTCTGAATGATGACAGGCCTCAAAGTAAGCCCACCAACAGAAAACTACCCAAAAGAGTAGGATTGGTTTTCTTTTTCAAAGCTTCTTGTTCCTTTATCAAGCAATTGAGGCCAGCATTAGCATGGCTTAATCTGTCATTCCTCATGCCCCATATAGGAATTTGTCATGCATCAAATGGTTTGCTGCGACTACGCTTCAGAAGTACTTCATTGGTAGTGAAGCACTTTGAGACATCCTAAAAGTTTTTATTTTTTTTATTTAGAGATACAGCACTGAAACAGGCCCTTCGGCCCACCGAGTCTGTGCCGACCAACAACACCCATTTATACTAACCCTACACTAACCCCATATTCTCTACCACATCCCCACTATTCTCCTACCACCTACCTACACTAGGGGCAATTTACAATGGCCAATTTACCTATCAACCTGCAAGTCTTTTGGAGGTGGGAGGAAACCGGAGCACCCGGAGGAAACCCACGCAGACACAGGGAGAACTTGCAAACTCCACACAGGCAGTACCCAGAATCGAACCCGGGTCGCTGGAGCTGTGAGGCTGTGGTGCTAACCACTGCGCCACTGTGCCGCCCATGCGCCACTGTGCCGCCCATAGTTAGTATATAAATGCAAGATCTTTCTTTACAGTATCTGTTAAAACATCTGTCTACTTTTCATTCCACAAGAAATTATCTTCTCTGAACAAAAATGTCTAATTAGATGTACACCAGCATTATATTTTAATTTTGTGGGCTCTCCTTTCATGAGAATGTTTGTAAAATTGGCTTTCATTCCTTCTCTCGCACTCACACACTCAGACTGGAAAGAAAACTCACAGATGGGCACCTCCAACCACCATTTTAATCTGCTAGAAGAAAAGGTCTTTATTTTTAATCTGATCCATCATAATTTTGCAAAATATATGTGCAGATGTGCAGGGTTACCATGCCAGACGTTTTCCATCAACCCCACCATAGGACTACTGAATGTTCAGAATATCAGATTTTCATTATTTCTACTTTGACGTTAACTGATTTGCTCGAATGGATATCCTTCAAAGGGTTAAGAAAACTGGGTCATTGTCAACCTCTTTAATTAATGCTGACTATTTTAATAGCACAGAAAATAGTGAAAAGAATCAGAAGTTGCTTAAATCCAGGATGTTCTCTGAACCTAAACTTCCCAGAGCCTGTTTCATTATACCGAATCTTTTTGTTTTAGGCTCAACATTTTTAAAACTACTTAGTGGAAATTTCAAATGTGTACTTGAAAAGGGAAAGCACTCAAATTGTAATAATATTGTCAAGAAAATATGCTATGCTGAATGAGGATTTTTAATTCATCGGTTGGAAACCTACGTTAAACCTCTAAAAAGGAAAGCTGAAATCCGACATTTAACTTTTAAAAAGCTAGCAGCCAATACCTCACATTCCAGGACATTGAAGTGGAAAGACATGTTTAAAAAGGATCCCATCCAGGACAATGGCTTGAACAGTTGAGTACATTTTCTAAGATCAGCCTCGTTAGCAAGACATTCAAAGCCATCTTGGAGTATTCACCAGTGGAGATGTACCTCTGGGGGTAAACATGGAAACAATACAACCTGAGAGAGATTTGGGATTCTTAGACTTTGGACCTCATTAAAGAAAAAAAACTGAGAGAACCATGTGACAGTCCTCCCCCTACACCACCACCTCCCCTCCCCCCCCCCCCACCCATAGTCTGTGGAAACTTGGAGTTTTTTATTACACACAGCAGACAAGCTTTGGGAGCTAACCCATGCAAGACCCTGGTAGGGCTGTCTCTCTCTCTCTCTCTCTCTTTCCAGGTAACATCATAAGTTTCAAAATTTATCTGCAACTGTGGAAAATCCAAGTCTACCACTGCTACAGACAGAGACCCTGGGGGAGAAAGCCACCTACATCACTGTCTCCAAGAAAACCCTGAAACAGGTGGACAAGTTGCACATGCACTTCTACCAGCCAGAGACTTTGGAGCCATGAATTCAGTTGGAAGAGAGCTGAATTACCAGACCCCACAGATTGGATATTATTTTACTTGTTCAGGACTCTAATCCAGCCCAAACTATTCTTCATCACTCTGTAACCTATTGTGTGTGTGTGTATGTGTGATTCTCGTGTGTGTGTGTGTGAGTGTGAAAGTTGGAACGTAGTGTATTGTTGTTTAGATCGGGATTTGATTTTAAGTGCAATAATCACTTTCTTGTTTAAACTCAAGAAAACCTGTTCAATTGGTTCTTTTATGATCACAGTACATAAAGGGTTAAACACTAAAATAAAGGGTTAAACACTCACTGACTTGGTAAGCACCTTCACTGTTTAAAAGGAATAAACTCTATTGCGGTCAAACAAGGAGAGGGACACGAGATGGGCCTTTTGACTCCTCCTCACCTGATCGTAACAATATGAATGTGAAGTAAAAACATCAAACCCATGTGTTTACTGGGAGCAGAAAATAAAAGGAAATTTGTCATAGTACAAGAAAAGAATTATGTAGCAATAATGACTTAAAAAGGATAGAACAGGATATTTTGTATTTGGGGGAAAGCTAGAAACAATGGAGGTCCAAAGAGACTTGTGGATCCAGGTACATAGATCATTAAAATGTTATGAAGAGGTACAGAAAATAACCAAAAAAACGAACAGAATGCTGGCCTTTATATCTACAGGACTAGAATATAAGCAGGGTGGTGGGGGAGGAGTGGTGAGGGGTAAAAGTCATGCTTCAGCTATACAAAGCCCTGGTTAGACCACACCTGGAGTACTGTGAGTAGTTCTGGGTACCATACCTTAGGAAGGATATATTGGCCTTGGACAGAGTGCAGCGTAGATTTAACAGAAAGATAGTGAGCTTCCAAGACTTAAATTATGAGTAGCAATTACATAAACTAAGGTTGCAATCTTTGGCATTTAAAAAATTAAGGAGTGATTTTATCAATGTTTTCAAGATATTAAGGGGCACAGAGAGGGTAAATAAGAAAAACTATTTCTGCTGCTTGGGGAGTCTAGGATGAGGGGGCATGGTCTAAAAATTAGAGCCAGACCTCTCGGGAGTGAAACATGTATGCACAAAGGGTGGTGGAGGTTTGGTACTCTCTTTGAAAATGGCAATTCATGCTAAATAAGTTGTAAATTTAAAATCTGAAATTGATAGATTTCTACTATCCAGAGATAGTAAGGGATATGAGGCAAAGGTGGGTATGTGGAGTTAGGTTCCAAATCAGCACTGATCTCATTGAATGGCAGAACAGGCTCCAGGGGCTAAATGCCCTACTCCTGTTTCCATGTTCCAACTAAGACTCCAGCCTTGTACTGAGTGCCTTAAACCACTCTCATCATCCCTGTCTCTGCTCCTTTGCTCATTGATTTGTTTATTTCTGATTTTATTAATAATACTTTTTGCACTGTAAAAATGACATTTCATCCTGTTGGTTTAATTTAACAACATAGTAAGTAGCCATACATAGTCTACCCATGATAGAATTGGCCTGTTGTGTTCTGTGCTTTAGTAGACTGTGTGCAAGTGTGGGTGACTTGGCTTTGTTACGTGAATTTGTTTTGTGTACTTATTTGGTACATAGCACGTGTTCATGTAAGGTTAGTATATGTATGGCTGTTTGTGTTACTGATGGCTGCGGATTACACAATGTTTCCATGTAAGGCCACATACTATCTGATATTGTATTTTATTTTTATTTGTTCATGGAATATGAAGGTTGCTGGCAAGGCCAGCATTCTTTGCCCATCCCTAATTGCCCTTGAGAAGGTAGTGGTGAGCTGCCTTCTTGAATCGCTGCGGTCCATGTGGTGTAGGTACACCCAGAGTGCTGTTAGGGAGGGAGTTCCAAGATTTTGACCCAATGACAGTGAAAGAACGATGATATGGTTCCAAGCCAGGACTGTGTGTGGCTTGGAGGGGACATTGCAGGTGGTGGTGTTCCCATGCGTCTGTTGCTCTTGTTCTTCTAGGCAGTAGAGCTCGCAGGTTTGGAAGGTACTGTCCAAGGTGAGTTGGTGAGTTGCTGCAGTGTATCTTGTAGATGATACTCACTGCTGCCATTGTGCATTGGTGGTGAAGGGAGTGAATGTTTGTGGATTGGGTGGCAATCAAGTGGGCTTCTTTTTCCTGGATGGTATCAAGCTTCTTGAGTGTTGTTGGAACTGTATTCATCTAGGCAAGTGGAGAGTATTCCTTTACACTCCTGGCTTTTTCCCTGTTGATGATGGACAGGCTTTGGGGAGTTACTTGCCACAGAATTCCCAGTCTCTGACCTGATCTTGTAGCCACAGTATTTGTGTGGCTGTTCCAGTTCAGTTTCTGGTCAATGGCAACCCCCAGGATGGTGATGGTGGAAGATTCAGTAATGATAATGATTGGTTATTAAGAGGAGATGATTAGAATCTCTCTCTTTTTGGAGACGGTCATTGCCTGGAACTTGTGTAGTGCGAATGTTACTTGCCACTTATCAGCCCAAGCCTGAATGCTGTCCGGGTCTTGCTGCATGCGAGCACGGACTGCTTCCTTATCTGTGAAGTTGCGAATGGGACTGAACATTGTGCAATCATCAGCGAACATCACCACTTCTGACCTGATGATGGAGGGAAGGTCATTGATGAAGCAGCTGAAGATGGTTGGGCCTCTGACACTACTTTATGGAACTCCTACAGCGATGTCCTGGAGCAGAGATGATTGGTCTCCAATAACTACAACCATCTTCCTTTGAGCTGGGTATGACTCCAACCAGTGTAGAGTCTTGAATTCAGCTCTTTTGTCCATGTTAGGACCAAGGCTTTAATGAGGTCTGGAGCCAAGTGACCATGGCAGAACCCAAATTGAGCATCAGTGAACAAGTTATTGCTGATTAAGTGCTGCTTGATAGCACTGTTAATAATACCTTCTATCACTTTGTTGATCATTGAGAATAGACTGATGGGGTAATAAATTACCAGATTAGATTTGTCCTGCAACTGTGTACCCTTCCAAACATTGGAATGGAGCTTAATGTGTACTTGTCTGCTGTCAACTTCAGACACTCTGCACAGCTACAAACACTTTGCCCACTTATGTTTCAATATGTACAACTCCATCATGTACATCACACTGTATACCACATGCGGACATCCAAAGGTGAATCAGTATGTGATAAAGTGTGTTTAGCCTTGACAGTTGAATTACATGCTTCAGTGTATGTGTGCCTGCATGCAGTGTGGTTTGTAGGCTTCAGTGTACGTGCACTGCCAAGTGGTAGAATTGGATGCAGCCCATGTTTGCAATAGTTTGGAGCTGGTAATAACTAGCTATGTTGCTTGTACTGCTTTAACGCAGACAAGTGTGAAGTGATGCATTTTGGGAAGTTAAACCAGGGCAGGACATATACAGTGAACGGCAGGGCCCTGGGGAGTGTTCTTGAGCAGAGAGTCCTTGGGGTGCAAGTACATAGTTCCCTGAAAGTGGCAACACAGGTAGACAAGGTGGTGAAGAAGGCGTATGGCATGCTTGCCTTCATTGGCCGAGGCATTGAGTACAAAAGTTGGGATGTCATGTTACAGTTGTACATAACGTTGGTTAGGCCCCATTTGGAGTACTGTGTGCAGTTCTGGTTGCCGCACTACAGGAAAGATGTGATTAAGCTAGAGAGGGTGCAGAAAAGATTGACAAGGATGTTGCCTGGTTTGGAAGGCTTGAGTTATAAAGAGAGATTGGATAGGCTGGGTCTGTTTTCCCTGGAGCGAAGGAGGCTGAGAGGGGACATGATAGAGGTATATAAAATTATGAGAGGCATAGATAGGGTAGACAGCCAGAGTCTGTTTCCCATGGTAGGGGTGACTAAAACTAGAGGGCATAGATTTAAGGTGAGAGGGAGGTTTAAAGGGGATCAAGGGGGTAAATTTTTCACACAAAGAATAGTGGGTATCTGGAATGAGCTGCCAGAGGAGGTGGTGGAGGCAGGAACAGTAGCGACATTTAAGAGGCATCTGGACAGGTACTCAAATGAGCAAGGCATAGAGGGATATGGAATTAATGCAGGCAGATGGGATTAGTATAGATAGGCATTATGGTCGGCATGGATGTGGTGGGCCGAAGGTCCTGTTTCTATGCTGTACGACTCTATAACTATGACTCTAAGACATCCGAAACCTGCATGGTAGAACTACGCAGTGGAGTTTAGGTGATTGGGTAGACGTCTCCTGCTGTTGATTGAACAATCCCGTTGCGTGAAAGATTAAACTGAGGTAACCTTGACCGTGACTGACAGAGGATACCCTCATCTCCTCTTAAAAACAGCACACATTGACTGCTGCCTGAGAAACGAACACTGATGACAAATATAAATGCAGCTTTAAAAGAAGCAGCCAGTAAAGCTCCAATTAATTTCACAAACCTGCTTTCTCCCACAACAGAAATATATTACAAAACATGTGAATGACAAACAAACCTACACAGAATCCTGAAAAACAGAAATATATATTTAGCATCAAGGACCCAAGTGAAGGGAAGAGGCATCAATGTTATTTTACATGGCTGTTGAGCATTTGGAGTTCTGTTCAGGCACTCCAAATATATAAGAGGGGACAACCACTATTTATGTTGAAACCAAGGCATTAATGAGCCTTGTACAACATGTGTCTCCAAACTCTTAGGGGGAAACCTGCCTCTGCCTTTTCTTGGCCCCACCCCACCCTTCCACCACCCCATCCCCCATCCTTCCTTAAATAAGGAGACCAATGTCCTGTGTAACTGAAGCATAACCTCACTACTTTTGTATTCAATTCCCCTCGCAACAAACAGTAACATTCTATTAGCTTTCCTAATTACTTGCTGAACCTGCATACTAAGATTTTGTGATTCACACTCTAGGACACCCAGATCCCTCTGCATCTCAGAGCTCTGCAATCTCTCACCATTTAGATAATATGCTTCTTTTTTATTCTTCCTGCCAAAATGGACAATTTCACATTTTCCCACAATATGCTCCATTTGCCAGATCTTTGCCCACACATTTAACCTATCTATGTCCCTTTGTGGCCTCCTTATGTCCTCTTCACAACGTACTTTCCTACCTATCCTTGTGTCATCAGCAAATTTAGCAGCTATACCTTTGGTCCCTTCATCCAAGTCATTTTTATAAATTGTAAAAAGTTGAGCACTGATCCCTGTGGCACACCATTCGTTACATCTTACCAACCTGAAAATGACCCATTTACGCCTATCCTCTGTTTCTCGTTAGAGAGCCAATCTTCTATCCCTGCCAATATTGTATCCCCTACACCATGAGCTTTTATTTTCTGCAATAACCTTTGATGTGGTACCTTATCAAATGCATTCTGGAAAGCTAAGTACAGTACTAGTTCTCCTTTATCCACAGCAGATGTTACTTCTTCAAAGAACTGCAGTAAAATGGTTAAACATGATTTCCCTTTCAGAAACCATGTTGATTCTGCCTGATTACGTTGAATTTTTCTACGTGCCCTACCATAACATCTTTAAAAATAGCTTCTAACATTTTCCCTAAGACAGATGTTAAGCTAACTGTCCTGTAGTTTCTGCCTCCCTACCATTTTGAATAAAGGAGTTACATTTGCTATTTTCCAATCTAATGGAACCTTCCCTGAATCTAGGGAATTTTGGCAAATTAAAACCAATGCATCAACTATCTCACTAGCCACTTCTTTTAGGACCCTAGGATGAAGTCCATCAGGACTCAGGGGACGTGCCAACCCACAGCTCCAACAATTTTCTCAGTACCACTTCCCTGATGATTGTAATTTTCTTGAGTTCCTCCCTCCCTTCCATTTCCTGATTTACAGCTAATACTGGGATGTGACCTGTATCCTCGATAGTGAAGACTGATGTAAAATACCTGTTCAATTCATCTGCCCTCTCCTTATTCTCCCTTATTAATTCGCCAGACTCACTTCCCCTGGAACTAGCGCTCACTTTGTTAACTCCTTTCTTTTCTAAATATCTATAGAAACTCTTACTAACTGGTTTTATATTTCTCACTAGCTTTCTCTCATACTCAAATTTTTCCCTCCTTATCAATCTTTTAGTCATTCTTTGCTTTTTTTATATTCTGTCCAATCTTCTCACTCGCCACCCACCTTTACACAATTATTTTGCATTGGTCTCTCTTCAGCCTCCAACCTTTTGGTGTGCCTTTTAAATCTCCGCTCTGTTCCCGCTGCTGTCTCTCCGGCCTCCAACCTTTTTAAATCTCTGCTCTCTCTCCAGCATAGGAACAGGAATAGGTCATTCAGCCCATCGAGCCTGCTCTGCCATTTATGTAGACCCTGACTGATCATCTACCTCAACGCCACTTTCCTGTGCTATCCCCATATCCCTTGATGTCATTTGTCGCCAGAAATCTATCGATTTCAGTCTTGAACATGTTCAATGTTTGAGCTTCCACAGCTCTCTGGGGTAGAGAATTCCAAAGGTTCACTACCCTCTGAGTGAAGAAATTCCTCCTCGTCTCAGTCTTAAATGGCCTACCCCTTATTCTGAGATTATGTCCCCTGGTTCTAGATTCACCAACCAGGGGAACCATCCCATCTATATCCACCTTGTCTCGCCCTGTAAGAATTTTGTAAGTTTCAATGAGATCACCTCTCATTCTTTGAAACTCTAGCAAATATCGACCCAGTTTCCTCAATTTCTCCTCAAAACACAATCCTGCCATCTCAGGGATTAGTCTGATGAGTCTCCATTGCACTCCCTCTATGGCAAGTATATCCTTTAGCTAAGGAGACCAAAACTATACACAATACTCCAGGTGCAGTCTCACCAAGGCTTTATATAATTGCAGCAAGACATCTTTACTCCTGTACTCAAAACCCCTTGTGACGAAGGCCAACATACTATTTGCTTTCCTAATTGCTTGCTGCAGCTGCTTACTAGCTTTTATGACTAATGAACAAGGACACCTATGTCCCTTTGGACACCAACCTCTCAGTATTTAAGAAATACTCTGTCTTTCTATTTTTTCTACCAAAGTGGATCACTTCACACTTATTCACATTGTATTCCATCTGCTATGTTCTTGCCAATCTTACTCACAACTTACATTCCCATTTAATTTTGTGTCATCTGCAAATTTGGAAATATTACAATTGTTCCCCACATCAAAATCATTTATATAGATTGTGAAGAGCTGTGACCCTAGCACTGTACCCCACTAGCAACAGCCTGCCATCCTGAGAATGTCCCGCTTATTTCTACTGTCTGCTTTCTGTCTGTTAACCAATTCTCAATCCATACCAGTATATTAACCCCAATCCAATGCACTCTAATTTTGTTTACTAACCTCCTGTGTGGGATCTTATCAAAATCCTTCTGAAAATCCAAATACATCCACTGGTTCTCCTTTATGCTACAAGGAACATCCTCAAAAAACTCCAACAGATTTGTCAAATATGATTTCCCATTCATAAATCCATGTTGACTCAGCCCAATTTTACCATTATTTTCTAAGTGTCCTGTTATCACATCCTTTATAATAGATTATAACATTTTCCCTACTACTGACATCAAAATAACAGGTCTGCAGTTGTCCATTCTCCCTCTCCCTCCTTTCTTAAATAGTCAGGTTACATTTGCTACTTTCCAGGCTGCAGAAACCTTTCTAGAATCTGTAGAATTTTGAAAGATAACCACCAATGCATCCACTATCGCTATAACCACCTTCTTCAATACTTTGGGATGTAGCTCATCTGGTCCAGGGGATTTATCAACCTTCAATTTGGTTCACTTTTCAAGTACATTCAGTGCCTCATTTTCACAAGACCCTTGATTGCCTATTATTTCTGGGAGATTTTCTGTATCTTCTTCCATGAAGACAGACACAAATTAATCGTTTAATTTCTCCGCCATTTTCCCTGCTCTTCACTATAAAATCTCCTATCTCCACCTGTAATGGGCCCACATTTTTCCTAACTAATCTTTTCTTTTCACCTATCTAAAGAAGCTTTTACAGTCCGCCTTTATGTTACTCACTAACTTGCATTCATATTCTCTTTTCCCTTTCTTTATCAATTTCTGTGTCATCTTTTGCTGGATTCTAAATTGTTCCCAATCCTTGGGCTTACCACTTTTTCTGGCAACACCTTATAAGCTACTTCCCTTGATCGAATGCAATCTTTAACTTCTGTTAGCCATGCTTGATTCACCATTCCCATTGGGTGCTTGTGCCTTAGAGAAATATATATCTGTTGGAGACCATGTCGTACTTCTTAAGTACTAGCCATTGCCTGTCTAACATCAAATCTTTGAGTGTATTTTCCCAATCCGCCATAGCCAACTTTACCCTCATATCTTCATAGTCTCCCTTGTTCAGATTTAAGACCTAAGTTTCAGAATGAACTACATCACATTCAAATTTAATGTGAAATTCTATCATATTGTGGCTACTATTTCCCAAAGGCTCCTTTACAGCAAGTTTATTAATTAGCCCTTTCTCATTACATAATACGAGATCTAAAATAGCCCAATCTCTAGAATCAACCCCTCCCCCCCCCCCCCACACACACCTAAACACAAACACATGCACAGCAAGTCTACAATGAGATCCATGCTGCCACAAGCAGCATTATAGAGCACACAATCAGCATCCTGAAGGAATGCTCCTACTGCATTCAGTCCTTCAATGGAAGCATATTTATTATTTGTTCATGGAATGTGGGCATTGCTGGCAAGGCTAGCATTTATTGCCCATCCCTAATTGCCCTTGAGAAGGTGGTGGTGAACCACTTTCTTGAATTGCTGCAGTCCATGTGGGGTAGGTACATGCACTGTGCTGTTAGGGAGGGCATTTCAGGATTTTGACCCAGCAACAATGCAGGAACTGCAATATATTTCCATATCAGGCTGCTGTGTGACTTGGAGGGAACTTACAGGTGGTGGTGTTCCCATGCACCTGCTGCCCTTGTTCTTCTAGGTGTTAGAGGTCACATGTTTGGAATCACAGAATCGTTACAGTGCAGAAGAAGGCCATTTGGCCCAGCACGTCCGCACTGGCTCTCTGAAAGAGCATTTCCCTCAGTTCCATTCTCCTGCCTTCTCCCCGTAACCCTGCACATTCTCCCTTTTCATATAACTGTCTAATTCCCTGTCAAAGAAGTGTTGGCGAGTTGCTGCGGTGCATCTTGTAGATGGTACACACTGTAGCCATGGTGCAACGGTGGTGGAGAGAGTGAATGTTCATGGTGATGAATGAGGTGGCAATCAAAGGGGTTGCTTTGTCCTGGATGGTGTTGAGCTTCTTGAGTGTTGTTGGAGCTGCACCCATCCAGGCAAGTGGAGAGTATTCTATCACATTCCTGACTTGTGCCTTGTAGATGGTGGACAGGCTTTGGGGAGTCAGGAGGTGAGTAATCCGCCACAGATTACCCAGCCTCTTACCTGTTCTTTTAGGTGCAGTATTCATGTGACTGGTTCAGTTAAGTTTCTAGTTAATGTGACACCCAGGATGTTGATGGTTGGGGATTCAGCAATGGTAATGCCATTGAATGTCAAGGGGAGATGGTGAGATTCTATCTTGTTGGAGATGGTCATTGCCTGGCACTTGTGTGGTATGAATGTTAGTTGTCACTTATCAGCCCAAGCCTGAATGTTGTCCAGGTATTGCTACATGCAGCCACGGACTGTTTAGTTATCTCTGCTGCAGTGAAAACTGCGACATCGACCATCGGATGCTGCACCATGGTGAGTTCCACAGGAATGCTGAATGATGTGATAACCTATTCCATGTTCGAAAGAATAGGCTCCAATCTCTTCACAAAACCCTGTGCCAACTTGGAGCTGGACTCCTCCATGCTCCTTGACATTGTGTGAAGGCTTCCTGGCAGTATTCCCAGTATGCCAAGTATCTAGTTGGATACCGCACATCAGCATTCTTCTGTACAAAAGCAAAATGCTGTCGATGCTGGAACTCTGAAATAAAAACAGAAAGTGCTGGAAATACTCTGCAGGTCTGACAACATCTGTGGAGAGAGAAACAGAGTTAACATTTCACATCTATGATCACAGACCTGCTCTGTAGCCTGGCCAATCTAAGTCATAAGCTGACTCCTCTGCGGCAGAACAATTGTGTGATCTCACCTTCCGGTGAGCTGGTATTTGTGCTATCCTTTTTGCTGTGCTGGCTCCTGTGCACTGTGCCTGGTGTCTCACCATGTGTGGATCCCTTGTCCTAGCCTCTAAAATACATTCAGTGTCAGTCTCTGGTAGCTGTGAGTGTAAGATTGAGTAATGGTGCCTCTGCTTCTTCACTTCATTCTTCCTTTGTCTCCTCTGACTGGGAACCCAGAAGTTCTTAGGTATCTGAAATAAACAATGGACGATGTTTGGGTTGTAGCGAGGGGGCAGGAGAAATTAAGAAGTGCATGCTTATACCTGCAGCTGTGAGTCAGAAGAGATTGACGCCTGAGGGACTTGTTGGATGAGAAGATTAGATATGCAGATACCTTCATCAGCGATCCCTGTAGCCCCGCCAGTGACCACAGGCTCAGTGATGCCCCTTCCCATGAGGGCTAGTATTGTATGTTTGGTTAGTCTGCTGCCACCATTGTATATTTGTTTAGTCTAGCTAAGAGAGATTACTGAGTCTTCAGTAATTTGAACATTAACTCTTTTATTACATTCTAACTATATACAGATATACATAAGTCTGTATGAGTTCTCTGAAGCTACGCTACATCTCCCTCCAAGTCTCTCTCATATGTGATCTCTTACTGACCTCAAACTGTCTCAACATTAACACTTTCGAACCCTTATACGACAGGCAGCACTGCCTCCACCATGGGAGTTAATATTTCCTCCTCCAGTTCTTTCCTGCTGCCTGCTGTTATGCACCATCCTCTCCTGCAAGAAAGAGGTGAGTGATAGAGTAATTTATGGCACAGACGGAGGCCATTGGGCTCATCAAGTCCATACCAGTTCTCCGCAGAGCAATCCAGTCAGTCCCTCTCCCCCGCTCGATTCCTGTAGCCAAGCAAGTTCATTTCCTTCAAGTGCCCATCCAATTTCCTTTTAAAATTATTGATTGTTCCTGCTACCATCACCCTCATGGGCAGTGAGTTCCAGGTCAGTACCACTTGCTGCCTAAAAAAGTTCTTCCTCCCTTTCCCCTTGCATCTCTTGCCTAAAATCTTCAATCTGTATCATTTAGTCCTTATACCATAAGTTAATGGGAACAGTTTTTCCTTGTCTACCTTATCTAAGCCTGTCAGTACAACACTATCAAATCTCCTTCAATCTCGTTTGCGCCAAGGAGAACAACCCCAACCTTTCCAACCTAACCTTATAACTAAAATCCCCAATTCCTGGAACTATTCTGATAAATCTCCTCTGCACCCTCTCAAGGACCCTCACATCCTTCCCAAAGTGCGGTGATCAGAATTAGATGCAATACTCTAGTTGGGGTCCAGCCAGAGCTTTATGTAGGTTCAGCATAATTTCCACGCTTTTGTACTCAATGCCTCTATTTATGAAGCTCAAATCCCATATGCTTTATTAACCACTCTCTCAATATGTCCTGCCACCTTCAAAGATTGATACACATACCTCTGTTCCTGCACACTCTTTAGAATTGTGCCATTCAGTCTATATTGCCTCCCCGTATTCCTTCTGTCAAAATGCATCACTTCACACTTCTCTGTATTAAATTCCATCTGCCACTTGTCTGCCCATTCTGCTAGCCTATCTATGTCCTATTACAGGCAGTTTGTATCATCCTCATTGTTTGCCATTTCTCCAAGTTTGGTATCATCAGCAAATTTTGAAATTCTACACTGTATTCCAAGATCCAAGTCATTTATATATATATATAGCAAAAAAGCAGTGGTCCCAGCACTGAGCCTTGGGGAATACCACTGTCCACCATCCTCTAGTTTGAAAACTAACCATTTACCATGACTCGCTGGTTTCTGTCCTTAAGCTAATTTTTTATCCAATTGGGCACTGACTATTCCATGAGCCTCAATTTTGTTAACCATCCTTTTATGTGGTGCTTTATTAAATGCTTTCTTAAAATCCATATGGACAACATCCACTGAATTCCCTTTTCAACCTTCTCTGTTACTTTAAGCATGATCTGCCTTTTACAAATCTTTGCTGGCTATCCTTAATTAACACAAGTGCCTGTTCTTTTTTTCCTGATTATTGTTCCTAAAACCTTACCCACCACTGAGATTAAATCAACTTTTCTTTAGTTGCTAGGACTGTCCTTACACCCTTTCTTGAATAAGGGTATCACATTTGCCACTCTCCAATCCTCTGGCACCTCCCCCATATCTAGGGATAATCGGAAGATTATGGCAAGCCCTTCTGCTATCTCCAACCCCTCTTCCTATAGCTACCTGAGATGCAAACAATCTGGACAAGGTCACTTATCTACTCCAAGCATAGCCAGCCTTTCCAGTACCTCCTCCCTTTCAATTTTTACCCTATCCATTGTTTCTATTCTCTCCACTTCTACCAATATTTTGTCAGATTTCTGATCCTTTGTAAACACTGATACAAAGTACTCTAAGTATTCCAGCCGTGCCCTGTGCCTCTAAGCAAATTTTACCATCTTTGTCCCCAGTAGGCCCCACCCTGCTTCTTACTACCTGCTTACTATTTACATGCCCACAGAAGATTTTTGATCCTTTTAGGTTAACTGACATTCTATTTTATTTAGCAATTTTATTTAGAGATACAGCACTGAAACAGGCCCTTCGGCCCACCGAGTCTGTGCCAACCATCAACCACCCATTTATACTAATCCTACATTAATCCCATATTCCTACCACATCCCCACCTTCCCTCAATTCCCCTACCACCTACCTATACTAGGGGCAATTTATAATGGCCAATTTACCTAAGAACCTGCAAGTCTTTGGCTGTGGGAGGAAACCGGAGCACCCGACGAAAACCCACACAGTCACAGGGAGAACTTGCAAACTCCGCACAGGCAGTACCCAGAATCGAACCCGGGTCCTTGGAGCTGTGAGGCTGCAGTGCTAACCATTGCGCCACTATGCCGCCCACAGTTCTATTCTCATATTCTCTTTTTTTCCAGTCTTATTTTCCTCTTCACCTCCCCTGTCAACCTATTGTATTCGACCTGGTTCTCACTTAAATTCCCCTGACGTGCATCATACACCCTCTTTTTTTGTTTCATCAAATTCTCCATCTCCTTCATCATCCAAGGAACCCTGTTTTTGGTTTCCCTATCTTTTTCCCTTGTTGGAATGTACCTAGTCTGTATCTGAAACATCTCTTCCTTAAAGACACTTGGTCCACTTGGCCCACCTCGTCTCCTCGCACCAGATCCAACAATGCTTCCTTTCCAGTTGGGCTGAGGACATACTGGTCAATGAAGTTCGCCTGAACACATTTCAGAAATTACCGCCCCCTTTTCCCTTTTCTGTAAAACTATCCCATTCGGCAAATAAAGTGAGGGAATACACAATAAACGGGAGGATATTGAGAGGGGTAGAAGAAGTGAGAGACCTTGGAGTGCATGTCCACAGGTCCCTGAAGGTGGCAGGACAGGTAGATAAAGTGGTGAAGAATGCATACGGAATGCTTTCCTTTATTATCCAAGATATAGAATACAAAAGCAGGGATGTAATGCTGGAACTGTATAAAACGCTGGTTAGGCCACAGTTGGAGTAGTGCGTACAGTTCTGATTACCACATTACAGAACAGCCATAATTGCTCTGGAGAGAATACAGAGGAGATTTACAAGAATGTTGCTAGGGCTTAAAAGTTGCAGCTATGAGGAAAGATTGGATAGGCTAGGGTTGTTTTCCTTAGAACAGAGGAGGCTGAGGGCTTACTTAATTGAGGTGTACAAAATTATGAGGTGCCTAGATAGAGTAGACAGGAAGGACCTGTTTCCTCCAGCGGAGAGGCCAATTACCAGGGGGCACAGATTTAAGGTGATTGGTGGAAGGATTAGAGGGTACATGAGGGAAAACTTTTTCACCCAGAGGGTGGTGGGTGTCTGGAATTCACTGCCAGGAATGGTGGTGGAGGCAGAAACCCTCAATTCTTTTAAAAGGTACCTGGACATGTACCTAAGGTGCTGTAACCGGCAACGCTATGGACCAGGTGCTGGAAAGTGGGATTAAATTGGGCAGCTAGTTTCTTTTTCAGCCGGCACAAACACAACGGGCTGAATGGCTTCTTTCTGTGCCGTAATTTTTTTATGGTTCTATTTGAGTAATTTAAGTTCCCTAATATCAAAATTCTATAGTTCTTGCACATCTCTGTGATTTCCCTGTAGATTTGCTCCTCTATTTCTCACTATTTGGAGGCCAATAGAATGCCCCCAGTAGAATCATCATACCCTTTTTGCTTCTCAACTCTAGCCAAATGGATTCTGTCCTTACCCCCTCAAGGACATTCCTGTTTCCAATATTACAATGTCGTTCCTAATCAGTACTGCCACCCCACCTCCCTGTTTTCCCTCTCTATCTTTTCTGAACATTTTATATCCTTATATATTAAGCACCCAGTCCTCCCATTTTTAAGTAATATTTACATTAATGCCACGACTTTCATATTACCACACGGCTACTCGTGCTTGTAGCTCACTAACATTATTCACCATAGTTTGTGCATTTACATACATGCATTGTAATCCTGCCTTCGCATTCCTCATAGTGCTTCTCAGTCTGCTCCTATCTCATATGGAACTACTCCCTTCTTTAGCACTCTCCAACACTCTCACATTCTGCTCCTTATCCCTCTTTTCTACTTCTATATGCTTTGCCAATCCCCCTGCCTATTTAGTTTAAACCCTCCCCAACCACATTAGTGAATCTCCCGTGAGGACATTGGGCCCAGTCCTGTTGAGGTGCAACCCGTCCCTTTTGAATAGGAAATAAAAACAGAAAGTGCTGGAAATACTCAGCAGGTCTGGCAGCATCTGTGGAGAGAGAAGCAGAGTTAACGTTTCAGGTCTGTGACCTTTCATCAGAACTGGCAAAGGTTAGAAATGTAATAAGCTTTGAGCAAGTGAAAAGAGGGAGAGGGGAAGAAGAACAAAAAGGAAGTGCGTGAGAGGGCAGAGGGCAGGAGAGATTAAATGACAGATATCACGAAACAAGGGCAAAGGGAGTGCTATTAGTTGTAGTAATGGTAGAATAAGGAACAGCTCTGTCTAAAAGCAAAAACATGAAAAACAAATTTAAGACAGGCACATGGTTAAAAAATAAAATAAAAGTAAAATAAAAAAGGCAGTCATGCTCTGAAATTGTTGAACTCAATGTTGAGTCCAGAAGGCTGTAGAGTGCCTAATGCCTTTTAAATAGGTGCCTTCTGCCACAGAACTGGTCCCAATGATGCAAGAATCTGAAGCCCTTCCTCCTGAACCATGCTTCAACAACACATTAATCCTCCCTATCTTCCTATTTCTACTCTCACTAGCGCGTGGCACTGGGAATAATTTAGAGGTTACTACATTTGAGGTCCTCCACTTTAACTACTTCCCTCGCTCCTGAAAATCTGACTGTAGGACTTCAATACCTGCCCTGCCTATGTCGTTGGTACCGATGTGTACCACAACTTCTGACTCACTCCTTTCCTCCTGCAGAATATTCTACACCCTCTCTGTGATGTCCTTTCCTCTGGCACCATGGAAGCAACATGATGATCACAGAAATGCTTGTCTTTCCCCCTGACTATGTGATCTCGTATAATCACTGCATTTGTACACTTTGCTGTTCCCTCCTGTACAGTTCTTTGCCTATTGGTGCCATGGTCTGGCCTGCACTCCTGCAGGGTATTGTTACTCCCAGCAGTCTCCAAAGCTGAGCACCGGTTTGAGAGTGGCACACACCCAAAGATTCCTACATCGCCTGCCTCTTCCTACTCTTCCAGATGGCCACCCATCTATTATCCTGAACTGTCACTGCCTATGGGGTGACCAACTCCCGGAAAGTATTATCCAGGAAACTCTCCTGCTCCCTGATACTCTGCAGTGACTCCAGCTGCCCCACAAGCTCAGAAATCCTGACCTCAAGCTGAAGCAGCTGGAAACACTCCCTGTACATGTGGTCGTGCAACACACGTTTTGTGTCCTGAAGTAAAGGCCTGCTCGGGTCTGCAAATGAGACCCAACCCAAGCCCGACAGAACCCTATCTGACCCTAAGCCCGACCCGGCCCGAGTCCTTCCATTTTTTCCCACGCCCAACCCGACCCAACCCGACCATCAATTAACTTACCTTCCACTTTTCACTTTGTTCCTTACCTGCACAAGCTTAAAATAATTTGTAACAAAACCACCTTTAAAGTCCAAAAAGTAAATGAACATTAAAGTCACTTACCTGAGGTGATGATAGAGCGTGTCTGATCTGGCCCGATCCAACCCAAGCCCGAATGCCGGAACCAGAAGTGTGACCTGACCCGACCCGAACCTGACACATGTCGTCGGTCCCGTTGGGTCCGGGTCAGGTAGCAGGCCTTTATCCTGAAGTTCTCACATGGCGCAGTAATTGCAAGCAACAATTTTCAGTTGTCCATCCATGATGTAAAAAAAACCTCTATGTCCTGTCTAACAATCTATTTCATAATCTGTTTAAACTATCAATTTTAATTCTGACCTCTAGATATGCTCTGTGCTTATACTCTTGTTACAACACTTACTGTTATACTAATGCCAATGAATATTTTTAACTTTGAAGCTCCCAATTTGAATCAATACCCTAGTTTAGAGAGAGAAAAGATAAAACGTACCAACTAATCACTTACCTTCTTCCCTGTGACATCAGACTGTGATTTACTTTAAGCCGTGCAACTCCCCGAGGCCTGCTCCTTTATCCTGCCGCTGTCTCACTGTGTTCTCTCTCAGGCCTGCTCCTTTATCCTGCCGCTGTCTCACTGTGTTCTCTCTCAGGCCTGCTCCTTTATCCTGCCGCTGTCTCACTGTGTTCTCTCTCAGGCCTGCTCCTTTATCCTGCCGCTGTCTCACTGTGTTCTCTCTCAGGCCTGCTCCTTTATCCTGCCGCTGTCTCACTGTGTTCTCTCTCAGGCCTGCTCCTTTATCCTGCCGCTGTCTCACTGTGTTCTCTCTCAGGCCTGCTCCTTTATCCTGCCGCTGTCTCACTGTGTTCTCTCTCAGGCCTGCTCCTTTATCCTGCTGCTGTCTCGTGTGCTCTCTCTCAGGCCTGCTCTGTTAACCTGCTGCTGTCTCACTGTGCTCTCTCTCAGGCCTGCTCTGTTAACCTGCCACTGTTTCGCTGTGCTCTCTCTCAGGCCTGCTCTGTTAACCTGCTGCTGTCTCACTGTGCTCTCTCTCAGGCCTGCTCTGTTAACCTGCTGCTGACTCGCTGTGCTCTCTCTCAGGCCTGCTCCTTTATCCTGCTGCTGTCTTGCTGTGCTCTCCTTCTAGGCCCGCTCCTTTATTCTGCCACCAGTCTTGCTGTGCATCTCCTCCTAGGCCCGTTCTTTTATCCTGCTGCCACCTTGCTGTGACCTCACTCTAGGCCTGCTCCTTAATTCTGCCACCAGTCTTGCTGTGCATCTCCTCCTAGGCCCGTTCCTTTATCCTGCTGCCACCTTGCTGTGACCTCACTCTAGGCCTGCTCCTTTATCCTGCTGCCATCTTGTTGTGCTCTCCCATTGGCCTGCTCCTTTATCCCACGGCCGTCTCACTGTACACCTCCCCCTAGGCCTGCTCCTTTATCCTGCCACCGTCTTTCTGTGCTCTCCCCTTTGGCCTGCTTCTTTATCATGCTGCTGTTTCGTTGTGCTCTCTCTCAGGACCACTCCTTTATCCTGTCGCCCGTCTCGCAGTGTGTCAGTAGGTGTCCTGCAATATGTTTGTGTAATGTGGTTTTCATGGTTGAATAACTGCCAGTGTGTGTGAACTGTGAGTTGTGAGTTTGCCATGGTGCTAAGTTTGTGAGGGTGAGCTAAACCGCATGATTTGAAGGGTTGAGTAGATTGATAGAGATTGTTGCTAATTAAGGGATGGAGGTGCAGTGAACTGAGCAGTGGATGAGGCTAGTGGTGCAGTGGTTATTAGAATTAGAATTAGAACATTACAGCGCAGTACAGGCCCTTCGACCCTCGATGTTGCGCCGACCTGTGAAACCATCTGACCTACACTATTCCATTTTCATCCATATGTCTATCCAATGACCACTTAAATGCCCTTAAAGTTGGCGAGTCTACTACTGTTGCAGGCAGGGCGTTCCACGCCCCTACTACTCTCTGAGTAAAGAAACTACCTCTGACATCTGTCCTATATCTATCACCCCTCAACTTAAAGCTATGTCCCCTCGTGTTTGCCATCACCATCCGAGGAAAAAGACTCTCACTATCCACCCTATCTAACCCTCTGATTATCTTATATGTCTCTATTAAGTCACCTCTCCTCCTCCTTCTCTCCAACGAAAACAACCTCAAGTCCCTCAGCCTTTCCTCGTAAGACCTTCCCTCCATACCAGGCAACATCCTAGTAAATCTCCTCTGCACCCTTTCCATAGCTTCCACATCCTTCCTATAATGCGGTGACCAGAACTGCATGCAATACTCCAGGTGCGGTCTCACCAGAGTTTTGTACAGCTGCAGCATGACCTCGTGGCTCCGAAACTCGATCCCCCTACTAATAAAAGCTAACACACCATATGCCTTCTTAACAGCCCTATTAACCTGGGTAGCAACCTTCAGGGATTTATGCACCTGGACACCAAGATCTCTCTGTTCATCTACACTACCAAGAATCTTCCCATGAGCCCAGTACTCTGCATTCCTGTTACTCCTTCCAAAGTGAATCACCTTGCACTTTTCCGCATTAAACTCCATTTGCCATCTCTCAGCCCAGCTCTGCAGCCTATCTATGTCCCTCTGTACCCCACAACATCCTTCGGCACTATCCACAACTCCACCAACCTTAGTGTCATCCGCAAATTTACTAACCCACCCTTCTACACCCTCTTCCAGGTCATTTATAAAAATGACAAACAGCAGTGGCCCCAAAACAGATCCTTGCGGTACACCACTAGTAACTAAACTCCAGGATGAACATTTGCCATCAACCACCACCCACTGTCTTCTTTCAGCTAGCCAATTTCTGATCCAAAGCTCTAAATCACCTTCAACCCCATACTTCCGTATTTTCTGCAATAGCCTGCCATGGGGAACCTTATCAAATGCCTTACTGAAATCCATATACACCACATCCACTGCTTTACCCTCATCCACCTGTTTGGTCACCTTCTCGAAAAACTCAATAAGGTTTGTGAGGCACGACCTACCCGTCACAAAACCATGCTGACTATCGCTAATGAACTTATTCTTTTCAAGATGATTATAAATCCTGTCTCTTATAACCTTTTCCAACATTTTACCCACAACCGAAGTAAGGCTCACAGGTCTATAATTACCAGGGCTGTCTCTCCTCCCCTTCTTGAACGAGGGGACAACATTTGCTATCCTCCAGTCTTCCGGCACTATTCCTGTCGACAATGACGACATAAAGATCAAGGACAAAGGCTCTGCAATCTCCTCCCTAGCTTCCCAGAGACTCCTAGGATAAATCCCATCTGGCCCAGGGGACTTATCTATTTTCACACTTTCCAAAATTGGTAACACCTCCTCCTTGTGAACCTCAATCCCATCTAGCCTAGTAGCCTTAATCTCAGTATTCTCCTCGACAACATTTTCTTTCTCTACTGTAAATACTGACGAAAAATATTCATTTAACACTTCCCCTACCTCCTCTGATTCCACACACAACTTCCCACTACTATCCTTGATTGGCCCTAATCTAACTCTAGTCATTCTTTTATTCCTGATATACCTATAGAAAGCCTTAGGGTTTTCCCTGATCCTATCCGCCAATGACTTCTCGTGTCCTCTCCTTGCTCTTCTTAGCTCTCCCTTTAGATCCTTCCGAGCTAGCTTGTAACTCTCAAGCGCCCTAACTGAGCCTTCACGTCTTATCCTAACATAAGCCTTCTTCTTCCTCTTGACAAGCGCTTCAACTTCTTTAGTAAACCACGGCTCCCTCGCTCGACAACTTCCTCCCTGCCTGACAGGTACATACTTATCAAGGACACGCAGTAGCTGCTCCTTGAATAAGCTCCACATTTCGATTGTTCCCATCCCCTGCAGTTTCCTTCCCCATCCTACGCATCCTAAATCTTGCTTAATCGCATCATAATTTCCTTTCCCCCAGCTATAATTTTTGCCCTGCAGTATATACCTGTCCCTGCCCATCGCTAAGGTAAACCTAACCGAATTGTGATCACTATCACCAAAGTGCTCACCTACATCTAAATCTAACACCTGGCCGGGTTCATTACCCAGTACCAAATCCAATGTGGCATCGCCCCTGGTTGGCCTGTCTACATACTGTGTCAGAAAACCCTCCTGCACACACTGGACAAAAACTGACCCATCTAAAGTACTCGAACTATAGTATTTCCAGTCAATATTTGGAAAGTTAAAGTCCCCCATAACAACTACCCTGTTACTCTCGCCCCTGTCGAGTTGTTATGATATGACATTTGAAGATTGAACTCACTCACCTTGACAACTTGTGCCAGATCATTTAATTTCTTTCAGTACTACGTCCATGTTCCTGGAGCAAAACTCCTGCCAGTGACCTCCACCACTACTACTTCCTGCAGCCTCCTGAGCATCTGTCTGGAGAGTCTCCTGCCCCCCTGCAGACACAGAATGCCTCTCCTCTTCCCGTCTTTTACCAAGACCTCCAGTGCATTGCTGGAAAAAATTGGTGCTTGCACTCTCGCATGTTCAGCCATTCATCAATTATTTACAGCACACAATCACATTTCAAAGTACTTCCACCACTTTTTCCAGCTGCAATGCACCTACCCTGTATGAGGTGCAGGCTGCCTTTAAGCAGTGTTAGCCATCCACGATATCGGGCCCCCTGCTGATACTTGCAAATAATGAACTACATGGCTCAAGCTGGCTGGATTAAACAATCATGAAAAGATGCAGCTAGCAAAAATTTTAAATGCTGCTTTCTTACAAAGAACAGGCATGGGTTAATCATGCACAACGCCCATGCCCATATTTGACGGTTATCTGATTTAATCCCCAGTGTCTCTTTCCTGCATGTTGCATTGTTGAATGTTATATGACACTCATGCTACTGTTGGGTAATGGATGTTTTACTGCTACCATGAGATGGTTGCTTGTGATACCTACTGTTAATGAAGCTAATACAGTAAGTTTTCTCCTATTTGTGATCTAGGTGTACATCATACTGTAAATGTGTTATGCAATGCAGATGTCTGCTGTAGTATATGAAAGGGTATGGTGGCTGAGTGGTGATGGTAATTTCCCAGAGGTCATGAGTTCAGATCCCACCATGGTGAACTAAATATATAGAAATTACATCCTAAAAACAGGCTGTCTGACCCAACCAGGTCGGGATTTTGTTTCTAGCCGGACATCAGGTTCTGTGGCAGGGTGGTGGAGCTGGAGAATCGGAGTGGCAGCAGCCCACCACGGAACCCTACGCCGGGATTGCAGGGCCCAATCTTACCAGCGGTGGGGAAGCTCCGCGCCACTCTGCGACAGGACCTGAGTTTGCATATTTAAATTACATCCTTGCATTAATTAAAATGTAACCCGCAGTGATCTTACCTTCAGTTCCTGATCTTGAGTGCAACAAGCGGCCCTCACGTGCCTTCACTTTCCCATCCAGGGAAAGTTGGCACCACTGAGGTGGGGAAGGTGTTAATTCTGCACTATGTAGTGTATGGTGGGGGGAAAGGGGTCAATTCTGCACTATGTAGTGTATGGTGGGGGGAAAGGGGTCAATTCTGCACTATGTAGTGTATGGTGGGGGGAAAGGGGTCAGTTCTGCACTATGTAGTGTATGGTGGGGGAAAGGTGTCAATTCTGCACTATGTAGTGTATGGTGGGGGGAAAGGGGTCAGTTCTGCACTATGTAGTGTATGGTGGGGGGAAAGGGGTCAGTTCAGCACTATGTAGTGTATGGTGGGAGGCAGGGGTCAATTCTGCACTATGTTGTGCTGTTTGCAGGGCGGGCAGCCTTTTAAAAATGGCGTCAGCACCTGCTTCTTAATCAGGTGACGCCGTGAACGACATCACCAAGGCCACCCCGGGCATGTGGTTGGGGGAGGGGAGGGGCCACACCCTGCATATGCTAAGTAGCCGCTTGATGCAAGGTCGCGGCACGGCAGTGCGGAGCCCTTGCGTGGCAGCTGCAAGCAAGATCCAGCCCCCAGTATGTGCTAGCATTCATCATCCACATGAGCAGTAGTCCTAATCCTATGTGCATACCCTGCTCTGATATCCATCTATCTGCCTTTTCTTCAAACATCTATCTAACCTAAAAAAGTTGTCATGGTCTCTCTTCAATTATGAACTTCAGGAGTGTAACAACTTCACAACCCTTTCTATTAGTCTCTGTCCTAAATCTCTTACATTTAATTTTATACCTACGTCCCCTCATTTTAGATTCATCAACCACTGGAAAGAGTCCATTTCTATCTACTCTGCCAATAAATATTTACATATGGAAGGGAACCTGCCACCCCTACTAAGTCTGACCTACATGCGATTCCAGTCTCGCACTATATATTTGATTTAGAATGCCTGTAAAACAACAAATACTGATCTACCACTGCCATACACATCCCAAGAGCAAATAAAAAGGAATGTGTTATGCTACGTAAGAACATAAGAAATAGGAGCAGATGTAGGTAATTCAGCCCCTCAAGCCTACCCCGCCATTCAATAAGATCATGGATTATCTGTCCCAGACCTCAACTCCTATTTTGGGCCAGCTCCTCATAACCCCCGATTCCCCGAGATTTCAAAAATCTATCTACCTCCTCCTTAAATACATTTAGTGACCTAGCCTCCACAACTCTCTGAGGTAGAGAATTCCAGAGATTCACCTCTGAGAGAAGAAATTCCTTCACATCTCAGTTTTAAATGTGTGTCCCCTTATTCTGTAACTCTGTCCCCCCAGTTCGAGAGTCCCCCACTAGTGGAAACATCTTCTCAACATCTCCCCTGTCAAGCCCCTTTAGAATCTTAAATGTTTCAATAAGATCACCTCTTATTCTTCTAAATTCCAATGAATAAAGGCCTAACCAGTTTAGCCATTCTTGATAAGACAACCCCTTCATCCCAGGACTCAGTCTAGCGAACCTTTTCTAAACTGCCTCCAGTGCTAGTAGATCCTTCCTTAAATAGGGCGACCAAAACTGTACGCTGTACTCCAGGTGTGGCCTCACCAACACCCTGTACGGGTGTAACAAGATTTCCCTATTTTTAAACTCTAACCCACTAGCAATAAAGGCCAAAATTCCATTTGCCTTCCTAATTACTTGCTGCAACTGCCTGCTAAATTTTTGTGTTTCATGTTCAAGAACACCCAAATCCCTCTGTACTGCAGTATTTTGGAATCTTTCCCACATTGAACTCCATCTGCCAATTTTTTTGCCCACTCACTTAACCTATCTCTATCGATTTGCAGATTTGTTTTGTCCTCATCACAACATGCCTTCCCACCTATTTTTGTATCATCAGCAAATTTGGATACACTACACTTTGTCCCTTCCTCCAAGTCATTAATATAGATAGTAAATAGTTGAGGCCCTAGGACCGATCCTTGTGGCACCCCACTAGTTACGGCTTTCCAACCTGAAAAAGACCCATTAATCCCAACTCTCTGCCTTCTGTGTATTAGCCAATCCTCAATCCATGCCAACGCATTACCCCCAATACCCTGAGCTCTTATTTTGTGCAATAACCTTTTATGTGCCACCTTATCGAACGCCTTCTGAAAATCCAAATATACTACATCTACCGGTTCCCCTTTCTCCACTTTGCTTGTTGTATCCTCAAAGAACTTGAACATGTTGGTGTGTAAGACATGATATTTACACCTGTATATTATATGTGTGCAGAACAGTTAGGTGGAAAATTATAGTCCTGCCAGCGGCAGTACTGCCTCCAGATAACACCAAGGGGGGGATGCAGGCACTGTTCATACAGGAGATGCATTTTCTGTTAGTTCCATAATTATTTCTTCCTTCACCATTGTGACTTGTCCTGCCCTGAAATGATCAGACAGATTGCTTGATCCAGCACTCCTAGTATGGAGCAACACTCAACAGGGAGCATTGGTCAGAAAACTGCAGGCCAGAATCCATTGAATTTCTGCCTATTGATTTAAATGGATGTAAAATTAAAAGCTGTGAGCCTGGGATTTGCACCTTCCTTCTCTGGGAGCACTCAATCGGGGAATCAGCCCTTCGAGGTTTTTCTACTTCAGTGACTAATCGCAGTTTTCAATGTACAGATACATGCATGCATCAAGTACTCAATAATGATTTATAAATGAGTTGTCAGCTTTACCCTATATGTACTTTGCATCTGTTTGCACTGGCATCATGCGTCATCACTCTGCTGTGTGACAGTCTGATAATATGCTGTGTTTGCTAATTCAAGTGTTTTATTAAAAGTGACTGTACCAGTTCCTGTAATATTTTAAGCGTAATTTGGGTCACCTTTGACGTGTATCTCTGCTGAACATTAACAGTCACTGAGAATCCTGAACATTCTACGATCTTGAATGACAGAAACAGGACATTTATTCCATCTAATTTCGCTTTTCTGCTTGCTTCCCATATTCTTCAATGTTCCTTGTTAAAGGTTGTTAAAAGCTGAGAGCACCTACTAGGAGTTTACATCACGGAGTTTTTGTTGCTTTTATCTGATAGAATAATAGTCTTGCCACCTTGTGCAATAAAATCTAGCCTGTTTATGGTGTGGGCTAGCCTCCACAGCACCATGGCAACAGACAAATTTCAATTCCTGGCTAATGGCTGAGAGTAGGAAACCCTATTGCTGGCCTGTATGAGGGGAATCAATGACGCAATCCTGCTTTAGGGCCATCGTTTCTCGAAATGTAAAAACTGTGAGGTAATTTTTTTTTTCTTTTGAATATCCCTAGCACACAAGTTCACCTGCAGGGAGTATGTATCTACAATTCAGGCATACAAATTTACCTTTCATATCATAAGTTTGGGTTCCAATTCCTCTGAAAGATGAGTCACTACCTTATTTACCTTACAGCGCCAATGTTGCATACACCGGCTGGTAGGTGGAACAGCGTTAGAAATTCAATGAGTGTCTAAGTTTAAGACCATTTCGACCAGCCTCTTCAACCAAGCTTTGGTCACCCCTCCTAATATTTCCCTTCCTGTCTCAGTGCACATTTTCCCTTTGCATTTTTGTGAATGAAATTGGGATGCTCCTTATGTTAAAAACTCTGTATAAAGAAACAACCAACATGCATCTATAAAACAACTTTCATATACTTAGGACGTCTCTAAGTGCTTCACAACCAATTAAGTACTTTTGGAAGGGTTGTCATTGTTATAATAAGGGAAATGCAGTGGCCAATATATACACAGCAATGTCCCACATAGAGAAATGAGATAGATGACCAAATAATCTGTTTTGATGGTGTTAAATGATAAATACATGTTGGCCAAGACACCTGGAAAGCTATTCTCTTAGAATAGTGCGATGGGGTCTTTTACATCCACCTGAGCAGATGGATAGGGCCTCACTTTAATGTCTCATCAAAAAGGAGACACCTTTGACAGTGCAGCACTTAACTCAGCTCGTTATCAAAAAATTGAATTTGTGTGCAACCAGAAAGGTGCTGTTTTCCTTGTGTTGAGTATATATACATATATATATATATATATATATATATACATACACAGTATGATGTACACCTAGATCACAAATAGGAGAAAACTTACTGTTATAGCTTCACTACCTGTAGGTATCACAAGCAACCATCTCATGGTAGCAATAAAACATCCATCTTACTGTGATTTAAGTAGCATAGTACATAGACTTTGATCCAACTTCTTTGCAATCTGTCTGTATGTGTCACTGTGCATACATGTGTATCTGCTTGTGTTGACTTGTATTATTATTATTTCATTTTATAACAGTTTTTTATGGATGACTTCCTCTGCATATCAGTATTTATATGTTCGAAAAACAGAAAATACTGGAATCACTTTGCAGGTCAGGCAACATCTGTGAAGGGAAATACAGAGCTAACATTTTAAGTCAATGACTTTTCATTGGGCTGAATTTTACGCCGCCCCAGCCGGTCAGTTGGTGGCATGGGGGCGGCGTAAAATTGATGCTCCGGGACACCTATCTGCCATGCTCCTGCCTCCGGTCGACTTTACGGCAGTCAGGCGGGGGGGGTGGGGGAGGTAACGGCCCGCTCACCCAAGGCCTATAAAGGCCCTTAAGTGGCCATTTAACGGCCACTCAAGGGCAAGCGCCTGCCTCCACGGGTATTCTACCTGTGGCAAGTGGGTGTGCTGGGGATGTGAAAGGCCGCCCAGTGATAGCTGCCGGCCTTTCCACGCCCCGCGGGGGGCCATGGCAGTCGGGCACAGGGTGCCCAATTGAGGGCTGCCCCTGCCTTCCAACCCACCCCCAGGTCCCAAGACGCACCCCCCCCTCCCCCCAAAGAACCACTGCAGCCTCACCAGGGAAGGACTGATACCCCTGATGAGGCAAGCCCAACTTACCTCATCTTTAGGCTCCATGGTGTTGGCTGGGCTGCAGTTCCAGCAGTGCCCACCGCTCCTGGTCGTGCTGCTGGGATTAAGAGCTGCCAGCTCACTGACTGGCCGGCAGCTCACTGAGGCGGGACATCCTCCCTCAAGTGGATGGAAGTCCCACCTCGGGACAATTAATGCCCAGTGACCCGTAAAATACGGGACGGATTCCTGGGCTAGGCGGAAGCGGGCTCGCCACCGACCTTTACATCGGTGGCAAATTCCCATCTGCCTAAGGTAAAATCCAGCCAATTAGATCTGGAAGATATTACAGCTGAACAGCTTATAAGGCAAATACAGAGGCAGGGAAAAAGGCAGTGGAGGCAGGAAAAGAGCAAAAGGGACAATCTTGGATTGGATGAAGGGCAGTAGTGATTAAATGACAAAATTGATGATGGGTGCAAGTCTCCAGTGGGAATGGGTGGAAGAACGGTAGGTAGACTGCAGAGGTGCAGAACTATCCATCATTAGTCAAAAAGATACCATAAAAGGAAATGTACATTCCAGTGCCAGTGGCTGGGAATGTTGCCTGGTGGCATAGCCTATTTGAAAATTACATGTGTACCGCCTGCAAGTTATTTGATGCTTACCACCAGCACGTGCTTGGATGTTTTTGCCATATAATTAACATTAGGCATCAGTAATGGACCTTCTTGGCCTATACATGAAAGAGAGAGTCCCTTTGACTTGGACAATTTACAATTCCAATATGGTGTTGAGCAGCTGGAAGCAGATCAGCAATTGAGGAATATGGGTTTAGGGAGAGACATCAGATTGAATATAATTTCAGAAGCTGGCAGTGAAGTGGGACCATCCTTTTTTGTTTTGCATTGATTGGAGGCATGATTCTTCAAGGCAGGGAGAAATGTTATCCCTAAGAGAGATTACATGATTTTAGAATCACTCTTCTGGAGAATCTATGGCCAAGATAGATTCTTTCAGAAATAAAAACAGAAGATGCTGGAAATACCCAGCTGGTCTGGCAGCATCTGTGGACGGAGAAACAGAGTTAACAAACACACAAAGGTATTAACATATGAATTAGGAGCAGAAGTAGGCCATTCGGGACCTCGACCCTGTTCTGCCATTCAATAAGATCATGACTGATCTGTTTGTGTTTTGAATTCCACACTCCCATCTACCCCCGATAACCCTTGATTCCTTTGCCTAACAAGAATCTGTCTACCTCTACTTTAAAAATATTCAATGACTTCGCCTCCGCCACCTTCCGAGACAGAGTTCCAAAGTCACACAATCCTCTGAGGGAAAAAAATTCTCCTCATCTCTGTCCTAAAAGGGTGACCCCTAATTTTAAAATAGTGCCCCCTAGTTCTGGACTCACCCACAAGTGGATTCAGATTCCAGGTCAAAGACCCTTCATCAGAAACGGACCTTGTTCCAAAAGGATTTGAGGAAATGTGCATTGTGACTCACAACAAAAAAGAGCCAAGTTCCTCTTGACCATCCACTAAGTCGCTTTTACATAATATAGAGAACACAAACCAAGAATCTATTAGATGTGACTTTTATTTATATCATTCCTCGGGGCGTGTGTTTCGGTGGCAAGTCTGGCATTTATTGCACATTGCTAGTTGCCCATGAATAGCTGGTGATGGGCTTTGTTGAACTGCAGCCCTTATGGTGTCGGTACTCCCACAGGCGTTCCAGAATCTTGACCCAGCAACGATGAAGAAATTGCATTATATGTCTAAATAAGGATGGTATGTGACTTGGAAGGGGCCTGGAGGTAATGGTGTTCCTATGCACCTGCTTGCCTTGAACTTCTAGGTGGTGGAGGTCACAGATTCAAGTGGTGCTGCTGAAGAAGCCAGTCAAATCAACCAATTAATGAACTTTGATTTTTCATTTATAATGAGGCAGGAGGCCAGTAAGTTCCATTCCTGAGTCATGATGAGCGAATGCTTGAACTGTGCCTACTACAGATTTATGGAGGAACCACTGGATTACCCTCCCTTTCCCCTGATTGGCAAGCCGTTTGTTTGAGCAGACAGTCACAGATATTATTCAAATAAGACCCAACATGAAAATGCTTTGGACCTGCAGCCAAGGTTATCAGGATGGCAGTGGGATCACTCTGTCCTCTGCCCACCCAATAAATAGGTTCTTTAAAGTCTACCGCAGAATTTACAGTAGTTAAAATATTGACTATTAACAGCCTGGTAACTCTTTGAAGGAGATAATCTTGGCTGTAACACTGTATTGTAAAATACAGACAATGTGAATTCCAGTGTTTATATGGGCTGAATTTAGTGAGTTCATTTGGAATGGTAATCAAGGCATGGAGGGCCAGAGAGTTACATCAGATGCAACTGCCTGGATATCCGATGTTGTGATGTCGGTTCCGGATTTAGTCAGCGGTGGGAAAGCTGCAAGGCGGCCCTGCCACCCCAACATGATGGGAGTGTAATTTGAATTGCTAAACATCTGGGTATAATACATTTGAATGCAATTTAAAGTGATTCAATGGGGGGCTTGGAATTAAGTGGAGAACAGGCGGCCCTCACGTGCCTTCGGATCCCCTGCCGCTGAAAGGTAGTGGCACCAAGGCGAGGCCTCAGTGCCGTGAAGGAAAGGTAGCTATGACCAGCACTGGTTAAGGGAAGAGGGGGAGTGGAGGCAATTGTCAACCAACAGTGCTGTGCATTCTGCATGGGTGGGCATGTTGCCGAGTGTCATTACCTGGTGGGCATGCTACCGGGTGGCAATGCCGAGTGGGCGTGTTGCTAGGTGGCATTACAGGGTGGGCCATACTACTGGGTGAGAGGGTTGACCCTCAGCATGGGTGGGTACTGAGGGTCATTAGCGAGGAAGCCGAGAGGAGTATCAAAGGCAAAGCTGCCAAGGCAATCTCATCTCTGCAAGGACAGCATTCTGGATGCTTACTGGTCACCTGGCATGTGTCCCATACACCCTGTCTTTTTGAACCTCTATGCTGTGATGCAGTGCATCCAATGGAGGCAGGGCCAGGAGGCAGCTGTACCTGCCTGTGAAACTCCGCAATGAGAGCAATAGCAGCCGGCCATACCAAGAAGGACCCACCTGTGCCAGAGAGTGTACCTGACTCAAATCAGCTACCTCTGAATGTCCGTGCGTCAGTGGCATCGAAGACTGTGGATCTCCAGGGAGGCTGTCACTGACTTATGTGCCCTGTTGCAGGATGATTTGCAACCTATGGGATTCGGTGGTCATCCTATGCCAGTGGCCTTGAAGAGCACAGTGGCACTTAACCGCTCTGTGTCTGGATCTTTCCAGGGATCCATTGGAGACATGTGTGGGGTCTCCCAGGCAGCAGCTCACCACTGCATCAAGGAGATGACCACTGCCCTGTTCAAGAGGGCCAGAGACTATGTGCGCTATTGGACCAATCCTGACAGTTAGGTAGAAAGGGCCATCGGATTCGGGACCATCGTTGGATTCCCCCAGGCGCAAGGTGTGATAGATTTCATGCATGTGGCCGTCAGGGCTCCAACGGACTAACCAGCTGCCTTCATCAACAGGAAGGACTTCCATACCAACGTTCAACCGGTCTGTGGCCACCAAAAGCGTTTCCTGCAGGTGTGTGCTTCCTGGGAAGCAGTCACGACACCTACATACTTCGACAGTTCCAGGTGCCACTACTTTTCAGGCCCTCTGCTCACCTTCAGGGATGGATTCATGGGGACAAGGGCTACCTAAATGAAGACATGGCTACTCACGCCTGTGAGGAATCCTATTAATGTAGCAGACGAGAGATACAACACTTGCCACGGCTCCACCTCAGCAACCATCGAGCAGGCCATTGGGTTGCTGAAGATGAGATTCCGGTGCCTGGATTGATCCAGTGGAGCCCTGCAGTATACCTGAACGAGTGTTTCATGTGTCATGCTTGTCTGCTGTGCTCTGCACAATCTAGCCCTGCAGAAGTGGGGGGGGGAGGCCTTGCATGAAGATGACATGATTGATCGCCACTCCTCAACTGATGAGGAAGACGCAGATGAGGCTAATGAACAGGCTGCACTGGATCTTGAACCCCTTGCATCGGAAGCCAGCAGGTTGAACGACACGCCAAGGAAGCAAGAGACAGTCTCATACTTACCCATTTCCAGCCACCATGATGGTCTCTCATAGTGAAATTAATAAAGACTCACTTCAATGCATTCAGTATGTCACCTCATTCCACTTTGGTTCTGTGCCTAGAGCCCAGCTTAACCACGCGATCTGGCATATGAGGCGCTTGCCAAAGGAGGGCTGTGCCTACACTCGCAGCCCACTAAGAGAGAAGGGTGAAGTCAGCATCTCACTATTAGGGCATGAAAGAATAAGCATTTTCCACAATGAATATTAACTTGAATAATGAAAAAACTCTTAAGACAAAACAAATGGCAAATGTCAAACACCTGTGAAATCCCAAGTGCATCTAGGTGCTTTTTGTTATATGTTTTCAAGTGCTTCTATGAGGTAACCCCTGCAAAGCAGCTGGGCTTGAGGCAGGCTGCTGATCAGGCTGCCCCTTGGCTTGTGATGACGTCAGGAGGTGTCCTCTGGCTGCATGAGGCCTGAGGCCTGGAGGCCCCAGCTGCCTGACGGTGTCCTACACAGGTGCAGAATCACCTCAGGTGTCACAGCTACTGGAGCTGGGTTCACTGGTGGAGGGAAGGAGCTGGTATCCACACTCAGAGCACCCTGAGGGGAGCCCCCAGCTGTGGAGATCAGCCTTTCCTCCTCCCTTTCAGGGCTCACTTTGACCTCCCTGCTGACCAGAAAAGGACGAGGACATAGAGAAGAGTCCAGGTGCCTCATCCTTCTTTGGCTTTCCCACTGCTGCGTTGAGCTCATGGCTAAGGTGATGGTGTGCAGGTCTGCATGCATTTGTGGGATCTGGCTCTCCCTGAGGGTCGCCAGCCTCCTGACATAGGAAGCTGTGTGCTCAAACACCTGAGACAGGGCAGCACTCATGGCATGGATGGACTCCACTCATGGCTGCTCGGCCTCTGGCATCTCCACCAGATGTTACCTTACCTCTCTCTGTAACTCCAGCTTGCCCTTGCTGTTATCACCAGAAGCTCATCATGAGCCTGGGGCTGAGCATGGGCCTGGCCACCCACAGTCCTCTGACTGTCAGTGGCCTCGGCTGTCTCAGCCTCAGCCAGTTGCTCTGGGGCGTCCGGTGCTCTCACCAGCTTGTGAACCTGATTCCCGCCGAAACCTACTGAGATGGAAGTACCTGCGCTGGTGGATTCTGCAGGAGAGTCATGTGATGGTTCATCCTCTGACTCCTGATCTTCCTCAGGGGTTGACAGCTGTTCCCCTTCAATTGGAACCTCCTGCAGACACCGACCTGCATGAGAGAACACAAATATGTGTGGTTTAGGCATTGTAGATCTTGTCATGCCAACTCTGCATGGTGTGGATCTCCAGAAGTGTGTTGGCTGTCGAATGAAGTCAATCCTCACTCTGTTGCGTGGAGACTCCAGTCTCACCATCCGCTATTTAGCAGCTCCCCGGGTCACTTCTAATTTCAGTGCTTCATTCTCAGCTGCTGAGAGTGGCCATATATCTGGAATCCCTCTACCAGTCCTTGAGGTTTCCCTGTTATGGGCCCGCTTGTCCTGCAAGTGGAAAAAGGGAGATGGTAAGACTTCACAGGAAGAGCAACAGGACAGTTCTGGTAGTGGCATCCTCTCGGATCCTGCTAAGCTTTCCTATATGGGTCATCAGCTCTCAAAGGAGTTAATGGGGGTGAACTTCATAAATAGTGGCCTGTGGCTGAGATGCAGTCATGCACTTGGCAGGATGTGGTGATGCCTAAACCCCTTTTCCTCCCCATGTCCCACGTCTTCCCACATAGCCACATGCAAGCTCCAAAGAGGAGAGAGATGTGGAGCATTAAGCTCAGCAGAATGTAGGAGATAGTTGACTCTCTTCCTGTATTGGAGGGGTGACCCCATGGTTACTGACCTCTGTGATCTCCATCCAGGCTGGCTTGGGCAGGCAGGAGGACCTCTTCTTGCCATCCCTGGGAAAAAAGACCTCTCGCCTTTCCCTTGCAACCTGGAGAAGAATCTCTAGGAAGGCATCGCTAAACCGTGGGGCCACCCAGTGTCTTGCCTCTGCCATACTGCGGCGTCCTTCTCCATGGGTTGGAAGTGTTCCTAGGAGTCACTCCAAAAACAGTTTCAGTAGTGAATAGTAAATGACTCTAAGGCAGCAATGCAGGCAGGATTGGGAATGCTTTAAATGTGGCCCCAGACCTTGCTCCGGAGTCATCTGATGGCATATTCAGCGCCTTGAAGTCCACCCCCATTGTGTGATTGGATGGGCCCCGTGCCTCCATTATGATAGTTAGCCACCTGTCATATGATTATAGTGAGCCCGCCGCACACATGACGAGCGGCAATGACACCCACTTCTGTGTCCACTACCAGAAGCCTCAATAGGAATACTAAATCCAGCCTTATGTGTGCAATAGGATTTCTTTAAACATCAGTATGTCTGCAAGTATGAATATTAGGAAACAATAATGTGACTTAATATTATGATAAACTAATGTGACTTCAGCAATGCAACAAAGCCAAATCAGCTTTGCATTTCTCACTGAAGTGGAATGGCACATAACAGATTTGACAATAGACCCTATATACCTGGATATTTGTTTTGTGTGACTTCCTTTCAAAATGATTCCTGCTAGACAACCCAATGACTATTAACCTGTTGTCAATTTTCTGTTGATGAGTTTTGGAATTTATTTAGAGATACAGCACTGAAACAGGCCCTTCGGCCCACCGAGTCTGTGCCGACCACCAACCACCCATTTATACTAACCCTACATTAACCCCATATTCTCTACCGCACCCCCACCATTCTCCTACTACCTACCTACACTAGGGGCAATTTACAATGGCCAATTTACCTATCAACCTGCAAGTCTTTGGAAGTGGGAGGAAACCGGAGCACCCGGCGGAAACCCTCGCAGACACAGGGAGAACTTGCAAATTCCACACAGGCAGTACCCAGAACTGAACCCAGGTCGCTGGAGCTGTGAGGCTGCGGTGCTAACCACTGCACCACTGTGCCACCCTTTGTCGCCAAGATTGAGAAATGTCACTGGACCACAGAATGAAATTCTAATGCTCGCCAGCAAAATATAGCAGGACATTTATTCATTTTAGTTTGAGCACTAGTGATGCAATTTGATCCAAAGCAAGCATTTCTTGTTATTAAAACAACTGTTTATTCAGTAAATTATAGCACAGTATTTAAAATATTTCTGATTGCTAATGTGATATTTATAACTGATCAGAACATGTTTCTCACTGAATGGCGGGACAGGCTCGAGGGGCTGAATGGCCTACTCCTGTTCCTATCTTCCTAGTTTCCTATATTTCAGCACATTTCAAAACATGATACAATTGAACAGGAAATAAACTCACAGCTGATTGAAACAGCCTCATGCTTCTTCACTGTGTTTTGTTTTTTCTGATTTAGGAAGTTGACAACCTGTTTCTGATTCTATCTGCGATCTTGCTTCTTGGGGATGTCCAGTTTTTGATTCGAACAGATAGCGATACAGCATACGTGTCAGATGTGCAATTACTGGAACAAGGTCAGTGTGTTCAAGAACAGAGAGCTGCCAGCTGCTGTCTGTGAGTGTGCCTGGATGGGTGAATAACAGAAATACATCAGTAGGTGGAGTCAGCACAACACTTAACATGACCACTATTTAACATTCCACAGACACTGAGAGAAAATGCAGTCTGACAAAGTCTCAAATTTCTACCACAGTAGAATCTTCGAGCATTCTTTTCCATCTCACCTGATTTCAGATTAATCCAGCCATATCCTCTGCCAGTTATTGGTATTACTCCTGCCTATACATAAGTAAACAGTGGTACTTGATGGGAATAGTTTTGTAGTTATATTGGTACTTGTGGTAATGTAGTTGGTAAAGCAGGCCTAGCCTCATCAGTGTTGCTGTGCTCATTGTTAGCAAAGCCCCATAGAGTCCAACTAAATTATCTCTGATATTTTTTGAGCTGTCACAAGAGCTTGAGGATCCTGCTAGAGGTCGATCTTAGGATTCAGCTCTGAATGTAATTTGGGAATTCAGACATGGAAGTGCTGCAACATGGATTCCTGATAAGTCCTCCTGCTGCTTGAAGCTTTGGGCCAGGAGCGCTAATTTTCAAAATCTTTCCTTTAATGAAAGGCATGTAGAAGTTCTGTATGGAAATCATAGAAAGAAAAAATGTTCAGAAAACTGTTTTCTTGTCTCAGGAGAGAGAAGAACTAAAATGCTGTCTATCACTTCCTCACTGTGAACAAAAAAATGACTTGCGTTTATTTTATGAAGATGGTACCCCTTTAAATGTTGCAAAATTTGCATTGTCACAAATACTACTGAATACAGTAATCAGTTCAAAGGAGTTTGAATTTTACTCGTGCAGTGGGTTTCTGCCAGATTATACAGCTCAGTATAACATACACTACTCTGCACCATGTACACAATTCTGCACCAATATTACACACTGCTGTCACTACATGCACAATCTGCAATATAAATACAATTCTGTGCTATGTGCAAGTTTATTATTACATTCAATTCAATCTCTCTTGGGCAATTGATTTTATGCTGTGGAAAATGTGAATAAAATTATTTAATATTGGTTGAAATTATATTTGGCATGATAAGTATTTAATTACACATGCCTATTTAAAACAAAATCTATTTTTGACAGCATCAGGCACTCCAAGATCAGGCATACCACAATCAAATGCAAAGTAAAGATCTCCCTAGCCTGCATCAGCAAAGTCACTTCATCAGCCATTCCCTGGAGAATATTCTTTATTCACCAGTGTAACATCTCCATTTGCCAGCTGACTTATACTTGCCCTAAGATAATAAGACTAATGACCAAATCCAATTCATATCATATTCTAGGGATATTTGGATTATGGACACAACCTCACTAGCAGTTGGGTCAGCATCACCCAAATTAATTCCAAGACAGGACTGAGAGGAAGAGAGGCAGAGTTAACGTTTCGGGTCAGTGACCCTTCTTCGGAACTGTGTTTCCACAGATGCTGCCAGACCTGCTGAGTGGTTCCAGCATTTCTTGTTTTTATTTCAGATTTCCAGCATCCGCAGTCTTTTGCTTTTATTATATTACTGAGAGGAAGAGGCCTTCATCTCACCACTCTGCTGAATTTGAAGCTATCTGTCACATGAACATAGGGACTGGAGTAGAATATACAGCCCCTCAAATCTGTTGTGCCATTCAATTAGATTGTGGCTGATCTGTACTTCAATTGTACTTAACTGCCTCTATTTCATAACTCTTCATGCCATTGCCAGTTGATCCAGCATCCACAGCCTTCTGAGAGACAGAATTCCAGATTTCCACTACCCTTCGTCCCAACAATGAATGGGTACTGTCCTAATTGGATGCACCACTCCAACTTTGCGCAATTCATTACATCCCACTGTCTCGCACTAGACTAAATGCAAAAAAAAACTTTATTTATTAAGAGTGTGAAAAGAATTGAACCCTTGCTATGTCATACCTTCAGTGGGAAATGCCTGTGATTTTAAGTGCATTTTAATTCTCTTTAACTGTCTCCACTATGAAATGATCTAAACTGAACTGGTAAACATGCAATTTAAAGTACATTGTTTTCCAGTGGCTGGTATCCTGCAAGTCTCACCTGACGACCTCAGTTCAGCCTTAACATCTGATATTCAGTATTTTAAAGGTAATTTTCATATTATGCAAGAACCTTTTTTATTACTTTATTATATTTTGTAAACATAAAAAATATAGTCCAACTTATTTTTCCTTTTTTCTTTTTTCCCACTCTAGGAGATGTGATTTTGAGGAGACACACAGTGGATGTGGCAAATTTTTACAGGGACCTTCTGGCAAAGTCACTTTATGGCCGTCTTTTTAGCTTCTTGGTGAACAGTATTAATTATTACCTCCAGAGCCAGGAGGACAGTGAAGGGTAAGTGTTGTTGCTTCTGTGCCATATTTCTGTCTGAGTCTGTCCCTCAATGTTTCGAAGCCAAAATCACAAGTCTATTTTTTTTCCCATCTAATTAGCAAAATATTTAGTAAAGCCAACTGATCTCTTATGGCTTCATTCATGGCGAGCTGGAGGGAATATGCTGTTGCAATCCCATCTCCTTATTTCTCTCATGCAATTAGATACAGTCAAGTGCGGTTAAAATGCTTACTTCACTCCTATCATCAAGGCTAACCCATCATTGCTAATACAATATTAAATTGCCAAAAGTTACATATCTATAACATAAATATTAACATTTATCTGTTTTGTAATTATTTGTAGACAATACTGACAAGACCACATTTTTTGCTCATCTCTAATTACCTCAAAAAGGTGGTGGGGACCACTATATTCCCATATATTGTGGGAATGAAGAGAAGTGTAGGCCAGGGCGAGTGGGGGTCGCAGCTCTTTTTCCCTGAAGGATATTAATGAACTAAGATGGTTATTTATGTCACTCCAACAGCATTCATGCTCAACATTTAGTGGTACCCACAAAGTAATAGACTTATTGAAATCAATGTTACAAATTGCCATTTTGGGATTTGAGCTCCTATTGCTAGTCTAGTACCATAATGACTGGTCTACCATTATGTATACTATCTGCTTTGTATTTTGTAAATTAAAGCACACTAATCAGATCAAATCTACTTATTTTTTTAATCCTAACTTTTACCATTAATGTTTTTCCTAACAATTCGTTCTGTTTCTTTCATGGTTACAGATATAAATTACAAATTCTTGAAACCTACAATAACAATGGTCAGGTTGTTCCAATTTCTTCAGCTCAGGTTTTACTAGTAAGGACCATTGAATATAAAATTGAAGAAGAGATTAAGCTTGTTTGCAATTTTTCATCTTTACCAAATATCTTTGGCATGGTATGCAGTATTATTAAAGAAAATCATGTACTTACAAGTCCCTCATTGGTATTTTTTCTAACCCTGTTCTTTAATTTTGATTTGTACAAACCCTACCTCTTTAGTTGTCATCGGTTGCTGTTTTATGAATATACAATTTGAGTCAATCTGGTGATAACATGATGCAAAATTTGCAGATCTAAAGATGTGTTGCCTTAAGTGTGACAGACAAAATGAATGCTGAAGGTATTTTTAATAAAGTGATGCAATGACTATTAGAAAAATGAATATTATTATTTTGAGAAAATTGTCACTCGTATTTTGTGTAAACATAAACATTATTACATTACATTATTTTATTACATGAAATCCTGCCATGTGATATTGGCACGTTAATGTGTGAATATGTTTAATTGACACTTCACTAACGGAGTGAAATTTGTCCTGTTTTACATTCCACCCATTGAAATCAATAGAAAGGAAATTCAGGTGCTATGTGAGACAGGCTGCCAATTCACTATTGCCAGTTTTGCATTACTGCCTATGATGAATTTCACTGTCAGTACCTTCGTTAAAATAGTGGACAAAGGATTTCAGTTGTGGTAACACAGTCACACTGCTAACATTGCTAATACAGTTTCACCTCAGTTGCAGCCATTGCATGTTGAAATGCCACAGACGTTTTGATTAGATATAGACAGATGTTGAGTTTTTTGAAGTATGTAGCAACTCAGTTTTCTTCTGAGCCCTTTATTCAGATAACGAGGGAGAATTTCTGGTAAGCACAAAGATGTGACACAGACAGTACGAAGTCCAGGAAATTTGTCAGGGATCCACTTTACAGGATCTCTGATTCGGACCAGGCTTCATTTCCAGCTGGCTTTTTAGGCCAGTTTAAAGTTGCTGTTGCACAAACTGCACAAGCACATTACTATCCTGTGCAAATATCCTTAAATATTAATTGAAGTAGTCTTTTGCACAATTTCCCATCATTTTTGGACTGAGTCTGCCCAAGATGAGCACCTGGACAAACCTTTTAAAGGGATGGAGGAAAAAAAATTGCTCAGCAAATTTTCGGGGGATTTTTTTTAGCATCAGAACAGGTACTGAGCAATGTTCCCTCTAAGACATGTGGCTGTGCAGCAACCCGAAAGTTCCTGCACAGTGCACACAAAAATTGACGCCTTTAAATTACCACGTGTGTGTAGATGTGCAAAAAAATTTAAAGGGCCTGTGCACTTATATGAATGGGCTGTAAGTTGGTGGGGAGTGTTTACATTGATGCAAGAGACATGGGACAATCTGCAAAGTGACTGGATGGCCAACTATAATTGAAGCATTTAAAAGAGTTCAACAAAACAGAAATATTTTTAAAGAGAAGCTCCTAAAAGATGCTGTTAGAGTACAAACTTCCACTGCAAACCAGAATGGAAAGCCATCTCACAGTAAACTGAAGTTCCACAGGAATTCTTGAGGCTTCATCTTTAGACACTGTAGCTAGGATTGAAGGTGGGTGGGCACTAAAAACAGCGCCACCAGCCTGCATGCTGGTTCCCCAGCTCCATCTCACCCGCAAGACATTTTTGCGAATGCAGGATATGGGGGGTGCGGCAGGACTATCCACTTGCATGTGGCAGGTAGCCGATTAAGGTCATTAATGGCCTATTAAGGGCAATTAAAGGAGGCCGACTGGGATTTTCCATTTGGCCTCCAGATCCCCGCAGGCAACAGGGGCCATTGTAACTGCTTGGAGGTTGTAGACTGGGGAGCTAATGCACCAGGCAGGCCTGGAGGCCTTCCCTGCCTGCCGGGTGTTGCAGCAGTCACAGACTGCCCTGAAGAGGGGCTTCCACTTCTCCCCCAACACTACCTGCCCCCCCCCCCCCCCCCCCCGCCACCCCATCAACCACAACAGTGGCTCAAAAGCCGTTTTTAATTTAAACTTTAAAAAGGTTGGCGGGGGGTGGGGGGGGCTGCCTTCATTTTGAAGTGCCTTCTCCCTTACTTACCGTCCAATGCCTCCTGCAGCTGCTTTCAAACTGAAAGGACTCCTATTGATGCTCCAGGTTCAAGAGCCCTTAATTGGATGGTGAGCTCGTCCTCTGGCCGCCCCAGGGAAAATCACAATGAATGACTGTTTCTCACGGGGTACAGGCTTCTAACCCACATTTCATCCTGCTGGCAGGGTTCAGAAACCGGCAGGGAAAATCCTGCCCGTGGGGTTTGCTTCTAAAGTACCTCAATTACAGTATTTCATAGATGAAGTGATACAAGGGGCAAGAGAGAATGCCAGGAGGACCTGTTGGCACCAGTCATAATGATACCAAGTATCTCTGCAATCCCAGGCCCACCTACCTGACACTGACCAAATGCAATACACTCTCCAGGCTACTAGTAAATACAGAGGGAATTTCAGAATTGTGCCATCTACTATAAAGGCACCTGCAGCCAATCTGCAAAATAGGGAATGCGATAACAGTGACAGTCACAGTCACCGCTGCCCTCAACTTTTCTACCTTCAGCTCTTTCCAGTCCAACATCGCAACCAGCTGCTGTATAAGTCAATGTGTTCCGTAAATATGTATCCAGTAGTTGACTGATTATTATTCAGCTTGAACAGCACTTGGATTTCCTCTCCAATTGTTTAGAAACAGCAGCATGACACAACTGCTGCCATTACAGAAGAGCATTGACAGAACATGTGTTGCCAGTTGAGCATCAGTGTCCTGATTCCCCTCAGCACCTACTACTTGCTCCTCCTCACCTGCAAACTGTGACATCCCCATTATTACTTCCTCACGCTCCCTAACTTCATCCTCTGGTGTGAGCATCCCTCACACTATCCTCATGGCGGCGTTTAGCTGCACATCCATGATCTTTGTGCGGTGATTGCAGGACCATGAAGCAGAGCAGTATTTGGCAGCAAAGTAGACAAAGGGTCATTGTTGAAAAATGAAGTGTTCTGGCTGTCCTCCCCATGATTTTCCAGTGAGTTTCTAGACCAGATTCATCCTGGTTTTTACCTTTAGTCCAGTGTTGATGAAATGAGGCTGATGGGTGAGAACCCTGTCAAGGGTAATGCCCAGGTATTTTGGGTGGGTTCATAGGTATGTCGTCTTCTACAGAAGGAAATGTTGTCCAAAATTTTCCGAGCCCTGTGGGACCAGGCTCAGAGGCCGGGAGGTGCGTAAAATCGGGATGTAAGATGGCGAACTGGAAGTCCAAAACCTTCACGTCATTTCCACATTTTTTGAGATAGCGGCCGATGTGGCAGGAGGACTTTGTGCATGGACGTGGCAGAAAGGTAATTAAGGTAATTAATTGGCCAATTGAGAGCAATTTTACAGGGTTTCTTTGAATTTTGCGTGGGAACAATGGAGCTTCAGAGCCTTGCCTGGTAAAAGAAGGCAGCGAGCAAGTGGGAGCTCAGTTCTGGCTCTCTCCGGCAGTCATTGAGAGCCAGCATGGCATGCCAGAGAGGGTGGAGCAGTGAGGGTAGCAGTAAATGAAGGGCAATTGCAATTGAGCAGAAGAAACAGGAGGGGGAAAGGAGGGTGGGGTGCTGTTGCATAAAAGGCCTTGCACACTGAGAGGGGTCACCTGCCATGGGCCTCATTGACCTAGGCTTTGGAGCCCCTGTTGAGGAGGAGCAGCAGCAGAGGGAGGGAGATCCAGCCACAGGCAATGGGAGATCAGCAACCTCAGGGCCAACAAGAGGGCTTGCCTCCAGGTGAGGACTCAGGAGAAGGGGGCAGAGGGGCACATGACCAGCCTCCTGAGTGCAGAAGAGGGTACCCTCCAGAGAAGGTCTACCAACTGAGACTCAACTACCTGCAAATATCCGAGCAGCAGTGTCTCTGAACACTGCACCTCTCCAGTGGTGTTGAAGGTCACTGTAGCGCTGAATTTATATGTCTCCGGATCTTTCCAGGGATCCACTGGAGATATGTGTGGAATATCACAGTCTGCATATCGACACATCTAGGTGGTAACTGAAGAGGGCCAGTGAGTATGTGTGTTTTCACACTGATCCAGACGATCAAGCTGAGAGGGCTATAGGGTTTGGGGCCATCACTGGATTCCCCAGGTGCAGGGTATGATTCACTGCACGCATGTGACCATCATGATACCCACAGATCAGCATGCAGCCTCCATCAACAAGGAGGGCTTCCATTCACTCAACATGCAACTGGTCTGTGACCACCACAGAAGGATCCTTCAGGTGTGTGTATGATTCCCAGGAAGCAGCCACTTTGCCAACATACTTCAGCAGTCCCAGTTGCCACCACTTTTCCGACCCCGCTCACATGTCGTCAGGGATGGAGACTAGGAGACAAGGCTACCCACAGAGGACATGGCTGCTAACATCTGTGAGGAACCCACGCAAGGATGCAGAGGAGAGGTACAACACCTGCCACAGGGCAACGTGAACGACCATCGAGCATGGCATAGGCCTTCTTAATATGCAGTTTAGGCGCCTTGATCGATCCAGTGGAGCCCTTCAGTATGCTCCAGCAAGGGTCTTGTGTATCATTATAATCTGCTGTGCACTGCACAACCTGGTATTGCAGAGCGGGGAGGCATTGAACAATGAGGATCTTGTGGATCGTGATACCTGCTCTGATGATGAGGATGTTGAGGAGGCTCCTGAGCTGGTAATGCATGATGAAGGGCCCCAGGGACCATAGGCAAGGCGCAATGAGATATGTGCAAGGGAGGCTCGGGAAGCACTAATATACAGATGTTTCATATGACCCTTACTATCTGTTGGAGCCATATCAATAAAGTGTGACCTTTCTGCAGTCCTGCTATTGCCTCTTTCATTCAGCATCCATTGCCCAGCGCCCAGGTGCACATTGCAGAGTCGCAAGGGTGAAGCATTGACCGCTCGACGCATTGTCCCTCTTAACTAGCCCTTTGAGGGAGCCAGGGTGTAACTGTAGTCCCAAAAGGCAGCTAGAATTGGAAGGAGATGTAGGGCAAAATATATTAATCCTTTATTAAGTGGCACAACAAATGTGAGGCTTAACATTTTGATACTCTATTCATCTGTGAACCCCAAGTGTTGCCAGTTGCTCTTGTTAAATTTCTTATACGTTCTCCTACGTGGTGCTCCCCCTGTGCTTACAGCTGATGTGGAGGCAGGCTGCTCATCTTGCTGCCCCATGGCTTGAGGTGACCTCGGCAGACGTCCTCTGGCTGCCTGAGGCCTGGGGGGCCCAATCATGCTGACACGCACTGACACAGGTGCAGAGCCCTCCTCTGTCATCACGGCTACTTTAGGCACTGGAGTCACTGGCAGAGGGATGAGGAAACACTGTCCACACCAGGAGTGCCCTGAGAGGAGCTCCCAGATGCAGAAGGCAACTACTCCTCCTCCCTTGCAAGGCACACTTGTACCTCCCTGCTGACCTGAGGAGCATGAGCACCTGGTGGAGACGTCAGGTGCCTTGTCCCCTTTCGCCTTGCCACTACTGCATAGAACTCATGGACGAGGCAATGGCATGCAGGTGTGTGAGCATCTCTGGCATCCACTGACTGGTCTACTTGATCTGACACTCCATGAGGGTCGCCAATCTCTCCATGGAGAAAGCCAAACCCGTCAGAGACATGGCAGCACTTAGAGCCTGGATGTACTCATCCATTGTCCACACTTGGGTTGCGCATAGCCTCTGGAAACTCCACCAGATGTTTCCTTACCTCAAACTGCAGCTGCAGCAATTACTGCATTGCCGATGATTCCAGGTGCATGTCATCAGCCTGGGGTTCAGCATTGCCCTAGTTTCCGGCAGTCAGTGGTCTTGGCTGCTACAGCCTCCGTCAGCCACTTGGGCACGTCTGTGATGTGCTAACCAGGTTATGTCCCTGAATCTAAGCACGAGCGGATACCCACCGATGTGAGAGTATCTGCGCTGGTGATGGTGCATCCTCTGAGGCTCTCTCCTCCTCTTCAGAGGCGGCCAGCTGCCCCCTGGTCTCTCCAGCTCTCTGCTCTTCAGCCTGACCTGCATGAGGAAACAGATAGATTGAAGGGTTATGGGCTTCCCATTGCAGCATTCCAGCTATCCCTACTGTGGAGCTCCATGTGTCCAGTTGTCGGCCTCCGCACCTCTCCACTGTTAATTGCCAACCGCCGGAAGATTGTGTGCAGCTGGCCGCTCCTTGCCCAAATGGAAGTGGCACCAGCTTCTAGTCCCAATGTCGGGGCCTGTAGCCTAGCCACAAAATTCAACCTGTTCAGTTCTTTCCCAGTGGTGTTATTGTTCAGATGGAAAGCAGAAACAACTGCTTTATCTGGATTGGGGCAGAGGCTTCAGGTCTAAATGTATCATTTCTGTAGGTTCAGGTCGCTGGTGAACATCCTACTGTTAATGCTTGCATCAGCAGTACTATGTCATCAGCATAGATGAGCTTCTGGGATTTGGCACGGGATATGTTCGCCATATAGATGTTGAAAAAGGATGATGCAAGCATTGACTGTTCTGCCAGACCATTGTTGAGCATCTGTGCCTGACTGGTCTTGTTACCAAGATATTTGCAGAACTTACTGTTGCTTGTTAGGATGTTTATATAATAGTTGATGACAGCCTATACATGGTCTGCCTGTGTGTGCTAATTCATCAAGAACTTGTCAGCTAATGCCATCAAGAAGATGACCAAATGCTCGAAAGTACTAATTCAGCAGGGGAATGGGAACCTAAATTGTAGTTCCAGTGTACAGGATGTTGAGAGTAGTGAGGTCAGGGATAAGGTTACAAGGATGCAAGAGGGCACTGGCAAGCAAGAACTTGGTTTAAAGTGTGTCTATTTCAACGCCAGGACCATCCGGAATAAGGTGGGTGAGCTTGCAGCATGGGTTGGTACCTGGGATCTCGATGTAGTGGCCATTTCGGAGACATGGGTAGAGCAGGGGCAGGAATGGATGTTGCAGGTTCCGGGATTTAGATGTTTCAGTAAGAACAGAGAATATGGTAAAAGAGGGGGGGGGTGTGGCATTGTTAATCAAGGAGAGTATTACAGCGACAGAAAGGACGTTTGAGGACTCGTCTACTGAGGTAGTATGGGCCGAGGTTAGAAACAGTAGAGGAGAGGTCACCCTGTTGGGAGTCTTCTATAGACCTCCGAATAGTTCCAGAGATGTAGAGGAAAGGATAGCGAAGATGATTCTTGTCAGGGGCGAGAGTAATAGGGTAGTTGTTATGGGGGACTTTAACTTTCCAAATATTGACTGGAAATACTATAGTTCGAGTACTTTAGATGGGTCAGTTTTTGTCCAGTGTGTGCAGGAGGGTTTTCTGACACAGTATGTAGACAGGCCAACCAGGGGCGATGCCACATTGGATTTGGTACTGGGTAATGAACCCGGCCAGGTGTTAGATTTAGATGTAGGTGAGCACTTTGGTGATAGTGATCACAATTCGGTTAGGTTTACCTTAGCGATGGGCAGGGACAGGTATATACCGCAGGGCAAGAATTATAGCTGGGGGAAAGGAAATTATGATGTGATTAGGCAAGATTTAGGATGCGTAGGATGGGGAAGGAAACTGCAGGGGTTGGGAACAATCGAAATGTGGAGCTTATTCAAGGAGCAGCTACTGCGTGTCCTTGATAAGTATGTACCTGTCAGGCAGGGAGGAAGTTGTCGAGCGAGGGAGCCGTGGTTTACTAAAGAAGTTGAAGCGCTTGTCAAGAGGAAGTAGAAGGCTTATGTTAGGCTGAGACGTGAAGGCTCAGTTAGGGTGCTTGAGAGTTACAAGCTAGCCAGGAAGGATCTAAAGGGAGAGCTAAGAAGAGCAAGGAGAGGACACGAGAAGTCATTGGCGGATAGGATCAGGGAAAACCCTAAGGCTTTCTATAGGTATATCAGGAATAAAAGAATGACTAGAGTTAGATTAGGGCCAATCAAGGATAGTAGTGGGAAGTTGTGTGTGGAATCAGAGGAGATAGGGGAAGCGTAAAATGAATATTTTTCGTCAGTATTTACAGTAGAGAAAGAAAATGTTGTTGAGGAGAATACTGAGATTCAGACTACTAGGCTAGATGGGATTGAGGTTCACAAGGAGGAGGTGTTAGCAATTTTGGAAAGTGTGAAAATAGATAAGTCCCCTGGGCCAGATGGGATTTATCCTCGGATTCTCTGGGAAGCTAGGGAAGAGATTGCAGAGCCTTTGTCCTTGATCTTTATGTCGTCATTGTCGACAGGAATAGTGCCGGAAGACTGGAGGATAGCAAATGTTGTCCCCTTGTTCAAGAAGGGGAGTAGAGACAGCCCTGGTAATTATAGACCTGTGATCCTTACTTCGGTTGTGGGTAAAATGTTGGAAAAGGTTATAAGAGACAGGATTTATAATCATCTTGAAAATAATAAGTTCATTAGCGATTGTCAGCACGATTTTGTGACGGGTAGGTCATGCCTCACAAACCTTATTGAGTTTTTCGAGAAGGTGACCAAACAGGTGGATGAGGGTAAAGCAGTGGATGTGGTGTATATGGATTTCAGTAAGGCGTTTGATAAGGTTCCCCATGGTAGGCTATTGCAGAAAATACGGAAGTATGGGGTTGAAGGTGATTTAGAGCTTTGGATCAGAAATTGGCTAGCTGAAAGAAGACAGAGGGTGGTGGTTGATGGCAAATGTTCATCCTGGAGTTTAGTTACTAGTGGTGTACCGCAAGGATCTGTTTTGGGGCCACTGATGTTTGTCATTTTTATAAATGACCTGGAAGAGGGTGTAGAAGGGTGGGTTAGTAAATTTGCGGATGACACTAAGGTCGGTGGAGTTGTGGATAGTGCCGAAGGATGTTATAGGGTACAGAGGGACATAGATAGGCTGCAGAGCTAGGCTGAGAGATGGCAAATGGAGTTTAATGCGGAAAAGTGTGAGGTGATTCACTTTGGAAGGAGTAACAGGAATGCAGAGTACTGGGCTAATGGGAAGATTCTTGGTAGTGTAGATGAACAGAGAGATCTTGGTGTCCAGGTACATAAATCCCTGAAAGTTGCTACCCAGGTTAATAGGGCTGTTAAGAAGGCATATGGTGTGTTAGCTTTTATTAGTAGGGGGATCAAGTTTCGGAGCCACGAGGTCATGCTGCAGCTGTACAAAACTCTGGTGCGACCGCACCTGGAGTATTGCGTGCAGTTCTGGTCACCGTATTATAGGAAGGATGTGGAAGCCATGGAAAGGGTGCAGAGGAGATTTACTAGGATGTTGCCTGGTATGGAGGGAAGGTCTTACGAGGAAAGGCTGAGGGACTTGAGGTTATTTTCGTTGGAGAGAAGGAGGAGGAGAGGTGACTTAATAGAGACATATAAGATAATCAGTGGGTTAGTTAGGGTGGATAGTGAGAGTCTTTTTCCTCGGATGGTGATGGCAAACACGAGGGGACATAGCTTTAAGTTGAGGGGTGATAGATATAGGACAGATGTTAGAGGTAGTTTCTTTACTCAGAGAGTAGTCGGGGCGTGGAACGCCCTGCCTGCAACAGTAGTAGACTCGCCAACTTTAAGGGCATTTAAGTGGTCATTGGATAGACATATGGATGAAAATGGAATAGTGTAGGTCAGATGGTTTCACAGGTCGGTGCAACATCGAGGGCCGAAGGGCCTGTACTGCGCTGTAATGTTCTAATTCTACCCCGTCCACCCAGTCTGAAAACATGAAAGCAGCAAATATGTCAACCAAAGGTCCCTTTGAAGATCGACCAACCAACCCTGATGATCAGTTGAGTAGGTTAAAGGTCTATCGAGAGTGAAATGTGAGGTCATTTCGAGGGACCTTGAAACGCAAATGATGAACATGCTTTCCTTCTAAGAAACCAACGTACCTGAACCCAACCCATACTGGATACAGAACTGTGGATTTCACATGATAGCATGCCAGTGTCATGTGAAATACGGTATGGTCATGTACATCTGGACTTAATTACCGAAGCTGAAGAAATACCATCAGCAGATAGCTCACTGTTCCCCATAACAATCAGAGTGGCCAAGCTGACTGTTGTGAATGTTTACAAACTGCTGACAGAGACATGGACACCATCACCTTACCAACTGTCCACCACCCAGCCATTTGCGTCGGTGATTTCAAAAGCCACCACTACTTGTGGGCTACCAAAATGTAGATCAAGCGGGTGAACAACGAGATGACTGGAGGCTGACCCTCCAATCTCCATCTCATCTATGATACCAAACAGTCATGCATCTTTACTTCTACCTGTTGGTGGAAGGAATACTCACTCGACCTCATTATCATGATCGGTGACGGCAAAGTATGGCCACTCACCTCCTCCTGGAGCCTCCTTAAAAACTTCCCTTCTCACAACACTGACCCAGCATTGTAGATGTAGGGATCGAGGTGTCGATAGTCACCTTGGTCCCGAAACCAAGATGGAACTTTCTTAAGACATCATGACCCACCGTCACAAGTATTGGTGAGAGCACAATCCAGAGAATGCCACCATCCCCAAATAACTCCATTTGCCTGACAGCTGACAGTGGGAGCTGCCAGGCAAATGGCTACAGGAAGGAATATGTGCCACAGGAGAGCATGAGATTGTTGACAGAGTTTAACCTCACTCAAGACCCAGATACAGCAACAGCACTCATGGATTCCCCACACGAAGGCAGATTAGCAAGATGAACAGCGACCACTGAAAACCTGGAGAGAGCTGCAGCCACAGGCAGCAGCACCCAGAGGGGCACCAGGATCATCATCCTGGAAGGGGGCAGTGAGGGCAAGGTTACAGAGGGGCAGGCAACCAGCCTCTTGCACGCAGATGACAGTACCAACCCAGAGAGGGTCTACCATTGGAGGCTCAACTTGCTGCAAATTGCAGAGCAGCAGTGTCACCACTGAGGCAGTCAGCGAGCTGTGTACCCTGATGGCGAATAAACTGAGTCCTATGAGAAGGGGCAGGTACCCAATGCTTGTTGCATTGAAGTTCACTGTGGTGCTGAATTTCTATGCCCCAGGATCATTCCAGGAATCTTCTGGAGATATCTTGGCATCTCCTAGTTGCATCAAGATGGTTACCAATGCCATGTTCAAGAGGACCGGCCAGTATGTGTCCTTTTGCACCGATCCGGACAGTGAGGCTGAGAGGGCCATAAGATTCGAGGCCATCACTGGATTCCCCCAGGTGTATGTTGTCATCACCTGCATGCATGTGGCAATCAAGGCTCCCACTGACTAGGCGGTAGTCTTCATCAACAGGAAGGGATTCCACTAGCTCAATGTGCAGCTTGTCTGTGGCCACCATAAGCAGATCCTTTAGGTTGCCAGGAAGCTGTCTTGACGCCTTCATACTAAGGCAGTCCCAGGTGTCAGACATTTTCAGGCTCCCCGCGCACCTTCAAGGATGGATACTGGGTGATAAGGGCTACCCCTTAAAGAGATGGCTGCTTAATACCTCTGAGGAACCCAAGCACAGATGCAGAGGAAAAATACAACACCTGCCACAGCACAACTTGAGCAGCCATCGAGCAGGCCATAGGCCTTCTAAAGATATGGTTCTGATGCCTGGATAGATCTGGTGAAGCCCTTCAATATACCCAGTAAGGGTCTCGCATATCTTGGTGATGTGCTGTGTTCTGCACAAACTGGCACTACAGAGGGGAGAACCTTTGAACAATGAGGACATCCTGGAGCACGATGCCTTCTCCAAGGATGAGGATATGTAGGGAGATGGTGACCAGGCACAAAGAAATGAAGACCCCAAGGGACAGCAGCACGATGCAATGAGATACACGCAAGGGAGGCTCGCAACTCACTAATGCAAGCACATTTCACATAAGCCTCACACACCAAGTCAGTCGAATAAATCCTTGACCTTCTGCAGACCAGTTGCTGTTTTCTTGAATGCCCTTACCATGTCCCTGGACCTGTCTTCACGTGAGGCAATGGCATGGGAAACACACTGACCTCATCTGGTGCATCACACCCTTTGCCAGAGCCAGTGAACTGTTAATGGCCCTGCAGTGTTTAAAAGAGTAAAGAATTCTTTAAGTGGTGCACCATTTCCGAATTTATTTAATATGCATGCACAGCAAGGTGACATCTAATATCAAAATAACAACCCAAGTGCTCCTATGTGGTCCTCCCCCGCACATTGGAACATGGGAGCAGGAGTAGGCCATTCAGCCCATCAAGCCTGCTCCGCCATTAAATACAATCATGGCTGATCATCCATTTCAATGCCTTTTTCCCACACTATCCCCATATCCCTTTATGTCATTTGTATTTAGAAATCTATCAATCTCTGCTTTAAACATACCCAATGACTGAGCTTCCACAGCCCTCTGGGGTAGAAAATTCCAAAGATTCACAACCCTCTGAGTAAAGACATTTCTCCTCATCTCGGTCCTAAGTGGCTTCCCCCTTATTTTGAAGTTGTCTCCCCTGGTTCTAGACTCCCCAACCAGGGGAAACATTTTACTTGCATCTACCCTGTCTATCCCTTTAAGTATTTTATAGGTTTCAATGAGATCACCTCTCATTCTTTGAAACTCTAGAGAATACAGGCCCAGTTTCCCCAGTCTCTCTTCATAGGACAGTCCCGCTATCCCAGAAACAAGTCTGGTGAACTTTTGTTGCACTCCCTCTATGGAAATAATATCCTTCCTAAGGTAAGGGGAGAAAAAATGCACACAGTACTCCAGGTGTGGTCTAACCAAGGTTCTATACAATTGACTAGGCTTGTTAGCTGAGGTGGAGACAAGCTCCTGGCCTTACTGCTTCTTGGCTTTTGATGACAGTGGCCGTCATCCTCTCGTTGCCTGAGGCCTGGCGGGCCCCAGCATATTGAGGCCCTCCTACACTGGAGCCCTCTTTGTCTCCATGGATTCTTGAGGCACTGGTGTCACCATCGGAGGGGCGAGGAGCCACTGTCACTCCAGGAGTGCCCTCAGAGGAGCCTGCAATTGCTACAGACAACTGCTCCTCTACCCTTTCAGGGATACATTGCCCTCCCCATTCACCTGAGAAGTCTGAGGACCTGGCGATGGCTCTAGGCATCTCGCTCCACTCTCGCGCAGCCATTGCTCCACAGTGCTCATGGGGGTGGCAATGGCCTGCACATCTCTGGCTTCTACTGGGTGGTATGCCGAATATGGCTCTCCAGGAGGGTTGCCAATTTCTCAATGGAGGAAGCCATGTGCACACACACCAGAGTCATGGCTGCACACATGGCCTGAATGGACTCCTCCATCGTCCACACATGGGTGCGCCAATCCTCTGGAAGCTCCACCAGATGTTGCCGCACCTCATGCTGCAGCTCCAACATCTGCCACCTTGTTGATGACTCCAGAGGCATGTCATCAGCCTGAAGCTGAGCACGGCCGGATCCTCCCACAGTCCACCGAGTGTGAGTGACCTTGTCGGTCACTGCCTCCATCAGCTGTTCAGGCATGCTTGGGCTGTTTTCATCAGTGTATCCTTGTTACTAATTGCATGTGACTACCTATGTGAGAGTATCTGTGCTGGTGGAGGGTGCAGGGGAATAATGTGATGTTGCACCCTCTGAGGTCTCCTCCTCCTCCACAGTGGTGGAGGGCTGTCGCTCAGGCTCGGCATCTGGCCGCTCTTGTCCATGACCTGCAAGAAAGAAAAGAAGGATGAGAGGGCAGTGCACTTTCCAACATGTCTTATTGACTACTCATCATCTGGAGTTCTATATGACCAGTGAAACACACATGAGCACTCTACTTTGTGCTCGCCAGAGGGTCTCTTGCACATATCCATTAGGCCATTTACTGTCTCGGGGCTGTACATCCATCTCACCAACTGCAACTGTCTTGCCTGCATCCATTCCTCCCATCTCCAATGCCTCTTACTTCATAGGTGTGAAGAAGACTATATAGGGCCTTTCCCTTGCGTTGTGTGCTCTCTTCTCCTACAAGAAAATAAATTCCCATTGTTACTTGCTCATCAAAAACACTCACTAGGCCTATAATGGTAGCAGCCAAATTGTCCATATGGTGCCACAGGGCTGCCTCCTGCATGCCACCAATCAGTTCTGGCTGTGCAGGAGTCACCTCTGCCTGACTGGAGTCTTGTGCAGAGAGACTAACATGCATCTGGCAGCCAATGCTGATGCCTGGGCATCTCCACGAACTGGGTGAACAACACCTTCTCCAATCTCTTATTCATCCTCAGTCATATTTAAGGCTGCAAGCTTAATACTTGCATTGTCAGATCACATCAGGCCATTGTCCAGCTTTCGGCAAAGCATCTAGCTACGGGGGACAACCCCACAGCTGCTGACCTCCCCTGCTATCTCCATTCATGCCTGCTTGGTTTGGTGAGCTGGTCTCCTGCTGCCGTCCCGAGGGAACAGGACTTCCCTCTGTGCCGTTGCCTCCCTGCAGGTACTCCTCCAGGCTGTATCAGTGAATCTTGGAGCAACCCTTGATCTTCCTTCGGCCACATCCACAATTAGTGCAGGCACTAGTGCTCTCTTACTGCTCTGGGACTGCTGCATCAGCGTTTCAGGAGCCAGAACCTCCCCCCACCACCAACACCACCTAACTGACCAACCCCCCCCACGCACCAGCCATTAATTGGTCGGCCCAGAGAATATTGCAGTCATAAATCCGCCCACCCCCTCTCCGACCCACACCACCACCTTTTGATCCTGATGTCGGGACTTGCTTGCTTCCAGTAACATTCCAGCCCAAGTCTGGGAAAGCTGCTGTGATCAATGGCATCTAATCAGAATTCCTCAAGAACCAGGACCTGAATGGGCAATGTGGCTTGCCAAACTCGCCTTTAACATCCTTGACACTAGGATAATCTCGGAAGTCTGGAGCCATTCCAAAGTCATTGTCATCCAAAAGCCAAGAAAACTGGCCAATGATCCCAAAAGCTACTGTCCCATTGGCCTTTTGTCTACAGTCTACAACATGGTCGAACAGTGCATTCTCAATCAGATAAAACCGGTCTTACAAGTTACCCTCTCAAACAAACAGGCAGATTTCAGAGAAGGAAGAAGCTCTAACTAGGTCCTTGCACTCACTACCAGCATTGAGGTAGGAGTCCAGAAACAACTGAAGTCTGGAGCTGCCTTCATAGACTTGTCATCGGCATACAGCACTGTCTGGCACAAAGGCCTGCAACTGAAGTTTGCAACAATCCTTCAGTCCCGCAAAACTTTTAGCAGGATGATCCAAGCCATGATCTTGGTAGGAGAGGTGCGTGAATTTTAATTTCACCTCACCCACCTCCCCCTCCGCCCCCTATCCTCCACAATTCCCTCAATGTCTTTATATGATATGATAACTCCCTCAAAGATTTGTAATTTCTGACCCCTTGTGTTAGGGACCTTGTGTCTTGCAAGCAGTGAGTTACTCTTGAGATGTTGTAAGTCTGAGGATCACCTGGAGGGATGGACATGTGCCCAACCTATAGTTGATCAATGTGCCAATAATGCAACTAGATTGTCTCATGATGATTTGCTGTAAGAAGCCATTTTGCGATGTCAGTGTGACAGGAGGTTCAGTTGTAAGTTGCAGCTACAGTGTGTATTCTATTGGCATTGTCAGTAATTAAAAAGCTATAGGGTTGTCTGAGGACTTGCAAGGTCCAGCAGTAAATGTCTAGCAGGTTGACAGGCAATTCTATGGAGCATGGTTACATGGGCCATCCAGCTGGTACATGGTGGTATAAAAGCAAAATACTCTGGATGCTGGAAGTCTGAAAAATGCTGGAAATACTCAGCAGATCAGACAGCATCTGTGAAAAGAAAAACAGAGTTAACATTGCAGGTCAATGAGCTTTCATCAGATAAGGAGGACCTGCAGGATTGAAAGGTCATCAACCTTTTCTCTCCACAGATGCTGGCTGACCCAGTGTGGTATATGGTAGTGTTGTGTAGCCAAACTTTGTTAGCTTTCTTAAGGTCTACCATCTTCTTCCACCTCAATTCCCTAATGTTGTGGGTACTGGGGAGAGTATTGATTCTGGCTTCTGACTTATCACTCCTGCCAGATTTGCTGAACCATTGCTGTCTGTCAAACAGGGCAACTGCCTACATATTAACCCGATGCAGCAGCACCTCCACTTCAGCATTCATCAAGAAGTGCTATTGGGCACTGCTTTGTCCTACCACTTACCCAGAGACTCCTTTTCTGTCTCCAAATTTGTTTTACCATCCTTTGTTTTTTGTTGACTATAACTTTTTACTCAACCAGCATTTTAAGTGATGAATACTTTTAGCCACCATAACCTTTTGCCAGTCTAAAAATATTTTTACCCATAGGGGCTGATATTTACCTTTAAGTCACCCTATCTCCTTTAAAAGGCTGTTACAAATGATTAAAAGTTGCAGAAGCACTGAAAGTTCCTCTCCCATGCCTCTGTTGTGTGTTCCCATCTGTAACCTCAACAGATGTTGGGAGCTTGCTCTGCGTAGCAATGGGCTCAGCCAATCTGTGCAGTATATCTAAATTGAGCGATATAAATCACATAATTCCTGCAGTCTCTGCACACATTGTAGGAATGCTACCCCACAGTAAGAACCAACCAATCCCATTTCAACCAAAACTATCTGCTTATACTCTCTCAATCAAATATTACACCACCACCATAGGACTGCAACCGTGACCACTTCAGGGTGGGAGACGGTTGCGGGTGGGGGGAGTGCAGGAATTCCCATTAGGATTCGCCTCCCCTCTACTTTGACACAAGAACTGGAGAAACAAAGGAAAATGGCACAAACTCATCCTTGGAAATTTATCCTTTTTAGGCCTGTATATATGGCTTTAATAAACTAATTTTGCAGGCTTCTGGTTTCGCATCTCCAGGCAAAATCAAATGATGATAATAAGCAATTTGGACCAAAATTGTGTGTTAAATCCAGACTTTTGAACAGGATATTAGTGCTGCACCCATTCAATGCTTGTTTGTATCCTTTGGCCCAAATAATCCCTTTTATGTTTATTTTTCATTGAAAATGATACAAACCAATGCATACATACATCTCGATACATAAGCAGTAAAAATTGGCTTGTGTGACACCCATTTTATTGGTGTAAACAGGGTACAACAAGAACCAATTTTAGGGACCAACATTAAACATTCCAAAGAATGCATTTTTTTGACAGCAGCTCCCAAACCCACAAGCTCCAACACCTAGAATGACAAGGGCAGCAGGCACAAGGGGACACCACCACCTGCAAGTTCCCCTCCAAGTCACACACCTTCCTGACTTGGAAATATATCACAGTTCCTTCACTGTCGATGAGTCAAAATCCTGGACCTCCCTACCTAACAGCCTTGTGAGAGTACCTACAGCAGACAGACTGCAGTGGTTCAAGAAGACAGCTCACCACCACTTTCTTAAAGGAAACTTGAGATGGGCAATAACTATTGGCCTGGCTAACAACACTATTATCCTAAGAATGATTTTTTTTTAAATACTCGAAAGACATCTGACACAACATCAGGTTGGGCATTTTTTCAGGCATACCTAAAAGAGGCATTAGATCCCTTACACATAAATGAGTGGTCTAATGTCTGTTTAAGGCCCGCTTGCCAACATTTGATATCAGAGTGGAACTGGATCTGGGCCTGCTGCATTTGGGATTCTGAAGCGCTCGCTGCATAACCATAAACAGAAGTGTTTAAAAACAATCATTGCTGTGAAGGCAGGAAGAGCAGGAGAGCTCTCCTGACTTCACAATATGCCAATTACCTTCCTGCTACCACTCCATATCTCCTCTCCTGGGACTTACCTCCTGGCCACAGATGACTAGGCAAATGACCCAAAATTGATTCTTCAAATGGTCTCGCTGCCTGTGGAGATGTGACAGACACTGGCAGCTCTCTTATTAATATTAATGAGGCTCCTGGCCCAAATGAATTCAAAAATGACCAAACTGCGCTTAGGAATTTATACCCCATACAGGCACAAATATACAAATACAGTTGCAATCATATGGACATATATAGTTACTGAATATGAATTATATGCTGACAAATATTTGAATCCTTTAAAAATAATTTTCCATAAGTCATAAAGAGATACAGCACTGAAACAGGCCCTTTGGCCCACTGAGTCTATGCTGATCAACAACCACCCATTTATGCTAATCCTACGTTAATCTCATACCCCCTACCACATCCCCACCACCTACCTACACTAGGGGCAATTTACAATGGCCAATTTACCTATCAGCCTGCAAGTCTTTGGCTGTGGGAGGAAATCAGAGCACCCAGCAGAAACCCACACGGTCACAGGGAGAAATTGCAAACTCTGCACAGGTAGTACCCAGAATTGAACCTGGGTCATTGGAGCTGTGAGGCTGCAGTGCTAACCACTGTGCCGCACTGCTAAAAGTCATGCTAATCTAACATTGAATTATTGACAATGCATGCATGACAGATAGGCAGTCTTATTATTAGTATACTATTCAAGCACAAGTTTTGTTTCCTAAAACTCTTTATCCATCATTTTCATTGACAAGAGAAGTAAGGACTCCTATTTAAATTATCAGTGATTGTTACTTGTTGTACAACTCCTGCATGTCAAATCTGAGTTCAGATCCCACCATAACAGCTGGGAAATTTAAATTCAGTTAATTAATTAAATAAATTTGGAATTTAATAAAAAGGTGGTATCAGTAATGGTGACTTTGTAATTACAGGATTCTGGTTAAACCCATTTATTTAACTGATGTCCTTGAGGGAAGGAAATCTGCCATCCTTACCTGGTCAAGCCCATTTGTGGCTCCAGACCCACAGTAATGTGGTTGACTCATAACTGTCCCCTGGCATAGCCTAACAAACCATTACAAAACTTTCACCACATGGACTGCACCGGGTTAAGAAGGTGGCTCACCACCACCTTCTCAAGGGCAATAAGGGATGGGCAATAAATGCTGGCCTTGCCAGTGACACCCACATCCTGCAAATGATAAAAAGTTAGGTTATAAATACAGCACGGAGAGAGAAAAACAGAGTCAATGTTTCAAGTTGATGATCTTTCATCAGTCTTCTCAAAAAACTGGAACCGTGCTCTAAAATTAGCCTGTGCTTAAAGAGAGCAAGTTCAACATGTGATTGTCACTCTGATCATTTTTGATCAACCTTTTACTTTTTTCATTGCTTTGGTCAAAGGTTTATGATCGATGAAAGATGGACCTGAGAGTGATTTCATGTCTGCCAATTTATGCAGATGTTAAAGACTAATAGCCCTTGGGCTATGACAGATGCATTGAATGTTCATCACTGGTAGCCAAGATTTCTTTCATGGCAAACATTTGTCCCTCAACCAACATCAATGAAATAGACTATCTGGTCATTATTGCATTGCTGTTTTCGAGTCCATTCTGAGCGCAAATTGGTCGCTGTGTTTCTCTGCATTACAACAGTGACTATACTTCAAAATCACTTCATTGTTGAAAAAACATTTTGGATGTTCTAAGGTCATAAAAGGCACTACATAAATGTCTTTCTTCTCTATCACTTATTGAAGCATTGGAGAAAGTGCAGAAAAGGATATTAACAGAATTGAAAGGATGCAATTATAGGAAAGACTGAGCAGACTGAGGCTCTATTCTCTGGGAAGGAAACTAAGAGGAGACCTGATGAAAATCCATACATTTTGAAGGGGTTCAATCAAGTGGATGTGGAAAAAACATTTCCATTTTTGGAGAAGTTCAGAACACAGGGGCATATATACAAGATAGCCTCTGGCAGATCAGATAAACAATTTAGGAGGAATATCTTTTCAAAGAGAGTAGTGGGAATGTGAAACTCACTACCACACCAAGTAGTTACATTAGATAGCATTGATGTATTTAAGAGAGGTTTTATGTGCACACAAGAAAGAAGAGGACGGAGAAATAATGGGGTAGGTTGGAAAGAGATAATTTGAGTAGGAGGAGGTTCATGTCAAATATAAGCATTGACAGATGGGTCAAAAAGCCTGTTTCTGTAATGTGGATTATATGTAATTATCCACTCATTAACTCTCTGCCTACTTCTTTCCCTTTTATCATTTCCCTTAAAGGCTTTTTTTGCTGGTCCATTCCATCACATTGACCGTCCCCCCCACCCCCCTCCACAACCGAGCCCACTTCTGGGGTGGGTTAAAATTCCACCCACTCAGTCTAACACAAACATCTATCACCAGTACAATGCTCAGACTCAATGTAAGGCATAACCTTCTACCCCTTGACAGGTTAATCTACTGCTCGGATGCAAGAATTACGAGAAATAATGAGACAACCCTCAAAGCCCAACATAAACACTAATGTCTTTACTCGGTTTGGTAGGAATACCAGTAAACAATACAATACACCCGTTAGTCACAAATATGCTACAAGGAATTATACATATGATCACCCGGTGAGCGGTCACCTCCCATTGATTGTACTCTTCTTCAGCAACTAACCAAGTTACTTGGCTTAAGCACCGAATCATCTTTGTAATGATCTGTATACCTTTCCTTCCAAAGTGGGCAGGATGTTTCATTGACAAGATCATACTGTCCTATCAAAATCCACCTTGAGCTACAATTTTCCAATGAGGCATCTAATTCTTTGTTCAACCTATGATATTAGATGCCTTAATGATGAGCATACGTTGACATTTCCTACAGTAATTTCATATGGTGGATGTTGCAGATGCCTTCAAGATCTTTATCAGTAAACACAATAGCAGCTTCCTTTCCTGGAATTCACACACATTTTAATACCACAGGACAATTAAACAATCCAATTCCTTTAAATTACTGACTTCTTACAAGCTGTTGGTTGGAGAATTTCTAGTTTCTCTGCATTTCAAAAGAAGGCAAACTCTGATGTCATCAATCAATGACAGCTTTTGTCACTCTCTTGCAGTTTTTCAAAACACTTTGGACCACTTAGGCCAACTAAATTAGCATTTCTTAGAACATGATCAGTCTCTTATCTTCATATTTTCAGATACCATGACTATATTTTTGTGTACATGAAGCTTCTCCAAAGCTCTAACTTGGCATCAAAGTGAACCATAGCTTTGAAGTATGTCAGTCTATTGGTTTCAACTCAATTTTTATGACTTTTCTGCTTTTTGCTAAATATTCCATAGCCTTAAAGTGTTTTTTTTTCATCTGTGACTTTGTTTATCTGCATTGAAATTAGCTTGCAGCTGTTAATGGGTTACTTTAGCTTGAAAAGCCCCTTTGGCCATCAAAATGCATGCTGGTCAGATTCCGTCAGTTTTCTGTATACCTGTATACAACATAGCTTCCTGTATTTCATTTAAACTATTTATGCTGCTGGGTTGAACAGCCTCACAAGTCTCAACCACAAATTTTGATTAAAATATTACCGTCTCTTACAATGATTCCACTGTGTGCATCAACCCTAGTCTTCAAGCTGCTATCCATTCCTTCAGGATCTTAGTACCAAATTCTAGGAACAAAGTTCCATCTGACCTGCACAGTACTGATTACAGTAAATATATTACAACATGCACAGGCCATAAGTCTCATTTCATGCTCTGTCACTTATGTCACTTAGATGTTACTGAAAAGAGGACTCATGGTTCCATTATGAATAGCATTTACCACTTCTTAAATTATAGTTAAAGGTTAGGAATGAGTAAAACACAGTCAGGTACTGGATTGTGTGGGAATTCTCTTTTACACTTCTGTAAAATAATGCAAATCCAGTGTAAAGGAGGATAATCAGTGATAAAGAGCAGAAAATCCATTCCACTAATCTTGACCTAGTCATAATGAGAACTTTATGATGCCTCCAGTGTACTTAAAAAGAACATCTTGAAGATAGCTGTTCGATGGCTTTATCTCTTGGTTTGTGAAAAGTGCTATAAAAATGCATGTTTGTGCTCTCTCTATTTATCGCTACATGTCTGGACACTTTCCATGTATCTTTCACCCTTTGCTTTTAAATTTAGAACAATTAATGTCAATTAACATTGTTATATTGAGAGGAAATAGGAATAGCGTCATATCTTTTTGAGAGAAGAGGGTAAATTGATGTGTTGGAAAAATATTTCCAATATCCATATCTCCAAAATAAGAATATTTGACTGACTTTGGCTGGAATTTCATGCGGCGGCAGCAGCCCAGCCCACTGGTTGGAAAGCCGGGGGCGAGTCCGCTTCCGCCAGGCCTGGAAGCCATGCTGCTATTTTGCATGGCTAAGGACATTAATTTACTTCAGTTGGGGCTTCCGCCTCTCTGAGGCAGGAAGTCCTGCCTCCGATCTGCTGGTCAATCAAAAGGCCATCAGCTCTTCAGTCCCAGCAGCGCCACCAGGAGCAGTGGCCACTACTGGGATTGCACCCAGCAAGATGAGGAACGATGGACGTCGGCCTCCAAAAGGTAAGTAGGGGGAAGGTCTCGCCAGGGACAATCGGCTAGGCCCCCGTGAAGGGGAAGGCGGTGTCAGAGTGCAGGGCGAGGGATGACGTTTTAGAGGGGGCAGCTTGTGCTGCTGGGGAAGGCCTTCATGGGGCACAGGGTGCCCGACCGGGAGGGCCACCCGTAACCTGCAAGGAGGCTGCCAGGTATTACTAGGCAGCTTCCTCAGGTGCCTAAGTGCCCGTCTGCTGCTGGTAAAATGCCAGCGGCGGCGGAAAGAGGCCCTTGGGCCTCAATTGGCCTAAGGGCAGGCGGATCACCTGCCACCTCCTCCACCGCTAGTAAAATAGCAGCAGGGGCGGGTAGGTGAAGGGCACGGCACCCTCACCTCCCACCTAATTTTGCACAACACCCGCCTCCGAGCCCATTCCCCAGGTGGTTGTGAGGGCGGGGTGGGGGGGGGGGGGGTTTAAAATTCCAGCCTTTGTTTTTGGACCTACTCTATTAATCAGTAAAAAAAAGTTAGTACTTCGAGAGATCCTGTAAAATAATAGCTGATTTTGATGTGTGCAATGTTGCGTTAAGGATTGTCCAGCCAACATCCACAGACAGCATAGCGTACACATCAACTCTGCAAATTATGTGATCTTCTACTCTTAAAATATAAGGGGAAGAGAGTCTGACCTATTAGAAGGGTGACTAATGGTGTGACAGGGGAGACAGCGTGCTCCAAGGTTCTCAGATGCTGTACTGGAAGCCTTGATGCAGGAGGTGGAGAGGAGGAGAGATGTCATCTATCCACAGGAGACCTTCCAGACAGACATTACAAAGACAGTGGAACCAGATAGCCATTGTGGTCAATGCAAGCAGTGTACCCCCAATAACCTGAATGCAGCATGGAAAAGGTTCAACGACGTTACAGGAGTAGTCAAGGTCAGTGAATGCATCTTCAAATGCCAAACCCCACTAACTGCACCACTAGCCTCAGGCACAGCCAAATCCACCATACCCCCAATACTCACCTACCAACAATTTCTATCAGACATGACTCATACCTAACGTTCATGGCTTCACGTCACCCTCACACACTTAGCACTTCTGCAAGCCTCACACTCACATCTCACAGCTTGCACAAATTGCCAGCTATTCAACCATGACAGGCATATCAGCCAAACTCATTGTATCACACCCACTGCCATACTTCCCTCTCCCTTGCAGAACAGGATGGTGCATAATCAGAGGCAGCAGCACCTAACTGGTGGGAGACAGGCGTGGCTGCATGTTCTTACACTCATGGAGCTCCTGTGACTGAGACCATGGACAGAGGCCATGGACAGAGGCAGGCCTGAAACCATCAAAGATCTTAGTATGCTCATACCTATTCCTCCTTCTCACATCCCACTTCCCCCTCATCCCAGATCTCTTCCGATTTACAAGATGCAAATGGTGTAAGCATACACTTCTTACTTCCCATTGCACCACTCACCACATGCTTACACATACCTTTCAGCTTTCAGGTACGCAAGAACTATAACCTGGCCAGACAGTGATGGAAGAGAAAGAGGTGAAAGAGCAGGAAGACAGTGATGAAGCAGAACCACCATCTCCTGCTCTCACGCTCGTAGCCACAGGCTCAGATACCACACATACTTTAGAGGGTAGCTTAGAGACAGAATCTGCACATGGTGAGACACCAGGCACACGTGACCTGTAGGAAGGGCAGAGGACAAGGGAAGCACAGGTGCCAGCTCGCCAGAGGGTGAGTTCTGCACCAAAGGACTCAGATGAGGACTTTGATGGGGCATCCTGCAGAAGAATGCTGACGGGTATGTACATTGAAATAGTGCATTGGCAGACCTATCAGAAAGCCTGCAGTCACTATCAAGGAGTATGGAGGAGACTGACACCAACTTGGCACAGGTTTTTGCAATGTTTAGAGACCATCCTCTGCAGCATGGAAGTAGTGGCCAATTCCATCAGCACACTTGCAGAACCAACCATGATGCAGCATCTGATGGCTGATGCCTCAGCTTTCATTGCATCTCAAGCAGAAAACACCCAACCTCTGGGTGCTGCAATGCAAGCTCAGACTGAGGTCATGCCAGCTCAGCTTGCTGCCATGCAGCTTCAGACTGTGAGAGGGCAGCAGGTTCGTGCTCGTCATTGCCACTGCCACTCGTTCAGTGTGGCACCTCAGCAATCCTGTTAATCTGTTAGATTCCTGGACTGCTGTGAAAGTCTGCATGTCACTTTCAGCACTGAGAGTCGCAGCTATGATGACATCAGCCTGAGCCTGCATGCCAGCAAGCTGCAATCTGATGACCTCCATCTGAGTTCCCACTGCAACAATGAGATGTTGGCCGGCTTCTCCCTGTGTTGCAGTGGAATCTAAGACAGCAGTTGCCAGAAGCTGCACCACAGCTAGGCAGCTAGGTTCAATCTTCTGTCATGGAGCTGGCCACTATTTCCATGGATGAAAAGCATGGGCTCTAAGCTCTGCGCGATGTCTTCTGCCAAGTTGGATCTGGACTCCTCCATACTCCTTGACAGTGACAGGAGGCTGTCTGGCAGGCCTGCCAATGCACCGAGCATCTTGCTGATCAGCCTTCTCCTCTAGGCCACCCCAATGAAGTCGTCTTCTGATTTCTGCTGCGATCTCACACCCCAGGGAGCTGACACATGAACCCTGGCCTGGCTACAGCCTACTGTACCTGATGACTCACCATATGCTGCTCCCAAATCTATATTAGCCTCTAAAGTTAGTGCAGTGCCTGTATCTGAGGTGGTGGCTGTGAGTGTCAGATCAGCTGACAGTGCTTCTTCATCAGTGGTGTGGTGTTTCTCTTGCCCTTCCTCCTAAGGCTGCTGTGACTGGGTAGACAGCAGTTCTTGAGTGTCTGAAAGCAGGAAATCAGAAGGGGAGGGTCAAGATGAGGGAAAGGGGATGGAGGAGAAAGCAAGAGGTCCATGGTCACACCATCTGAGGCTTATCACTTCATGCTAGAAAACATGATGTGCATGAGGTGGGAGTTGACAAGGGGCATAAAGTAGTAACATACTGTCATCCTCAATGCTCTTGGCAATGCCGGATGCAATGGACTCTGTCTCAGTTGACCTCATGATGAAGAGACCCATCTCCTCCTTAGGGCTCAGGAGATGCAGAGAGAGGGAAGAATGTCAGTGATTGTGTTGCACTGTGTCTGGGTGATGTGCCTAACATGGGTGAATAGCTGGAGGTAAGTGGAGGCAGCGAGAGGTGGTTGTGAGGCTGGCACCATTGGTGTATGTTTGAGGGTGAGGTGGAGTATGTGAATGCAAGGCCTGCGTCCTGACCGCTCAGAACTGTTGATGGGGGGTGACTGATCGGGTGTAGTGCTTTGAGCAGTGTGGCAGGTTGGTGGTGTGGTGAGTTGGATATGTCCTTTGAAATTGCATTTACTGACCTTGACCTGCATGAGTACATTGAACCTTCTCCAGCACTGCTGCCAGGTCCTTGGCATCAAACTCCTTGCATTAATCTCCCTACCCACCTGCTTCTTTCCTTTAGAGGGCATTCCTTGATAGCCTCCTGGCCCCTCGTAGAAACATAGCCTCTCTCCTCCTGTCAACCTTCATGACTAAGGACTCCAGAGCCATGTCTATGAACCTGGATGCCATCTCTCTACTCTAGTTCTCATGTTCTTTGTTTCCAAGTTCAGCCAATTGCAGTACTGGCAGTCAGCAGCAGCTTCCATTCAATCAATGCAGTTTCCCTTTAAGAGGGACAAGGCTGCGTTTAAGAACTGCAGGTACTTGGAGCCAATGCTCGCCTCACACGCTGTTAGGCACAGTGCTAAGAGTGCAGCCAGCAGCAGTGCAAGTCGCGCTTGGCTGCATGCGGCGCTGAGGCAAATGAGGAGGCATTGCAATGTTTGCCTGCTGCCTGCCTCAAAGGGACCTGGTTGCAAATCATGACTCCTGTGCCTGAAAACAGGTGCAGACCAATTTTTAGTCTGTGTTTTTGATTCCAGAGTCTGAATAATTAATATAAGTTGTAAACAACACAAGTCCCGGAACTGAAATAAGAGCAAAATATTGCAGCTGCTGGAACTCTGAAATGAAAACAGAAAGTGCTGGAAGTACTCAGCTGGTCTGGCAGCATCTGTGGAGAGATAACAGAGTTAACATTTCAGGTCTGTGACCCTTCATCAGAACTGGCAACAGTTAGAAATGTAATAGGTTTTGAGCAAGTGATAGGGGCGAGGAGGAAAGAAGAACAAGAAGGAAGAACTGTGATAGGATGGAGGGGGAAGAGATTAAATGACAGATTTCTGGAACAGAATGCAAATGAAGTGCTAAAAAAATAGTTGTAGCAAAAGACAAAGGTGAACGCTTTGCAGAACACCTCTGCTCGGTCTGCAAGCATGATCCTGAGCTTCCAGTTGCTTGCCATTTTAATTCACCACCTTATTCCCATGCCCACATATCTGTCCTCGGCCTGCTGCAGTGTTCCAGTGAACACAAACAAAGCTCAAGGGACAGCATCTCATTTTCCGATTAGGCACTCTAAAGCCTTCTGGCCTCAATGTTGAGTTCAATATTTTCAGACCATGAGCCCCATTATTTTTGTTTATTTATTATTTTTAATTTATATATATACATATAATGCTTCCTTTTAAATTATTGATTTATTTATTTTTTAATCATGCGTTGGTCTTAAACTTATTTTTCATGTTTTTGCTTTCGTACAGAGCTGTTCATTATTCTGCCATTCACACTCTCTCTGGATTTGTGCTTTGTCTTTCGCTACAACTATTTAGACTCCATTTGCCTTTGTTCCATGACATCTGTCATTTAATCTCTCCCAGCTCTGTCCTATCACAGTCCTTCCCTCTTGTTCTTCTTCCCCCCTCCCCGCTTTCACTTACTCAAAGACTGTTACATTTCTAATTTTTGCCAGTTCTGATGAAGGGTTGCTGACTTGAAACGTTAACTCTGTTTCTCTCTCCACAGATACCGCCAGACCTGCTGATTTTTTCCAGCACTTTCTGCTCTCATCCCTTGTGGGACCCCACTTTCAACCTTCTACCCCTCTGAACAGCAATGCTTTATCCCTACTCTCTGCTTTCTGTCTTTCAGCCAGCCAGCTATTCATTCTGTCACGAGCTCTGACCTCCACATGCTCTGACCTCATTCATTTGTCTATTTTATGGCACCTTACTGAGGATCTTTTTGAAATTTAGATATATTATATCTGCTATATGATCCGTGTCTACTCTCGCTGTTACCTCTTCAAAGAATTCAAAGATGTTGGTCAAGCAAGACTTTCCCTTTTGAAATCCGTGTTGACTACTCATTATTATATTTTTGGTTTTTGATATTCAGTTTGAGAATGATGTGGTTAAGTCCAAAACTAGAGTCTTAAATTTAAACAAAGTCAATTATTGATGTATGAGCGACGAGGTAGCTGAGGTAGATTGGAAAATTGGATTAAAAAATACAATGGTCGATAAGCAATGGCAAATATTTAAATAGTTCATAATTCTCAATGAATGTACATTCACATGAGGAATAAAAACTCCTCTGGAAAGTTGGTACATCCATAACTAACTAGAGAAGTTAAGGATAGTATTTGATTGAAAGAAGATGCTTACAATATTGCCAGAAAGAGTAGTAAGCCTGAAGATCGTGAGGGTTTAAAAATCAGCAAAAATGACCAAGATATTGAAAGAGGGAGAAATTAGAATCTGAAAGTAAACTTGCAAAAAACATAAAAACAGATTGGAAGGGCTTTTACAAGTATGTAAAAAGGAAGAGGTTAGTGAAAGTAAATATGAGACAGAGACAGGAGAAATTATAATGGGGTATATGGAATTGGCATAAACATTAAACAAATAATTTGTGGTTCTCCACAGTAGAAAACACAAAGAATGTACTAGAAATTATGGGGAAACAGGGTCAAATGAAAACGGGGAGCATAAAGTAATTAATATTAGTAAAGCAAATGTACTGGAAAAATTAACAGGACTAAAAGCTGACAAATCGCTGTACCTGATGGCTTACATCTAGGCTTCTACAAGAGATGACTGCAGGGATAGTGGATGCATTGGTTGTGATCTTCCAAAATTCCCTAGATTCTAGCAAGGTCCCAGTGGATTGAAAGGTGGAAAATGTAACAACACTGTTCAAGAAAGGAGGGAGAGAGAAAACAGGGAACTATAAACCAGTTAACCTGACCTCATAACAGGGAAATTGTTATGATTATGGGCATGGTAAAATTACAATATGAATAGGCAGGGTCAGCACCATTTTATGAAAGGGAAATCGTGGTTGACTGATCTTTAAGAGTTTTTTGAAATTGTAACGAACAGGGTAGATAAGGGGGAACCAGTGGATTATTTCGCTTTTCAAAAGACTTTTGACAATGTACCATATGAGAGGTTGTTATAAAAATTAAGGTTCATGGGATGGATTGAGGACTGATTAATGGACAAAAAACAGAGCTAAAATAAACGAGCCATTTTTGGAATAGCAGGATGTAACTAGTTGAGTGCCGCAAGGATCTGTGCTTGGACCGCAGCTATTTACAACCTACATCAATGAATTGGATGAGGGGACTGAGTGTAATATAGCCAGGTTTGCTGACACAACAAAGCTACATGGGAAAGTAAACTGCATGGAGGACGAAAAGAGGCTGCAAAGGGATATTGATTGACAAAGTGATAGGACAAGAAGGTGAAATTGGAGTATAATGTGGAGAAGTGAGAAATTATCTATTTTGGTAAGAAGGATGGAAAAGCAGAATATTTTTTAAAAGGGGAGAGATGAGTAAGTGGTGATATTCAGAGGGATTTGGGGACTCTTATACACAAATCACAGAAAGGGCAGCACAGTGATGCAGTGGTTAGCACCGCAGCCTCACAGCTCCAGTGACCCAGGTTTGGTTCTGGGTACGACTGTGCAGAGTTTGCAAGTTCTCCCTGTGACCGTGTGGGTTTCTGTTGGGTGCTCCGATTTCCTCCCACAGCCAAAGCCTTGCAGGTTGATCGGTAAATTGGCCATTTTAAATTGCCCCTAGTGTAGGTAGGTGGTAGGAAAATTGAGGGGAGGTGGGGATGAGATAGGGAATATAGGGGTAATATAGGATTAATATAAAATGGGTAGTTGTTGGTCAGCACAGACGCGGTGGGCCGAAGGGCCTGTTTCAGTGCTGTATCTGTCTATGACTCTAAAGCTAATGCATAGGTACAGCAAGCAATTGGGAAGGCAAATTGAATGTTAGTCTTTATTGTAAGTGGGTGGAGTACCAGGGTAAGGAAATGTTACTGAAATTATATAGAGCTTTGGTAAAACCACAGTTGGAGTATTGAGTCCAGTTTAGTCTCTTTACCTAAGGAAGGACATATTTGCTTTAGAGGGGATGCAAAGAAGGTTCAGTGGATTGATTACTGAAGTGAGAAGGTATCCTATGAGGAAAGACTGAGTAGACTGTATGAACCTATATTATCTGGAACTTAGAAGAATGAGAGCTGATATCATTGAAATTTATAAAATTCTTAGAGGGCTTAGCAGGGTAGATGTTGAGAGGCTGTTACCCCTGGCTGGAGAGTCCAGAACAAGGGATCACAGTCTTAGGATAAGGGATCGGCTACTTAGGACTGAGGTAAGGAGAAATTTCTTCACTCGGATGGTTGTGAATCTTTGAAATTCTGTACCCCAGAGGGTGATGGATACTCAGTCAAGGAGTATATTCAAGACTAAGATTGGCAGATTTTTAAGGGAATGAAGGAATATAGGGATGGAGGGAGAACGTAGAGTTGATGTAAAAGTTCAGCCATGATCTTATTGAATGGTGGAGCAGGCTCGAGGGACCATGTGGCCTAATTCCTGCTCCTATTTCTCCTATCACTTATGTTCTTGTACTTCTTCTATTAGTAATGAATATATTAAGCACATTTATCTGGGACAAAATTAACAGTCACTTGGATAAGTGTGGATTAATTAAGAAAAGTCAGCATGGATTAAAGGCAACTTGTTTAACTAACTTGCTTAAGTTTTTTGATGAGGTAACAGACAGAGTTGATGTGGGTAATGCAGTTGATGCGGTGTATATGGACTTCCAAAAGGTATTTGATAAAGTGCCACATAACAGCTTGTCAGCAAAGTTAAAGTCCATGGAATAAAAGGGGCAGTGGCATCAACGATATGAAGTTGGCTGAGTGGAGGTAACAGAGTAGCGGTGAATGGTTGTTTTTCAAACTGGAGGAAGGTATGCATTGGGGTTGCCCAGGGATCAGGACTAGGACCACTACTTTTCTTGATATGTATTAATGACCTAGACTTGGGTTTACAGGGCACAATTTCAAAATTTGCAGATGTCACAAAACTTGGAAGTTTTGTGAATTGTGAGGAGGATAGTGGCAAACTTCAAGAGCACATAGACAGGTTGCAGGAATGGGAAAATATGTGGCAGGTGAAATTTAATGCAGAGAAGTGTGAAGTGATACATTTTGGTCGGAAGAATGAGGAGAAGCAATACAATTTAAAGAGTACAATTCTAAAGTGGGTGCAGGAACAGAGGGACCTGTGCACAAATCGTTGAAGCTGGCAGGGCAGGTTGAGAAGATGGTTAAAATGGTATATGGGATTCTGGGCTTTATAATAGGGGCATAGAGTACAGAAGCAAGGAAGTTATAATGACCCTTTATAAAACACTGGTTCAACCTCAATTGGACAATTGTGTCCAACTCTGGGCACCACACCTAAGGAAGGATGTGAAGGCATTAGAGGGGGTGCAGAAAAGGTATCCAAGAATGGTTCCAGGACTGAGAGACTTCAGTTACAAGGATGGATTGGAGAGGCTGGGGTTGTTCTCCTTAGGGAAGAGAAGGCTGAGAGGAGATTTAATGGAGGTGTTTAAAATCATGAGGGGTCTGGACAGAGTAGATAGAGAGAAACTGTTCCTGTTGGCGAATGGGTATAGAACCAGAGGACACCAATTTAAGGTGTTTGGCAAAAGAAGCAATCGCGACATGAGGAAAAAGGTTTTTACTCAGCAAGTGGTTAGGATCTGGAATGCACTTCCTGAGAGTGTGGTGAAGAGAGAATCAATTGTGGCTTTCTAAAATGAATTGGATAAGCAACGAAATAAAAAAGAATTGCTGGCTACGGGGAAAGGGCACGGGAGTGGGACTAACTGATTTGCACTTTTTTGTACCCAAAAGGGTGGCACAGTGGCGCAGTGATTAGCACCGCAGCCTCACAGCTCCAGCGACCAGAGTTTGGTTCTGGGTACTGCCTGTGTGGAGTTTGCAAGTTCTCCCTGTGACTGCGTGGGTTTCCGCCAGGTACTCCAGTTTCCTCCCACAGCCAAAGACTTGTAGGTTGATGAGTAAATTGGCCATTGCAAATTGCCCCTAGTGTAGGTAGGTGGTAGGAGAATTGGGTGGAGGTGGGGATGTGGTAAGGAATATGGAATTAATGTAGGATTAGTATAAATGGGTGGTTGATGGTCAGCACAGACGCGGTGGACCGAAGGGCCTGTTTCAGTGCTGTATCTCTAAATAAATAAATAAACTTGCAGAGAGCCGGCATGGACACGAAGGGCTGAATGGCCTCCATCTGTGCTGTAACCATTCCATAATTGAGTAATTCATTCCAACTACCTAACTTCTCATACCTGTATGCCTTGTATTACTTACTGCACTGATCTCACCTTCCTACCATTTCTTAATGTTAACCCCTGCTGATCATTTGCTTCTTTGTCTTCTATCACTTCCCTAAAAGACTTTCCTCGCATAGCTCAAAGGGTAACTGGGGCCTGCTGCATTGGTGTGAATTTTAGTGTGATCCAATTCCCAAATGGGAGTGGAGCACTGGGAAGCTGAGGAGTGAAGCACCACTGTGGGGGTGCGGGAGAAGAGCAAAGCATAATGAAATGGGAGGGGACAGAGCACAGCGGGGTCAGGGAATGGAATACAGCATTGTCACAGTACATAAGAAAGTCAAGACTGGTCAGCACATGTTGTGGTTCACCTTCATGTAGCTTAAATGTAACACAAACTCAAATACCCACAAGCCAAGTTTAAAGAAAATGAGAACAGAAAGTGGAAATACTCAGCAGGTCTGGCAGCATCTGTGGGGAGAGAAATAGAGTTAACATTTCAGGTCTGTGACCCTTCATCAGAACTGGCAAAAGTTAGAAATGTAACAACAGTCTTTGAGCAAGTGAAAGGGAGGGTGGGGGGGGGGGGGAGGGAAGAAGAACAAGAAGGAAGGACTGTGTTAGGATGGGGGGGGGGAGAGATTAAATGACAGAGATGTATGGAACAGAATGCAAATGGAGTGCTAAATAGTTGAAGTGAAAAACAAAGAATGAGCCCAGAGAGAGTGTTAATGGCAGAATAATGAACAGCTCTGTACGAAAGCAAAAATGTGAAAAATAAGTTTAAGACTAGCGCATGGTTAAAAAATAAATAATTAAAAAAGAAGAAAACATAAATATTAAAAAATAATAAATACATAAAATAAAAATAAAATAATAAATAAACAAAAAATAATGGGGCTCATGGTCTGAAAATATTGAACTCAATATTGAGTCCAGAAGGCTGTAGAGTGTCTAATCGGAAGATGAGATGCTGCTCCTCGAGCCTGCATTGATGTTCACTGGAACACTAGCAGGCCAGGGCAGATATGTGGACAGGAGAGCAACGTGGTGAATTAAAATGGCAAGGAACCGGAAGCACGGGATCATGCTTGTGGACCGAGCGGGGCTGTTCTGCAAAGCGGTCACCCAATCTGCTTTTGATCTCCCCAATGCAGAGGAGACCGCACTGTGAGCAGTGAACACAGTATACTAAATTGAAAGAAGTACAAGTAAATCACTGCTTCACCTGGAAAGAGTGTTTGGGGCCTTGGATGTGAGGAGAGAGGAGGTAAAAGGGCAGGTATTACACTTCCTGTTAGTCTTAAACTTATTGTTCATGTTTTTGCTTTCGTACAGAGCTGTTTATTATTCTGCCATTGGCACTCTCTCTGGACTCATGCTTTGCCTTTTGCAACAACTATTTAGCACTCCATTTGCATTCTGTTCCATGACATCTCTGTCATTTAATCTCTCCTCCCTCCATCCTATCACAGTCCTTCTTTTTTGATCTTAATCTCCCCTCCCCCCTTTCACTTGCTCAAAGACTGTTGTTACATTTCTGATATTTGTCAGTTCTGATGAAGGGTCACAGACCTGAAACGCTAACTCTGTTTCTCTCTCCACAGATGCTGCCAGACCTGCTGAGTATTTCTGGCACTTTCGGTTCTCATTTCAGAGTTCCAGCATCCGCAGTATTTTGCTCTTATTTTTTAAAAAATAGTTTATTTAGCAAAGAAAAAAACATTAATTTATTTTACTGGCCAAACAAGAGCAAGGGATAGCAAACAAGGGATAACCAGCTTAAACATTTGACAGGAGGCAATTTGACAACAGCTGTTACGATAGAGACTGACTGTTCACTAAATGAGTCACAACATCCTGTTTGTAACCCGACACTCCAATTCAGCACAAAATAGCAGCCTGGAAATTGTATTCTGGGAATCATAGCTCAGAGTAAGAGTGCTGCATTCCAAGTATTGTGCCAAATTGATTTGTACAGAGTACAAATTGCTAGTACCACTCGGGAGGGTTTAAACTAGTCTTGTAGGGGGGTGGGACCCAATGTAGCAGTCTCTCCGATGAGATAGTTGAGGCAAATGTACAGGTTAAAGCAAGCAAGTCCAGTAGGCAGGTCGTGCAGGGACAGGACAGGGAGCGTGGAAGGTCTGGTAGGCTAAGCTGCATTTACTTTAATGCAAGAAGCCTTACAGGTAAGGCAGATGAACTCAGAGCAGGGAACGGTACATGGGATTGTGATATTATAGCTATTGCGGAAATGTGATTGAGGGATGGGCAGGACTGGCAGCTCAATGTTCTGGGGTATCGATCTTTCCGGCGTGACAGAGGTGGAGGTAAGAGAGGTGGGGGAGTTGCACTATTGGTTAGGGAGGACATCATGGCAGTACTTAGAGAGGATATCACGGGGGGAATGTCGAGCGAGGCCATATGAGTAGAACTTAGAAATAAGAAAGGGGTGATCACTTTGATGGGATTATACTATAGGCCCCCCAGTAGTCAGAGGGAAGTGGAGGAGCATATATGTAGGGAAATCACAGATAGGTGTCGGAATTATAGGGTCGTAATAGTAGGTGATTTTAACTTCCCTAATATTGACTGGGACTGCCTTAGTGCGAAGGGATCAGATGGGGAAGAATTTGTTAAATGTGTCCAGGATAGTTTTCTGAAGCAGTATGTGGATGGCCTTACTAGAGAAGGGGCCACACTCGACCTCCTCTTAGGAAATGAGGATGGGCAGGTGGTTGATGGGGGAGCACTTTGGGACCAGTGACCATAACCCTATTAGCTTCAAGATAATTATGGAAAAGGATAGCACTGGTCCTCAGGTTGAAGTCCTAAATTGGGGGAAGGCTAATTTCAACGGCATCAGACAGGAACTCTCAAAAGTTGAATGGGAGAGGCTGTTTACAGGTAAAGGGACGTCTGGCAAGTGGGAGGCTTTTAAAAGTGAGATAGGAAGAGTTCAGGGCCGGCATGTTCCTGTTAGATGGAAGGGCAAGGCTGGCAAGTTTAGGGAACCTTGGTTGACGAGGGATATTGAGGGTCTGGTCAGGACAAAGAAGGAGGCATATGTCAGGTATAGGCAGCTGGGATCGAGCGAGTCCCTCGAGGCGTATAGGGGATGTAGGTCTTCACTTAAGAAGGAAATTAGGAGGGCGAAAAGGGGCCAGAGATTTCCCCGGCAGATAAGATAAAGGTGAATCCTAAAAGATTCTATAAGTATATTAAAAGTAAAAGGGTAGCTAGGGAGAGAGTATGTCCCCTTAAGGATCAGTGTGGCAATCTATGTGTGGAGCCACGGGAAATGGGTGAGGTCTGAAATGAATATTTCTCATCCGTATTTACCGTGGAGAAGGTCATGGAAGCTAGTGAGTTCAAAGGAGGGAACAGCGATATCCTGGAGCATATCAACATTACAAAGGAGGAGGTGTTGGAGGCTTTGAAGCGCATTAAGGTGGATAAATCCCTCGGGCGTGACCAGGTGTATCCTAGGATGCTATGGGAAGCAAGGGAGGAGATTGCTGGGGCCCTGGCAGAGATTTTTGTATCATCGTTAGCCACGGGTGAGGTACCAGAAGACTGGAGGATAGCTAATGTTGTGCCTTTATTTAAGAAGGGCAGCAGGGATAAGCCAGGGAACTACAGGCTGGTGAGCCTTACATCAGTGGTGGGAAAGTTATTGGAAGGGATTCTGAGAGACAGGATTTATATGCATTTGGAAAGGCATGGTCTGATTAGGGATAGTCAGCATGGCTTTGTGCGTGGGAAATCATGTCTCACGAATTTGATTCAGTTTTTCGAGGAGGTGACCAAGAGGATTGAAGAGGGCAGGGCGATGGACGTTGTCTACATGGACTTTAGCAAGGCCTTTGACAAGGTCCCGCATAGTGGGCTGGTCAAGAAGGTTTGAACACATGGGATCCAGGGTGAGCTAACAAATTGGATACAAAATTGGCTTGGTGACAGGAGGCAGAGGGTGGTAGTGGAGGGTTGTTTTTCAGATTGGAGGCCGGTGACCAGTGGTGTGCCACAGGGATCGGTGCTGGGTCCTCTGTTGTTTGTCATATATATTAATGGCTTGGATGTGAATGTAGGGGGCATGATTAGCAAGTTTGCAGATGACACCAAAATTAGTGGTATAGTAGACAGTGAAGAAGGTTGTCTAAGGCTACAACAGGATATAGATCAACTGAGAAAGTGAGCAAGGGATTCGCAAATGGAATTTAATGCAGAAAAGTGTGAAGTGATGCATTTTGGGAAGTTAAACCAGGGCAGGACCTATACAGTGAATGGCAGGGCCCTGGGGAGTGTTCTTGAGCAGAGAAACCTTGGGGTGCAAGTACATAGTTCCCTGAAAGTGGTAACACAGGTAGTGAAGAAGCCATATGGCATGCTTGCCTTTATCGGCCGAGACATTGAGTACAAGAGTTGGGACGTCATGTTACAGTTGTACATCATGTTGGTTAGGCCACATTTGGAGTACTGCGTGCAGTTCTGGTTGCTGCACTACAGGAAAGATGTGATTAAGCAAGAGAGGGTGCAGAAAAGATTCACAAGGATGTTGCCTGGTTTGGAGGGCTTGAGTTATAAAGAGAGATAAAGGCTGGGTCTGTTTTCCCTGGAACGAAGGAGGCTGAGAGGGGACATGATAGAGGTATATAAAATTATAAGAGGCATAGATAGGGTAGATAGCCAGCGCCTGTTTCCCATGGTAGGGATAACTAAAACTAGAGGGCATAGATTTAAGGTGAGAGGGAGGAGGTTTAAAGGGGATCAAAGGGGTAAATTTTTCACACAAAGAATAGTGGGTATCTGGAATGAGCTGCCTGAGGAGGTAGTGGAGGCAGGAACAGTAGCGACATTTAAGAGGCATCTGGACAGGTACTTGAATGAGCAAGGGATAGAGGGATATGGAATTAATGCAGGCAGGTGGGATTAGTATAGATAGGCATTATGGTTGGCATGGACGTGGTGGGCCGAAGGGCCTGTTTCTATGCTGTACGACTCTATGTTGCATTCTGGGAGATGTCTGTCAGATTGATACTGGTGCATTTCGGAACTTTTAAGCTGCTACCTGATTGAACTTCTATATCAAAAGGGTAGATAATGCAACCTTCCATACCATAGCAGAAATAAGACCCACATGATAGGGGAAGACCTGTGGAAGGAAACTTTGCTGCACAAATTTCCAGTCAAGAATAGGCGGGTCTGAAAATCCACAGACTTTCCTGCTATAAGCAGCATCCATGAATTCGGCTGGTACTGAGATATGCCAGGCCACGGCACAAGCTGAGAGTATGTGCAGAACTGTGTCTGCCCCAAACATTATCCAATGTATCTGAAGGGTTGTGGTTGGAGGGAGGGGACTCTGAAGCTGGGGGTTTCCTTTGGCCCAGCTTGTGATTCATCAGGCAACCATCACACCAGGAGAAACAAGTTTTACTGACCTCTTGGTCAATGAACATGGAGCCCGCCTATGGGTTCTGCACTGGAATCTTTCAAATATTTTCTTGGACTACCTGTTTCTTTTTTTGGGTCCCTTACAGAGAGTTTTACTGGGTTACAAATTGTAACGATCTATACCTGTGGCACTAGCAACCTCCACAGTGAATTTTCAGAGCCGCATTTTCTGCCTTCCCCAGTAGCAGAATCCCTGCCACAACTGACAGGAATCAGCCAGAAAATTGGGAAAGACCAGCAAGATCGGTGCGGCGATTAATGGCGAGGGCATCCCTGCACTTACGTTGGGATCAGATATTTGGATCCTGTAACTCTTGAAAGTATTTTTTATTATTTTGCTGTAAATTATTAATACTCTATGGAAGAAATATTATTTCTTGCATTCTGCTCTTGGGCTGCATTTTAAAAGGCAGCCGCAAAAAGTTTTGCGGCCTGCAGCTATGGAGCGCATGTCGCAGAGCCGCCATTTTTAAAGGGCATGTAGCCCTAAATCACAAGTGAAATTTTTAAAGAGCCAATTATTGTACATTGAATAAAAATGAATAGAAAAGTCTTTCCATGCCCTCTCCCACCACCCCTCCCTCCCATGGCATTACACATCATTCCTGCCCTTTCTCCCCTTGGAATGCCTACTGTGGCGATATGAGTTTTCCCTTCCCCCCCCACCAAAGTTCAGAACCTTTGTTCTTTATCCCTTCCCATCAATCTGAAGTGTTTTAACTCTGCTCCCCCCTTCCCGCACAGAGGAAATCACCTCTTCCCCCCTTCCCACAGGTGTTGCGCCTCGTTTCCCCGAATGGGGATTCAAAGGCGCGGCATTGCTGGCTGTCGGAATGAAGATCTCAAACTGCTGGCAGAATCACAGCAGACTGCATATTAATTAAAGGTAAGTACTCATTTGCATATTATAATGTGGGTCCCGTTGCCGAGTGGCGGGGCAGCCGCTACGAGGCCTCGCCGCCGCTGCCGAGATCGGGATGGGGTCGGCCGGTGTCGGGATCGGTGTCGGGCCTCCTCCCTTGCTATCTTCATTCCCCCGCCCCCGCCACCATTCCCGGCGTCGGAGAGCTTTTAAAATCCAGCCCCTTATGTTACTAACAAACCAAAATGGTGCATGGAAGCAATATTTTGAAGGATTTTCTTGTTCAGATTTGCTCTGTTTTCTAGTTGTTTATGTCTTGCTGCTTGATGGTTCCTCATTGGCATTTTTCAGAGTTGCTTAGTCAAATTTGTGGCAAACACATTACTCAGTTATTTGTTTTTTTTATAATATGACACTTGAGTTATTCGGCTTTGAAGTATGATTCTTTGTAAGTGTGACAGAAACTTTCTGCCTGACAATGCAAACTAGTGAAAGACTTTTAATTATGCATACATTTACCGAGCAAATCTTCTCATTGTTTTGTCAAAAATGGTGGGGTAGAAATTGTGGGCATGAAATGGATGCAACAAAAGCCAGCTTCAAGGACTAACGACACTTGAAAGAGAACCAGTGCCGCCAAGAAAACTGATTAGCTGGCCATTCATCTCATTTGCTACTTATGGGACCTTGCTGTGCACAAATTGGCTGCTGTATTTTCTTACATGACAAGAGTGATTGTACTTCAAAAGTAATTAATTGGTTGTGAAGCATATTGGGATGTCCAAAGCAAAAGACAAAGCAGTATATGAATGCCAGATATTTCTTTCAATAACTTGATAGAATATGACTGTAGGGATCAACTACTAGAGTGAGAATCTTTAGGAAAGAAAGAACTTGCATTTATGTAGTGTGTTTCATGACCTTGGGATGTCTCAAAGTGATTTGCTGCCAACGAGGTACTTTTTGATGTGTAATTACTGTTGTAATATATGGAAGCGCAACAGCTAAACTGCACACAATTGTGCAAGATACCACAAACAGCAATGAGACAAATGACCAGTTAACGTGTTTTAATAATGTTAGATGATAGATAATTATTATGCAGGACATAAGTAGAGCTGCCCAATTCTTCACAGAGTCCCATGGCATCTTTTACATCCACCTGAAAGGGCAGATTGGGTCACATTGAGAGATAGAGAAGCAGAGAAATTTAAAGAGGGAATTACAGAGTGTAGGGCCTAGACAGCTGGAAGCACAGCCGCCAATGATGGAATGATTAAAATCATGGATTGCTCAAGTGGCCAGAATTGGAGAAACACAGAGTTCTCGGAGAGTAATACGGTTGGAGGAGGTCTCAGACACAGGGAGGGGCGAGGCTATGGAGAGACTTGAAAACAAGAATGAGAATACTAAACTTGAGGTGTTACTGGACTGGGAGTCAATGTAGGTCAGCGAGTACAGGGGTAATGGGTGAATGGGACTTGGCAAGAGTTCAGATATGCACAGCAGACATTTGGAGGAACTCAGGTTTACGGAGGGTGGAAGATGGGAGGCTGGCTAGGAGTGCATTGAAATAGTCAAGTCTAGAAGTAACCAAAGCGTGAAAGAGTGTTTCAGCAACAGTTCATCGAAGGCCAGGACAGAGACGCCCTCCGTGAACATGATCTCCCCCCACTCGCCCTAACTTACTTTGCGGTCCCTGCCAATGTCATGACCTTAATCCGACAAGCAGCATCGGAATGTCTATTTGGCATTTTGCAGCTCATCTGCCACATTTAAGTGAGATTGCACCTTCAAAGTCGCAGGGATTACTTCATCACCAGAACAGACAGCCGACCAACGTGCTCAGCTGGTGGGTCGCCCAAAAGTCAAAATCGATCCCCTTATTTTTTCACTTGTGTGAGAAAGCTGTTTACTTCAAATATATTCCTTTCATACACAATCGTAATAGTGGTTCTCTGTTCTAAACTTATACTTCAATTTGTTGGTCAGACAAGAATAAAAAATTAGCATTACTATACTATTGTACCTACTCCTCAGGAACTTTTATAAATCTATTTTTTTCATTCAGTTGCAGGATTCCTGCTGCAATTGCCCTGGTGATTCCAATTCATACCAGTCAGTTACCTTCATCAGGTTTTATTTTATTTCCCGTCAGAAGGGAGGGGAAAAATGTGCCAGGGTTCCTGATCCCTGTAGTGCAGCGATATTCATCAGTGATGCTCAAATGCGAATACAAGCCATTTCGACTATGTCCTGAAGGCTGAAAGGTTCCTGTGAAACCACATCCCAAAAGGAGGCGATCATTGACAAAGGAAATTCCATGAAAAATCATTTACAAAATGTTACTTTACTGCGGACTGCCACAGAATGAAAGCATCATGACTGCTGTTAGGATAGCAGGCATTCATATGCATGATGTGCTGAACACGGTCACACACCAACTGCACAACCCTTTGCAGTTGCGGTGCATCTCAGCATTTAGATGCAGTGCCCACAAAGCCACAGCTGTGCAGTCGATGGCACCCTGCACCATGTGCTGCAGGTCAAGGGGGATATTAACTAAAGCACCCATGACTGGGAGCAAATGTTCTGCCCAGAAATCTTGAATCAAAACTCAGGCCTTCTTCAAACGCAGCACCACTCCCTGTCAACTCCACCAACTTTAAACAACTCTGCAAATCACCAAGTATTTCTACACACTCAGGCAAAGCCAGTAGAAATTAATCAGAAACTAACCTGTGAGTGGCTGATGATCACATTAAATAGCTGGTGAGCACACATTCAGCTGTGTGTGTTTAAGAGACCATTAGCTGAAGCAGCAAAGTTAAAGATAGCAGCATGATGTCAAAACAGGGTTACACATTGATTGACATCACAAACTTTCTACTCTGCATACATCCAGCGCATGCTCCTCATGCCCATGCTACTGACCTACCCAAAACGGCAGCATGTTCAAAGTGTGTATGTGTGGCATGGCATCATTTTGGAACCAAAATGGCACGCATAGCACCAAAACTACGAGCGCTATGGAGCCAAATTTTGTACCCTGCATCAAATTGGCATTGCAAATATTGAAAATAAAACTTTCCAATGGCTTTTTGAGTCCTTGCATCTATGGAGCTTCCTTTACAAATAGCCAAAAATTTCAGTAGGCAGGCCTTTGGTGACCAAGCATTGGGAAATTCAAATAAAATTTCAGCCACTGGTTGCCCCATTTTCTGCAGTAAATCCCCTTCATCTCCCTCTCTCTCTTGAGTTATCTTTCCAATCTTTGGGACAAACTTGCAAGGCATTGGGCAGTTTAATTTGGCAGGGAATAGTGGCTCTCCCTTGGGTGCTCAAGGCCCGCTGAGTGTGATTCTCATGCAGACCTGTGAATGCAGACCAGCAATCCTGCCTGAAGATACGAACATAAAAACATAAGAGCAGGAGTAGGCAGCATACAGCCCCTTAAACCTATGATTCGATAAGATCATGGCTGATCTTTGGCTTCAATTCCACTTTCCTGCCCGATCACTATATCCCTTGACTCCCCTAGATTGCAAAATCTGTCTAATTCAGCTTTGAATATACTCAATGACTGAGCATCCAGAGCTTCTGGGGCAGAAAATTCCAAAGATTCACAACCCTGAGTGAATAAATTCCTCCTCTTCTCAGACTTCAATGATAGACTTCCTACCCTGAGACAATGCCCCTGGTTCTAGACTCTCTCACAGATGAAAACAACCTCTCAGCATCTGCCCTATCAAACCAACTCATAATCTTGTATGTTTCAATGAGGTCACCTCTCATTCTTCCAAACTCCAGGGAGTATAGACGCAATTTACTCAGCCTCTCATCATAGTAAGACCCTCTCATCCCAGGAATCAATCTAGTGAACTTTCACTGCACCACTCCAAGTCAAGTATATCCTTCCTTAGATAAGGAAATCGAAACTGCGCACAGTATTCCAGGAGTAGTCTCACAAAAGCTCAAAAGCAAGACTTTATTACTGTTCCACTCCACTCCCCGTGCAATAAAGCCCAACATGCTATTTGCGTTCCTAATTGCCTGCTGTACCTACATGCTAACTTTCTGTGTTTCTTGTATGAGAACACCCAAATCTCTCTGAACATCAACATTTAAAAGTTTCTCACTATTTCAAAAATATTTGGTGCTTCTATTCTTACTACCAAAGTGAATAACCTCACATTTCCCACATTATACTCCATCTGCCAACTTATTGCCTGATCACTTAACCTGTATTTATCCCTTTGTAGTACCTTTGTATCCTCCTCGCAGCTTACTGTGCCACCTGAACACAAGAAATAGGAGCAGGAGTAGACCATATGGCCCATCGAGCCTGCTCCGCCATTCAATACTGTTTCATCTTTAAGTTGTTTCTGGTTCCCAGATGTTAGAAAGAATCATACTTTAAACCTGGAAAAAGCTGGAGTCAGTCTTGTTTATTTCAGCACGATGCTTTGTTCTGTAGAACCTGATTCAACTGGTTCTCCTGTTACAAATAATATGACTCCCCAGTGCAGCCGTGAATGTAGCCCCCCCACTGGAACACTTACGCATAACAACTAGTTCCTAGCTAATTAGTTCCTAACACTTTACAGATAGTATAACAATATATACATATATAATATCCCTCTTTCTTTAAAACATCATGTCCCTATATCAATATAACTGTCAATATAAATAAAGAAGATTATTATCCAACTTGTGGAAATAATCTGAACCCCTTTTAAGAATCTTTTATAGCGTGTATTCTTTTTTATATATTATTCATGGTATCGCTTGGGTGGTAAGATGTTGTGCCTTCATCATGTAGATTTGGCATTTGTTGCTCTCAGTGGTGAGTTGGCACGCTGTACAGGCGATGTTGTGTCACTTGCTGGTGATGTTGTTAATGCTGTCTCGCTGGATAGTGATGTTTCCGGTGTAGTTGATAGTTTTTTCTGTTGTTCCAGCTCCAGTGTAGGTCGAATATGGATTCTGTTCCTTCTCATTTGGTTACCGGTTTCGGTCTCAATCATATATGACCTCGGAGTCTCAGCTTCACTAACAACTTTTGCTGGGCTCCAGGTTTTCATGATTGGATCCTGTACGTGTACAGTTTGTCCCTTCAACAGCTCGGGTAGGGATTTAGCATATTTGTCGAAGTGTTGCTCTCCTGTTATCGGTGCTTCAGTGAGTTGTTGTCTCACTTCCTCCTGGTCACTTGTAGGATGTATTTTGCTTGGCAGAGTTGTCTTATATTTTCTTCCATTTAACAGCTCTGCAGGTGATTTCATGTCAGCCTTGAGAGGTGTGGATCAGAGTGACAATAAGGCCAGGCTTGGGTCTTTCATCATCTCTTGCCATTTCACAAGTGTTCTTTTGAGCATCTGGACGTGTCTTTCTATAAATCTGTGTCCCCGTGGGTAGTGTGGTGATGAGGTGATGGTGTTGAACACATACTGGTCAGCGAATTCCTTAAATTCTCTGGATGTAAATTGGGTGCCATTGTCACATATTAACCTTTCAGGAATCCCTTGCTCAGCGAACAGAACTCGTACTGCTGAGATTATTGTTGTGGCTCTCAAGTCTTTCATCTTCCGGATAAAAGGGAATTTTGAGTAGTAGTCTGCGACTATAAGATACCACTCTTGATTATGTGTGAATAAATCGACTCCTACAGTATGCCATGGTCTGGGTGGTACTTCAGTAACTATCATCTCCTCTTTCTGTTGTGATTTTCTGTACTTCTGGCATACATTGCATGTAGACACCATATTTTCGCTATCTTTCTATGTGCCTATCCAGTACACAGCTGATTTGGCTCTGAGCTTACACTTCTCCATTCCCACATGGCCTTTGTGTATCTTTTGGAGAAGTTCTTCCTGCATTGTTTTGGGTATGATTATTCTGGATCCGGCCAGCATCTTCTAGTGAGCTGTCATCTCTGATAGACCAGTACTGCTGTATTGCTGGCTGTGTGTGCTGTATCCTATCAGGCCATCCCTGGATCACTTGCTGAGATAGCATGTGTAACTCCTCATCTTTGCTGGTCTCATCTCTAATTTGACTCAGTTTCGGTGGTGTTACGTTCACTAGGTGATGAATCTTTATGCCTAGATCTTTCAAAAATGTTGTCTGGGTTTCTGCTGTCCTCTTCACTTAGGTCCCAGCTGTTAAATAAATTTAATCCTTTATCTCCAGCCCACAGAAGAATACAGCTTACCCTCTCCACTTCACTAGTGCCTTTTAGGAAACAACTGAATGCCAAATTGTACTTTTGTTTAAACTTCTCAAATGCCTCTATGAGATCATCAACTCCCCAATTCATTATGGGCTGTAGCAATGCATTCATTCCTGTCTCGGCTGACATTTCAATCTTTTTTTTAGAGTTTTCGCACGGGTCACTATGTTTTTCTGTCTCTCTCTCGCACTAATTTGGGTTACTTTTCTCAATCTGATGCTTTTAATAATGTTGTAGGTTTGCTCACAGACACTCCCTGCCACCATGTTTCATCTTTATGTTGTTTCTGGTTCCCAGACGTTGGAAAGAATCACACTTTAAACCTGGAAAAGGCTGGAGTCAGTCTTGTTTATTTCAGCATGATGCTTTTGCTATAGAACCTGATTCAACTGGTTCTCCTGTGACATATAACACGACTCCCCAGTGCAGCCGTGAATGTGGCCCCTCACTGGAACACTTACACATAACAACTAGTTCCTAACACTTTACAGATAGTATAACAATATATACATATATAACAAATACGATCATGGCTGATATTGGTCTTGAACTCCACTTTCCTGCCCGTTCCCTTTTACCCCTTGATTTCCTGTGAAACCAAAAATCATTCTATCCCAGCCTTAAATGTTTTCAATGATGGGACATCCACAAGCCTCTGGGGTAGAGAATTTCAAAGATTCATAACCCTTTGAGTGTAGTAATTTCTCCTCATCTCAGTCCTGAATGATTGGCCCCTTATCTTGAGTCCTCGTGTTCTATATTCCCTGACCAGCGGAAACAATCTCTCAGCTTCTACCCTTCAAAATCTCAATTAGATCGCCTCTCATTCTTCTAAACTCTAGAGAATATAGGCCCAATTTACACAGCCTCTCATCATAGGACAACCCCCTCATCCCAGGGATCAATTTAGTAAATCTTTGCTGCACTGCCTGCAGTGCAAGTATATCCTTTCTTAAATGTGGAGGCCAAAACTGCACACAGTATTCCAGGTGCGGTCTCACCAAAGCCCTGTACAATTTTATTCAGACTTCTTTATTCCTGTACTCCAATCCCCTTGCAATAAAGGCCAACATGCCATTTGCCTTCGAATAACCTGCTGCATCGGCATGTTAGCTTTGTGCATTCCTTGTATGAGTACCCCCAAGCCTCTCTGAATAACAACACTTACTAGTTTCACACCTTTTAAAAAATATTCTGCTTTTCTATTTTTATAACGAAAGTGAACAACTTCACACTTCGTGTCATTATACTCCGTTTGCCATCTTGTTGCCCACTCACTTAACCTGTCTATATCTCTTTGCAGCCTCTCTGTGTCCTCCCCGCAGCTTACCTTTCCACCCACATTTGTATCACCAGCAAACTTAGATACATTACTCTCTGTCTCTTCATCCAAGTCATTAATACAGAGTGTAAATAGCTGACGCCCCAGTACTGATCCTTACAGCACCCCACTAGTTACAGTCTGTCAGTTTGAAAATACCCCATTTACCCCTTATTGAGACAGGCAGTTGGGGTGGGAGGGTGGGGAGTGCTGCTTGCAAACGCAAATTGGGGTCCTGTGGCAGGCATAGGACACCATTTGCAATTTTCAAGTAGAAATAGATGGAACATGGTGCCCACATTCTGCCCTTTTGCACCAGCAGTGATTGGCCTAACCAACGACAGTCACTGGCACCATTGCCCACTATTGCACATTTACAGGTAGTGTTCCGGTTAACCCTGGTAGCACATTTCCAGGCTTTGGAATCAGGATTTCAAGCAGATAGGCCACCTTATCACGCATGTGATAAATTTAGGTAAAAAATAGGATTGATAAGGTTGCAAGCAAACTAAAAATATCTTTTGCTGCAAATGGTAAGGTAGGCTGTCTAGTCTCATTAATCCACATTGATAGGTTTATTAACAGAACTGAACATTAAAGCCAGGATCTTATGAATCCCGCGTATTCACAACAGCAGAACCGGAAGTCGGCACAACTTCCGTTTCCGCCATGTTTCCCGTTTTCCATGCAATTTCGTCTGTAAATGAAGCATGCGGCGACAGGCGCAGGGAACACATGAGATTCAGCAGTGGGGATAGCCTTTCATTAGTGGAACCCACCATCACTTGGCCAAGCATCATGATCATCACAGCTATAAAGCATTTCTGTACTTGCAGCCTCAAGCATCAGAAGCCTTCCTGTCATGTAGGTATCTGAATAGGAGCCTGAAATCAAGCTTGAAATCAACGCAAAATGTTTTGCTTCCCTTACTTTTTGTAATCCAGCACCAAAGTCAGATCATGTACTTTATCTCTGCAGTCCCACTGAAGAAGGTGTCAGGCAGCAGGCAGCAGGCAGCATCCTGCCTCAGGGTTCAGTGAGGCCTCCTTGCAGGTTCTCCTTCAGGCTGTCAGGGAAAGGCGGGAGGTCCTCTTCCCTGCAGATGGAGTGGAAGACCCTCCCACTTGACCAAGGCGGCCTGCATGGAGGTAACAGAGGAGGTCTCAAACTGTGGGGTGATGCGCAGAACCTGGGCACAGTGTCGCAAATGCAACAACAACTTTCTCAGATCAGCAAGAGTAAATGATCTTGGCAAAGCTGCTCCACTGTTTGTCACCCTGGCCCTGTCTCTTTAAGAAAGAGGGCAAACAAGGCATGCATTGGATTGTGTGAGAAGCCTTAGTGAAATGCAATAAATGATTTTGCGCCAAGTTCATGACTGGCATTGTTGATGTGCTCAGATTTTTCGTGTGAAAGCCAGTCCTGAATGATTGATGTCGATGTATATTTACAATCCCATTTGTACTGTCTCCTGCAGGACAAATGCACACACAATCAGAACGAGCAAGCAGGACAGGAGGAGGAGTACCAGACATAAGAGTGCTGACACCAGCAGAAGAGAAGGCTGCCCAAATAACGAGAGAGGAGGGAGGCAGGGCCATATCAGATGGTGAGGCAGGATCCTCAAGGCATAAGGATGGTCATCTTCTTTCTTGCAGACATGTGTGCACACTCACTGAAAGTGTCTGAACTCATGCAAAGCTGATACTTAATGTACCTGTGTTTGTGTCTCCACCGCACACGCCCGCACTTGTGTCTTGGAATGCTGCGAGGCCCAAGACTGCTTCTCTGGGGAGGGAGAGGGAGACACTGGTGCACCCTCACCTGCCTGTTCTTCCTCCTGTGCCAGCGCAGATACATCCAAACAGTCCATGGGGGGGTTTAGATTAGCATCTGGGTCACAATCTGGTGGTCACGACAAAGGACACATCCCAGCAGCTGAGGTAGCATGTACCAGCCGGGACCCCTGACAATCAGAGGACATCTGAGGACCAGGTCCCTGCTCAGCCTCATGCTCATGATGATCCGCTGTTTGTTGCTATGAGAAGTCTGTTGGATGTGCAGCAAAGCCATGTGGAACATATGTCGGAGATGCCCGAGGTCATGCGTGGCTATGCATGTGCCGTGGATGAGTCCATGCAAGCCATGACGTCTGCCATGTCCCAGGCATTTGAGTGTGTATGGCTTCCTCAGTCGAGAGTCTGGCGAGCTCCGTGACGAGTCTGGTTGACACTCCAGCCATATGAAATCTGACCTGCACTCCATCGCTGTTGCCGTGGTGCTCCATGCAGCAGAGTCTAAGCGAGAGGGAGACGAGGAACCTGGACCTCCCTCCAGGTGCTCCTTCCCCTCAGGGAGACAGGCAGGTGATATTATGCACCCAGATGGAGGAGGAACGCATGCCAGCTGCTCCGGGGCCTTCCTCTCAGGACACCCCAAGGGTAAGCGGCATCATGTTCTCCCCCCTGACATTGACCCCCTTATTTCCAGCAGGTAAACACATAGGGGATTCTCACACACCATTGCTGCAGACCCCCAGTAGAATAGAGCCATCAAGGCCTCGTTCCTCCAGAAAACGCTTGTCATGGTCCTTCACAGCAACGGGCAGCGCACTGAACAGACTGCCTCAGCCTCAGCTGCTAATGTTGGGGTAGCACCTAGATGCAGTGGGAGAAGGAGAAAAAGGAAACAATTTTGAGCATGAAGGTGGCACGGCTGATGTACATATTGTGTAACTAGTAATTAATTTTCAATACATCTTTATTTAATTTAACATATGATCCACTGTCGTAAATCTCTTGCTTGGTTTCAAATGAAAACAAAGATGTTCTTGGAGTCCTATGGCAGGAGCGCATCGATGTTTGCAAAGCATTTCAGAATATTTCCAGTGTCCATTTCTCATTGAAATTTGAGCCTTCACTCTTCAATGATGGCTGTTTTTCTATAGATGATTATTCACTTTTCCACTACTGTCTTGCCTTACTTTTGTGTCTCTGTGGTCATAACTTAACGTTGGTTGCAGTGGTGTATTGTCACATCCATTGTAGCCCATATATGATTTCAACTGCCAAACACATAAAAGTGCAGCAACGCTTCATTAAGATTGCAGCAATGAACAGGCAAAAGTGAATTTCTGTGGGGAATTATTGTTTCTTATCCCAATGTTCCTTGAGTCAGTGGCTTATTGTTGGCTGAAATGTGCATAAATGCGGTTCTACTTGATGTCCCTTGCACGTCTCTCCATGGCCCTCATATCGATGACGGAATTGTTGGGACTCCTCCTCATGATGCCTGAGTGCCAGAAACAGAGGCAGAACAGGAAGTTGAAGATGCTGTGGATGATACTGTCGAGAAACGGCCTCATCGAAGATGGGCACTGGCATGTCATTACATCCTCAGGACAAGAACAAATTGCCTTCAAATTTCAGAGAGGCAATGCCAGCGATGCCTAAGGATGTCACGTAAAATGGTCACAGAAATTTATAGGATCCTGCAGCATGACTTGCAGCTGCTTGGTTTCGGTGGGAATCCCATGCCAGTTGCCATCAAGGTGACTGCTGCACTCATTTTTTTTGCGAGCAGATCTTTTCATGGATCCACGGGCGACATATGTGGCATCTCGCAGTCTGCGACCCACAGGTGCATCAAAGAGGTGAGCGTGAAATTTAGGGCAAGTCTCTTCACTGTTGTATGATCACTTTAAGATCTCAGTATGCTAATGTGCTAAGTACCAGGATATAGTCATGTGACTACAAGCCAAGGTCACTCTGCCTCTGGAACACCCAGATGAAGGTTCTGTAAATACTTTGCTCTGTACTGTACATACGAACATACGAATTAGGAGCAGGAGTAGGCCACTCAGCCCTTCGAGCCTGCTCCGCCATTCAATAGGTTCATGGCTGAACCGATTACTCCACATTACCACCTACCCCATGAACCTTCTACCCCCTTGCTTATCAAGAATCTATCTACCTCTGCCTTAAAAATATTCAACGACTCTGCTTCCTCTGCCTTTTGAGGAAGAGAATTCCAAAGACTCATGACCCTCTGAGAGAAAAACATTTCTCCTCATTTCTGTCTTAAATGGGCAACCCCTTATTTTTAAATAGTGACCCCTAGTTCTAGATTCTTCCGCAAGGGGAAACATCCTTTCCATAGCCACCATGTCAAGACCCCTCAGGATCTTATATGTTTCAATCAAGTCACCTCTTACTCTTCTAAATTCCAGCAGATACAAGCTGACCCTGTCCAATCTTTTCTCATAAGACAGCTCGCCCATTGCAGGTATTAGTCTAGTAAACCTTCTCTGTACCACCTCCAATGCATTTACATCCTTCCTTAAATAAGGAGACCAGTACTGTACAGAGTACTCCAGATGCAGTCTCACCAGTGCCCTCTATATCTGAAGCATAACCTCCCTACTTTTGTATTCAATTCCCCTCAAGATAAATGATAACATTCTATTAGCTACATATTAGTTTAGCTGGTTCAATGAAGAGAGCAGGAGGGCATACCAGGAGCAGTATCAGGCATACCTCAAAATGAGGTGTCAACCTGGTGAAGTTACAACACAGGACTATCTGCGTGCCAAACTGTGTAAGCAGCATGCGATAAACAGAGCTAAGCGATCCCATAACCAACGGATAAGATTAAGCTCTGCAGTCCTGCCACATCCAGCCGTGAATGGTGGTGGACAATTAGACAACTAACTGGAGGAGGTGGCTCCACAAATATCCCCATCCTCAATGATGGGGGAGCCTAGCACATCAGTGCAAAAGATAAGGCTGAAGCATTTGCAACAATCTTCAGCCAGAAGTGCCTAGTTGATGATCCATCTCGGCCTCCTCCTGAAGTCCCCAGCATCACAGATGCCAGACTACAGCCAATTCGATTCATTCCACGTGATATCAAGAAATGACTGAAGGCACTGGCTACTGCAAAAGCTATGGGCCCTGATAATATTCCGGCAATAGTACTGAAGACCTGTGCTCCAGAACTTGCCGCGCCCCTAGCCAAGCTGTTCCAGTACAACTACAACATTGGCATCTATGCTGCAATGTGGAAAATTGCCCAAGTATGTCCTGTACACAAAAAGCAGGACTAGTCCAACCCGGCCAATTACTGCCCCATCAGCCTACTCTCAATCATCAGTAAAGTGATGGAAGGTGTCATCAACAGTGCCATCAAGCAGCACTTGCTTAGCAATAACATACTCAGTGACGCTCAGTTTGGGTTCCGCCAAGGCCACTCAGCTCCAGACCTCATTACAGCCTTGGTTCAAACATGGACAAAAGAGCTGAACTCAAGAGGTGAGGTGAGAGTGACTGCCCTTGACATCAAGGCAGCATTTGACCGAGTATGGCATCAAGGAGCCCTAGCAAAACTGAGGCCAATGGGAATCAGGGGGAAAATCCTCTGCTGGTTGGAGTCCTACCGAGTGCAAAGGATGATGGTTCTGGTTGTTGTAGGTCAGTCATCTGAGCTCCAGGACATCACTGCAGAAGTTCCTCAGGGTAGTGTCCTAGGCCCAACCATCTTCAGCTGCTTCATCAATGACCTTCCTTCAATCATGAGGTCAGAAGTGGGGAAGTTCACTGATGATTGCACAATGTTCAGCACCATTCGTGACTCCTCAGATACTGGAGCAGTCCGTGTAGAAATGCAGCAAGACCTGGACAATATCCAGGCTTGGGCTGAGAAGTGGCAAGTGATATTCACGCCACACAAGTGCCAGGCAATGACCATCTCCAACAAGAGAGAATCTAACCATCTCCCCTTGACATTCAACAGCATTACCATCGCTGAATCCCCCACTATCAACATCCAAGGGGCTACCTTTGACCAGAAACTGAACTGGTGTAGCCATATAAATACTGTGGCTACAAGAGCAGGTCAGAGGCTAGGGATCCTGAGGCAAGTAACTCACCTCCTGACTCCCCAAAGCCTGTCCACCTTCTACAAGGCACAAGTCAGGAGTGTGATGGAATACTTACCTGGATGGGTGCAGCTCCAACAACACTCAAGAAGCTCGGCACCATCCAGGACAAAGCAGCCCGCTTGATTGGCACCCCATCTACAAACATTCACTCCCTCCACCACGGACGCACAGTGGCAGCAGTGTGTACCATCTACAAGATGCACTGCAGCAATGCACCAAGGCTCCTTAGACAGCACCTTCTAAACCCGCGACCTCTACCAACAAGAAGGACAAGGGCAGCAAATGCATGGGAGCACTACCACCTGCAAATTCCCCTCCAAGTCACACACCATCCTGACTTGGAACTATATTGCCGTTCCTTCACTGTCGCTGGGTCAAAATCCTGGAACTCCCTTCCTAACAGCACTGTGGGTATACCTACCCAAAATGGACTGCAGCGGTTCAAGAAGGCAGCTCACCACCACCTTCTCAAGGGCAATTAGGGAAGGGCAATAAATGCAGGCCTGGCCAGCGATGCCCACATCCCATGAATGAATGAAAAAATAAATAAAAAAATAAACCCATTAGAGGGTTCAGCAAACTGGACTCCATGCGTCTTATTTATGTTGCATCAGATAACATAAAGAGCTCATTACACCCACCTCCCAACCTTCTGCAACCTTCCAGCCTGAACCCATCACCTTTGACCCACCCAATGGTTCCATTACCCTTCCCTCCATACCCATTGAGCCTCTCCCCATTACCATTCACAGTGTAAACATCAATTTATTCATGTCACCCCTTCCTCTATTCTTACTCCCATTACTATTGTTACTATCGACATGATGACTCTTACCCTTGATCCTCCTCACATCGACCTGACCACTGTTGCCGAGTTCCATTCCCTTCATATGAAGTTGTCGAATACCCACCCATTATTTTTGGCGTACTCCCTGCAGAATCCAATTGCCCCCATTGACTGTGACCGTTCACTGTGCTAGCCAGTACCTACAATTTGCCACACAGCTCTCCGACGTTGACAGCACTCATCTCTCCATTTAGACCCTTGCCAAATATCTTCACACAGTACTGATCGAATCCACCCACCACCCCAATTGCCGAAAACATGCAGCTTCACCATCATCATCAATCATTCAACAACCTGGTCCTCCACTCCACCCTCCACTGCTCCTTCATGCACCCAATCAACCCCACCCTTTCCTACCCAAGTACCCTGCCCTGCTCCTTCATGTAGCATCCCCCAACATGCCTTTGCTGCCATCCCCTGAGAAGATTCGCCCTTGCTGGTGCCGAGCCAAGACGGAAACATCCATTCCAATGTGAGCCATGAGGCAAATATCCATTCCAATACTGGAGTTAATTTTGTGGATGAGTTAAAGAGAGAACAGCACAGAGCTGAGACTCAACTGTACAAATCCGACTGCTACACACTACACTAAAACAATCATGAACTGTTTGGCATGGGAATAACGCTCGCTGTTCAATTAATCTGGAAGTTGGGACTGAATTGTAACTATGTGTAGGGTAATGAGTATCCATTTTATTTAAATGAATGCAAAGCTGCAATCTGCCATCGTGCTGGGGAACCTCAGAACACCGCAAACCCGCCACCGACTTAATTCTTTAACATATCCCACCGTTGGGAATCCAAAATAAGCACCTCCTGCCAAATTATATCACCCCGCATACCGCCAAATCTGCTCTTGCACAGCCCATTAAATTTCACTTTAAGTCTCACTTACTCTCAATCCAGCCAATTCCTTAAAATTGGTTATGTTGAAGCTGAGTGAACACTGCTTATTGATGATTTAAACTCACCTGTTCATTGGCTACTGCCAGAAATAGAAAGTATGCTGATGGTTTTTGTTTTGCCAACTTCAATCAGTAACTGCTTCATATTACTGGATTTTAAGGACACTTTCCTTTGAGTGAAGCTCTCTTTATTGGGCTGCATTATAGATTTGAATAAGAACTGTATTTTCTTCCCCCTCAGGATCTCTGACCTTGCACAAGTATTGGAGTAAATTTAATGATGTCATGCTCCTGGACGCAGAGATTCGCATGCTGGGGAAAGATTTAGTGAACTTGGTCACAAAGGCTAACTCCCAATTTGCAGCCACATAATTTCCCATCCCATTCATCAGTATTGGCTTTCACGCACAAATTTCTAATATATAGACCTGTTCCATGAATCAGTGATGGGAGTACTAAGTTTAGCCGTAGCAGGAACTTGATGGCATTGGCTTTGGCTGTGAATGAAGTTCAACATTAGAACTTGGAAAATAAATATTAAGCACAGCTTTAGAAGGGGATTGGGGATGGGGGTGAGTGGGTGGTGGTGGTGGGGATGGGGGGGGGGGGTTTAAAACCACTGGAAGACTAATTTAAGTCTGCAAAAATATGATCCCACCTGATATTTTGATACTGGTTGTGGAGTAAAACAGCCCACACTGCCCCACCATCTGCTGGCTGAAGAGAAGAGATCATCTGCAGAAAACTAGCCAAACACAATCTAATAATAACTTTAGATGGTTGCTCACATGCAACATTATCCTTAAACATCTGAACAAAGTGTCATCTTTAACATGAACAGTTTTCATTTGTCAAATAAATAAATATGGTAGGTGTCACTTCTGGTGAAGACATTACTGTGCATTTTGCAGCAATATCTCTATCATTCAATTTTTCTGAAGTATTTTGGCAGATATGGCACCCCATTAAGGAGAATCATGAAGAGGCAAAATATTGTATGTACAAGTTGTTGTCAAGGCCAACTCATAGTTTACTTTTGGGAACAAATAACAGAAGTAAAATCAAAATGCAGTCCCAAAATAGACTGTCTAATAATAAATTGTCTACATGTTGTTGGAAGGGGAGGAACAATTCCATAAGGTGAAAAGTTTGGATGGCAAAGCTCTACACTGCTTACCGCTATAATCTGTGTTTCCTGTCCCCCGCCCATTTTGGGACTGCCTCTGGCTACTCCTCCTCTACTTACCACATGCAAATAATGGTGAGGGCACGGTTATGGCCTGGATCCCTGCAGGGTGTTCCTAGTGTCTGTCTGTGTTACCACTTTTTTCCTCAATAGAGGGAGTGGGCACCTCTGTCCGATGTGGCCTGCACTTATTTTGCTTTGTAGGTCTCAGTCTCTGCCTCAGTCTACCAGACAACTGCTTCTCTCATCTTCAGGTACACCCTCCGCATTAACTAACCCGACATCTGTTCGACTGCTGCAACAGTGGTCCTGGCTATGCGAATCCTGCCATATATACCTGATAAATTGGGTCTGAATTACAATGATGCTGAACGGCCCTGTGATGCCTCTTCCAGCCCCCACAGAGATCCAGAAAAGGATTTCAACACAAAATTGCAAAGAGTCCACTTGAATAATTAGTTATTGCTAAATACAGTACTGGGGTATACGATTCCACTACCCAAATTCCTTTCTGCTTCACCTTTATTTCTACCCAACTCATAATATAATGATCCAGAATTTTTCTGCTGCTTTATTTGTACATTTCATTTTTCTGTGTTGAATTTCATCCACCGCTAATTTGTCTATTTGTGGATTTTATCTGTTTATGCTCATGGTTGTTTCCTGTTTCCACCAACTTGACAACCTTTACACCACCAAACCTCTGTCCCTCCCATGTAGTATCATGGAATTTTGACAAATTTGCACTTGGCTACTGAATCCAGTGAGGACTGGTAAGGGTCTCAAGTACTGATCCTTGGGTACTCCACTCATCTTACTATCACTCCCCTCTCAAGCATTAATTTCCTTCTTTTTTCCAGCAATCTTCCACTCGCATCTTAACTTCCCATTTTAGTTTCAGTAGCAGCTTTTCATAAGGAATTTTATCAAAGGGTCATTGGACTGCTAACCGGGGCATGTCACATTCCTTTTCTGTGTCCACTTAGAGCAGAATATTTTATGGCTGATTAGCTTGGTCATATTAGTGAGAGGAGTGCAAGCCTGTGCCAGAAATCAGGCGAGGAATTCGGCACCCCTACCCCTCCTTTGTCGGGTCCCACCTAATTAGTTCATAGCATGATCTTCCAGCCAGCCTAACGGGCTCTCGGAAGAATGCCATTACTGCTGCCTGATTTGCCTGGTATTTGTATGACTAAAGCCAATGCAACCACTCCTGATTCCCCCTGACAGAAACCCTGTAAATCCTGGACAATGCAAAAGGAACAGAGACCTGTAATACAAGGTTTTGGCTCTTTTTCCTCTGCCTTGCATCCACCAACTGAGTATTCCTGGGCACTGAACATAGGAAATGCAGCCCTATACATTCTACTGTAATTTGATCTACAAACTGTCTCCCCCATTGGGATGGTACTGACAGTGACAATCAGATGACTTCAGCTCATTCCAAGCCACTGTTTTATGATTGCCTTTACGAGTGATGTCCCTTTAAGATCCTAGTATGCTAATGAGCTAAGTATCAGGATGTAGTCATGTGACTCCAAGCCGGAGTCACTCTGCAATCGTAACACCCAGAGTAAGGTTCTGTAAATAGTTTGCTCTGTACTGTACATAAGAGTTTAGCTGTAATAAATCTGTTTGAGATCTTCAACCAACTGGACTCCACGCATCACATTTATATTGCATCAGATAACATAAAGAACACATTGCAGCTACCGCAGGAATGTTGTTAATGTCAGTCAAGCTACAGGTGTCACAAGCAGGTCAATCTTGTTTGCCATGGCAAAACCTTCATTATTTTCCCTACAGAAAGCCAGCAGCAGAAGGAGGCATTGTTCCTCCATTTGAAGAAAAAAACAGACTGGAAGGAAGAAAAAGACTGCTGCCTTTCAGCTCTGGCTCTTGGCACTATTGTGACAGGCAGGAACAGCAGGTATTCAAAGGCACACCAAGATGTATCAGCTACCAGGATTGGTACTGAGCATTCTAGAAGCACTTTGAAGCAACACTACATATTCCTGGACAGATTAAGACCTGTATTACAGTACAGCCCTCTCAGAATCTCCAAGATTATCATTGCATGCTGTTCAACAGAAAGGGTGAGCCATGGATTAGGTGAAGGAGGGTTAGTCTCACATTCTACCAAGGGTAGAGCAGCACCTTGCCAATGATCCAGAAGATAGTCTTGCTCAAATGGGAAGAGATCTTCACTTAAGTGCACCAATAGCCCTGTCCAGATGAAAACAATGCTGTAGACTAATGCATTTTTGCCAATTATTATCGTCTGCACCAACACAGCTGTCATAGATTCCAATTTTTGGATCAGTTTTTCTGGTACCGCAGAAGAAAACTAGACACAGTTGAAATAGAATTAAATCAAATTCAATACTATAAAATTGAGGGCTGTATCAGTTTTGTGCTCCCCTTTGCTAATTTGTGTCTTCCAGCTCTTAACCAAGTTTTTCTTCTAGATATTGGCCCCTGTAGCAGGAGTAAGTGAGTTGCCAGTCTGGTAAATTTCAGAGAGATCCTCTTGCACCTTAAATGTTGTCATGCTGGTCCACAACCAATGAAAGACCTGTTGAATTGTGTGAGGGTTAGGATAGATTTGTACAATGTTGCAAACCTTATTTTGAGCCCTTGGTCTGCAGGCCGAGGGGAAAAAAAACAACAAAAACTCTTTCAATAAGTATTTGGGCAGGACTATTCCTTCACTATTCCCAAAGGCAGGACCACTTGGAGAGGTTCAGCCCCCTGGTGCTATCAAAGAAGAATAAAATTGGGTGGGGTATAAATCAGGCATGCGACCACAAACACAACCCATTCCGCTGAGTGATTTAAGATTGGGGTAAATGTGTTTACTCATATGAATGGTGTTGAAGTAGCTCATGTACTGTGTTCATTTCTGGTTGCTGAGACCAAAGAGAGGAGAGAGGAGAGTAAAGAGCCACAGACTAATCCATGGTGTTAGGGGTCTGCTTTATGTGGAAAGACTGGTTAAATATTGGCTTCTCAGCGTTGCAAGGAGGTATTTCAGCGGTGATTTTATAAAAGTATGTAGATAGTTAAGGGTATGAAAAAGGTAAAACTGGAATATCACTTTAAATTAATTTGTGACAGCAGGACAAGGAACCGCAGGTTCAAACTAGTAAAAGGCAAATATAGAAAATCAGGAAGTTCTTCTTTACACAGAGCGTGATCATGTGTGGAATAGATTTCTGGTTAGAGTAATGGAGGCAAAAACTCCAGAATCATTTAAGAAACAACTGAAAGCTACAATGGGTACTCCATTAGTAGGGTCTTTCTGGATCAAGCAATTCAGCTGGGTTGAATAGCCTCCCTTATTTGTAACTCTGATGATCATTTTCAACAGTGACCAGTTTTTAATGATATAGTGCCCCAGCTAACAAGGACTCCAATTATCATTCTGGTGCCCATAGACCCTGTGCCCGTTTTGCACAGCAGCTGGTACAATACTCCCATACTCTGCACTGCATAGTAGTAAAAAACTAGGTTTGTGCTCACAATTCCTCAACATTCCATTCATGCTAGCATCGGATAATTATTGATCAAAGGCCAAGCGGTTAGCAACAGGGAAAGAGGTTAGCCACCTTGGGGTGAACACCTCCTCGCCCCAAGTTACAAAGAACCATTGACGAAGTGAAGGACAAAGTCAACTACCCACCCTATCAGATAGGGTAGTAGATGGTGCAGTATGCCACAAAAAAAGAACAAAAAATACTTGTTTTTTAAATGACACTGAAGAGCTCTTTTCAACATCACAAACAACAGGAAAATCCTTGGCATAACAACTGGCCCTAAAAGCCCCTAAAGCTCAATTGGGTTGAGTCCCATGAGCAAACTCTCTATATTAGCTGTTGCTTGAGGCATCAAATTAATTAGAATTACCCTGTCATTCACAAACAATGCAGTGACTTCATAGAGAACACCTACTCCACTTTTAATAAGGCAAGGAAAGAGAAGTCACTTTTGTGGGATGCTGCCAAAATAATTATGCCCTATGTCATCCCATTAAGAACACCCTGGAGTCCTAACCATAATGGATTTTAGTCATTATCTCAGCAAAATGAAATTTAATGTAGAGAAGTGTGAAGTGATTCATTTTGGTAGGAAGAATGAAAAGAGACAATATAAAATAAAGGGTGCAATTCTAAAAGGGGTGTAGGAGCAGAGGGACCTGGGTGTATATGTGCATAAAACATTGAAGGTGGCAGGACAGGTTGAAAATGCAGTTAGCAGAGCATACAACATCCTAGGCTTCATTAATAGGAATATGGTGTACAAAAGCAAGGAAGTTATGTTAAACTTGTATAGAACATTGGTTCAGCCTCAACAGGAGTACTGTGCTCCGCTCTGGGCACAACACTTTAGGAAAGATGTGAAGGCATTGGAGAGGGTGCAGAAAAGGTTGACGAAAATGGTGCCAGGGATGAGGAACTTCAGTTACATGGATAGATTGGAGAAGTTGGGACTGTTATCTTTGGAGAAGAGAAGGTTGAGACGAGATTTGATAGAGGTATTCAAAATCATGAGAGGTATGGACAGAGTAGATAGGGAAAAACTGTTTCCATTGGCGGAAGGATCGAGAACAAAAGGACACAGATTTAAGCTAATGGATCAAAGAAGCAATAGTTACATGAGAAAAAACTTTTTCATGCTGCAAATGGTACAATCTGTAATGCACTGCCTGAGAGTGTGGTGGAGGTAGGTTCAATTGAGGCATTCAAGAGGGAATTGGATTGTTATCTGAAAATGAAGAATGTGCAGGGCTATGGGGAGAAGGTTGGGGAGTGGCACTAGAAAACCTACTGGTTCAGAGAGCCAGTGCAGACGCAACATGCTGAATGGCCTCCTTTTGTTCTGTAACAATTCTGTTATTCTGTGATAGCAAGGATTTGTTTTTTTTAATTGCATAAACATAGCTCACAGTTGTCTTTGCCAACATGACAGAAAACTTTCATATTTATTTTTTGTTTTCTTTTTAAATCACCTCAGCCAAATGCACGAGGTATACACTACTGTTTCTATCAACATCAGCATCATTTAATTTGCAATAAATAGATGGTGCCTTCATGTATCACCTCTTCTGTTCACAGGAATTCGGTTCTTGAAATTGGGATATTGGACATCTTTGGTTTTGAAGAATTCCAGAAGAATGGCTACGAACAGGTGGGGATTCCTAATGAATGGAGTGAGAACAGCATGCATACAGCTCCCAGAGTTATGGCCATTGAATGAGCACTCAGCAGTGCATCTGATGTATGTCCTGCAGTTTTACTATGATAGAAGACGTGCTTTTAGCATAAATCATCACAGTAAAGAGGCAAAACAGCCATCGATACAGTAATCTAGAGTTAAGAGTATTTGTGCATAAATATGAGCATAAAGTTCATTTCAGTGTGTGGCGAAGGGGCTAATTACTTCAATTAATATTTAAATGGCTATGAATATGTGTATTTTCCAATATATTTCTTGGTTGTCAGTAGTGCAGCTGCTTTAGAAGATTAATTAATCCCATCTTCCTGGTTAGTGACTGGTGCCTATGGGTTGTCAGTTAAATATTTTTCAAAATGTTACATTGTGCTTCATATAAAAATACAATCTATGTAAAAAAAAATTCCATTAAACTATAATGCAGAAGAACACCAGACAGAGCAAAGGGCAGGAGAGGCTACAGAGGAAGAGTGGGAGAGAGCAAGCCATGAAGGGAATTGTAGACAAGAATTTTCAAGTCAATACCCTGGGGTACAGAGAACTTAGTGCAGACAAGGGTAAGAAGTAAACTGGATTAGTGTAGGATAATGTGCAGACATGCAAGATTCAGGATGAGTTGGAGTTTGTGAAGAATGAAGCTGAGGGAGTTATCAAGGAGGATATTGGAGAAGTTGGGCTTGGAGGTGACCTGCATGGTTTTCACATTGATGGGTGTGATTAGGGATGGAAACATGTGATGATACAATGGTGGCAGTAGGCAGTCTTGACAATGCAGTGGAGATTTAAAACTAGGGGTCAAACAAGACATGAGGTTACACATTGTCACAGTTTTGTTAAAGTGAACAGCAAGAAAGGAGAAAAGAAGAGTGGGCTTAAACTTATTGGGTGCAAATTTCATATAAATAACACTGCTTTAAACAGCACTACAAAGGTGTACCAGGCTTTCCCAGGGCATACTGCGCCATTGGGTTCGACTTGTGCAGCCTGTGCAGGGTCCTTGGAGGATATGGGTGCATGCAGGTGCATCCCCTTTGTGCACCAGAACACGTTGAATTGGTGCTAGCCTGACGTCACACAGCCCAAGCGTCTGATGTGATGCCAGGATCCCAAGTTTGGACAAACCAGGTCCTGGCAAAGCCTGCATTGTTCAGTATGAGAAAAGAAGACCACTATCAGATCAACGATGAATGGCAGAGCAGGTTCAAAGTGCCAAATGGCCTACTCCTATGTTCCTAAGTGTGAAGCAGCAAGCTGGGCCCTGCAATAGCTTTATAAAGGACCAGGCACCCTGATTGCAGGTAAATTAAATTATTGGAACTTCTTTTATTGCTATGTGTCTGAAAGTACTCCTGAGAGTTTTTAGAGTTGTCTCATTCCCACAGGGATGGCAGAGGAGTAGGTGACCTGGGCACACAAAGACTGCAACAGATATGGGAGCAGTCGTGCCAGTACCTCTGGGTCTGCAACATGACAGAGAGTTGGAGCAGAAGCTAAGGAGAGGGCAAGCTCTGCCCTATGCCATCTTTCAAATTGGAGCTGGACTTCCCTATGCTCCTTGACAGTGACAGGAGGTTGTCTCGTAGGTCAACCAATGAACCCAATACCTCAGTATGCATGACCATTCAGCACTCTCTTGTATGCCACAACATCAAGGTCCTCGTCTGAGTCCTCTGCAGCAGTGCTTGTCTGCCATCTCACCCCACCCCACCACCAACCCCCCTTACCCCCCCTCTGGTAAGCTGGCAAACTATCACTTCTCATTCCTCTTGGCCTGTCTACAGCCTTTTGCACCATTGACCACAACACTCTCCTACAACACCACACCTCCATTATCCAGCTGGGTGGAACTATCCTTGCCTGATTCCATTCTTATCCATCTGGTCATCTGGTGAGGTGAGAGTGACTGCCCTTGACACCTAGGCAGCATTTGACCGACTATGGCATCAAGGAGCCCTAACAAAACTGAGGTCAATGGGAATCAGGGGAAAAACCCTCCGCTGGCTGGAGTCATACCTAGCGCAAAGGAAGATGGTTGTGGTTGTTGGAGGTCAATCATCTGAGCTCCAGGACATCACTGCAGAAGTTCCTCAGGATAGTGTCCTGGGCCCAACCATCTTCAGCTGCTTCATCAATGACCTTCCTTCAATCAGAAGTTAGAAGTGGGGATCAAAAACAAGAAATGCTGGATTCACTCAGCAGGTCTGGCAGCATCTGTGGAAAGAGAAGCAGAGTTAACGTTTTGGGTCAGTGACCCTTCTTCGGAACTGACAAATATTAGAAAAGTCACAGATTATAAATAAGTGAGGTGGGGGTTGGGCAAGAGATAACAAAGGAGAAGGTGCAGATTGGACCAGGCCACATAGCTGACCAAAAGGTCACGGAGCAAAGGCAAACAATATGTTAATGGTGTGTTGAAAGACAAAGCATTAGTACAGATTAGGTGTGAATATACTGAATATTGAACATCAGCAAGTGCAAACCTGAAGAAAAACAACCTGAAAAAAACAGTGGGTAAGCAAACTGAACAAACTAAGATGAAATGAAATAAATGCAAAAAAAGATTGTAAAAAATGTAAAAAGGAATGCAAAGAAAAAAGGAAGAAAAAATAACTAAAAATGACTAAAAATGAAAGTAAAATGGGGGGCTGTCATGCTCTGAAATTATTGAACTCAATGTTCAGTCCGGCAGGCTGTAGTGTGCCTAATCGGTAGATGAGATGCTGTTCCTCGAGCTTGAGTTGATGTTCACTGGAACACTGCAGCAATCCCAGGACAGAGATGTGAGCATGAGAGCAGGGGGGAGTGTTGAAATGGCAAGCAACCGGAAGCTCAGGGTCCTGCTTGCGGACTGAGCGGAGATGTTCCGCAAAGCGGTCACCCAGTCTGCGCTTGGTCTCCCCAATGTAGAGGAGACCACACTGTGAGCAGCGAATACAGTATACTACATTGAAAGAAGTACAAGTAAATCGCTGCTTCACCTGAAAGGAGTGTTTGGGGCCTGGGATAGTGAGGAGAGAGGAGGTCTCCTCTACATTGGGGAGACCAAGCGCAGACTGGGTGACCGCTTTGCGGAACATCTCCGCTCAGTCCGCAAGCAGGACCCTGAGCTTCCGGTTGCTTGCCATTTCAACACTCCCCCCTGCTCTCATGCTCACATCTCTGTCCTGGGATTGCTGCAGTGTTCCAGTGAACATCAACGCAAGCTCGAGGAACAGCATCTCATCTACCGATTAGGCACACTACAGCCTGCCGGACTGAACATTGAGTTCAATAATTTCAGAGCATGACAGCCCCCCACTTTACTTTCATTTTTAGTCATTTTTAGTTATTTTTTCTTCCTTTTTTTTTTGCATTCCTTTTTACATTTTTTACAATCTTTTTTTGCATTTATTTCATTTCATCTTAGTTTGTTCAGTTTGCTTACCCACTGTTTTTTTCAGGTTGTTTTTCTTCAGGTTTGCACTTGCTGATGTTCAATATTCAGTATATTCATACCTAATCTGTACTAATGCTTTGTCTTTCAACACACCATTAACATATTGTTTGCCTTTGCTCCGTGACCTTTTGGTCAGCTATGTGGCCTGGTCCAATCTGCACCTTCTCCTTTGTTATCTCTTGCCCAACCCCCACCTCACTTGTTTATAATCTGTGACTTTTCTAATATTTGTCAGTTCCGAAGAAGGGTCACTGACCCGAAACGTTAACTCTGCTTCTCTTTCCACAGATGCTGCCAGACCTGCTGAGTGAATCCAGCATTTCTTGTTTTTGTTTCAGATTTCCAGCATCCGCAGTATTTTGCTTTTATATTAGAAGTGGGGATGTTCGCTGATGATTGCACAATGTTCAGCACCATTCGTGACTCCTCAGATACTGAAGCAGTCCGTGTAGAAATGCAGCAAGACCTGGACAATATCCAAGCTTGGGCTGATAAGTGGCAAGTAATATTCGCGCCACACAAGTGCCAGGCAATGACCATCTCCAACAAGAGAGAATCTAACCATCTCCCCTTGACATTCAACAGCATTACCATCGCTGAATCCCCCACTATCAACATCCTAGGGGCTACCATTGACCAGAAACTGAACTGGAGTAGCCATATAAATACTGTGGCTACAAGAGCAGGTCAGAGGCTAGGAATCCTGAGGTGAGTAACTCACCTCCTGACTCCCCAAAGCCTGTCCACCATCTACAAGGCACAAGTCTTGTGTTGGAACACTCTCCACTTACCTGGATGGGTGCAGCTCCAACAACACTCAAAAAGCTGGACACTGTCCAGGACAAAGCTGCCCGCTTGATTGGCACCCCATCTACAAACATTCACTCCCTCCACCACCGACGCACAGTGGCAGCAGTGTGTACCATCTACAAGATGCACTGCAGCAATGCACCAAGGCTCCTTAGACAGCACCTTCCAAACCCGCGACCTCTACCAACTAGAAGGACAAGGGCAGCAAATACATGGGAACACCACCAGCTGCAAGTTCCCGTTCAAGTCACACACCATCCTGACTTGGAACTATATCGCCGTTCCTTCACTGTCGCTGAGTCAAAATCCTGGAACTCCCTTCCTAACAGCACTGTGGGTATACCTACCCCAAATGGACTGCAGCAGTTCAAGAAGGCAGCTCACCACCACCTTCTCAAGGGCAATTAGGGATGGGCAATAAATGCTGGCCTGGCCAGCGTCGCCCACATCCCATGAATGAATTTAAAAAAACAGAGAATCACCATGCTTCCTCTTCCCGTTCCCACACCATTCCATCTGGAGTCCCCCAAGAGTCTATTCTTGGTCCCTTCCTATTTCTCAGCTACATGCTGCACCTCAGCAACATCATCTGAAAACACAACATCACATTCCACATGTACTCTGATGACAGCCAGGTCTATTTCGCCACCATGTTTCTATCAGCCGTGGCTCAGTTGGTAGCACTCTCATTTCCAAGTCAGAAGGTTGTGGGCTTGTGCCGCACTCCAGAAACTTGATAAGCTAGGATGATACTCCAGTGCAGTACTGATGAGTGCTGTGCTGTTGGAGGTGCTGTCTTTCAGAGAAGATGTTAAACTAAGGCCCTGCCTATTCTCTCAGGTGGACGTAAAAGATCCCATAGCACTATTTTGAAGAAGAGCAGGGAGTTATCCCTGGTGTCGTGGTCAATCTTTAACTCTTAATCAACATCACTAAAAGAACGGATTATCTAGTCATCACATTGCTGTGCATGTATTGGCTGTCGGGTTTCCGACATTAAAACAATCTCTCGATTTCAAGAAGTACTTCATTAGTTGTAATATGTTTTGAGACATCCTGTGGTGTGAAAGGTGCTATATAAGTGCAAATCTTTCCTTTTTTTTCTTACTTTCTAACTTGACTCCCTCCACTGCCTCTGATCTGTCCAACTGCTTCTCTGACATGTCGCCTTGGATGAGCAGAAATTTTCTTGAAGTGAATATTTGAAGACTAAAACCATTGTCTTTGGTCCCGGCTACAAACTTTATTCCCTTGCCACCGACTCCATAACTCTTCCTGGTCACTGTCAGAGGCTGAACCAGACCATTTGCAACCCTGGAGGTCTATTTAACCCTGAGATGAGCTTCTGATCACATATCCACTCCATCACTAAGACCACCTACCTCCACCTCCATAATATTGCCCTTCTCCAACTTGTTTCAGCTCATCTGCTGCTGAAGCCCTCATCCATACCTCTAGACTTGACTATTCCAATGCTTTTCTGGCCAGCCTCTCTGTATCCGACCTCCATTTAAAAAAAAAAATCATTCATGGGATGTGGGCATCACTGGCAAGGCCAGCATTTATTGTTCATCCCTAATTGCCCTTGAGAAGGTTTTGGTGAGCCACCTTCATGGACCTCTGCAGTCCATGTTGTGAAGGCACTCGCGCAGTGCTATTAGATAGGGAGTTCCAGGATTCTGAGCCGGCAACGATGAAGGAACGGCAATATATTTCCAAGTCAGGATGGTGTGTGACATCTAGGGGAGCTTGCAGGTGGTGCTATTCCCATCTGCCTGATGCCCTTGTCATTCTAGATGATAGAAGCGGCAGGCTTGGGAGGTGCTGTAGAAGAAGCATTGGAGAGTTGCTGTAGTGCATTTTGTGATTGGTAGACAGCAGCTACGGTGCAGCAGTGGTTGAAGAATGAATGTTTAAAGTGTTAGATGGGGTGCCAATCAAGCGGGCTGCTTTGTCCTGGATAGTGTTAAGCTTCTTGAATGTCGTTGGAGCTGCACTCCCCCACTGGTGCCAGCACATCATGGACAGGCTTTAGGGAGTCAGGAGGTGAGTCATTCACCACAGAATTCCCAGCCTCTGACTTGCTCTTGTAGCCATAGTATTTATGTGGCTGGCTCAGTTAAATGTCTAGTCAATGGCAACCCACAAGATGTTGATGCTGGGGGATTCAGCAATGGCAATGCTGTTGAATGTCAAGGGAGGTGGTTAGACAATCTCTTGGAGATGGTCATTTCCTGGCACTTCTGTGGCATAAATGTTACTTACCACTTAACAGCCCAATCCTGGATGTTCTCCAGCTCTTGCTGCATGCAGGCACAGACTGCTTTATTATCTGAAGAGCTGCAAATGGAACTGAATGCAATCATCTGCGAGCAACCCCACTTCTGACCTTATCTTAGAATCATAGAATGGTTATAATACAGAAGGAGGCCCTTCGGCCTGTCATGTCCATGCTGGCTATCTGTGAGAACAGCTCAGCTAGTCCCATCCCCCCTCCCACACCCTTTTCCCCTAACCCTGCAAATCTTTTCTCTTCAGATAATTATCCAATTCCTTTTTGAAAGCCATGATTAAATCTGCCTCCACCACACTTCCAGACAGTGCATTCCAGAGCCTAATCACTCGTTGTGTAAAAGTCTTTTCCCTCATGTCGCCTCTGGTTCTTTTGCCAAGCATTTTAAATCAGTGTCCTCTGGTTATGAACCCTTCTGCCAATGGAAACAGTTTCTCCCTACCTACTCTGTCCAGACCCCTCATGATTTTGAACACCTCTATCAAATCTCCTCTCAACCTCTTCTCTAAGGAGAACAGTCCCACTTTCCCAATCTATCCACGTAACTGAAATCTCTCATACCTGGAACCATTCTCAGAAATCTTTTCTGCAATCTGTCCAATGTCTTCACATCCTTCCTAAAGTGTGGTGCTCAGAATTATACTCAATACTCCAGTTGAGGCCAAAACAGTGTTTTATAAAAGTTCACCATAACTTCCTTTTACTGCATACCTCTATTTATAAAGCCCATGATCCCGTATGTCTTATTAACCGCTTTTTGAACATGCCCTGCCATTTTCAACAATTTGTGCACATATACTCCAAGGTCCCTCTGCTCCTAAACCCCTTTTAGAATTGTATCTTTTTTTACATTGCCTTTCCTCGTTCTTCCTGCCAAAATGTATCACTTCACACTTCTCTGCATTAAATTTCATCCATTACATGTCTGCCCATTCCACCAGCCTATGTCGTCCTGAGGTCTAACACGATCCTCCTCATAGTTCACAATATTTGCAAGTTTTGTGTCATCTGCAAATTTTGAAATTGTGCCCTGCACACCCAAATCTAGGTCATTAATGTAAATCAAGGAAAGCAGTGGTCCTAATTCCGATCCCTGGGGGACCCCACTATATACTGTCCTTCAGTCTGAAAAACAATTGTTCATCACTCCTTTCTGTTTCCTGTCTCTCGGCCAACTTCGTATCCATGCTATCACTGTCCCTTTTATTCCATGGGCTTCAATTTTGCTGTCAAGCTTGTTATGTGGCACTTTATCAAACACCTTTTGGAAGTCCAACTATACCACACCAACCGTATTACCCTCATCAACCCTTTTTGTTACCTCATCAAAAAAACTCAATCAAATTAGTTAAACTAGATTTTCCTGTAACAAATCTGTGCTGGCTTTCCTAATTAATCCACATTTGTCCAAGTGGCTGTTAATTTTGTCCCAGATTATTGTTTCTTAAAGCTTTCACACCACTGAGGTTAAACTCAGCCTGTAGTTACTGGGCTTATCCTTACACCCTTTTTTGAACAAGGATGTAACATTTGCAATTCTCCAGTCTTCTGGCACCACCCCTGTATCTAAGGAGGATTGGAGCTTATGCCAATACCTCCACAATTTCCACTCTTACTTCCCTCAGTATCCTCGTGCGCTTCTTATCTGGTCCTGGCGACTTATCAACTTTAAGTGCAGCCAGCCTTTCTAATGCCTCCTCTTTACCAATTTTTAGTCAATCCAGTGTCTCAACCACCTCCTTTTTCACTGTGACTTTAGCAGCATCTTCTTCCTTGGTAAAGACAGATGCAAAGTGCTCATTTAGTACCTCAGCCATGCCCTCTGCCTCCATGTATAAATCCCCTTTTATTTCCTAATTGGCTCCACTCCTACTTTTACCACTCATTTACTATTTATATGCCTACAGAAGACTTTTGGGTTCCCTTTTATGTTGGCTGCCAGTCTCTTCTCATACTCTCTCTTTGCTGCTTTTATTGATTTTCTCACTTCCCCTCTGAACTTTCTATATTCAGCCAGGTTCTCGCTTGTATTATTAACCTGACATCTGTCATACGCACCTTTTTTCTGTTTTATCCTACTCTCTGTATCTTCTGTTATCCAAGGTTCTCTGGATTTGTTTCCCTACCTTTCTCCCTTTTGGGAATGTACCCTGATAGTGCTCAAACTATCTGCTCTTTAAAGGCAGTCCATTGTTTAATTACAGTTTTGTCTGCAAATATTTGATTCCAATTTTCCTGGGCCAGGTCCGTTCTCACCCCATTGAAACTGGCCCTCCCCCCAATTCATTATTTTTATTCTGGATTACTCTTTGTTCTTTTCCATAGCTAATTTAAACCATATAATCCTATGATCACTGTCCTCTAAATGTTCCCATACTGACACTTGATCCTTTTCCTTTCCGTACTGACACTTGATCCATTTGACCCACCTTACTCCCCAGATCCAGATCCAGCAATGCCTTCTTCCTCGATGGACTGGAAACATACTGATGTGGAAAATTCTCCTGAACACACTTTATAAACTCTTTTCCCTCTCTTCCCTATACACTATTACTTTCCCTGTCTAGATTTAGATAATTAGAGACTCTATTATAACTACTCTATAGTTTTTGTATCACTCTGTAAATACCTCACAAATTTGTTCATCTATATCGTTCCCACTAGTTGGTGGCCTATAGATTGCACCAATAGTGTAATGGTATCACTATTGTTTCTTACTCTAACCAAATAGATTCTATTCTTGACCCCTCGAGGACATCCATTCTCTCCAGCACTATAATATTGTCCTTAATCAATACTGCTATCCTTCATCCTTTCTTTCCTTCACTCTCTTTTCTTCCTTCCCTCACTTTCCTGAAGATCTTGTATCCAGGAATACTTAGATGATGGAAGGAAGGTCATCGATGAAGCAGCTAATGATTGGGCATCGGACACTGTCCTGAGGGACCCCTGCAGTGATGTCTGGGGGCTGAGAAATGATAGAAATCATAGATATCATAGAAAATTTACAATACAGAGGGAGGCCTTTCCACCCATCATTTTTGTGCTGGTCGACAAAGAGCTACTCAACCTAATCCCACCTTCCTGCACTAGATCTGTGGCCCTGCAGGTCATGGCTCTTCAAGTAGACATCCAAGTACTTTTTTAAATGCGGTGAGCGTTTATGCCTCTAACACCCTATCAGACAGTGATTCCAGGTCCCTACCATCATCTGGGTGAAAAAATGTTTCCTCATCGCCGCTCTAATCCTTCTACCAATTAGTTACTTTAAATCTATGACCCCTGGTTTTTGACCCCTCTGCTAAGGTAAATAGGTTATCCCTATTTACTCTATCTAGGCCCCTCTTAATTTTATACACCTCAATAAGTCAGCCCTCAACCTCCTCTGTTCCATGGAAAACACCCCAGCCCATCCAATCTTTCCTCATAGCTAAATAGTTCCATTCCTGGCAACATTCTCATTAATCTCTGTGTGCTTTCCAGTGCAATCACATCTTTCCTGTAATGTGGTGACCAGTACTGTGCACAGTACACATGGTGTATACATTTCTAGCATAACCTCCCTGCTCTAATATTCTTTACCGGGGCTAATAAAGGATAGCATGCCATATACCTTCTTAACCACCTTATTGACCTGTCCTGCAACCTTTAAGGATCTGTGGACATAAATTCCAAAGTCCATCTACTCAGTATCCTCCCATTTATTGTGTATTCCCTTGCCTTATTGCACGAAAATGCATTACCTCACACTTCTCTGGATTGAATTCCATTTTCCACTTTTCTGCCAAACTGACCAGGCTTTCTATATTTTCCTGCAGTCTAAAGCTTTCCTTCTCACTGTCAACCACATGGCTAAGCTTGTATCACCTGAAAACTTATTTATCATATGCCCTACGTTTGAGTCTAAAATCATTAATGTAAACTACAAAAAGCAAGGGACCAAGTACTGAGCCTTCCAGAACCCACTGGTAACAGCACTCCAGTTGCAAAAACATCTGTCAACCATTACCCTCTGCTTCATGCCACTAAGCCAATTTTTGATCCAATTTGCCACTCTCTCTTGGATCCCAACGGCTCATACATTTTGACCAGCCTGCCATATGGGACCTTGTCAAAAGCCTTGCTAAAATCCATGTAGACCACATCCACTGCTCTGCCCTCATCAATCTTACTTGTTACCTGCTTAAAAAATTCAATCAGTTAGTCAGACGTGATCTTCCCTTATCAAATCCATTCTTACTTTCCTTTCTAAATGAAGGTTTATACCAAGGTTGTCCACCCTTTTTGGGCGGAGGGCCGCATTACGATTTTTGCTCGGCCCAGGGTGGGAGTGGGGGGGCAGGTGCACAAATTTCGAAAGATAAAGGCATTAAAAATGTATCTTACGAATAAAAACAACAAATGTGCATTTTTGTAAGGAAGGTTTAAATGAGAAGACTAATTTATTGATTTACTTTCTCATCACTATGTTGAAAACTGATTTAATGACATACCTGGCATTATTTTTGCTTGCATAAGTAGTCAATCTCTGCCCGCAGACTTAATGTACCGATGCAGAGTATTCTGGATAGATGTCCATCTTTCAAGAGAGACCTTGATCTCTCTCCCCACTCTTCCTGGGCTCTGTGTCTTGTTCTCTCTCTCTCCTACCACCCCCACCCCCACAACTCCCCTCTAGGACTAGTGGACACAGATTGAAAGTCTTGTGCAAAAGATGCAGGGGAAATATGGGGAAGCACTTTTTTACGCAGCAGGTGGTAATGGCCTGGAACTTGCTGCCTACAAGGGTGGTGGAAGCAGGGCTTTTTTTACAAAAAAGTGAGAATCTGCCAGAAAACAGGGCGGCGCAGTGGTCAGCACCGCAGCCTCACAGCTCCACCGACCTGGGTTCAGTTCTGGGTACTGCCTGTGCGGAGTTTGTAAGTTCTCCCCGTGACTGCGTGGGTTTCCGTTGGCTGCTCCAGTTTCCTCCCACAGCCAAAGACTTGCAGGTTGATAAGTAAATTGGCTGTTGTAAATTGCCCCTAGTGTATGTAGGTGGTAGGAGAATTGTGGGGATGTGGTAGGGAATATGGCATTGATGTAGGATTAATATAAATGGGTCGTTGTTGGTCAGCACAGACTCGGTGGGCTGAAGGGCCTGTTTCCGTACTGTATCACTCTATGACCTCTCTAAAACCCTAAGTCTGTTGACAAACGGCTGTTCCCAATGTCTGCAGCTGTCGGCTTGAAACTGACCGCACAATATTTTAAAAAGGTCGCTCTGTAAGAAGAATACAAAAGGAAATTTCTAATCTCTCGGCACGGTGAAGAGGAGCAACGGCCTCGGGAACAGTTTACACCCGTGGGCCGGATGGAACCATTTGGTGTGCCAGATTCTGGCCTGCGGATGGTATGTTGGACAACCCTGGTTTATACTGTGCCTCAGAATTGATTCCGATCATATGCCCACAACTGAAGTTAAGCTAACTGGCCTATAAGTACTCAGATTATTCTTTCCTCCATTTTTAAACAATACAACGTCGAGCTGGGGCCTCCAACAACCACATCCATCTTCCTTTGAGTTAGGTATGGCTCCAGCCAGTGGAGAGCATTACCCTGATTCCCATTGACTTCAATTTTATTAGGGTTCCTTGATGTCAGTTGGTCAAATGCTGCCATGATTTCAAGGACAGTCACTCTCATGTCATCTCGAGTTCAGTTTTTTCATCCTTGTTTGGACCAAGGCTGTAATGAGGTCCAGACTCAAATGGTCCTGGCAGAACCCAAACTTAGCATCGGTGAGCAGATTATTGGTGAGGAAGTGCCACTTCATAGCACTGTCAACAACACCTTCCATCACTTCGTTGATGGTTGAGATTTGACTGATCGACCAGTAATTGGCCAGATTGGATTTGTTCTGCTTTTTGTGGATAGGATGTATCTTGGTAATTTTCCACTTTGTTGGGTAGATACCAGCATTATGGTTGCAACAACTTTGCGAGAAGTGCCGCTAGATCTGGAGCATATCGTCAGCACTACAACCTGGATGTTGTCAGGACCCATTGCCTTTGCTATACTCAGTGCACTCAGCTGTTCTTGACATCACGTAGAGTGACCTGGCTTCTGAAATGTTGGAGACCTCAGGAGGAGGCCAAGATGGACGACGTCCGCCATCATTGAGGATGGAGATGTTCATGGAAGAACAGTGGAGAATATTCAAAGAAACATTTAACAAAATACAGAGCGAGCATATATCCCTGGGAGGAAAAAGCTCCACTTCACAGAAAAAACAGCCATGGACAACTAAAGAGATTAGGGATAGCATAAAACAGCACAGATCCGGCCAAATGGGATCGATACAAAGACCAGCAAAGGGTCACAAAGCAGCTTATAAGAACTACTAAAAGGGATTATGAAAGGAAACTTGCAAGGTTCATCAAAATCAATAAGAAGAAATTTTATAGTCACATAAAGGGAAAGCGGATGGTCAAGAGCAATGTGGGCCCACTAAAAGCTGAAAATGGAGATATTGTCATTGATAATGGGGAAATGGCAGACATGTGGAACAATTACTTTGCCTCAGTATTTACAGTTGCAAAGGAGGATAACTTGCTGGAAGGCCCAAAATAATTAATAGCTGATAGGTGACAGGGACTTAATACAATTAATGTAGGTAAAACATCAGTAACAATGAAATTAATGGAACTAAAAAGTGAGAAATTCCCAGGACCTGACAGTTTCCATCCGAGGGTGTTAAAGGAAGTAGGGGAGCACATTGTAGATGCCTTAACTGTAGTCTTTCAGAGTTCCCCAGATTCAGGAGTGGTCCTGCTGGATTGGAAAGTTGCACATGTCACTCCACTTTTTAAGAAGGGTGAAAGGGGAATCAAGGAAATTACAGACCAGTTAGCCTGACATCTGTAGTGGGCAAGTTGCTGGAGTCTATAATCAAGGATAGGGTGACTGAACACCTAGAAAAATTTCAGCTAATCAGGGACAGCCAGCATGGATTCATGATGGACAAGTCATGCCTGACAAATCTCATTGAATTTTTTGAAGAGGTGACTAAGGTAGTGGACAGGGGAATGTCTATGGATGTTATTTATATGGACTTCCAGAAGGCATTTGATAAAGTCCCACATAAGAGACTGTTAACTAAGGTAGAAGCCCATGGAGTTGTGAGCAAAATATTGACATTATTAGGAAGTTGGTTGAGTGGTAGGCGACAGAGAGTGAGGATAATGGGTAAGTACTCCGATTGGCAGGATGTGATTAGTGGTGTCCCACAGGGATCTGTGTTGGGGCCTCAATTATTCACATTATTCATTAACGACTTGGATGATGGCATATATCCAAATTTGCTGATGATATAAAGTTAGCCGGCATTGTCGACAGTCTAGATGATAGCATAAAATTGCAAGGAGATATTGACAGACTAGGTGAATGGGCAAAACTGTGGCAGATGGATTTCAATACTGGCAAGTGTAAGGTTATCCATTTTGGACCAAAAAAGGATACAGCAGGGTACTTTCTAAATGGGAAGAGGTTAACTACAGTGGATGTCCAAAGAGACTTGGGGGTTCAGGTGCATAGATCTTTAAAATGCCACAAGCAAGTGCAGAAAATAATCAAAAAGGCTAATGAAATGCTAGTCTTTATATCTGGAGGATTGGAATATAAAGACACAGAGGTTATGCTGCAGCTGTACAAAGCCCTGGTTAGACCCCACTTGGAGTGCTGTGAGCAGTTCTGGGCACCACACCTTAGGAAGGATATATTGGCCTTGGAGGGAGTGCAACGTAGGTTTACAAGAATGATACCTGGACTACAGGGGTTAAGTTACGAGGAGAGATTACACAAATTAGGCCTGTTTTCGCTAGAATAAAGAAGGTTAAGGGGTGATCTGATCGACGTCTTCATGATATTAACAGTAAAAGACAGGCTAGATAAAGATAAACTATTTCCACTGGTTGGAGATTCTAAAACTAGGGGGCATAATCTAAAAATTAGGGCGCTACCATTCTGGAGAGATGTTAGGAAGCACTTCTTCATGCAAAGGGTGGGAGAGGTTTGGAACTCTCTCCCACAAACAGCAGTTGAAGCTAGAACAGTTGTTAATTTTAAATCTGAGATAGATTTTTGTTAAGCAAAGATATTAAGGGTTATGGGCCAAAGGCAGGTATATGGAGTTAGGCCGCGGATCAGCCATGATCTCATTGAATGGTGGGACAGGTTCGAGGAGCTGAATGGCCTACTCCTGTTCCTATCTTGCTATGTTCCTATGTTCCTAATTGTCAACCACCATTCACAAGTAGATGTAACAGGAATGTAGAACTTTGATCTAGTCCATTGGTTGTGGGATCACTTAGTTCAGTCTATAGCCTGCTGTTTAGCATGTAGTCCAGTGCTGGTGCCTCATTTTTAAATATGTCTGGTGCTGCTCCGGCTTTTCTATCCACCTCATTGAACTAACATTGATCCTCTGGCTTTAGGGTAATGGCAGAGTGAGGGATATGCCAGGCCATGATGTTAGAGATTATTGCAGAATACAATGCTGCTGCTAATGGCCCACAATGTATCATGGATGCTCAGTTTTGAGCTGTTGGATCTATTCTGAATTTATCCCATTTAGTCCGGGTGGTAGTGCCACATAACACGAGGGCCTGTGTCTTCAGTGTGAAACTTGGATTTAGTATCTACAAGGACTGTGTGTTGGTCACTCCTACCAATACTGTCATGGACAGATGCATTTGACACAGGTAGACTGGTGAGGATGAGGTGAAATTGGTTTTTCCTCTTGCTGGTTCTTGCATCACCTGCCGCAGGCCAGGTCTGGAAGCTATGTCCTTCAGGACTTGACCAACTCGGTCAGTAGTCGTGCTACTGAACCACCTTGGGTATGGACATTGAAGTCCCCCAGGCAGAGTACATTCTGTGCCCTTGCTACATTCTGTGCCCTTCCTACCCTGGATGCTTCTTCTAACTGGTGTTTGACATGGAGGAGTATGATTCATGAGCTGAGGGAGGGCGATAGGTGGTAACCTATAAGTTTCCTTGCTCATGTTTGACCAGATCCCATGAGACTTCATGGGGTCTGGAATCAATGTTGAGGACAACCAGGGCCATTCCCCACCCCCACTGTATATCACTCAGCTGCCACTTCTGGTGTGTTTGTCCTGTCCTGTCCTGCCAGTGGGATAGGAAGTCCCCAGCGACAGTGGGAGGGGAGTCTGGGATGTTGGATGAAAGGTATGATTCTGTGAGTATCACCATGCCAGACTGTTTCTTGACTAGTCTGCAGGACAGCTCTCCCAATTTTGGCACCCCAGATATTAGTGAGGAGGAATTTGCAGGGTTGACTGCCTATGCCATGTCCAGTGCCTAGTTTGATGTCAAGTAGTCCTTCTGGTTTTATTCTTCTGTTACGACCAGGTGAGAAAGGTGTCCAGGGGTCCCTCTCAGCCATCACCTGATCTTACCGTAACAGGGTTTAATTTTAAACACACCGTGTTTTTAGCTCCCTGTTGGTGAATCCTTGTTCACCGCTTTCCAATTATAAGGCAAAGAAACCAGCACAAACAGGCTTTCTTAGGTTTAAAGAAGAAAAATTGAAATTTATTCAACTTAAACTTGAACTCTAATTCGGTTAACACCTATGGACACACTAAGTGCCCATGCTAGCATGCATACGCGATACATTGTGCAAATAGAGACAGAAAAGAGCAAAAGAAAAATAAAGTGGATAAGTTTAAGGCAATATCTGAAGAGTTTTTGTTACTGTTTTTCACTGTAGAGTCCTTGACTGTAGATCTTGCTTTTCGTTGGGGCCCAGTATTCTTCTTAAACCTTGTTCGCTGTAGGAGACTTTTCTCTCTTGGGGTTCATGTGTCTTCAGTGGATTCAGAGGCTTGTGAGAAAGAGATGGGAGCAGACAGGAGCGATCTTCTCAGTCCAGGAACAAACAGACACTGTCAGTTCAAACTGTTTGTACAATTCAGTAAAACCCAGGTCGCCAAGTAGGTTAGTCATGTGACAAACTGGTCTGACCACGTCTTGGATTGTATCACCTTAGCAGTCTCTGGAATGCCCCTCTTACACACAATACCTGGTGATCAAGGTCCATTGTGGGTTGAATATGTCAGGGAATGGTCCTATGCAAATGTTTTTTTCCAGCCACAGCTGATCTGATTAACAAGTCCTTGCTTCACTCCAGTAACAGTTTAAAATCAATGTTCATGACTAAGATAAATGTACCTCATTCTTGGCAGATGGGGCCTAGCATGATACTTCTTATACTTTTTGTAGCAGTTTGGTACAACTGAGTGGCTTGGGAAGCCATTTAGGAGGGAACTTAAGAGTAAACAAGGTTGCTGTTGGTCTGGAATCACATTTAGACCAGACCAGCTAAGAATGGCAGAGCCCCTTCCCTAAAGAACATTTATGAACCTGATGACTTTTTACAACAATGCGGTAGTTACATGATCACCATTACTGATACAAACATTGTATTCCATATTTATTTAATTAACTGAATTTAAATTCCCCAACTGTCATGAACAGGATTCATCACTGCAATAGCAACAGAAATCCTGTAACACAACCAAAGTAGGTTTATTAAAGTTGACTAAGATTAAGTGTGATAGTATTTGGTAAATCTCAGCTCTTGTCTGTTAATGTGATAGTTTAATTGAAGTATATTTTGAACAAAGAGCCACAAGTGCATTGTGTGTGAAGGGGACAGATTTGGAGCAAGTAAAGGCTTTTTGGGTGACCGACCAGCTAAGGATGTTGGGAGGCTGCCTATTCTGGCAACAAAGTATTCTCCATGATTTTGAAACAATAGTTTCATTTAAACGCAGCAGATGACCTGCAGGACACCAAACCGAAGTTCTGATGCAGCTTGCTGCATTGAGGTCACAAGATTGGGCCAGGACCGCAAGGTAAGTTACGGCAGTAGGCGGGGAGCGATGTGGGGGAGGTGGTCACGTTTGAATTAGGCATCTGCACCCCTGCCTCTGCTCATCTGCTGCTGAAACCCTCTTTCATGCTTTGGTTAGCTATACGCTTAATTATTTAAATGCTCTCCTGACAGGCCTCCCATCTTCCGCGCTATGTTAACTAGAGTTCATCCAAAACTCTGCGACCCGTATCTTAACTCGCACCACGTTCCATTCGCCATCACCCTGGGCCCGCTGTCCTACATTGCTCCCAGTTTAGATGCGCCTCAATTTTTAAATTCTCATCCTTGTTTTCAAGTACCTCCATGGCCTTGCCCCTCCCTTTCTCTGTAACCTCCTCCAGCTTTTGAGATTTCTGCACTCCTCCAATTCTGGGCTCTTACACATCCCCAATTTTAATTGCTCCATCATTGGTGCAGTCCCATCTACTGCCTGGGTTCTAGACTCTGCAATTCTTTCCCTCAACCTCTCTACCTCTTTACTTCATCAATGAGGTGCGGTGAGAGTGACTGCCCTTGACATCAAGGCAGCATTTGACCGAGTATGGCATCAAGGAGCCCTAGCAAAACTGAGGTCAATGGTAATCAGGGGGAAAACCCTCCGCTAGCTGGAGTCATACCTAGCGCAAAGGAAGATGGTTGTGGTTGTTGGAGGTCAATCATCTGAGCTCCAGGACATCACTGCAGGAGTTCCTCAAGGTAGTGTCCTGGGCCCAACCATCTTCAGCTGCTTCATCAATGACCTTCCTTCAATCATGAGGTCAGAAGTGGAGATGTTCGCTGATGATTGCGCAATGTTCAGCACCATTCGTGACTCCTCAGATACTGAAGCAGTCCGTGTAGAAATGCTGCAAGACCTGGACAATATCCAGGCTTGGGCTGATAAGTGGCAAGTAACATTCGTGCCACACAAGTGCCAGGCAATGACCATCTCCAACAAGAGAGAATCTAACCATCTCCCCTTGACATTCAACAGCATTTCCATTGCTGAATCCCCCACTATCAACATCCTAGGGGCTACCATTGACCAGAAACTGAACTGGAGTAGCCATATAAATACCGTGACTACAAGAGCAGGTCAGTGGCTAGGAATCCTGAGGCGAGTAACTCACCTCCTGACTCCCCAAAGCCTGTCCACCATCTACAAGGCACAAGTCAGGAGTGTGATGGAATACTCTCCGCTTGCCTGGGTGGGTGCAGCTCCAACAACACTCAAGAAGCTCGACACCATCCAGGACAAAGCAGCCCACTTGATTGGCACCCCATCTACAAATATTCACTCCCTCCACCACCGACGCACAGTGGCAGCAGTGTGTATACCATCTACAAGATGCACTGCTGCAAAGCACCAAGGCTCCTCAGACAGCACCTTCCAAACCCGCGACTACTACCAACTAGAAGAACAAGGGCAGCAAATACATGGGAACACCACCACCTGCAAGTTCCCCTCCAAGTCACACACCATCCTGACTTGGAACTATATTGCCGTTCCTTCACTGTCGCTGAGTCAAAATCCTGGAACTCCCTTCCTTACAGCACTGTGGGTATACCTACCCCAAATGGACTGCAGCGGTTCAAGAAGGCAGCTCACCACCACCTTCTCAAGGGCAATTAGTGATGGGCAATAAATGCTGGACTGGCCAGCGTCGCCCACATCCCATGAATGAATTTTAAAAAAAATGACCTTCCCTCCATCATAAGGTCAGATGTCAGGATGTTTGCTGATGATTGCACAGTATTCATTCCCATTTGCAACTCCCCAGGTACTGAAGCAGTCTGTTCCCACATGCAGCAAGTCCTGGACAACATTCAGGTTTGGTCTGATAAGTAAATTCATACCACACAAGAACAAGGCAATGGCCATCTCTAACAAGAGAGAATCTAACCATTTCCCCTTGATGTTCAGCAGTGTTACCATTGCTGAATCCCACACTATCCACATCCTGGGGGTTACCATTGACCATAAATTTATCTAGACCAATCGTATAAATACTCTGGCTACAATAGCAAGTCAGAGGCTTGGAATTCTGGAATGAGTAACTCATCCCCTGACTCCCTAGAGCCTGTCTACCATCTACAAGGCACAAGTCAGGAGCGTGATGGAATACTCTCCACTTGCCTGGAGAAGTGCAGCTCCAACAACATTCAAGAAGCTTTATCATCATCCCCAAGACAAAACAGCCCACATAATCGGCACCCACTCCAGCTCCTTAAACATTCCCTCCTTTCACCACCAGCACACAGTGGCAGCTGTGTGTACCATCTACAAGATGCACTGCAGCAACACACCAAGGCTTCTTCAATAGCACTTTCCAAACCCAAGACTTCTACCACCGAGAAGGGCAAGGGGAGCAGACGCATGGGAACACCACCCACATTCATGTTCCCCTCCGAGTCACACACCATCTTGGCTTGGAGCTATATCATGATTCCTTCACTGTTGGTTGGTCACAAACCTGAAACTCCCTTCCTTATAGCACTGTGTGTGTACCTACACCATGTGGACTGCAGCAGTTGAAGGTGGCATCTCACCACCACTTTCTCAAGGGCAATTAGGGATGACAACAAATGCTGACCTTGTCTGTGATGCTTACATCCCAGGAAAGAATAAAAAAACACCTTCCCTTTCCTCCTTTAAGATGCTCCTTGTTACCTTGCTCTTTGGCCAGGCTTTGCTTACCTGTCCTAATATTTCCTCATGTGGCTCACTGTCAAACTTTGTCTGATAACGCTCCTATGAAGCACCTTGGGAATTTTTACTGTGTTAAAGACACTATATAACTTCAAGTTGTTGTTGTTGGTTGTTTTGGAATAATGTTGTCAAAGATTAGCAGGGAACAGGGGAACATCCTGGGCTCGCAGGCATTTCATCCCATGGAGAAACCACTTCAGAAATGTGCTGGCTTCACTGGGTCAGAGAGGAATGGAACCATGGTGGTTGGACATGAGGGAGGGGCTGTGGAGGACAATGATGTGTTGAAGGCTGCAGAGGCTTCAGAGTGAATGAGGAGTGATAACAAGTGTTTTGGACCAGGAGAGGTAGACATAGATTGTTTCATAATGATATAATTTTAAGGACCTTAGACAGGGAGGAAGTTCAGTGGAAGTCTAGTGATAATTGGAGTGGGCAGATTAGAAAAGGATGGAAAGAAGAGGAAATCATTCAAGTGGTCCAGAGGAATGTAGCAAGCTGGATACAAAATTGGGTCAGTGGCAGGAAACAAAGGGTAATTATTGATGGGTGTTTTTGTGACTGGAAGGATGTTTCCAGTGGGGTTCCTCAGGGCTCAGTACTAGGTCCCCTGTTTTTTGTGGTATATGTTAATGATTTGGATGTAAATGTAGGGGGAATGATCAAGAATTTTGCAGATGACACAAAAATTGGCCGCGTGATTGATAGTGAGGTGGACATCCGTAGACTGTAGGAAGATATCAGTGGACTGGTCATGTGGACAGAAAAGTAGCATGTGGAATTTAACCCAGAGAAGTGTGAGGTAATCAATTTGAGGAGGTCAAATAAGGCAAAGGAATACAAAATAATGGGATGATATTGAGAGATGTACTGGAAGTGAGGGACCTTGTAGTGTATGTCCACAGATCCCTGCTGGTAGCAGGAGAGGTTGATAAGGTGGTTAAGCAGACATATTGAATTCTTTCCTTTATTAGCCAAGTTAAAGAATGTAAGATAAAAACAAGAAATGCTGGAACCACTCAGCAGGTCTGGCAGCATCTGTGGAAAGAGAAGCAGAGTTAACGTTTCGGGTCCGTAACCCTTCATCGGAACTGACAAATATTAGAAAAGTCACAGGTTATAAGCAAGTGAGGTGGGGGTGGGGCAAGAGATAACAAAGGAGGTCTAGATTGGACCAGGCCACATAGCTGACCAAAAGGTCACGGAGCAAAGGCAAACAATATGTTAATGGTGTGTTGAAAGACAAAGCATTAGTACAGATTAGCTGTTAATACACTGAATATTGAACAGCAGCAAGTGCAAACCTGAAAAAAAACAGTGGGTAAGCAAACTGAACAAACTAAGAAGAAATGAAAAAAATGCAAAAAAAAAAGATTGTAAAAAATGTAAAAAAGAATGTAAAAAAAAGGAAGAAAAAATAACTAAAAATGAAAGTAAAATGGGGAGCTGTCATGCTCTGAAATTATTGAACTCAATGTTCAGTCCGGCAGGCTGTAGTGTGCCTAATCGGTAGATGAGATGCTGTTCCTCGAGCATGCGTTGATGTTCACTGGAACACTGCAGCAATCCCAGGACAGAGATGTGAGCATGAGAGCAGGGGGAGTGTTGAAATGGCAAGCAACCGGAAGCTCAGAGTCCTGCTTGCGGACTGAGCGGAGATGTTCCGCAAAGCGGTCACCCAGTCTGCGCTTGGTCTCCCCAATGTAGAGGAGACCACACTGTGAGCAGCGAATATAGTATGCTACATTGAAAGAAGTATAAGTAAATCGCTGCTTCACCTGAAAGGAGTGTTTGGGGCCTGGGATAGTGAGGAGAGAGGAGGTAAATGGGCAGGTATTACACCTCCTGCGATTGCAGGGGAAGGTGCCATTGGACGGGGACGATGTGGTGGGGGTAATGGAGGAGGGGACCAGGGTGTCGCGGAGGGAACGATTCCTTCGGAATGCTGACAGGGGAAGGGAGGGGAAGATGCGACTGGTAGTGGCATCACGCTGGAGGTGGCGGAAATGGCGGAGGATGATCCTTTGGCTATGGAGGCTGGTGGGATGAAAAGTGAGGACAAAGGGAACCCTGTCACAGTTCTGGGAGGGAGGGGAAGGGGTGAGGGTAGAGGTGCGGGGAATGGGCCGGACACGGTTGAGGGCCCTGTCAACCACAGTTGGGGGAAATCCTCGGTTGAGGAAAAAGGAGGTCATATCAGAAGCACCGTCATGGAAGGTAGCATCATCAGAGCAGATGCGTCGGAGACGGAGAAACTGGGAGAATGGAATGGAGTCCTTACAGGAGGTAGGGTGTGAAGAAGTGTAGTCGAGGTAGCTGTGGGAGTCGGTGGGCTTATAATGGATATTATGGCCTACTTAGGCCCCCTCCCCCAACTCTTTTTCCGGTAAATCGATGACTTATCGGTGCCGTTTCCTGCTCCCGCCCCGAACTGGAAAACTTTATCAACTTTGCTTCTAATTTCCACCCTTCTCTCACCTTTACATGGTCCATCTCTGACACTTCCCTTCCCTTCCTCGACATCTCTGTCTCCATCTCTGGGGATAGGTTGTCTACTAATATCCATTATAAGCCCACCGACTCCCACAGCTACCTCGACTACACTTCTTCACACCCTACCTCCTGTAAGGACTCCATTACAATCTCCCAGTTTCTCCGTCTCCGACGCATCTGCTCTGATGATGCTACCTTCCATGACGGTGCTTCTGATATGACCTTTTTCCTCAACTGAGGATTTTCCCCAACTGTGGTTGACAGGGCCCTCAACCGTGTCTGGCCCATTCCCCGCACCTCTACCCTCACTCCTTCCCCTCCCTCCCAGAACCGTGACAGGGTTCCCCTTGTCCTCACTTTTCACCCCACCAGCCTCCATATCCAAAGGATCATCCTCCGCCATTTCCGCCGCCTCCAGTGTGATGCCACTACCAGTCGCATCTTCCCCTCCCTTCCCCTGTCAGCATTCCGAAGGGTCCGTTCCCTCCGCGACACCCTGGTCCACTCCTCCATTACCCCCACCACCTTGTCCCTGTCCCATGGCACCTTCCCCTGCAATCGCAGGAGGTGTAATACCTGCCCATTTACCTCCTCTCTCCTCACTATCCCAGGCCCCAAACACTCCTTTCAGGTGAAGCAGCGATTTACTTATACTTCTTTCAATGTAGTATACTGTATTCGCTGCTCACAGTGTGGTCTCCTCTACATTGGGGAGACCAAGCGCAGGCTGGGTGACCACTTTGCGGAACATCTCCGCTCAGTCCGCAAGCAGGACTCTGAGCTTCCGGTTGCTTGCCATTTCAACACTCCCCCCTGCTCTCATGCTCACATCTCTGTCCAGGGATTGCTGCAGTGTTCCAGTGAACATCAACGCAAGCTCGAGGAACAGCATCTCATCTACCGATTAGGCACACTACAGCCTGCCGGACTGAACATTGAGTTCAATAATTTCAGAGCACGACAGCCCCCCATTTTACTTTCGTTTTTAGTTATTTTTTTCTTCCTTTTTTTTACATTCTTTTTTACATTTTTTACAATCTTTTTTTTTGCATTTTTTTCATTTCATCTTAGTTTGTTCAGTTTGCTTACCCACTGTTTTTTTTCAGGTTTGCACTTGCTGCTGTTCAATATTCAGTGTATTAACAGCTAATCTGTACTAATGCTTTGTCTTTCAACACACCATTAACATATTGTTTGCCTTTGCTCCGTGACCTTTTGGTCAGCTATGTGGCCTGGTCCAATCTAGACCTCCTTTGTTATCTCTTGCTTATAACCTGTGACTTTTCTAATATTTGTCAGTTCCGATGAAGGGTCACGGACCCGAAACGTTAACTCTGCTTCTCTTTCCACAGATGCTGCCAGACCTGCTGAGTGGTTCCAGCATTTCTTGTTTTTATTTCAGATTTCCAGCATCTGCAGTATTTTGTTTTTATTAAAGAATGTAAGAGTAGGGAGGTTATGCTGAAACTGTATAAAACATTAGTTAGGCCACAACTTGATTACTGTGTGCAAATCTGGTCACCTCATTACAGAAAGGATGTAATTGCTCTAGAGAGAGTACAGAGGAGATTTATGAGGATGTTGTTAAGACTGGAAGATTGCAGCTATGAGGAAAGATTGGATAGGCTAGGGTTGTTCTCCTTGGAACAAAGGAGGCTGAGGGAAATTTGATTGAAATGTACAAAATTGTGAGGGCCCTGGATAGAGTGGACGGGAAGGGCCTATTTACCTTAGCAGAGAGGTCAGCGTCTAGGGGGCATCTGGTTCCAGGATTGGTAGAAGGATTGAAGGGAGATGAGGAAACCTTTTTCTCCCAGACTGTGGTGGGGGTCTGGAACTCACTGCCCGAAAGGGTAGTAGAGGCAGAAAACCTCATCTCAATTAAAAGGTGCCTGGATGTGCACCTGAAGTGTGATAACCTGCAGGGCAATGGACCAAATGCTGGAAAGTGGGATTAGGCTGGGTGGCTTTTTGTTTTGGCTGGCACAGACAAAGTGGCCAAGTGGCTTCCTTCAATGACGTAAACTTTCCATGATTCCATGATTCTAAGTCTTGAGTTGGGACAGAACAATTTTTGAGGAAAGGCAGCAGATTATGAAGTCAGTAAACAATGGGTTGAGGAAAGGTTGTTAAATGGCAAACATCTGGGTCAGAATACATTTGAATGAGCAGCTGCTGAAGATGATGACTGGAAGAGACACGAGAGAAATCAAAACTAAAGATTATTGTGGATGTTGGGAAGTCAAAGAGAAAGAAAGAGATTGAGGCAGCTGACTTAGTTGTCTCAGTTTTAGATGCAAAGAAACCCAAGAACTGCTCCGCTTTGGTTCTAGAAATGAGCTGAAGAAGGATGGTTGAAGGAGGGGGTTGGTAATGGAGAAGAAGAGTTCAGGTATAAAAACAGAAAAAGCTGGAACTCTTCATCAGGTCTGGCAGCATCTGTGGAAGAGAAACAGAGTTAATGGGGGGAATTTGATTCTCTCCCCTGCGGCAGGTTTAGAGGTAGGAAGAACATATAATCGGGTGGGATGGTGGCAGGTCGTACCTCTGCCAAAATTAAGTCCAGGGCAGGAAGGCATGTGAACGGCCTGCCTGCCCTGCTGCCAATTGAAGCCCTTAACTGGGCAAGTAATGCCCAATTAAGGGCCTCATCCCGCCGTGGCCACAATTAGCTGAGCTAATTGAGGTTAATTATCTATTATTGGTAAATCCCCATATACACTGAAATCCAATGTTTCAGAAATTACAAACTTTTTCTACAATTTCTACTGAATAATTTACACCATGTTACCTGTAATGAAATAGTTCTGCAGCATTTCATTCTGTAGGCCGCAGAAACATTTTTTTGTGTTTAATATGTTGCTGTATTTTTCCTCCAAAAATATTAACAGCAATTTTTTGACAGTATTGTTAACTATCCCCTAATTTATTCAACATCTGCCACATATTTTGGTTAAAGATTTGTACTTGTTGTTCCTTGAAGTTTATCAAATATTTAAAGGTACTGCAAGTGTTGACTTCTGTCAACTTTGATCGACAAGCAGCAGAATCAATATCGGGATTAAGCAAATGTTGGATCAGTAACAATAAATTATTAATGAACATACAACCTTTGGTGAAGATTTTTAGACACCAATAAAACTGCTCACAGAGAAAACAACAACATTGGGCTGAATTTTATACCGTAAAAGATGGCAGCCTGCACGGGTGGTTTTTACTCCGCAGAGCCGCCGCAATATTATACCCGGTGGTTCGTTTACATGGCCGGGCAGACTGCACCCACCCCCCACCCCAATGATGTGGAGGGGGTGGGCGAGCCGCCTCAGCAAAGGTGTCCGGTGCCACTGCGCAGGCGCCAGTGCCTTTTTTAAAGGGCTTCTAGCCCTTACATTTAATTTAAATGTTGAAAGGGAAAGTGTAATAAAACAGATTTTTAAAAATTACATACCTCTCCCACCCCCCCCCCATTAACAATACACTCATTCCTTCCCTCTCCCTCCCAAAAATACTTACCTTTTATACCTCACCTTCCCCCACAAAGTTGACAAAGTTTAACTTTACCCCTTCTCGCCATTTCCTCCACCAATCAGAATAGTTTGACCCTGCTCCCCCCGCACACTGAAAAACTTACCTGCTCCCCCCTCCCCACAGGTGTTGTGCCTCGTTTCCCCGGATGGGGATTCGAAGGCGCAGCAGTGCCGGCTGCCAGGATGAGAATCGTGGCGGCACTTCAGGAGGTGACAGGAGCATCATTAACTCAGGTAAGTTAATGAATTTGAATATTTAAATTGAGGTCCTGTCCCTGGGCAGCGGGGGGTCTGCCTTGAGGCCTTGCTGCCACCAGCAGTATCGGGACAGTCCCTACCGGCATTGCGGTGCTTGGCGAGCCTAATCCAGGGCAATCTTCATGCCCCCACCCGCCATAGATCCCAACGTCGATGCCTCTATAAAATCCAGCCCATTATATAATTACCTCAATTAACAAATCTTGTTTAAACTGTACCTTATGATGACCTTAACATGGAGCACATTGACAACATTCATCACCTAGATTGTTCCACACTTCTATATTAAGAGAGGTGATTATTGGAAATATCATGCAAACACGCAGCTGAATTTGTGATATCCACTTCCGTCAGGCAAGGTTTTTTACCGGGAGCACAAAGCCAAAGTATGGAAAATGGAAAAGGATGGAGTAATATTTCATATTTGGAAATAGTGATCAATTAAATATCAGCATTCATTTGCCACTATTGTTACAAGTAACAATATGCACTAGAAAAATTGAAATGGATGTTTCTGTCCCTCAGCTTTGTGTCAACATGACTAACGAAAAGATCCATCAGTATGTACACGAGACGCTCTTTCAACAGCAGCAGGTGGAATGTGTGCAAGGATGTGTCACCATGGAAACTGTCAACTCTCCTGGCAACCACAATGCTGTTCTGGACTTCTTTTTTCAGGTACACTTTGAATACTTGCATTGAGAGGGTGAAGTTACCATTTGCATATGATCCTCACAAATGCTAATTAGGATTAGTAAATGAATAAACAATGTTTACTCACTGTATCTGTTCTGTGTCAAAGCTACCTTGAGTAAACATTTTATCCATAAGTCATTTTCTGTTGAATCATGCAAAATATTTTTTTTTCAAATTTCCTTAAAAGGTTTCTTGAATGGGATTGTCTGAAAATGTTACAAATGAAACTGAAACAACTTCATCTTGTAAGTTGGAAAGTGTTAATGAAATAGGAAAAATTAAACATGATAAATATGATCACTAAAAAACACAACATTGATGCTATGATCACCAAGAAGGGCATAGAATTTCAGGCTTGTATTTAATAAGAATTGCAGGCTTGAGCTTTCTAGTCTGGATTGACACCAGTCCTCTCTTAATATAAATATGAATCAATACCTGACAATTTACAGAAAACAGTATAAAGTAATGGTACATGAGGGATGTCAGTTGCCTCCCCCAGCCATCAAAGAAATGGTTACCTGTGATGCATTGGCAGGTGGAGAAAAAAAATGAATTTATATAGTGTCTTAACATCCTCACGATGTGCTTCACAGTTTCTTAATTACTTTTGAAGTCACTGTCTTAATGTGGGAAAACATTATGTGATAAATGACCAGATAATTTGTTTTAATGAAGTTGGTTGAGGGATAAATATTAGCCATCACACGAGGAGAAATTCCCTCTTCTTCATTAAATAAGGTCGAGAGAGCAAATAGGATCCTGTGCAAAATATGCCTCTGCCCCCACTGCAGGTCTCTCTCCGAACTGCACTGAAATGTGCTCAAGTCCGAGAATAGGACATGAACCCATAATCTTCTGACTCACAAGGCAAGAATGCTAGCTCTGAGCTGAAGTTAACACCTCATAGGTAAGCTTAGGTGTTTATTCTGCTCACTGCTCAATCATGAGGGAATGTGCATACCTCAGATGGACTGAATGCTTCAATTCTTGAAAAAAATTGTTCGAAGAATTAAAGACTATTATTTTCTTTTTTGCTCCACTGAGGTGCATCAGCTCTCTTTGGTCATTGATGCTTTGGTGTTAGACATGAGCCAATAATCAGTGACCAGCAGCCAGACATGGGCATTCTTTTCTAACCTGGGTAGTCAATTGGAATGATTATAATTAGGTCAAAAGTTCAACATTTTCCAATTCAGCCAATTGACATTGAGTATTTCAGAAGAACTACTTCATAAACTGCTGTAGACATAACAAACAAATGTAGCCCTGTCTACTGGTGGGAGTTGTTACTTCTTGATAGAGTTCGAAATAAAAATTCTGTTTTTGAATTGTTAGCTATCTAATAGTTGATTTAATTCTATCTGGAAATACAAAGCTGGTACCAGTAAAAGTGACCATGAAGCTGTTGGATTGTTGTAAAACCCCAATCACATCACTAATGTCCTTTCGTGAAGATCATCACAACAGACAATTTTAGTTCAGAAATATCGCATTGAATCAGAGGAAATGGAGCAAAAAATTGTAGAATATCATTTTGTGTCAGACCCAAGCATAGACCTACAAGTCAACACACCACATTTATGATGCTCTTGATTCTTTAGCTGTTAAACTTACAGGCTGGGAAATAGAGAAGGATAGGAATAAAACAAATTGACCTCCATGACTAATCATCCGATTGACGCTTCTATTATACGAGACTTCAAAAGAGGAGTGCAGTTAGGCTATCTGTGAAATAAATTGATCACACCTCGCCATTTGTTACTTAAATTATACAGCCAAGAGTTTCCACTTTGTACACAATCAGCGATTCTTATGCAAATTGTGTTCAAAATTGCATTAGTTTTGCGAAGTGACTTTTTGCTCCAGTTACTTATGTATATTGCCAAACACAAATCTTCCATGAACCAGTGTAATCGGACAACATTTTAAAGCATTTTTAAAAAAGTTTTGCATTACAAATATCCCTCGATAGATTTAACTGTATTAACCTGGTGCAGGTTATTAATATAGTTGAAAATGGGTTTTTCACAAAATATAAGCATTTTTAATTAGAGTGTCTAATCCACCACCTCTTAGTAACCAACTTTCAAATAACTGAAAATGACTATTTCTTAGTAAATTTTAAATAAAAAGCTTTTAATAGTTGCTTACTACTGTCCTTGCACCTATAAATACAGTTTAATTTAAAGAGTCTTTTCAAATGGGTGCCATAACGATTAATTTGATCTCGAGGCATGGCCAGCTTCCAGGTGATGTTTTTTGAACTGGCTCAAAGGATTACAGAAACTCAATTTTTGATAGACCTAATTTGCACTTGAAATTGCACAATCTTTTGCACTAGTTTTGCTGATTTTAGGAGAGAATTCCAGTGCAACCTAGCAGAAATTTCAGACCTATATTTTTAACTATTACTTGAAGCACAGAGGGCGCTAGAGTACTCTTTATCAAGTGAGCTGCATCTACTATGTGGTTACGTTCAATAATATGACGTTAGGCACTGTCAGAAAGAAGTGTTGTGTTTGCTGCTTTAGTTCCATGCAACAGACAAGAAAGTGCTACAGCACAATGTGCCTGAATATAGCATCTTTAATGGCAGCAATCTCAGAGAAGGGAGAAGCAGTTGCAGGTGCAACTTTAACACACAGGGGAGAGATAAAGTTAGTTCACCTCTCTTAATTTATCACAACATCAGCTGTGTAAATTAGTTTTAATCTTGAGGGGCAGTTGTGTCTCACTAATCAGCATGTGGCAGTTGTGCTTATGCAATGTAATTCAAAGCGTGTCGGCTTTGAGATGGGAAAATTATATGAGAGTCAAATTGCATAGTGTTAGCCTACCCTGTGATTCCTATGTGGGAATTGGTAGGCCCATGGCTAAAATGCAATAAGGCCTCAGATCTCATTTAAATTAGGCCAATGAGCCGTTGAAGCCTGTTGTGCATCCCCTAGAAGCTCACTAACAAAAGGGGGTGTAAAATAATGGCCGGGTTGGTCAGCCGATCAGATGGAAGGAGAGGTAATTGAGGAGGGTTGACAACAATCTTCGGGGCTGCTTTGGAGCCAGGAGGAGCATTCTTCCTGGCCCCACATTCAGGTAAGCATTTTTGAAAAAAACATTTTGGAGATGGCATCCTTTGATTCTTTTGAGGACAACCCGTTAGGCCTCGTGTACAGATAGTTTCCTGAACACAAGGCAGCTCAGTTTCAGGAAGGGGTCTTGAAACAGGCGTTAGGTTCCCTAATTGTATATGCAAAGAGCCTAAAATCTGTTTCAGGATGTGGTGCAATAAGTTATAATGAAATTTCAAACAAAACTTTTGCACAATAATTGTGCCTGCAGATGTCATAGAATGTTCTGACAATTTGAGAATTCTCACTTCTTAAAGAAATAATAAAGTCTGCATATGTACCGAGAGCCCAGGCTGACAGCCAGGTTTTTCAAAAAATCATGGGTAGTGGTCCAACAGTTTCCAAATTATGCACAAGGGCCCCCGCAGGTGGCATCCAATCACAAAATCATCCCCATCAAAATTATTACCGCATCTAGTTTAAATTTGCAGCTTATATTTCCCATTGCCAACATTATGCCAAATATGCTTGACTTCTTCCTATATCTCATCAAGTTGGATGCTTTCAGATTTTTACTTCTCTATGGTGTGGGACAGAAGCAACATTAAGTTAGAATAAAGGATGACAACATCTCCCAATGGAGCTGATTATCAGTCATCTGCGCTGGTGACATCAATATCCCCATAGAATTTGGTCACAACCTGGTGAGCAGGTGCACGGCAGTCCTTTCTGTAAGATTTGACATTACACAAGGGACCAAAAATGTTCCTGAGGAATGGTAATGGAAGGCACAATACAAACATAGCCACTATAAGCAACTTCATCTTTCATAGATGCAGATTGGCATTGCTAAAATAACTAAGCTTGATGCTGTTGGTTGAATCGTTATTTTGAAACAAATATTGGCTGCAAAATTTGGACCTGTGGCGCTACTGGAGACGATGCTATGGAAGCCTTCGGCCCTCCATAGTGCCCCATCCACTTCTGGCAGGGCCCATGCGGCACCCCGTGCTGGGAAGTGCACTCACATGGGTGTCTTCTGCGTGCGCCAGAAGCCTTCCAATTGTTGCCAGCTGACTTGACTTTCTATTTACAAACATTGACCACGCAAGTCCATTCAAATTATTCAGTTGTGATTCACTGAAGAACAAGTATTCAGCTGCAAAAGGGGCCCAGCACAAGTGTTATTTAAAGAGCCAGGCACGCAATTTGCAGGTAAAGTCATTTAGAAAAATGTCTGCTGTTACAATGTCTCTGCAAGTACTGTGGTGTATTTTTGGAGGTATTGTGGTGAGTTTCTGGGTTTGATAGGGAGTATCACTGCATCCTCACAGGGAGGGCAGCGATTTGGTGACCTGTCCACATAAAGGATGCAACAGGTATGGGAGCTGCAGTTGCAGTATCTCTGAATCTGCAACACGATGGGAGAGGGCAAGCTCAGCACAATGCCAACTTGGAGCCGAACTCCTTGGTAGTGACAGGAGGCTGTCTGACAGGCCAACCAATGCATCCAGCCTCTCAGTGTGCATGACCATTCAACATTCTCTTGTATGCTGCCCCATTGAGGTTCTCGACTGCCAAGCCCCACTCAGTCCCCACCCCCCACCCCACCTAGGTGAGCTGGCAAGCTATCCATTCTCATTCTTCCTGACCTGCCTGCAGCCTTTGACTCCATTGACCACACCATTCTCCTCCAAAGCCATGCCTCCTTTGTCCAGCTAGGTGGGACTGCCTTCACCTGGCTCCATTCTTATCCATCCATCAGTGAAATTAAGAGCACCCAATATTTGACTCATCGCAGTCAGTGCTGTATATCAAATGTACCTGAAAGCCTGTTGAGCTAAAGGGACGAGAGATGAGTAGAAGCATGCTGACTGGATTCTGTACATCAGTGGCTGAGATACTCTGCCAGCTCTTGCTCTTATACTAAATCTGATCCAGTCCTTCTGAGAAGGCCTACTTTAGATGATTGCACTGGAGGCATACTACTGAACCTCCAGTGTTGCACAGAAAATTTGGCTTCCAAATTGTATCAACATTAGCAAAAATTCCAAGACCCCAATTTTCAGCATAACCTCATAAAGTCATTTAGTATGAATAATCATATATCTTCTTGCCAATTTTCTACCCTATTCTGATGGTATTGGCTCTTTGCTGGGGTAGTGATCACATGCATGGCGGTTACCTTCTGTTCATGTATGAACTGTGGCAAATTTAAGAAGCTATTTTAGTGCAAGGGGCATCATGCAATTAATGTCCAAGAAAGTCCGTTCCCAGTGTAGAGGGGGTGATATTGATCTACGGTGGTGCAGCATCACGAATGATAGCAAATCGTCAGTCTGTTTTACACATCTCCAAAATGCTACCGCCCAAGAACAAATTCAGCTTTGGAGTCTGGTTTGACAGGAACATGGATAGGAGAAGGAAACACAGAGAGCAGCATGCCCAATTTGTGCCACTCTTGATTTTCTGGTTATTAATTTTGACTTTCAAAATGAATTCTCCAATACGTGCAAGACTCCACATCAGAAGCAAAGTCCCTGAAAGTGTATCTCTGTGTCCAAACCTGACATAGTCCACACATGCGTACTTTCAATAAGAGCTCTAGCTGATTATTGCCTCCCCAGCCCAGGGTCACTGAAGTAAATTGCAAGTCCTTACACAAATCATCCTGAGATCAGCTAACTCAGCAGAGACCATGAAATTAACCTGAAATCTTTCTGGGCTGTACGATTGAGTTAACTCTGGATAAACCTTAGGTTTATCACTTGGGTAGTAAACTGGTGGGGTGGATCACCCAGCTCTTAGAGAACCCACCAGATTTTGTTTCCTTCTGTGTGAGGCTGGAGTTGGAATGTGATGTTCTGCAGCAGGTGCACAAGGATGGTGTGCTCTGACCAGCTTCGGACTTCACTACAAATGTTGCTTTTAATCACTAAAAAAACCACCACCAGCCAGCTCCCTTTATTAAAATCACTGCTCCCTTAAGTAATGATGTGCAGCAAATCTCTATGGCTTCTTTGACAGCACCTCCCAAAGCCATGCCCTCCACCACCCAGAAGGACAAAGGCGAAGGTGCATAGGAACAGCATCAGCTCCAAGTTTCCCTCTGTCACACACCATCCTGACTTGAAATATATCACCTTTCCTTCATCATTGCTGGATCAAAATCCTGGAAATCCCTAACTAACAGGACAATGAGAGCACCTTCACTGCACAGACTGCAAAAGTTCAAAAAGGCTCACCACCTTCTTCCCTGGGGCAACTTGGGATGGACAATAACATCCTAGCCAGCAATACTCACACCCCAAGAATAGTTTTTTTTTTAAAAGTCTCATGTATTGATTGAAAGTACTGTCAATGAAATATATCAGAAGTGAGAGAGAGCGGGAACAGACAGACTTCATTTCACAAAGTAAATAGATAGCTATGAACTAATTTTTTTTTGGTGTAGGTGGAAGATTCATTGAATTTTGTGCCAATTAAAGTGAATGATGTTGGTGCTGGGGAGTGAAACACCTTTCCACTTTTGGAAGTGTCACTGTTAAACAATCCCAGATATGTTTAACAAAGCCTGCTGAAGTTCAAAGCTCCCTGGTTTGGGCTGTCAGTTTTTGTACATATACTTTATCATCAAAAGAATACATAGAGGAAAGTGCCAAACAGTTGGCACATTTTGGTGTGGATCTATGCCGTCACGAAACTAGACTCAATCTGCCCAACACATTCCACATAGGATCCTTACAAGTGGAGGAGAGGAGATGATTTACATTATCAGCCATGTCTGAATTTGAACTCAAATCCCAGATGTGAAAGAACAATCCATTAAATGATTATACCGCCCACTCCTTTATGTTTTATATTATCATTAATAATTCATATTTTATGTGCACTATATATACGTATAAGTGTAAAGAACATCATTGTGAGATGATGTTAAAGACCGTGCACATTTTTTGTTAATGATGTATTTATTAACCTCTCAGCTGACACTTTGAAGGTGTCATTAAGATGAATGTGCAATCCTGATTGTAAACAATATTATTCTTGTTACTAAAAATACTAGAAAGGAAATTAGGCTGCCCCTTTCATCTTCATTTACATAAGACAGGACAAATAACAAACCTTGTCACTCCAGTGTATTTTGTCAGGAAGCAATAAGCTGTGAGAGACAAGGGCTTTCCTTGGCAAGGTCAAGGAGGAAACCATGCTTGTAGTCTGACCTGAATTTTCTACTTCATTGTTGTATGTTAATTTAGCCTTGTGCATTCTCTTTATTGTGTTTTCATGTTTCGGAGTCACTTGCCACACATGCCACAATGCAACTTTCCTATATTTGAGGCTTGCAAAGTCACCATTAAATCAGTTTAATTAGATATGTGTCCCTGTGAGATGAAGGTACATTACAGAAATGTTCAACCATACTCTGCACCCCCAATCATTTGCTGTGCCATATTTCTTTTGCAGTTCCTTCTAAAGAAGGGGCCACAATCTGTACTGAATTCCAGAGCACTAATCATTGTATTTACATGATTTTAAAATGGTGTTTGATCGGCCATGTGACAGGAAAATTCAGCAGGGTGTATCGGACAGCCATTCCACTCCCGCCAGTTGTACGCCTCCATCGACATTGAAAGTTCGCCCTGACATGTTCCAATTATTTTCAGCGCAATAAATAAAATCCTCTCAATCCTTAATGCAGCTTGCTCTAACCTTTCCTTTCCACCAGGTGGCAAATGCTGGGAAGGTTAGAATGAGCTACACTTGAGCAATCTTCTTTAATTTCCAACCCTGGCTACAGTGGATCTCGGCTATGTGCCCTGACCAATACTTATCCCTGAACCAAGGTCTCTGAAAGATTGTTTGGTCTTCTGTCTCATTGTTGTTGGGTTGGTTGCTGGGTTTCCCTGCATTACAACATTAAAAATGTATATAATTGGGTGTGAAGCAGGTCTGGATGGCCTGAGAATGTGAAAGATGCTATCTAAATGCAATATCTTTGTCTTTTTCGAATAATGTTTTTGGGTGGATTTTTCTCTTCTCCAGGGGAGAATTCATTTGCATCAGGATCACAAAATGGGGCTCCACGTCACCATTGGAAGTCCCCGAAGGCCTAAAATAGCACAGACCATGATTCCAGCCACTTCCGGTGCAGGTGTACCATGCATGCATGGAAGCATTAGAAGAGGTCCTATTATTACGTTAAATTACATCTGATTTGACATGCATTTCACTAAGTTGGTGTACTGATGTCCACTGAATATCTGTGCTGATTACTCACAGCTGAACACATGTGCAGCAGCACAAGCCAACCCCACGAGCATCAATTAAAGGGCCAGTTACCAACTTGCAAGTAAAGTACTTTTGCCTTGCTTCTGCTTCGTCCATGTTAGTGCAAGTACTATGAATTGTCTTTGGAGGTATTTTGGAGCGCTGCTGCGTACGTTCAGGGAGGTACCAAGATTTGGTAACCCAACTCTGCATGAGATATGGGGGCTGTGCTTGCAGTGTCTCTGGGTCTGCAACATAACCAGCAAATGGATCAAAAGCTGCAGAGGGGAAGCTTTGTGAAAAGGAAGGAGGAGGAGGAGGAGGAGGAGGACTCTTCACAGAAGGCCCTACACACCATGGGTTTTTTGAAAACACTTGTACCTCCATCTGACCCAGGAGCAACGCTTGAGGTGATTCATGTTCAACAAAGAGGTGGTCACAGAACTGTGCCACCTCCTTCAACCTGACCTGGAACCTTGCACCAAGGAGAGGGCAGCACTGCCAGCTGCTATAAAGACCGCAGTGGCATTGTACATTTATCTGTTCCTATCTTTCCAGGCTGGAGATGGCAGCATTTCCAACATATCCCAGTATGCCATCTGTTGATGCATCTGGGAGGTAACAAAGGCTATCTATTTCAGGAGAACTGAATCCATCATTATCTGCTCAGTAGGGAGAAGCAGGATGAGAGAGCATGTGGCTTTGCCAGGATAACGGGATTCCTGATGGTGCAAGGCACCATTGACTGCATGCATATGGCTCTGCAAGCTCCACCCACCCCCCCCCCCATGTCAATCGCAACAGGTATAGGAACTGCAAGGCCGCCACTCTATAAATGTGCAGTTGCTGTGCAACCATGCACAATACATTGCTTTGGACAGGTGGTCAGGGGTATAGGTGGTTCCCACTGTTCACCTTTCAGCTGACTGCAATCATGTTTTGTTAAAATGATGAGTTAGCCCCTGAGTGTTTTTTAGGGTCAAATAAACAGAAAAATGACAGGTTTTCTCATAGGGTAAACAAAAGATAACTTTTTACACAATTCCCAAAATGGTCATAACCTCACACTCACTCATTCATTCACCCACACATACACAAGAATAGATAGATAGAGAGAAGAAAGTAGGATGTAGTTCAAAGAGAGGTAGATGGGGAGTCAATGGCGCAGTGGTGATGTCACTGGACTAGTAATACAGAGTCCAGGCTAATGCTCTGAGGGCACGAATTCAAATCCCACCACAGCAGATGGTGAAATCTGAATTCAATCAATAAATCTGGAATTAAAAGCTAGTCCAATGCTCATTGTCAATTGTTGTAAAAAACCCACCTGGTTCACAAATGTCCTTCAGGGAAGGAAATCTGCTGTCCTTACCTGGTCTGGCCTACATGTGACTCCAGACCTACAGAGATGTGGTTGACTCTTAAAATGCCCTCTGAAATGGTCCAGCAAGCCACTTAGTTCAAGGGCAATTAGGGATGGGCAGTAAATGTTGGTCTAGCCAGTGATGCCCACATCCCCTAAACAAATATAAAAAAAAGATGTTTGTGGTTTATGGTAAACTTGTTGAAGGACTGTCTCTTTTACAGGTGCAGGCCTGGGTGTTTGTAGTCTTGAACGTGTTGAGGTGTTGTAGATTTCTGTTGCTTAAGAGTTCAGACTGGAGGTGTTGGTCACTTGCATTTCTCTGCTGCAGCAAGTTGAAGTGTAGAATTAGCAGCATGGTTTATTCCTTGTTTTTGGCTGGATCTCTTTCCACAGCCTCTTGCTGGACTATTTTCTGTGATTTGATTGTGATCTCTCCTCTCTCTATAAAGGGCTACCTTTTCCAGAGAAAATCCATCACATTAGTGTTTCTGTTAGTTGACACATGACCTTCTCCCCTGGTGTGACCACGCAATGGACTGGGACGTGGAAGGCAAGGCTATCTATTGATGTCTGGATGGGCACTATTCTGTTATGATGTGGCTACCTTACACCTTCTTTGTCTCAGAAGAAACCCATTTAATTCAGGAATGTTTCTTGATGGTTTCAGGATGGGTGTAGGTGACACATCTTAGTCTGGAATCTATCATTTTGTCCTTTTGAGACAGTGAGGCAGTTTTAAATACACAAGCCAGGTCATCTGACCTTTGGTGGCCATCTTTGCAACACATTATCCACTTTTATAAAGGAAAAGTCAGTTTCAAAGAGTCCACATTGAATAAAGTTCATATCTTAAAAGTTAGGAATACGATATGTATTTACTAGGCACAAAAACATCCTGTCGGTGAATTCTTGCTATCCTGGCAATTGCCACAATGCCTTCATTCTGAGGCAGTCTGCTATTACTGCCACCTTTAGTCTTCCACAGAGAACCAGAAGCTGGCTTCGCGGAGACAATGTTTACCCCACTGTAATTATGGCTCAAGCACCCCCCTCCGCCACCTGAAAATACATGTACAATGACAGCCATGGATCCACCATGAACGTTGTGGAACAGATCATCAGTTGTGCTCAAGCAATGGTTCCATGCCTGAACTACTCCAGTACATGCTGGAACGGGTGTCCAGGTTCGCGGTGGTCTGCTGTGTCCTCCATAATATCGTCATCATTGCCACCAGGAATCCGGTGGCCACCTTGGGAGGAGGAGGACAAGGAGGAGGAAGAGGAGGAGGCAGAGAGGATGTATCCTGGACCCCTTTGTTCCAGACGGGCTGTCTGACAGCCCCTGCTCAGTCTTCAATTTCTGCTTCCCTTTACCACCATGGATCCACCATTCCCAAGCATTTCAACCAGCTGAGATGCCCCATCACAGCAATTACTGAACTGTCATGAGAGCCTGCATGTTGCTTTGAGCACTGAGATCCACAGCCAGGAAGCAGTCTGAGCCTGCATGGAACCATGGATCCCATGACTCAGATGAGGACTTTGATGAGGTGGCATGCAGGAGAGTTCTGACTAACATGCACACCGTGCATTGATAGGCCTGTCAGAGAGCCTTCTGTCACTGTCTGGGAGCATGGAGGAGTCTGTTCCAATGTGGCACAGGGTATCACACAGAGCTCAGAACCCATCCTTTCCACGGTGGATGTGCTTGTTAATGTTGTATTATTTCTTTCTAGAGCAGGGTTGTCCAACCTTTTCAGGCGGAGGGCCGCATTGCAATTTTTGCTCGGCCCAGGGGGCCGGTGAGCAAATTTCAAAAGATAAAGGCATTAAAAATTTATCTTGCTGATAAAAACAGCAACAAATGTGCATTTTTGTGAAGAATCTTTAAATGAGAAGACTAATTTATTGACTTACTTTCTTGTCATTATATTGAAAACTGATTTAGTGACATACCAGGCATTGTTTTTGCTTGCATAAGTAGTCAGCCTCTGCCCGCACACTTGATGTAGCAAATCGAGTATTCCGTATAGATGTCCATCTTTCAGGAGAGACCTTGATCTCTCGCCCCCCTCTCCCCGTGCTTTGTGTGTATGTGTGTCTCGTTTTCTCTTTCCCCTACCCGCCCCTCCCATCTAGGACTAGGGGACACAGATTGAAAGTTTTGTGCAAAAGATGCAGGGGGAATATGAGGAAGCACTTTTTTATGCAGCGGGTCGTAATGACTGGAACTCGCTGCCAACAAGGGTGGTGGAAGTGGAGACGATCAATGTCTTCACGAGGAAGTATGATGGTCACCTGAGAGAAATAGACTTGCAGAGTTATGGGGATTGAACCGGGGAGTGGGACTGACTGCATATCTTCGTGGAGAGCTGGCATGGACTCGATGGACCGAATGGTCTCCTTCTGTGCTGTAAATAAGTGACTCTATGACTCTTTCTCCCCCCTTCTCTCCCCCTCTGTCTCTCTCTCTCCCCCTCTCTATCTGTCTGTCTCTCTGTTTCCCTCTGCCCCCTCTCTCTATCTCCGTCTCCCCCTTCTCACAGTCTTCCCGGTTCCCCGCTTAGTGTTCCCCATTCCCTGCTCAGAGTTCCCTGTTCTCTTTGTCCCCTCTCCTCTCTCTCTGACTCCCTCTCTCTCTGTTCCCCGTCTCTCTCTCTCTGTCTGTGCCCTCTCACTCTGTCCCCCCCTCTCTCTGTCTCTCCACCATTTTCTCCCTCTCTCCCCCTTTCTCTCTCTCTCTGTCCCACTTTCTCTCTGTGCCCCTCTTTCTCTCTGTCCCTCTCTCAGTTCCCCCTCTCTGTCTCTGTTCCCCCTCTCTGTCTGTCTCTCCCCATCTCTCTCCCGCCTCTCCCTCCCCCTCCCTCACACAGTTGCAGAGAGCAGAACACTCAGCTGATGGTTGGTTAGTTCTTTTAAAAAGATCCCGTCAGTTTCACAGCTGACAGCTACTGACATCAGGAACGGCCATTTCCCAACAGATTCGGGGGTTTTCCGGTGGGCATTTTAACAATAAGTCAGAATCCACCAGTTCTCTCTGTCCCTCCTCCTCTCTCTCTGTCTCCTCTCTCTCTCTGTTCCCTCTCTCTCATTGGTAAATGTGTGAAGGTGAGGTTGCATATCTAAATGTTAGGAATGTGTCTTGAATGTCAGAAGCTGCTGCTGGGCGAGTGATGGAGGTGTGGTGCATTAAGTAGTTTGACAGTTTGGTGCTGTGATGGTTAGGAGATGAAACGTGAAAATGTATTCACTGACAGGGACCACCCACGTGAAGTTGCTAAACTTCTTCCAGCACTGCTGCCAGGTCCTCAGCACCAGACTCCTGGAGTTGACTTTCCTGGCCACCTGCTCCCATTCGCTTCGGAGACCATTCCTTGAGGGCCTCCTGTCTCCCCATGGAAACATGGCATTTCACCTCCTGTTCACCTCCATGACTGAGGCCTCCAGCGCTGCAGCTATGAATCGCAGAGCCCTCTCGCTGTCCTCAGCAGCTGCCTCCTTTGATTCAGTGCAAATTTCCTTTAAGAGGGACAGATTGTCTTTAAGAGCTGGAGGCTAGCTAGAACATGTGCTAGCCTCGCACGGTGTTAAGTCCCCTGTTGAACATGCAGCCAGTCAGCAGCACGAGCCGTGCTGGGCTGCATGCAGAAATCATGCTGATGAGGCAGCAGAAAGTTTTGCATGCCATCTGCCTCAACAGGACGGCCACAGGCAGATCGCTGAAAATGGACCTTAACATATCTTACCCCCAGATTTCTGTCCCCAATGCAATGGACCTGCCATCTGCCAGCTAGCACCTATATATGAAAATCTGCCCTACCGTGCCCAACTGCAGTGCAAGTGACTCCTAAAGTTCTGCCTGACTGAGAACAAAATTCCAGCTGCCATTTTTATTTTAAACAAATGTTACCCATTAAAAAGGTACTTGGAATGGTACTGACTTTAACATTCGCATAACCTGGTGCAGGAAACCAGGACTGAGTGACAGCCACTGTCCGGTTATTTGCCACATAAGTGTTAGGCATGTACTGAAAGCCATCAGCATGTTGAAGAATCTTCAGGTCTAACTACTAAGACAGTCACGTAGGTTTCTATTTGCATAATGTGAAGCACACAGACTCTTCCTCCCACCTTAGGGAAAAAAAGAGAAATAAAGAAAGAAATAATAGAGCAATAAAGAAAGACTTGCACTTATATAGCACTTTTCACATTCCCAGGACCTCCCAAAGTGCTTTACAGCCAATTAAGTACTTCTTGAAGTACAGTCATTTTTGTAATGCAGGAAATGTGTCAGTTTATTTGCACACAGCAAGGTACCACAAGCCGAAACAGGATTATTGCAAGAGTTTAATCAGCTAAGACTGGGTTGTCTTTCAGCACAGATCACTAATAGGTTGCTAGTTGGAACATCTCACCCATTAAGGCCTTAGCTTAGAGAGTTATCTGAAGCTCAGAGGGAAAGAGTCTTATTTCACAGTGACAGGGCTAACCCTCCAGGTTCCTTTAATGAGCTAAAAACAAGAAATGCTGGAACCACTCAGCAGGTCTGGCAGCATCTGTGGAAAGAGAAGCAGAGTTAACGTTTCGGGTCAGTGACCCTTCTTCGGAACTGACAAATATTAAAAATGTCACAGGTTATAAGCAAGTGAGGTGGGGGTGGGGCAAGAGATAACAAAGGAGAAGGTGTAGATTGGACAAGGCCACATAGCTGACCAAAAGGTCATGGAGCAAAGGCAAACAATATGTTAATGGTGTGTTGAAAGACAAAGTATTAGTACAGAAAAGGTGTTAACGGACTGAATATTGAACAGCAGCAAGTGCAAACATGAAATAAAAACAGTGGGTAAGCAAACTGAACAAACTATGATGAAATTAAATAAATGCAAAAAAAGGTTGTAAAAAGTGTAAAAAAGAAGAAAAGAAAAAAGAAAAAACAACTAAAAATGAAAGTAAAATGGGGGGCTGTCATGCTCTGAAATTATTGAACTCAATGTTCAGTGTCTAATCGTGAGCTGTTAGCTGGTCAATCATCAATGTTGCCTAGGAGTACCATGGACCTGCCTTGTTTGGGTATCAGATTATCAAGTCTGCCACAAGAGAGCTGACTTGGTTCTGAATTTCCATAGAACCATAAAGATTTACAGCACAGAAAGAAGCCTTTTGGTCCTTGTCTGTGCTGGCTTTTTGCCGGATTGATCCAAAAGACAGAACCATAGATGGTATATCACCATGCAAATCCAAATTACCTACTCCGAGTCATGATGGTCATCAGTGGAATATCCATTACTGTTTACCCACTGTCTGGTTTACATGAAATGCCCCAGGAACATTAAGCCCTTGTGGATTCTCAATGTGAACAGGTGTGGAGGTAGTAAACTGGTATTACTGCCAGGAGCGTCTGAGCAGGTAAAATCAGCACCATCCTGAAGCAAGGCCCTTTTAGTCAAACCAACTGCATTAGAACTTGCTGGTGCAATTTCTCTTATGTGTATTCTCAAAGAAACAATAACATTACAAATACTGTAAAAATGTGTCATAACAGAATATTTTAAATTACTTTATGGCTTTTGGCTGTAATGACTTTGAAGTCTGTTTTGTCTTTCACTATCTTGCACAGCAGCAGAGGTCTGACTCTATATGCACACCCCTGTAAAGGCCCAAATACAGAATTCTAACCTCAAATACTGATGCTCCTTGATTACCTGTGTCTTCTGCTAAAAAATGATAGCATTTTGTTCTCAGGTTAAATGGACTCTAAAGGCTATTCCTTGGTTTGATCATTTCATGAACAAAAGATATGTATTGCATGACTGGTAGGAAGTACTAACAAACTATTTTTCCATATTCAGCACAGCTCTGAGGATTGTGGCTATCCATTTACAATATAGAAACAGGGCATTTGCTCCAATTGATGAGCCTCCCCCACTATAATTGCCCCTTCCCCCACTCTCACATCGCACTATTCTCTTCTCCCACATTTATACAACAACCGTCTCCATAAATGTGTGAATGCTATGTGCCTCAAACAATGAATTCCACATTCTCATCACTCTGAAGAAATTCCTTTGATCTGTTGGTGGCTGTTATCTACTTATTCTTTACTGAATATCAATGTTGAAAAATTCATGAATGTAAAGGTCAGAAAGAACGGGCAGAGGCACATCTTGTCAGATTTCTGCCCCTTTTACCTTATTCCACAATCTCCAGGTCTTCCCTAGGTAATTGGAACTGGACTTGGGGAAATAGGTGCTGGCCCAGCGATCTCATGAAGTTGAGATATGGGAGATGTTTCCGTTGACCTACCTCCATTTCCTCTTCTCCCATCCATTCGGTTGACGTCTTCAGGGATGCCTGAAGAACGTAGGGTTTGGGGCTATAACCAGGAGCCCCATGGAACAGAGGGGAGGGGAGGGGGCTCCCTGTGACAGCCAGAAAACAGGAGGTTGCTACCGATGAAGATCTCCTCCTGTCTCCCTGAACAATCTTCATGCCTTGGGGCCTCTGGTTGTTCCTGGACAGCAGCAGCCAGAAAGCCCTGGTGCCAACATCACAGCTGCAAGCCTCTCAGACCTGCAATTAAGTTGCTGGTTTTTTGCTCTGCTTGCTATTACAGGGCCCAGGCCTTGGCTGGGAATAACTCTAGGCTACGTTACTCACCGGAACAAAAGAACTCAATTCTCCTGGGCCTAGACAGGTGCTGAGCACTTGAGGTATATGGCTACTGCCCAGAACTAAGATAGTAGAGGGCAGGAAATTCATTGCTATAATGGTCCAATTCAGGTCACTAGGTCACTTGGAGTTACATATTTCATTAGCAACATAGAGAAGGTAAGGAACAGTAAAAGGCTGCTTTGCACCCCGCCCCCCCCTCCACCACTTACTCTTTTTTAGTTGTTTATAAACATCAAATCCCCCCACCCCCCCATGTTTATTCTTTAACTGCTATATCTATGAAGAGTAAAATATTTTAAACAAAGCACTCACATTTATTTAATGAAATGACAGCATACAACCAACTTGAAATTTGTCAGTGAAAATCAAGATAGCTACCTGATTTATGTTTGATAATTTTCTTACTCAGTGCGAAATTAAGTCATAAAATCAGTCATTGAGGTGAAGTCATCTTTGAAGTTCTTTCATAAAACGCTGCTTGAAACACAGTTACCATTATAATTCTTATAAATTTGCTTCTAGTTTTTAGGTTAAGCACTGTATTATTTTGTCTGCTTTCAAATATTTATTTATATCCTGGTTTTAACATAAAAGGAATGATTATTTGCAGACATAAGTTTACAGGAGCTTTATATAGTGATGATGTTAATAGTTTTAAAATGTAGTTCCACTTAACCCAACCAAATGGATATCACCCTATTAAGAAGTCATTCAGGCCACATTGCTAATTTACCCAATGCATTACTTTATCATTTCAGAAACCTACTGGCTTATTGTCGATGCTAGATGAAGAAAGCCAGACACTTCGATCAATGGAACAAAACCTCAGCAAACGGCTGCAGTCCTATTTGGAAACAGCTCACACAAATTCTGTTTACATGTCTATGAAGGATGGAAATGGGAACATTCCATTAAAAGATCAAGGCTCAGCCTTCACTATCATGCATTACGCAGGAAGGGTGAGTTGACAGAAATGAATGATTAGTCACATATGGTTAATTAAGGGCAGCATTTAGATTTGAAGAAGTCATTAGTTCTATTGATGAAATTCAAGAATAATTACTAGATTGTCATGCTCCACAAAGCAGTCTCAAAGACATTTTGTGCAACATAATCTAGTCTGAGTAAAGCAGATGACAGTATTTCACTTGTGATGTATAGCATATTCTACACCACAAAGATGCCATGGATTTGCTTGCTCGCAGAAAGCTCAAATATAGGTGATATTTGAAAATTGTCCAGCCAGCAACATCATAAAAAAATGCTGAAATACTATTGTTCACTTGCACTGTTTGGTGGGTCATGTATTTCACACCCAGAGCCAGATATAATGTGGGCAAATGCATCCTTGCTCTAAAGCTTTATGCTGGACTGTTCATTTAACTAGGAAATCAAAATGCATAAATAACAAGACTCCTAGGTTGATATTTCAGTGCGTACTAAGAAAGCGCTGCATTGTTCAAATAAGACTTTAACCTGAGCACTGTCTTTCTGTTAAATGGGGAAAGGATCCCATGGCATTATTCAAAGAAGAGCAGAGTTCTCCCAGTGTCCTGGCCAACATTCTGCCCTCAACCAGTATTACCAACACAAATTAACTGGTTACTCATCTGTTTGCTGCTTCTGGGAACTGGTTGTGTACAAGTAGCCTGCCATGTTTGCGACAGGGGCTATTATAAGTGCAAGTTCTTCCTTTCCTGCTTTCAGTTTGCTCAAAACCTTTTTTTCTTATCCTGCTTTCATATGCCTGGAGTTGGAGGTCATGCTGCAGGTGCTGTTACAGTGAGGATCAGTAATACATTCCTACTTATATACAAGTCTCCCTTAAAGCGCCCATTTCAAGTAAGTGCTGAGCGTCTGAAGCATGGCTTGGGCAGGCCATCTGCACTAGGGGGCTGACACCTCACTTTCATAGCAATAGGGATCTTAATGAGTTTTACACACAGTGGGCTGGATTTTCTTCACCTGCCGCCGGGAGTGCAAAAAAATGCCAGCCAGTGTGTGTACAAGTTTTATGTCCTGACAGCACTTAGCAGCAGCATTTTGGGACATTGAGCAGGACTGAGCACCTGATAATATAAGGCCATCAATGCGCAATAGTGCGTTAGCATTCACAAACCACATTATCACCCCAGCATGTCTTCAAAGTTCAAGAGAATAGCCGAAGGAGGTTGAGGGTCATTCTTGCAATCCATATTCTCCATAAATCCTTCTATGTGTAAAAGAACTGGATGCCCATTAATAATTCTTCTAATTACATCTGTCGACAACAGAATCGGCTGTAGTTTGCTTGACAATGTGGCTGACAAAATTTGCATTTGATTCCATTTGAATCTCAAGTCATCAGAAATGTGTCAAGATATTGGGCTGCATTTTCCATTTGGGGTCAGGGTGCCGATGCTGGAATCAAATGCAGATCCCAACCCTGCATCAAGTCAGGAATAGTCACCCAACGTGATTTTTGGTGAGCTATACAAATAGTGGTCAGAGGGCACGTTCAGCGTCCAATTAAGGATGACGGGTGGACTTCTGAGGCTGAAGGGCCAACTGAAGGCTTTCCAGCGATGACACATCAGCAGCCTCACCATCCGTGGTGGGAGCTACCGACACCTGCAGAGAGAGAGAGAGGGCGCCTCACAATGGCGATGTCTTTGAAGACCAGGTAAAAACAAAATCTTTAAAATGGTCACTGCTGCCAGGCCTTGATTGTGGAGGGGCAACCCCTCCATTGGACGGCCAGCAGCCGTGGTGTATGTAGGGGGGGGAACGGGTTGAAGTACTGCCCCCACCCCCACGTTTCCTGCCTGGAGGCTGCCTCCTCTCACTGACCATGTTTCAGTCACAGTGTAGGGTCCACCTGCTGACTGAAAAATTCCAGTCAGTGTGGGGAGTGGCCTTAATAGGCCCGTTAATTACCTAAGTTAAAATTCGTTACCTGCAAATGGCAGGGTAGCTGTTCTGCCCCCAACCCAGCCTTTTTGAAAATCGCTTGGGGGTGGGATGGTGCCAGCAAATTGGCACATCGGCCGAGAGTGTGAAATTCCGGGATCGGAGGCAGCCGCCATTGGCCTTCAAAAATCCAGCCCCATGATATTGATTGTAATTAAGAAAGTGAAGTCTGAATGGATGTCTACTTCAATATTACTACATCAAGACATTCAATTAAATAGCCAAGCAATTGAGCTAGGAAGTGCCGATTTTGTGGCTGCTATCAAGCATACTAAGGTCCCAATATAGTAGGCAGGAACTCTCACAGCACAACATAGAAGCATAGAAGATAGGAGCAGGAGTAGGCCATTTGGCCCTTCGAGCCTGCTCCGCCATTCATTATGATCATGGCTGATCATCCAACTCAGTAACCTGTTCCTGCTTACGCCCCATACCCTTTGATCCCTTTAGACCCAAGAGATATATTTAATTCCTTCTTGAAAACATACAATGTTTTGGCCTCAACTGCTTTCTGTGGTAGCAAATTCCACAGCCTCACCACTCTCTGGGTGAAGAAATTTCTCCTCATCTCAGTCCTGAAAGGTGTTAACTGACAGGAAGACTCCTCACCAATGCTATTTTAAAGGGGCCATGCAGTACTTACAGGTTAGTTGCTGGTTTCTCATTTAAGACTGCTGGTTAACTTCTGAAAATTTTATTTTGTGTTCTATCATTCTGGTCAGATCATTCTGTAAACTGAGAAAGATTTTGCTGATGTTGTATTGTTGTTGGCTGCCTCAGAAATAGTTTGACTGTTGTTATGGGTGCTCTGTTAAGACTGCCTTTGTGGTTGGAGGATGAGGGGAAGCAGCAAGGATGACAACACAGAGCAGGAGCAGCTGCCAGAAGAGGGAAGAGGGGGAGGACACTGAGCAAACAGGTTGTACTCACAGGAGTGTTTGGTGAGCACTTCTCCTACGTAAGCTATACTCAGGAGAAATGTCTCAGGCATTTGCTTGATCAAGAACGCTGTCACTGAGCTATGTCACCTGCTGTGGTAACAATTCGAGCCTCAAACCAGGACATAGACAGCACTGCCTATGGGTGTCAAGGTTACCATGGGCCTTAACATTTATGTTATGGCTCCTTTATGACTGCAGCAGGTGGCACCAGCACATCTCACAATTTGTGGTTTGCCATGAGGAACAGTGACAGCTCCTTCCCAATGGACAATGCAAAACAGGGCAAGAGAGCATTAGGTACACCCACACAGCTGGTTTCTCCATTGCTCAAGGTGCCATTAACTGCACGTACTTTGCCTTGTGTGCGCCCTGTCACCATCCTGGCAGCCTCATCAAGTGAAAGGGATTCTATTCCCTCAATATATAACTGCTTTGTGACCACAAGCATCACATCATGCACGTCTGTGCCTGCTATCCTGGCAGCAGGCATGACTCTTTCATCCTGTGCCCATTCTCTACATCACCTTTATTTCAACCAGGCCACTAAATTAAAGGCTGGTTATCAGTCGACAAGGCCTATCCCCTTGGCTCATGCCCCTGTCAACAGCAATGGAACAGGCCTACAAGAGCTGCCATGAGAAACATCATTGAGCAAACAATTGCCTTGTTCAAGCAACGCTTCCTACATCTGGACTGTTCTGGAGGAACTTTTCAGTACACCACTGAACAGATAGTCAGATTTGTTGTCATACGCTGTAGGCTGCACAACTTCACCACCTTGATGGACCAGCCTTTACCACCACTTGGGTAGCCACACAGCATGAGGAGCAGATGCAGGAAGAGGAGGAGGAGAAGGAGAAGCAGTGACCGCCAGTGCCCCTACAAGCCAGAGCTCTCAGAGAGTAGTTCATCAAGCAGCACTTTACCTAAATCCATGCTCCCATCCCATGCACCAACAGACCCATAATTCTTACCATTTTCCTTACAACTGTAGAGAACTGAAACAGGATGCAAGAGTAATGACTGCTGCCAGGATATTGTGTACAGACGTGCATGATTTCCTGCTTGTGATCACAAAATAGTTACATGTTAAGGGAATGGAATCACTTTTGCTTGATGAGGTCATTGGAGAAATGCTTCTTAGGAACACTAGGATAGGAAAAGAGACAGATGCTAAGATAAGCATCAAGGGTGATTGTTTCTGTAAACTATCCGGTGGAGATGTAATTGAGTTGATGATAAATGTGTTTTTTGTTCTGGATTCTGTGTTGGTGGTTAACTTTGTAGTGAAGTGAGGATAAGACCCATGAGTCTGAACTGAAGGAAGGTCGACCCCCTTGGCTCATGATTACTCTGAGGAACAGCAGCAGAGGAGGCCTACAGCAAAAGCCATGTTGCCACAAGAAGCATCATCTAGCGTGCTCAAGCAATGGTTCTGCTATCTGGACTGTTTTGAGGGAGCTGCACAGTACACAACTGAGTGGGTATCCAGATTACTCAGTGGCTACTACTTAAGAGGTTGAGGGCTGCTGTGCTTCCATTGAAGACACTTCAGAAGGCCATGGAGGATGATATTGAGCAGCTCTGGGCCTTGAGGGCCCACCTGCAGTCTATAGCATCTCAGCCTGGGCCAGGACAGTCTGATCTGGTTGCCTATGTGGCACCAACAAGGGCGCAGCCAAGTAGCTTGTGGAGGAACTAGCATCCAGACAGAGGCCACCAGAAACTTCTCCTATTGAACTAAGGCCACTCTCCTGAAATGGCGCCTCAACACACCTAAGACTCGGTGCAAAAACAGAGTACTGGACTGCTGAGATGCTTTGGAGTCCCCTGACAACATTGGGCTAAATTTTACATGTCCACCGCAGAGAATGGCGGCAAATGTAAACTATGGTGGTCTGCCCACGTGGACCACTCGTCGCGGAGCCGCCACGATATTAAACTCGGCAGCTCATCTAAATGACGTGGAGGGGGCAGGCAGTGCGTCCCCGGCAACAGCAACAGGCGCCATTGCGCACGTGCCAATGCCATTTTTAAAAGGCTTTGAGCCCTTTCATTTAATTAGAATTTTTAAAGGAATAGTGAATTAGAATTTATTCAAAAAGACTAAATAAATGTTTCTAGCCCCTCTCCCACCCCGCCACCCCCCCAATAACCAAACAATTCATTCCTTGCCCTCTGTCCCCTTCTCCCCAAATTCTTACCTTGGGCACTTGACCTTCCTTCCCCTCCACCCCCCCCGCCCCACCCCAACAGTTCACAAACCTTTATCTTTCCCCCTTCCCACCATCCCCTACACCAATGAAATCACTCTGACTCTGCTCCCTCCCCTTCCGCATTGAAATACTTACCTGCTCCCCCCTCCCCCCGGTGTCCCGCATCAGATCTCCAGACGGGTATCCGAAGGCACGGGAGTGCCGGTCACTGGCAGCAATATCACTGTGGAACAGACGACGGGAGCAGGTAAGTGATTAATTCTTTCATTAACATTTTTTTGAATATTTAAATTTGCCTTCCGTCGCCAAGCGGCCGGGGTGCAGCAGTCAGCAATATCGGACTGGGCTTTCCCGGCATCAAGGCCCGTGGCGGGCCTCTGCCAGAGGCATTTTCTAGCTCCCCCCACCACGACCTCCAACGTTGAGGAGACTGTAAAATCCAGCCCATTCTTCCTGAGAGCCAAGGTGATGTCAGCTGCCATACTAGCTATCTGAGTTTCCGTAGCAGCAGTCTCTCCTGCCATGGAAGCTGTCAGAGATGTTAACAGAAGCTCCATCATAGTGGGTGTCACTGTGTTGTTAGTAGAGCTGGCCACTTGGTCCATGTTGGACAGAATGGTCTCCATGTTTTGCGTGAAGCCTGGTGGCAAGCTGCAGCTGGGCTCTTCCACTAAAGTTCCCTGGCAGGCTGCCCAATGCACCTATCATTTCCTGGTAAACATCCTCTGAGCCTTCTTCAGTAGACTGGGCCCTTAAATTCAGCATCTGAGTCTCCTGCAGTGGAGCTAGTATGCAAACTTGCCTTCAGCAAGCTGGCACATGTGGCAACTTATCTACTTACTTACCTTCTGTGCATTTGTGCCCAGTGAGCCATCACATGTAGACACTTCCTCTAAAGTCTGCATGGTGCCAATATCTGAGCAGGCACTTTTAAGAGTCAGGTCAAGTAATGGTGAGTCTTCCTAAAGATGCTTCTTCTTTTCTTTGACCAGCACAGGAACTTCCACATATTCAGAAGTTGAAGCTTGTATTGTGAAGGGGGAGCAGAGAAAATGAAGTGGGTGATGAAACCATCTGAGTGTGCCATGCAGAGTGTGTGGGGTAAGGGAGAGGTCAGAAGGGACAAAGAGGATTAGCACTGAAAAAAACTGGCACAAACTCTCCTCCAGCATTGCCCATTGCCACAGCCCCAACTTTGTACCTGCTCATGATGGCCAGCCCATATTCTTCGATGGGGGAGAGGTGGGCAGAGAGTCTCTTCGTCCTACAGTGCCATGCTTCGACATGGAGTTGAGTATACCTGCGAGAAAGAAGGGATTGTGTTAGTGAAAATTGTGTGAGGTGTTTGGAGATTGTGTCTGTCATGGTAGTCAGTGTGTAACATGTGAGTTGTGGGTAAGTGAGGGTTTGTTAGTGTGTATGAAAAGAACAAGTGTAGTGAAATGTTGTGCAATAATTATCAGAGAGTGAAAGGTAGTGGGGAGGGGAGTCCTGTGAGCACTGTCAATGTTGCAAATTATGTAAGTGGTGGAACTGTGAGCTGACAGTAAAAGAACAGTATTCTTATCTTAACAACTCTAGCTAGATCATTGAATTTCTTCCTGCGTTGTAGCCATATCCTGGATGCAATGCTGCTGGCATTCACTTGCTCTGAAATTTCTTCTCACTGATTTTGGAGTAGATGTCTGGAGAGCTTCCTACCCCCTGATGAGAAGAGTATGTACTTCTTCTGCTCCACTGCCTGTACCAGGACCTCCAAGGCAGGATCAAAGAATTTTGGTGCCCTCTTACTAGTTTCATAAGCAATATCTTCACTCAGAACTGTTACCCCGGAGTCTGCAGTCAGAATACATATCCCCTTGAAGAACAGTCGGCTGCCTTGAAATGGCATCAGAGATGCCAGATGTCTGGCCTACCCTACAGGCATGCAGCTGATGAGTGCCATGGGTACTGCTAGCTGCACATTTGCATGATGATATAGATCAGGCAGTACGAATATTACCTGCTACCTGAGTCACTTGTAACAGAATGCTGCAAGTGAAGGAAGGGAACAGAATGAACTCTGGGTGACTGCCCCACAATCTTGTCTCCAGTGTGCATGCATCCTCCATCATGTAGTTTGGCACCATTACCATGGTGTTGCAGAGTAAGGATTGGTCTAGCAGCCCAAAACTGGGCATTGATAAGGTGCTGTGGACCATCAGTAGCACAAGAATTTTATGGCACCATAATCTCCTGTGTCATGGCCTAGTACATCCCTCACTCCCTAGTTACCTTAACTCTGGATAGAAGTAAAGTCATAAAAGATAGCCAATATAGGTTCAGGAAGGGAAGGACTTGCCAATCTAACTTACTGATTTTTGTTGTGATGAAGCTGTATGACAAGGGTAAGACTGTGAATGTGGTGTACTTGGATTTCATTAAGGCCTTTCATGGCCTTCCTTTGGAAAATCTGGTACTGAAAATAAAGAAAGCAGGCATTTATGGTAATGGAGGATACCACCATCACAGAAGCCAGTCAAAGGTTATGGCCCTGAAAACATCTTGGCTGTAGTGCTGAAGACTTGTGCTCCAGAACTAGCTGCACCTCTAACCAAACTGTTCCTGCACAGCTACAACGTTGGCATCTGCCCAACAAAGTGGAAAATTGCCCAGGTATGTCCTGCCCACGAAAAGCAGTACAAATGCAATCCTGCCAATTCTGGCCTATCAGCCTACTCTCAATTATCAGCAAAGCGATGGAAGGTGTTGTGGACAGTGCTATCAAGCAGCACTTATTTAGCAATAGCCTGATCACCAATGCTCAATTTGGTTTGTAACAGGACCTTTCAACTCTAGACCTCATTACAGCCTTGAAAATGTCTGGAGCTCGGAGTCACAAGCACAGGAGCTAAATTTGCAAATCAAACAAATCTAATGAAAGTGGTAGACACCAAAGTTGAACAGAATAAGCTACAGGAGGATGTAAATATACTTGAGAATTGATGATGGACCTCAATGTACATAAAATGCGTCATAGTGAGACAAATAATTCACAAAGGAACTATTACTTAAATGGAATGTAAATTACAAGTAAGGAAAGTGAAAGCAATCTGGGGTCCAGACTGACAATAAATTGAAGCTATTGTAGCTGCTCAGCAGGAGTGATTAAAGCAAATCAGATGTTGTAATGTATTAAAAGGTCTATATTAAGCCAAAATAATGAGGTAGTCCAGCCACATTATAAACTATTGATACAACCATACTTCGCATACTATGTACCATTCTGGTCACTGCAATAAAGAAAGGATACTGCAACTATCAAAAAGATACATAAGAGAGCAACAGAATGATGGGATGGAGGGATTGGATTATAAAGGTGCAATTATGTAAATTGAACATGTTGGCCTGGATTTTAACCTGGAGGCGTGTTCTCTGCGGGAGTCAGTTGTGAGAAAAGAACGATATTCCCAAATGTCCTGCTGAATTTAACTGTAGGGCTCCATTTAAATGAGGTTCCCAACCGGAGGCAGCCTGATTGACAGAATACACTGCACCGACTAACGAAGATTACTTCGACCATATGTTTCTCCTCTGCAACATCTAACACCAAAAAAGAGCAGCAATGTTATAGAAATCACTTCTAAATTCCCCTCCAAATTGTACGTCATCCTGTCAGATATATATCACAGTGCCTTCTTCATTGCAATGTCAGAAACCTGAAGTTCCCTACTTAACGGTATGGTGGCAGTACCATCACCATAAGGAGAAGACCCATTAATAACTTCTTAGGACAATAAAGATGGGCAATAAATGTGGTGCTGCCCATAACACCCAGATCTTGATAACAAATATAAAAAAAAGTTTGAGTAGAAAAAGCAATGTAAATTTCATTTGAATATGACTTAGACAATGAAGATGACCTTGAAGAGTTGCCTTTTAAGTTAAAGTCTTGATTTGTATGAAGTATTATAATGGTACATCTGTCTGGCACTGGGCAAGATTGATATATATATATATATATATATTATATATATATAAAATGTATGTAAAGGTGGATGTACTTACTCAGTATTTCTAATCCTTTCAATTACAACTCAAGTCTTACTGAATATGATTCTCTCTAATGTATATTTCTATCCCTTTCCTATCCTGAGTGGCGTGAAACAGGGCTATGTTCTCGCACCTACACTGTTTGGGATTTTCTTCTCCCTGCTGCTCTCACATGCGTTCAAGTCTTCAGAAGAAGGAATTTTCCTCCACACAAGATCAGGTGGCAGGTTGTTCAACCTTGCCCGTCTAAGAGCGAAGACCAAAGTACGGAAAGTCCTCATCAGGGAACTTCTGTTTGCTGACGATGCTGCATTAACATCTCACACTGAAGAGTGTCTGCAGAATCTCATCGACAGGATTGCGGCTGCCTGCAACGAATTTGGCCTAACCATCAGCCTCAAGAAAACGAACATCATGGGACAGGACGTCAGAAATGCTCCATCCATCAATATCGACGACCACGCTCTGGAAGTGGTTCAAGAGTTCACCTACCTAGGCTCAACTATCACCAGTAACCTGTCTCTCGATGCAGAAATCAACAAGCGCATGGGAAAGGCTTCCACTGCTATGTCCAGACTGGTCAAGAGAGTGTGGGAAAATGGCGCACTGACACGGAACACAAAAGTCCGCGTGTATCAAGCCTGTGTTTTCAGTACCTTGCTCTACGGCAGCGAGACCTGGACAACGTATATCAGCCAAGAGTGACGTCTCAATTCATTCCATCTTCGCTGCCTCCGGAGAATCCTTGGCATCAGGTGGCAGGACCGTATCTCCAACACAGAAGTTCTCGAGGCGGCCAACATCCCCAGCTTATACACCCTACTAGCCAGCGGCGCTTGAGATGGCTTGGCCGTGTGAGCCGCATGGAAGATGGCAGGATCCCCAAGGACACATTGTACAGCGAGCTCATCACTGGTATCAGACCCACCGGCCGTCCATGTCTCCGCTTTAAAGACGTCTGCAAACGCGACATGAAGTCCTGTGACATTGATCACAAGTCGTGGGAGTCAGTTGCCAGCGATCGCCAGAGCTGGCGGGCAGCAATAAAGGCGGGGCTGATGTGTGGCGAGTCGAAGAGACTTAGCAGTTGGCAGGAAAAAAGACAGAAGCGCAAGGGGAGAGCCAACTGCGAAACAACCCTGACAACCAATTTTATCTGCAGCACCTGTGGAAGAGTCTGTCACTCTAGTATTGGCCTTTATAGCCACTCCAGGCGCTGCTCCACAAACCACTGACCACCTGCAGGCGCTTACCCATTGTCTTCCGAGACAAGGAGGCCAAAGAAGAAGAAGAATGTATGTTTACTCCGACCCTGATTATCATCCCAAATACAGGAAGTACAAAGAGCAAGTTGTGTTAGCAGTTAACTATTCGTAGTTAGACATGTTTTCATACATTGATTTTTGCTGTGTATCTCTTTTTTCTCTATCTTTCTCTCACTTTTCACTGTCTCTCACAAATAAGTGACCTAGGGTTTCATTTAGTTTAATTGAATCGAAACAATTATAGAAATTAAAAATTCTTTTACAAACAGCAGGTGTTATGAAGATTGGATTTTTCTCACCATTTTAACCTTGATTATTTTGCGTCTTGTAACTTTCAAAAAAAATTATTAATTCACGGGCTTCGCTGGCAAGGTCAGATATTATTGCCCATCCCTAATAACTCTTGAGAAAGTGGTGGTTAGCCACCTTCTTGAACTGCTGCAGTCTGTGTGGTGAGGGTACACTTACAGTGCTGTTAGGTAGGGAGTTCCAGTATTTTGTCCCAGTGGTGATGAAGAAGTGGCAATATATTTCCAAGTCAGAATGGTATGTGACTTAAAGGAGAACTGGAAGGTGGTGATGTTCCCATGTGCCTGCTGCCGTTGTGTTTTTAGGTGATGAGTTTGCACGTTTGGGAGGTGCTGTCAAAGAAACATTGGCAAGTTGTAGATGGTATATGCCAGGTTGTGCTGGTGGTGGAGGGAGTGAATGTTTAAGCTAGTGGATGGGGTGCCATTCAAATGGACTGCTTCATTCTTAATGGTGTCAAGCTTCTTGTGTATTGTTTCAGCTGCATTCATCTAAGAAAGTGGAGCGTATTCATCACACACCTAACCTGTGCCTTGTAGATGTTGAAAAGGCTTTGGAGAGTCAGCAGGTGAATCACTTACTACAAACTACTCAGCCTCTTAGATCAAAACTTCAAACCCAACTTAGCGGTGCCTTAAAACTTTCAATGATATGCATGGGAAATGAACAGGAAACCTTGTCTAGTAATTGTTGTATTTTTGGTTAGTCTGCTGCCACCTTAGTATACTTGGTTAGTCTAGCTAAGAGAGATTACTGAGTCTTCAGTAATTTGAACATTAACTGTTTTATTATATTCTAACTATATACAACTTTGCACAAGTCTGTGTGACTCCTTTGAAGGCATGTTGCATCTCCCTCCAGTCTCTCACATGTGATCTCTTACATCGTCATGGTGGGAAGAATTCATCACACTGTCTCAAGCATTAACCCTTTCAAATCATTATACTACAGTAATTGCTTTTAGCTACTGAACTTAACTTATGCCTCCATGAGATCTCACTCAAGTGTTTAAAAATGGTAGAGCATCACATCAGACTTCTTGTTAAGTTTAAAACATTACACAAATTTACATTATGAAAGATGAAGAAGCCAATAAATAACAGTTACATAACACAGTTATATATTTACAGTGGTTATATATTTACAGTAGGTATCCTTCCAATTAACTGCTCAAGTGGATGCAATAATAAAAAGACCATGGGGTATTTTCACCTTCACTGCCTGGGTGGTTAACCAGTCAATCTGATGACACCTGCCCCCACCCCTGCATTGTCGAACCTACCTGATTTTCATTCAATTGATTTTCCACGGACAGCCACTGTCAAAACTAAACAAAATACTTAGCTTGTCATAAGGATAGACAATTTTAACATCAGAAGAGTACTTATTACTGCATCAGTACCATATTTTCCATTGCTCAAACAAGTTATGTCTTTGCCTAAGACTGTTTATTCGAGACATCTTTTGTACTATGTCACTCTGGGAATTGAGATAAGACTGTCCAAGCTCATTTCATGTTGGACCATTGTAGCTAAACAAAAAATAAGAAATTTTCATTCCTTTAGTTTGAATTAAATTTGATCTCAGGGCCTAGAAAGTGAAAAGACATTGTGATACATAGTGGGAGAAATTGGATTCTCTAGCATCCGTTTTTTATGTGCTAAGTGGCCTAATGTTTGAAAATGACGACACGCACACTTCAATGCTGGATGTCATCTTTGTAAAGGGGTTTATGCGCCCACACCTAACAACTATCAGTATCATGCAGAACAGGCAGATTATAACATTAATCAGTGTGTAATGCTGATTTGAGACCAGTGCTGCCACGTTCCAGCCTGCACCCTGCCTTAACCTTGCACAGCTGAATATGTCATTAAACAGCATGATGGACCCCCACCAGTGCTAAAGGACATGAACTACTTACAGGGTAGTGACTGGACTATTTCTTTTGGCTGCTATTTCAATTAAATGCATTTTTGAAGCTTTCATATACTTGATGAAAGTTTGAATAGTCCAGAGGAAATGGTCTGACTGGTGCTGGAGGACTCTTTTGTTCATTTTAATAACTTGTGCTGAAACAAGCTGCTTCCAGACATGGGTATCTGGTAGGAATTAGGCTGGGAGAATAAAGAGAGGACTCCCAGAACAGAACAAGCTGCTGGAAGACGGAGGAGGCAACAGGGGGACAGAGCTGTCAACAGGAGGCCATATCAACAGCGGATCTTTAGGGAGCAGTTCTCTTACCTCAACTTCAACAAAGACCAATGTTTGAGAAGCTTTGTTTCACGAAAGAGTTTATGATTGAAATCTGCCAACTGCTGTAGCCACAACTACAACCTCAAAGCAGGGCAAGGACAGAATTGCCTGTGCTTGTGGAAGTAACCAAGGCTTCTACCAGGCTGCTGCTGGAGATGTAAGGAACTTCTTGCAGTTTGCAATACACTGCTGCATAAGGGAGGTCACTGAGGCTGTCTAGAGAGATGATTTCATCTCATTGCCTCTTGCCAGATGATCAAGTGGAGCAAGCATGAGGATTTACTAAGACTCTCTATAGTTAGGGGGATTGACACTGTTCTCTGCAGCAAAGAGCGAGAGTCCAAACGGTTGTGTTGCCAGGGTTCGGCACATCTGCTCAAGGCGGGAGAGAAACTTACAGTGGGAAGTGGAGGATCCAGTCGTCGTGGTCCATGTAGGTACCAACAACATAGGCAGGACAAGGAAAGAGGTTCTGCATAGTCAGTATGAAGAACTAGGCACCAAATTAAGAAGCAGAACCTCATAGGTAATAATCCAGAGATTATTGAACCACATGCAAATTGGCATAGGGCAAATAAGATTAGAGAAATTAATGCGTGGCTCAAAGACTGGTGTGGTCGAAGAGGGTTCTGGTCTGTGGGGCACTGGCACCAGTACTGGGGAAAGTGGTGGCTATACCGTTGGAACGGTCTACACCTGAACCGTGCTGGGGCTGGTGTTCCAGCGAGCCGCATAACTAGGGAAGTAGAAAGGATTTTAAACTGAATAGTGGGGGCAAGGGATCAATTTTGGGACGATATGGTAAATCAAAGAGTAGAGACAAGGCAAGAGAGAAAGGTATTAATATGGTAAATGAGAAATAGACTGTGACAGGAAGGGACAGAGCGTACAAATCTAAGAGTAAATCAACAGATAAGGCTAGAGGTTACAAAAATAATAAAAGGACAAAACTAAAGGCTCTGTATCTGAATGCACGTCGCATTCAAAACAAAACAAATGAAATGAGAACGCAAATAGAAACAAATGAGTACGATCTGATAGCCATTACAGAGACATGGCTGCAGGATGACATAGATTGGGATCTGAATTTTGAAGGGTACATGGCATTTAGGAAGGACAGGAATCTAGGAAAAGATGGAGAGGTAGCTTTATTAATTAATGATGGTATTAGCGCAATAGAGAGGGATGACCTAAGTTCAGGAGACCAGGATGTAGAAGCAGATTGGGTAGAGATGAGAAATCATAAAGGCAAAAAGTCACTTGTGGGAGTGGTGTACAGGCCACCTAACATTAACCTCTTTATTATTAAGGATACAAGTAACATCCCAGTATTAGCAGTAAGTCAGGAAATAGAAGGGAGGGAGGAACTCAAGAAAACTACAATCACCAGGGAAATGGTACTGAACAAATTGTTGGAGCTGCGGGATGACAAGTCCCTGTGTCCTGATGGACTTCATCCTAGGGTGTTAAAAGAAGTGGCTAGTGAGATAGTTGATGTGTTAGTTTTAATTTTCCAAAATTCCCTAGATTCGGGAAAGGTTCTGTTAGAATGTTAAAATAGCACATGTAACTCCTTTATTCAAAAAGGGAGGGAGACAGAAAGCAGGAAAGTATTTGCCAGTTAGCTTAACATCTGTCTTAGGGAAAATGTTAGAAGCTATTATTAAAGACATTATAGCAGGGCATTTAGAAAAATTCAAGGTAATCAGGCAGAGTCAACAGGTTTTGTGAAAGGGAATTCATATTTAACCAATGTATTGGAGTTCTTTGAGGGAGTACCACATGCTGTGGATAAAGGGAAACCAGTGGATGTATTGTACTTAGATTTCCAGAAGGCATTTGATAAGGTGCCATATCAAAGGTTATTGCAGAAAATAAAAGCTCATGGTCTGGGGGTAACATATTGGCATGGATAGAAGATTGGCTAGCCAACAGGAAACAGATAGTCGGCGTAAATGGGTCATTTTCTGGTTGGCAAGATGTAACGTGTGGTGTGCCACAGGAATCTGTGCTGCGGCCTCAACTTTTTACAATTTATATGGTTGCTAACTTTGCTGATGACACAAAGATAGGTCGGAAAGTAACTTGTGAAGAGGACATAAGGCGGCTACAAAGGGACGTAGATAGGTTAAGTGAGTGGGCAAAGACCTGGAAAATGGAGTATAATGTGGGAAAGTGGGAAATTGTCCACTTTGGCAGGAAGAATAAAAAAGAAGCATATGATCTAAATCGTGAGAGATTGCAGAGCTCTGAGATGCAGAGGGATCTTGGTGTCCTAGTGCATGAATCACAAAAGGTTAGGGTGCAGGTACAGCATGTAATTAGGAAAGCTAATAGAATGTTATTGTTTATCACGAGGGGAATTGAATACAAAAGTAGGGAGGTTATGCTTCAGCTATACAGGTCATTGGTGAGACCACATCTGGAGTACTGTGGACAGTACTGGTCTCTTTATTTAAGGAAGGATGTAAATGCATTGGAGGCAGTGCAGAGAAGGTTTACTAGACTAATAAATGGAATGGGTGGGTTGTCTTATGAGGAAAGATTGGACAGGCTAGGCTTGTATCTGCTGGAATTTAAAAGAGTAAAAAGCGACTTGATTGAAACATATAAGATCCTGAGGGGTCTTGACAGGGTGGATGTGGAAAGGATGTTTCCCCTTGTGGAAGAATCTAGAACTAGTGGTCACTGTTTTAAAATAAGGGGTTGCCCATTTAAGACAGAGATGAGGAGAAATGTTTTCTCTCAGAGGGTCATGAGTCTTTAGAATTCTCTTCCTCAAAAGGCAGTGGAAGCAGAGTCTTTGAATATTTTTAAGGCAGAGGTAGATAGATTTTTGGTAAGCAAGGGGGCGAAAGGTTATCAGGGGTAGGTGAAAATGTGGAGTAATCAGTTCAGCCATGAACTTAGTGAATGGCGGAGCAGGCTCGAAGGGCCGAGTGGCCTACTCCTGCTCCTAATTCATATGATCGTATGTTCTATGGTGCAGGGATCTATTGAATGCACATTAATTGTCATGTGTGCACCTGATTCAAACTCTGCCATTTTCATGAACTGAAAGGAATTCCACTTTGTCAGTGTGCAGTTAATGTGTGACCACAGGCAGCGCACCATGCAGGTGAATGCCCGTTATCCTGGCAGTAGTCACGATTCCTTCAATCTGTAACCTTTGTAACATCTTCTTCTTCTTTGGCCTCCTTGACTCGGGAGACAATGGGTAAGCGCCTGGAGGTGGTCAGTGGTTTGTGACAAATAAAAGGTTGGTTACTGGGTGACAAGGGTTATCCACTCAAGACATGGATTGCGACTCTTGTCTGGAAACCATGTGCATGTACACAGCGGGCCTACAATGAGGACTATGCTGCCACAAGAAACATTACAGAACACACCACCGGCTTCTTTAAGTTATGCTTCCGCTGCCTACTGTGGAGGTGTGCTGCTGTACTCAGCTGAGCGGGTATCAACATTGATGATGCTGCATGCTGCACAACTTTGACATTATGAGGGAACAGCCCTTAGCATCACCTTTCAGGCAAGAAGCTGAGAAACGGGAGCATGAATGAGAGGAGGAGAACGATGAGGAGGAGGAAGAGGAAGAGCAACAGGAAGTCGAGGAATAGAAAGAGGAAAGGAGGATATAATATTGACAGCCCCTTTCTGCTTGGGTTCTACATGATGAAATAAATCATGAATGATACCAGTAACCTCAACCACAACTCCCCATTTACCAACTGTCAAACTCTCCTTATCTTTCCTCTGTCATTAACCATCACATTGTTCTCTTTCCAACAAAACAATAATAAAAATCACCAGAAAATCCAAATTTATAAATTCAATTATGGCAAGATAAACTGATCACCACTGTGCATTCCCTTAGTTCCTGTCTTCCACAAGCCACCGTCACTCTCCCGGGGTGGTGTCTCAGCAATCGTACTGATCTGTTGGAGAACAGATTGATAAGACTGCTGTGACGTCCTGTAAGAACTTTTGAACAGTGGTCAGATTGTGCAACGCAGCTTCCACTGATCTTCCACTGTAGCATTTAGACATTTTATGGAATCTGTTTATGCTGTCATTGAAGTATTGGCCACCTGATGTTGCATCATGATGGGTTCCACACAGGTACTGATGGAGGTGACCGGCCATTTCATGTTGGAAAGGACAACCTCCAAGATCTGTGCAAAGTCCTGTGCCAAGTTGATGCTGGGCTCTATGCTCCTTGACTCTGAGCACAGACTTCTGGCAGGCTTTCCATTGCAATAAGTATTTGGTAATGTACATTCATCAGCCTTCTTCTGTAGTCTGGCCCATCGGAGTCCTCATCTGAGTCCTCTGCAGCAGAACTAGTATGTGACCATGCCCTCCAGCGATCTGACACCTGCGCTATCCTTTCCCCTCACCCTGTTTCTTGCACACTTTTGTGCCTGCTATCTCACCATGTGCAGATCCCTCCTCTACCCTAGCCCCTAAAATAGGTACAGTGTCAGTATCTGAGCTCGTGGCTGCAACTGTAAGATCACGTGATAGTGTCTCTTCATCTTCACTGTCTTCTTCCTCTTCCTCCACTGACTGGAAATGTTTTGGTTCTTGGGTATCTGAAATGAAGCAGGTACAAGGGTTAGGTTGCGGTGAGGGGAGAAGAGAAAATAAGAAAAGTATGCTTACACCATCTACAGTTTCTAAGTCAGAAGAGATCGAGGGATGAGGGAGAGGTTGGATGAGAGAAAGGGGATTAGGTATGCAGATACCCCCATCATTGATCAATTTGACATGAGTTATCAAGATGAGTGAGCTCATTCTTCAAATAGCATATCCTACCAACTGCACCATTAACATCATCCACTACTCAATTCACTACACCACTATCACCCATGCCAGTGGCAACAGCCTCAGTGATGCCCCTTCCCATGATGGCCAGTACTGTCCCCTCCAGGGGGCTTAAAACTTAATGCGCTCGTCCTCCTCCAGTTCTTTGCTGCCACCTGTTATGCACCACCTTTTCCTGTAAGAGAGACCTGTAACATCTTTGAGTGATGTGGCTTTCATGGTTGAATAGCTGCCAGTGTGTTTCAGCTATGACTTGTGGATGCAAGGCTTGCAACAGTGCTATGTGTGCGCGGTTGGGGAGGAGGGGGGGGGTAAAGCACATGAATTTTTAGGGTTGAGTACTGATTGATAGAGATTATTGGTAGATGGGTGATAGTGGTGTAGTGAATTGAGTAGTGGATGATGTTAATGGTGCAGTTGGTAGGATATGCTATTTGAAGAATGAGCTCACTCATCTTGATAACTCATGTCAAATTGTTAAACTTCTTCTTGGACTGCATCCCTGTTCTTGGAGTAACACTCCTGGCATTGACCTCCACTGTTACTTGTTCCTACTGTCTTCTGAGCATAAATATATCTTCTGCCTATTCATTTTTACACTTTCTTCTTCAGAACAACTGGCTTACTCTTATTCTTTCTCCCCAGGATAGGGCTTATCGCCTCATCCCCTGCACCACCATAACTTCAGCAGAAGTTCATTGAAAACACACACACACATGTAGAAGATATAAATGAGCCTCCTTTTTAAACGACTCACCAAGGGTCAGAATTGTGAACAGCCACTTAGGGCATATTGGAAATACCTAGTGTCATTTAGAGAGAAAAATGACCACATATTTCTTCTCATATATCACTAAATGTTAGAGTGTAAAAGACTGATGTTCATTGCTGGAAAACAGCGTCTAAGTAACATGCAATGCACAGAAGTGGGAATCTAAAGAGTATGTTTGTTATATATAGCCTGTAGTCAGGACTATAAATTTGTTTAATGCAAACTGATATCACTGGTGCTATCCATTTTAAACTATAATCATACAATAGGGAAATCAAGCTACTAGATTAGTCTCCTGACTCTTAATATCCGTTTGCATAATGGCCTTTTAGTGCTGATCAATTTGTTTTCATCTTCTCATCAGTACATGTGTCAAAAAGAGCCTTCTCAACTGTCATCTAACCTCTGCCACGGGATTGCATCTGGGAAACTGCTGCAGGCCGTGGTAGTCTCTGAAACTGAAACTTTCATTCCAGCCAAAGACAAAGAAGATGGATTAATCAATGAGGAAGCTTTCAATTTTTTTCTCTCTCTCTGGAGTGATTTTCCAGACATAACAATCAGCATCGTCTGGTGCAGACTAAGTGATGAATCTGTCAAACTTCAAAAGGAGGTTTGACATGCAAGTGGAGAATCATTTCAAGCTCCTTAATGCTCTTGTATGACCCTACATAAAGCACTCATATCACCTCAATGCCAAATCAAGGGAGGAAAGAAAATAAATTAATGTTAAATGGAGCAATTTATGTAATGTCCCTATTCCTTTGCGCTCCAGTGAGAAGCAGGACCTTCATTCAAATTCTGCACTGATCTAATGATCTCCTTTGTAGCAATTCAGTTGTATCAAATCCCCAGACAATTCATCGTGGACATCTTAGCAGATGGGTGGGGGTGGGGGAACAATGAATGAACTAGTTTTTGAGGCACTTACTTTAAAGTGATGCATATTGCTCTAGTTGAAGGAAGGACAATGTGATTACTTTCATATTAATTGTTATGGATAGATGTTATGTCATATATCCAAAAAAAGTAAACTGGAAACTGCATTTATATTGTCCCAGTCACACCCTCTGGGTATCCCAATGAGCTTTACAATTAATTGATTACTTTTGTCGTGCAGCTACTGTTATGTAGGCAGACACAAGAGCCAATTTTCACAGAGCAAGGTCCCACAAACAGAAAGTAAGAGGAATAACCAATTAATCTGCTTTTTTGGTGTTGTTGGTTGAGGGAGGAATATTGACTAGGCCTCTGGGAGAACTCCTTGCCCTTGTATGAATAGTACCAAGGGTTCTTTAACATCCACCCACACAGGCAGATAAAACCACATTTTAGTATCTCATTTGAAAGATGGGACTGGAATTATAGATCTTAAGTAAACCAAAGGGGCAATTTTTCAGTCATATGGTTTCATTATGGATCTTATTATATTGACTTCATATGAACAACACTGTTCCCATAATTCGAAGACATAAATCTCAAAGTCATTTGGTCTGTGTTGGTGGGGGGGGGATGTTGTTGAAAGCAGGGTGGGTGGATGTTGGCACAGGAGCAGCCTTTGCCACTGGGGGCCCTCTGTGGGTGACAGATTGCCCACTCTTCCAGCCCACAGGAATGCTGCCTGGTTTTACAGGCGGCCTCCCCATGTGGTGGAAGGCCTCCTCCCAGCTGCTGGTAAAATGCCAGCGGTTGCAGAAAGAAGCCCTTAAATGGCCATTAATTCACCACTTAAGGGATCAATTGGCCTCTGGGCAGGAAGATGATCCTCAACCTTCCCTGCCCCTGACAAAATTGAATGGCATCAGGAAGGCAATGGGCACTTCAACCCCCTCCCCCCACCCCACACCTTACCTCGCTATTTTATGCATTCCCTTGTCACCTTGCCCACCCCTAGAGGGCTGATAAAATTCAGACTTTTCTGTACACATATCATCTACTGCTCTGATATCCCTGTGAGAAAGTAGCTACAATCACTGGCAAATGCACCAAAACACCTCCAAAAACAGTGTAGACTACCTTCAAACATTTTCCAATTGAAAATGTTCCATAAGTTTTAAATACCGGTAATCAGGGCGCCCGGCCCTTTAAAGAATGCTACTGCATGGTCCATCTTGCTGTTTCGCACTTCTTTTTTTTTAAGAGCGGACAACGCAGGCATTGCCAGGTTCTGCATTGTCCAATTTTTGTATCCTGGCATCCCATCAGCCGGTTGGGCTGTGTGACATCAGGATAATGCCTTTACCACATGTTTGAATGCACACAACAGACACAGTTGCATACACCCATATCAACGATGGACATCATTCAGGCCATGACCCTTGGCACTGCCTGCCCCTGGGGAATCAAGGTAAGTCTTCATAGTGCTGCTGGAAGTGGTGCTACGTGAGCAAATTCTGCAGTGTTAATGCAAAGTACTTTCAGTTCCCACCACAACTGTGTTATGGTGAATCTAGAGCATAACAGAACACCAGAGCAGCATACAACTTAGCTCCCTTCACACCTGACTTCCACTCCAAGTATAATGTGATCAACTTATGAAATGCACTTGCAGGTATAATATTGGAGGCAAAAACCCTGGACTTATTTAAGAAATAAAATCTATGCTGACACTCCAGCGTAGTACTGAGGGAGTGCTATACTGTCTGAGGTGCCGTCGTTCAGACTGGATTTAACCGAGGCCCCATCTGCCTGCTCGGGTGGATGTAAAAAGTCTCTTGAATAGTCTTTGAAGAAGAGCAGGAGAGTTATCCCTGGTGTTTTGGCCAATATTTATCTCTCAATCAACATCACAAAAAACAGATTATCTGGTCATTATCATATTGCTGTTTGTGGGAGTTTACTATGTGCAAATTGGCTGCTGTGTTTCCTACATGATAACAGTAACTACACTTCAAAAAATATTTAATTATTGGCTGTAAAGTGTTTTGAGACATCCGGTGGTCATGCAAGGTGCTATATAAATGCAACTCTTTCTTTTAAATATTTCGGTACATGAGAGGAGTGGGTCCTGAAAGGGTCTTTCTGGATAGATAGATAGCTAAGATACCTTGAATGGTCTTTGTCATATACTGTATATTTGTTTGTGGCATCCACATCTTCCAGCAAATGCCCAAGTCATGCAAGCAGGAACCTTGACTGATTTTTCATCTTCCTGGCCCAGGGATGCTAAAGGTAATTGTAGCACAAATATTGTTGCCTTGGCTAAGATAAGCTATCTCAGCACAGGAAAGGCATCAAAAGTGGGACCGTCCTGGTCTGTGTGGCTCACTTGCACTGTCTTTACCAACTAGGGTTAAAAAGCACCAGAAACTTCAGCAAAACGGTATTCTGCTATTCTTTTTGACTGGTTTGGTTCAGTTTAGCTCCATCTGAAATTTTAATACTTTGCATTTCAGTCATAATGTTACATAATGATTTTTTGAAATGAGAAATAGAAACTAAACACACTTCATCAATTTCTACAACACCTACTACATTTTGATCATCCATCTCTTCACTATCTGACAACACCAGCCCATCTTAAACTCATTCTCATCTATAAATTTCTTTCGAAGCCAAGCATGAATAGGAATGCTGAATCTTATAATGGAACATGGAGAACATGGTATCACTTGACATTTCATTAAAGAAAGTTGAGTGTTGAACTCGTTGAGTTCCAAACCAACTTGATTATTTATGTTTGAGTACTTCATTTCAACATCCTTGATTACAACCAAGCATGTCTCCACACATGCATATTGCTTACAGGTGTACTTTAAAGTTGAAGTGCTTATTATCTTTGATGGCAGTGATGATTAGTTTTATTATTATTCTATTAAAATAGCATTTACTTTGGAAACGTAGATGCCACTTAAGCAGAAAGGTTATCAGTTCTAGATATAGTCAACCTACTTTGTATTTGCATTTACTCCTGCTGTAGGAGATTATATAGTTATCTTCAGTTGAGCAACTGAACAGTGAAAACAAAACAAGTTGAAAACATAAACAATTTAAGTACATTTTGGTTAAGGCAAAATGATGAAACAGTTTTCAACGTTCTTTCTCACACCAGGTGACCTATGATTTAACAGGAACAATTGAAAAGATCAAAGATTCACTTCCTCAAAGCATCCTTTTTGTTATGAAAGGTATGTGTTTATATTTTTATAAACCAAAAGCAATTTTCAAGCACTATATTCATGCTACCTTTATTTGTGTTAATTAACTAAGCTAGATTTTTGTTACGTCTCTGCTATCTTTTCAATATCATGAATAAAATGTAATTTAGGAAAAAGTGTTGTTTTCACTGTGCAATTATGCTGTTCTTTACAATGTTTTCATTGGGCTGCTGTTAACACTGGTCCCAGCAGGCTTTGGAAACAAGTGTTTTCTATATTAAGTTCAAAATGGCTGCCATATTCAAAGTCTTAACAAACATTTTTTTAATAGTTTTTCATGATTATATGTGCAAATAATAATATTAGGAACATCAAGCACAAGCAGTGGTGTATAGGTTCATTTTAATTTTTACATTATTATAAACCTGGTTGGTAATTGCTTCTGAAAACAAATATACTACATTTTATTACATACATACCCATGAACATAAGAACTAGGAGCAGGTGCAGGCTATTTGGCCCGTCGAGCCTACTCTGTCATTCTATAAGATCATGGCTGATCTGTTTGTGGACTCAACTCCATTTTCCTGCCTACCCCCAATACCCTTTGACTCCCTTGTTTGTCAAGAATCTGTCTACCTCTGCCTTAAAAACATTCAATGACCCTGCCTCCACCACTCTCCAGGGAAGAGAATTCCACAGACTCATGACCCTGGAGAGAAAAAAATTCTCTTCATCTCTGTCATAAATGGGAGATCCCTTAGTTTTAGTCTCTCCCACAAGGGGAAATATCCTTTCAAAATCCACTCTGTCAAGTCCCCTTAGGATCTTATATGTTTCAATAAGATCACCTCTCATTCCTCTAAACTCCAATGAATACAGATCCAACCTATCTAACCTTTCCTCATAAGATAACCCTCTCATCCCAGGAATCAGTCAAGTGAACCTTCTCTGAACTGCTTCCAAAGCAATGATATCCTTTCTTAAGTAAGGAGACCAAAACTGTACACAACACTCTAGATGTCGTCTCACCAATGCCCTGTACACTATAGCAAAACATCTCCACTTTTATATTCCATTCCCCTTGCAATAAACAACAATATTGCATTTGCCTTCTTAATCACTTTCTGTAGCTGCATACTAACTTCTTGTGTTTCGTGTACCAGGACACCCAGATCCCTCTGCATCTCAGAGTTCTGCAATCTCCCTCCATTTAAATAATGTGTTGCTTTTCTATTTTTCCAGCCAAAGTGGACAGGTTCACACTTTCCTACATGATACTCCATTTGCCAAAACTTTGCCGACTCACTTAAATTATCTATATCCCTTTGCAGACACTCTTTATGTCCTCTTCACAACTTACTTTTCTACCTATCTTTGTGTCATCAGCAAATTTAGCAACCATACATTCTGTCCCTTCATCCAAATCATTGATATAGATTGGAAATAGTTGAGGCCCCAGCACTGAACCCTGTTGCACTCCACTAGTTACAGCTTGCCAACCTGAAAACAACCCATTTATGCTACTCTCTGTTTTCTGTTAGCTAACCAATCCTTTATCCATGTTAATATGTTACCGCCTATACCATAGGCTCTTATTTTGCTTAATAACCTTCGATGTGGCACCTTCTCAAATGACTTCTGGAAATCCAAGTACACCACATCCGCAGGTTCCCCTTTATCCACATGTTTGTTACTTCCTCAAAGAACTCTAATAAATTAGTCAAACATGATTTCCCTTTCACAAAACTATGTTGACTCTGCCTGATTACATTGATATTTTCTGAATGACCTGCTATAACCTCCTTAATAATAGATTTCAGCATTTTTCCTATGACAGATGTTAAGCTAACTGGCCTGTAGTTTCCTACTTTCTGTCTTCCTCCTTTCTTGAATAGCAGAGTTACATTTGCTATTTTCCAATCTGACGGGACCTATGCAGAATCTAGGGAATTTTGGAAAATTAAAACTAATACATCCACTATCTTAGCAGCCACTTCTTTTAAGACTTTAGGATGAAGTCCATCAGGACCTGGGGATCGATGTTCCTCCGTCTAGATAGCAAGCCTACCAACAGCATCACTGGCTTGGACTTCTGAATTGCTGGATGTCACCTTTGCCTCAGCTCCTTCATCTGGTTCATCTGCTGCTGTGTCTTTGTCACCTTGATACTTTTTAATGCATGAAAAATTTCTGTCATACAGTACTCCTTTTGGCAACTGCACAGTCACACTGTTTTCCTTCTTGGCAATAACCATGTACGGCTTGGGATAATGTGGTATATCAATCTTACCCAGACTCTCCTGTCTCAGCAATACTTCATCACCTGGCATCAAATCAGACTGTTTAGCTCTCCTTCTGTGATCTGCATAAAACTTTGCAGCACCCTTTTTCTCAGCATCCTGATCTTGAACCTCCTGATCAACTCTAATGTCCCTCAGCTCTGGTATCTTGGATTGTATTTCTCATCTAAACAACAACTCAGCTGGGGTCTTCCCCGCCGTTGTGTATGTAGTTACTCTATACATGGCCACCAATGACCAGAACATCTCCTTCCAGTCTTTACCCTCAGCCTGAGCAATTCCCATCCATTTTTCTAAGGATTGGTTTTGTCTTTCCACTTCCCCATTTGCCTGTGGCCATTTAGGTATTACTCTGTGATGGTGAATACCTGTGACTTGCGTGTAATCTGCAAAGGTCTGTGAAATGAATTGTGGCCCATTGAATACAAAGTGACTGCTAAACCATGCCTTGCAAATATTTCAGTCAATGCAAACACTATTTTCTCTGCCATTGTAGACTTCATTAAAACATACTCATAATAACGGCTGTAATAGTCAATCACCACTAGTTTGGACTCTCCTGATGGAAGTGGACCTAAGAAGTCAACTGCTACATCCTCCCATGGTCCAGCCAGTAACAGTGTACTGTGTACTGGTTCTGGTGGATTTGGTCTACTGACAAGTTGACATCCATGATATGTTTTAACAAACTGCTCCACATCTTTCTCCAACCACTCCCATGTGACCCTCATGAGCTAGCATCACCAGTCTAGGCCTAAGCTTTTCTGGCACTACATGTCTGTTATGTCTGAGAATATACTTCCGAATTGTGCATAGTTAATCTCGTCTATCAATGTATGTCCTGAATGGGATTTTCTCCCAGTTTCCAGTTTGGATTCTCTGTCTGATGTCATTCAATTCTGGATCTTTGTCTGACTCTCTTTCAATCTCTCTAGTTGTCATTGCTCTCGGTGTAGCATGAACTGCCAAAACTGCACGAATGATTCAGCTACCTCCTCTAGTGAAGATCTATGTGTTTGTTCTTCAACTGGCTCTATGATGTCTTGATCAACCAGTTCCTTGATCTTTGCCTCAACTTTCCCTCTCAGACCAAAAGATGTCCTACGTACAGGCTGAGCTACAGGTTTCACGTTCTTGTCAATGGTTAATCTCACTTGGCGGTTGTGCAACTTCCCAATTCCTTGAAACACTGGTCCAAACTCCTCTCAGAGCTCTGCATTGGATTTCACAGAATTCAGTTTCAATCCAATGTGTAGCATCCTCAAGGCATGGCCAGTTTCTGTACTCAGAAAAGGCTCACCATCTTCTTCAATCACTGCAAATTCTGCCTCCACACTCCAATTCCCAGCTCTCACACTCTCAGTGAAACATCCAACAGTTTGAAGTTGGGCTTCAGATGTGTAAGGATAAAGCTTTTTGACATATTTTCGAGATGTGCACTTTATTCCTTTTGTCTTCAGTTCCTCCTACAGTGCTCTGCTGATGACAATACAGTAACTGCCTGAATCTACAATAATGCTCACTTCAACACCCCCAACAATCACTGGAACTTTCTCATGGTTGCTTCCATTGAGAGAGAACATGTATCCACGACTGCTATTCGTGTCCTCACTCTTCTTCAACTTGTCTCACAGTTGTACTACTTTCATCTCTCTTTCCTTTACATGGTTTGCCAGGCTTCCCACTCTGTTCAGCTTTGCTTCTGCACTTGTTAGCAAAATGGTCTCTGCCCCTACATTTTCAGCATATCTTCCCCTTGGCAGGGCAGCAATCATCTTTTCCATAGTGCCCCAAGTTACCACACCTGAAACACTCTTTCACAGACTTTTGCTATTTATATTTACGTGTACCTGGATTCTGTTGTGTCACTTAATTAACCTCAGGTTTTGTCGTGCCGATGGAAGAAATGGGACCAAGTTTCATGCTGTGAACTTGTCCATCCATTGCTTCCAATGCAGCTGATATCTTCAAAGTGTCATCCAATGTTAAGTCACCTCCTCTTTCCAGCAGCCTATGCCTGAACTTATCTGACCTGCAATGTTGGACCACCTGATCCATTATCTGGTTATTCAAATCCATCACAACATAATTGTATCCATCCGACACCTGCCTCAAACGAGTCACAAATTGGGCTGAAGGGTCACTGACCTGAAACGTTAACGTTGCTTCTCTCTCCACAGATGCTGCCAGACCTGCTGAGTATTTCCAGCAATTCTTGTTTTTATCACAAATTGAACTACTGTTTCCCCCTCTTTTTGTCTCATTTGATGGAAAACATGTCTTTGGAATGTGGCATTTGGTGTTACCACATAATGATTCTTCAAAGCTTTCACTGCACATTCATAATCTGCCTTTTCTCCCATGTCAGGCAACGTCTTGAAAGTCTCCCTCAGCGACGCACCCACATTGAACAACAATAAGGCTGTGCTTTCTGCACCTCCGTCAGCCTGTCCAAAAACACAGCGACTGTCAGCATACAATTCAAACTCCTCTAGCCACACTTTCCATTTCACACTGATGATACTGGATCAAACAGCTCAATTCTCCAGACTGCAGACATATCAGCTCCAATAAATGCCATGATACAATCCTAAATAGGGGCGGCACAGTGGCGCAGTGGTTAGCACCGCAGCCTCACAGCTCCAGCGACCCGGGTTCAATTCTGGGTACCGCCTGTGTGGAGTTTGCAAGTTCTCCCTGTGTCTGCGTGGGTTTCCTCCGGGTGCTCCGGTTTCCTCCCACATCCCAAAGACTTGCAGGTTGCTAGGTTAATTGGCCATTATAAATTGCCCCTAGTATAGGTAGGTGGTAGGGAAATATAGGGACAGGTGGGGATGTGGTAGGAATGTAGGATTAGTATAGATGGGTGGTTGATGGTCGGCACAGACTCGGTGGGCCGAAGGGCCTGTTTCAGTGCTGTATCTCTAAAAAAAACTGAAAAAACTAAATATCTCCAAATTTGCCTTTGTATTATGGCTTTATAACCTTGTTGCCAATGTCACATCTCACTCTGAGGAATCACACTTGACATCACAGATTTAACTTTAACAAAGATAAACTTTATGAAACACTTCTGTTCACTCCAGCAGCATATGCATTACAATAACCCCAGGTCAGGTGTTTTCCCCAAAACACTGAGTTACTTTAAGTTTCACTTCTAAGTACCATATAGTTTCTAATACTCAAGACCACACATACAATCATGACAGACTCCTTCAAGAATCAGCTGGATGCTGCAAAGGGGAAACAGTAGAGTTGGTCTTGTGCAAGCATGAGTTGGAACATACCTTGTGATCTTCATTTTTAAAACAACTTTCTGCATTGAGTCAAACTGCCTCTGTTTGTTTACCTATCTCTCTCTCTCTCATTTTAGAATTATAGAAATACATCATTTTTTTTTATTCTTTCAGGGGATGTGGGTGTCGCTGGTTAGGCCAGTATTTATTGCTCATCCCTAATTGCCCTTGAGAAGGTGGTGGTGAGCTGCCTTCTTGAACTGCTGCAGTCCAATTGGTGTAGATACACCCTCAATGCTGCTAGGAAAGGAGTTCCAGGATTTTGACCCAGCGACTGTGAAGGAACGATGATATAGTTCCATGTCAGGATGGTGTGTGGCTTGGAGGGGAATCTGCAGGTGGTGGTGTTCCCATGAATCTGCTGCCCTTGTCCTTCTAAGTGGTAGATGGCTCGGGTTTGGAAGGTACTGTCGAGGGAGACTTGGTGAGTTGCTGCAGTGCATATTGTAGATGGTACACATTGCTGCCACTGTGTGTCGGTGGTGAAGGGAGTGAATGTTGAACATGGTGGATGGGGTGCTAGTCAAGTGGGCTGCTTTGTCCTGGATGGTGTTGAGCTTCTTGAGTGTTGTTGGAGCTGCACCCATCCAAGCAAGTGGAGAGTATTTCATCACACTCCTGACTTGTGCCTTGTAAATGCTGGACAAGCTTTGGGGAGTCAGGAAGTGAGTTACCTGCCGCAGAATTCCCAGCCTCTGACCTGCTCTTGTAGCCACAGCATTTATGTGGCTGGTCCAGTTCAGTTTCTGGTTAATGGTAACCCTCAGGATGTTGATAGTGGAGGATTTAGCAATGTTAATGATTGAATATCAAGGGGAGATGGTTTGATTCTCTCTTATTGGAGATGGTCATTGCCTGGCACTTGTGTGGTGCGAATATAACTTGCCACTTATCAGCCCAAGCCTAAAAGGTCTTGCTACATCTGGACACGGACTGCTTCAACATCTGAGGAGTCGCGAATGGTGCTGAACATTGTGAAATCATCAACGAACATCCCCATTTTTGACCTTATGTTGGAGGAAGGTCATTGATGAAGCAGCTGAAGACAGTTGGGCCTGAGGAATTCCTGCAGTGATGTCCTGGGACTGAGAAGATTGACCTCCAACAACCACAACCATCTTCCTTTGTGCTAGGTATGGCTCCAACCAGTGGAGAGTTTTCACCCTGATTCCCACTGACTCCAGTTTTGCTGAGGCTCCTTGATGCAACACTCGCTCAAATGCTGCCTTGATGCCAAGGGTATTCACTCTCCCCTCATATCTGGAGTACAGCCCTTTTGTCCATGTTTGGACCAAGGCTGTAATGAGGTCAGGAGTTGAGTGGCCTTGGCAGAATCCAACTGAGCATCAGTGCGCAGGTTATTGATGGGTAATTGCCTCTTGCTAGCACTGTCGATGACACGAACATACAAACATATGAATTAGGAGCAGGAGTAGGCCACTCGACCCCTTGAGCCTGCTCCGCCATTCACTAAGTTCATGGCTGAACTGATTACTCCACATTTCCACCTACCTCTAATAACCTTCCACCCCCTTGCATATCAAGAATCTATCTACCTCTGCCTTAAAAATATTCAAAGACTCTGCTTCCACTGCCTTTTGAGGAAGAAAATTCCAAAGACTCACGACCCTCTGAGAGAGAAAAATGTCCCCTCGTCTCTGTCTTAAATGGGCGACCCCTTATTTTTAAACAATGACCCCTAGTTCCAGATTCTCCCACAAGGGGACACCTTCCATCACTTTGCTGATGATCATGAAGCACCACATTTATTTCCACATGAGCCACTGAGTCTAATCCCATTCTGTTTCTCCTTTTAATATTCCTCTTATTGGTGTGATAAACTATGTTATTCTCACACTGGAGCTTCATGTTGCATCTAATAATGCTATACCTGATTTGAAAGTGCTCAATACTGACACTCTAGCCCCAATTTTCACTTCCCTCGGCAGCATCTCGGCAGATGACAATTAAAATGAGGCCAGTCCTACTCCCATTCTGCCAAGTCCCAGTCTTAACCTGCCCTTTTGAGCAGGCAAGTGGAACATCCTCAGGAAGGCAGCAGGGCCATTCTTTAAATATTCAATTCAGGTCATACATACAGACGAACATACATATGAATTAGGAGCGTAAATAGGCCACTTGGCCCTTGAGCCTGCTCTGCCATTCAACAAGATCATGGCTGATCTGATTGTGGCCTCAACTCCAGATTCCTGCCTTCCCCCAATAACCTTTCACCCCCTTGCTTATCAAGAATCTATCTGCCTCTGCCTTAAAAATATTCAAAGACTCTGTTTCAACTGCCTTTTGAGGAAGAGAATTCCAAAGACTCACGACCCTCTGAGAGAAAAAATTTCTCTTCATCTCTGTCTAAAATGGGTGGCCCGTTATTTTTAAAAAGTGACCCCTAGTTCTAGATTCTGCCACAGGAGGAAACACCCTTTCCACATCCGCCCTGTCAAAACCTCTCAGAATCTAATATGTTTCAATCAAGTTGCCGCTTACTCTTCTAAACTCCAGCGGATGCAAGCCTAGCCTGTCCAACCTTTCTCATAAGACAACCCGCCCATTCCAGGTGTTAGTCTACTAAACTGATGATGTCATCTTTTTGCATTGAAACTTGAACATTTCCAGGTGAAGTTTGAATGAATAATGTAGTATCACTGCGTTACCATTTGCATCATTGCACTCTCCTATGTGAACAAATCAGAAAATTCATACTTTTCCATATTTTCCACTGTACATATGAAATGACGCACAATGCTCTTCATGTCTTGTGATGTAATTTCCTCAACTGTGTGATCACCTGTGACCTTCATGCCTCCAATAGCTCTCAGGCCTGTGAAACCCTAAGCTTTTCATGCAAAGTTCCCTTTTCGCCCAACTCACCTTTCTCCAAACCTTCTTTAGATTCCACCTGCCAAATGGTTGACATGTATGTCAGTCACTTAATGTATCATGTGTAAACTAGGAGGAAATGGAGGTGTAGTGGTAATGTTTTGAAACTAATAATTAAGAGACCTAGACAAGGCTCTGGGAACATGGGTTCAAATCCCATCATGGTAGGTGATGAAACTTAATAAATTCAGTTTTTTAATTACTGAGCTTGTCTCAGTAATTATGCCTGAAACTATCATTGATTGTTATAAAAACCCATCTGGTTCACTTCCTTCTTTTAAGGAAGGAAATCTGCTATTCTGACCTGGAACTTGCTGCCCTCAAGGTTGGTGGAAGTAGAGACTTCAAGAGGAAGTTGGATGGCCACTTGAGGGAAATAGACTTGCAGGGCTACAGGGATCAAGTGGGGGAGCTGACTGGATTTGTCTGTGGTGAGCTGGTATGGACTCGATGGGCCAAATGGCCACCTTCTCTGCAGTAAATGACTCTGACCCCAGACCCACAGAAATGTGGTTGACTTTTAACTGCCTTCTGAAATGGCCTAGCAAGTCACTCAGTTGTCAAGGGCAATTAGGGATGGGCAACAAATGTTGGCCTTACCCACATCCCATGAATGCGTCAAAAAAAGATTGACAGGGTACCTCTGCACTGTTACTTCAATCTCTACAGAACTTTTTTTTCCTTTAAACCATTGTCATTACTTTAGAATTCTTCCAGGTTGTTTCTTGCATTTCTTTGTTGCATTTTGTTTGTTGCCTTCCTGTCTATGTTTTACTCTGAGTCACTGAACCTACTTGACTTTTCCCCTGCTCTCTTTTTCTGTCAAGTCTCTAATTATGGTACTTCATTCTGCAGTCATCAGAATGGAATCTGCTTTGTTTCCACAGTGGTTGCTTATACTGTCAACTCCACACTAGTCTCTGGTCAGACTAGGAAGAGCATGCATGACTGCATACAATTCATTTTTTATTTAGTTAAGTTGCTCTTTTTTAACATGAGAAAGGTTTTCAAACAACTTGTGAAAGGTTCCCAGGCAGTCCCTTCCTAATCTCACTTTGTACAAATTAGTTATACGCAATCATGAGCAGTGGGACACTACCTGCTTGAAATGGTCCAAGGCACTTTCCAGTATTTAATCTGGGCAAATTTGCTCCCAGGACATAATGGATCAGATGGAAAAACTGCAATGGAAGAGAGAGCATCAGATGTCATGGATCCTGTATGAGAAATGACATAGGAAAGAATAGGATGGAGGTCTTGTAGGGTGAGTTTGAGGAATTGGGTACTGGATTAAGGGACAAAATCTCAGAGTACCAGGTGCTGAGCTGAGAAAAGCAACAATACTTGAGAAGCAGTGGAGAAAGGAAAATTCCTAAAGAGATTGAGATGAGTTCTGGGGCAAGGGAAGTGGCTTGAATGCCATTGGGTTCAGTCAAATTGGTTTGGTACCAATCTCTTTGCAGGGTGAGTACTTAGAGAAAGTGGGGAGAATTTAAATTGGACGTGCTTCAGGATCATTGCTAGGACCATGATTGTTTACACTGTTAATAAATAAGTTAGAATTGGAATAGCAATCAAGCTATCAAGGTTTCCGAATGATCAAAGCCTATTGTGTGGGTAAGGGGAATTCTGCAAATGAAATGGAACAAGCCAAGTTACAGAGTTTCTCATTATTATCAGTTTAGCTCCTTAGCCATCGATTGTCTCAGTGCCAATTTCTTTCAACATTTATGACTAGATGTTGCTTTAAAAACCACAATTTTAAAGCAAATCTTATATTAAATCCTTTCTGTGGAAAATCAGTCAAAAAAAATCTCAAAATGTGACAAAGGTGTTTTAGGTTCACTGTGCCATTTAGTGGCCAGGTAATAGGGATGGAATAATTGGCCTAAGCTTCAACAGGCTTTTTGCTTACAGTAGGTTATTTAGTCAAATCAGACATTCATACCCATCCACTCCCAGTAGACTGATACTGGATCGCAATCAGGTGTGGAAAAACTTTCCGACTTTCTCCTATCCAACTCAGGTGATGTACAGCATTCCCAACTGCTATCAGCCAAACCAATATGGACCCGGGACCTTACTGATCTGTAATAGGACTTGACAGGGTAGATGCAGGAAGGATGTTCCCAATGGTGGGTGAGTCCAGAACCAGGGGTCATAGTCTAAGGATACGGGGTAAACCTTTCAGGACTGAGATGAGGAGAAATTTCTTCACCCAGAGAGTGGTGAGCCTATGGAATTCGCTATCACAGAAAGCAGTTGAGGCCAAAACATTGTATGTTTTCAAGAAGGAGTTAGATATATCTCTCGGGTCTAAAGGGATCAAAGGGTATGGGGAGAAAGTGGGAACAGGTTACTGAGTTGGATGATCAGCCGTGATCATAATGAATGGTGGAGCAGGCTCAAAGGGCCGAATGGCCTATTCCTTCTCCTATTTTCTATGTTCCTATGTTTCTACTATGGGTATGGAGTCAAATATCGGCCAGATTGGCAGATTTCCTTCCCTAAAGCACATCAGTGAACCAAATGGATTCTTATGACTGTCTAATAATGTCATGGTCACCATTACGGATACTAGTTTTTTTTTATTCCAGGTTTATTTAATTAATTGAATTTAAATTCCCTACTTCCATAATTGGATACTAATCCTTTATAAAATATTGGTTAGGACCCACCAGGATTCTTGGCACCACACTTTAGGAAGGACGTAAAGGCATTCGAGAAGGTGCAGATGAGATTTACTAGAATGGTGCCAGGGACAAAAGACTTCAGTTACTTGGAGAGACTGGAGAAACTGGGTTTGTTCTCTTTAGAGCAGAGAAGGCTAAGGGAAGATTTGATAGAGATGTTCAAATTCATGAAGATTTTCATGGAGTAAGTAAGGTGAAACTGTTTCCCGTGGCAGAAATGTTGTTAACCAGAGGATACAGATTGAAGGTAATTTATGAAAGAACCAGAGGTAACCTGAGGGAGGTTTTTAAGCAGCATCTTAAGATTATGTCGGTTTAATCGGCTTATTATGGAAATCAGAGCTTATTTCAAGGAACTGAACTGAAAATGCAGCTTATAAATGACATTAGTTTTAGAATAGCTTGAAAAGCATTTTATTGATAATACTCTTTTCTTATTGAATTTGCAGCCAGTGAAAATGTCGTTATTCACCAATTCTTTCAGGCAAAATTGACTCAGACTGGTTCTGTTATTCCCCCACAACATTGCCTGAGCCTTAGAGGGTCCAAAGCAGTGATGTTGTCTCAGAAAATGCATTCTACTTCTCGAACCAAAGGACCAAAGAAGTTTCTGGATATCAATAGCAAGGTATTGGCGAGTCAACGTTCAACTAATTCAGATGAAGGAAAATGGTTTGATGGGAAACAATACTTTTCAGAATGCATTTTTCTCAATTGGACAATAAGAAATGAGTGAAATCAAATGAGAATTTTTAAAAATATTTTTCAGATCAGCAAAATTAACTTTAGAAATTGACTTTAATTTGAATTTCATTTTTATTAGAAATTCACAAAATTGTACTAATTACTATATAATATTTTTGCATTAGTTGTTGTCTGGGGAACCCTAGATGAAGATCTTCATTTATTTAATTTTGCTTGCAGAATAAAGCATGTACTTAGTAAAGTGCCCTTCTAATTCATGAATAATTTACCAATCTACTGTGTGTGCCTCTTCTTCCACCTTTCGTGCAACCTGGCAGTGGAATGGTAAATGAATGAAAACAATTCTCAGTGAGCATTGTTAAAGTAGCAAATTAAATCTGATGACCCTTTGCAAGCTATTATCTATCCCCCATTGTAATCAACATGACAGGTTTAACAATTGAGGAGCAGGGTTTAATTTAGATTATCTTGCAAACATCCAAGTTGCAACAGTCAGATTTCCTGGAGTTTGTGCTTGATCTTTGCTTATGATTTTGGTTCTGAGTTTGGCTTCCCCTTTTCCTGCCAGTTGTTGTACAATGAATGACCATGAGAGAATGGGACAGACAGAATGAGGCATTGAGATGGGAATGATTGAAATAGACTGAAGGAGACAGAATGAACAAGAAGGCAGAGAAACAACATAGGAGGTAAAGTGATTTAGCAGGCTGGATGAAATCAGCTTAAAAAATGGGAAAATGAGCAGAAAGAAGTTTGATAAGGTGCCACACAACTGATCTATGGCAATAGCACATGAGATATAGTCACAGGGATAGAAAATAGTTGAAATGAAGAAAGCAAAGCATAACAGTAAATGGAAGTTTCCCAGACTGTTAAAATGAGGTGAGGAGTCTTTCACAATGGTCTTTGTTGAGACTGTTCTTATTGCTCTTACTTACTATATAGATAAATAATATGGGCTGAATTTTATAAGCCCACCACCGAAATCAACGGCAGGCGAATAAAATGGCGTGCCCGCCCATGCGACTCTTTTAAATAGCCGGGGCAGGCTGCCCTCCCCCCACACTACCCGATCACGTGGAGTGGGCGGGCTGTCCGTCCCTGGCAATGGCGTCAGCAGCCTGTGCGCAGGCGCTGACGCCATTTTTAAAGGACAGTCAGGCCTACCGGGAAATTTAAGTATTTAAAGTTAAAAAGAATTTAAGAAATACATCTCTTTTGCCCCTCTCCCACCCCCACAATAACAATTAAATTCATTATTTGTCCTTTCCTCCCAATACACTGACCTTTACCATTTGACCTTCCCCCCCCCCCCAACAAATTGCACAACCGTTCACCTACAACCCTTCCCACCATCCTCTGCACCCATGACTCTAAATTGACTCCTTCCCCCCACTCCCGCACTGATAAACTTACCTCCCCCCCGCTAGCCCACAAGTGTTCTGCCTTGTGCTGGCCGCCAGGGTGAAGATTGCTGTGGGACATCAGGAGGCGATGTGATGTTAATTAATTCAGGTATTTTAATTTATTTAAATATTTAGATTGCGCTCCCGTCACCGAGTGCGGAGGGGCTGCCATGAGGCCTCACCGCTACCGGTAATAAGGGGCTGGGCCATGCCGGTGCCGAGGTCTGTGATGGGCCTCCTCTGGCGCCATCTTCAGGCCCCCCTTGCCAAGGATCCCAGCGTCAAGAGCTCCTTAAAATCCAGCGCAATATATTTAAGAATTGGGAACAATATTGAAATTTTATGATGGCACCAAGTTAGGAGGAATGGCAAATAGTTACAAAAACTGCAAAAGACATCAAGACATAAATAATCATTCCAGGTGAGCAGCTAGGGGAAAATGTAGGTCAATTAGGGAAATGTGAAGCAATGTACTTTGTAAGTAAGTAAAGTGAAAGGAAGTATACTTTAAATAGCAATATTTTAAATGGATTAGAGGAAGGATATAAAAGTGTTCGAAAATGTGTAGTATTTTTCACTAGGATGTTACCAAGGATGAGGGGCTACAGTTATGAAGACAGACTTGGCAAATTAGTTTTCTTTTAACCAGAGCTGAGATAGTTGATGAGTGACTGTTAGGGGTATTCAAGAGTATCAGGGTAGGTAGCTCATATGGAAAAAAAAACACTGGTGCAGACCTGACAAGCTGAATGTCATGTTTCTGTGTTATAAGGATCACAACATTCATACAAACAAAGGAAGACGTATTTACATAGTGCCTGTCCTGAGGTCCCAAAGCACTTTACAACTAATTCAGTATTTTTGAAGAGTGGTCAGTGTAGTAATTGTCATGCTCATGAAAGGAACAGTTATGAGCTAAAGTGAATTGGAGCAATTATGAACTGTAAAAATGATCTGGTGAATTAAACTCCAAGAAATGGACACACTTTTGCAGCAGACAAGATGGAATAAGAAGTCAGGTGACCTGTCCTGTACCACAAATATACATAGGGACTGTTGCAAAATAAACCCCATCATTAAGTCTGGACTAGTCCTGGGGAAGGCACATTAAAATGCTAAACAGCCTATTTAATGCTAAATGGCTCCTATCTCCAAGAAGTGGGTTGACAAAAGCCTTCACAAACGGGGAGACTCTGGATTTAAAGCCAAGATAATAGGTGGGACATGACACCATTTTATCAAGTTAAGCCACATTCAAACTCCATTGTGTAACAATGGCCCCACCTTCAAAGACATTGTACAAACACATCAGGGGAGAGCATCTATAGTCAGCTGACCAAAACAAAACCTGATAAGGCTTTTTCTTAAAAAGAGAGACTTCTCTGAAAGACAGATTAGAAAGCCAGCCAGCCAGGAAGATGAGAAATCCATTCCAGTCAAGCAGCTGACCCTGCCTGCAACATCTTTAAACCACAGAGGCAGAAACTGCAAGGGGACCTTGAAAACACCTCACCTGAGAAATCTTAACAGGATTCTCACCACTGACTTTGACTGAATCTTAACCAAAGGAGTCTGCAATATGTCAGTAAGCCAAGAAAAGGAACATCAGGCCTGCACTGTTGTTTAAAAAATCCTCCCAGAAAGCCAAGAAGGTTTAAAAGTGAACTCTTTTTACAAAAGTCAGACTTAAATGCATGCTATCCTCTAATCTCTATCTCTTCTTGTGTGTGTGCATGTGTGAGTGGGTGAGTTTGTGAATATTTTTCAGGTATTATTTAACAAATAATTTATCTTTCTTATAATTCCACGAGAAAACATGTCATTTGTCTGTCTATTTGACCTCTAAAACACTCAGGGACTAAAACAATGAATTTTCAATGCCTGAAAGAGATAGGGGGCTGAATTTTAGTAGCGCACCGTAAATTGTGGCAGCGCACTTTGAAGTCAGCAGCCCACCCATGCGGAGAGGCCACCGCAGAGCTCCTGCGATATTTTGAGCAGGAGCTCATTAGATGGAGGTGGTGGCCACTCCGTCCCAGGCAATGGCGTCCGGCGCCACAGCACAGGTGCCGGCGCCATTTTTAAAGGGCATGGGGCGGAGCGGCTGCCACCTCTACATCTGAGCTCCCACTCAAAATATCGCAGGAGCTGTGCGTTCTCCCCGCCACACTCCCGACCTGAAAATTTCACTCCTCCCCACCAGTGTCACGCCCCAGAACTCCAAATGGAGTTCCGAAGGCGCAGGAGTTGTGGCCGGCGGCCGGAATATTGGTGTGGGATGGCTGCCGGGACAAGCTAAGTTAATTTGAATGTTTTTAAATTAATTTCAATATTAAAATGAAGGCCCCGCCTGCAGCAAGGGGCTGCACAGAGGCCTCACTGCCGCCGGTAAAATGCGGCGGGGCCTTCCCAGCGTTGACGGTCGTAGTGGGCCTCTCCCAGAAGAATTTTCCGCCCCCCCCCCCGCCATAAGCCCATCATCGAAGGGCTAGTAAAATTCAGCCCCTGGACTTTTGCTATTTTAATTTTAGTTTTGTTAAAAAAAACATTTTTATTATTTTTACCTTCATCAAAACCTAATCCAGGCTTAGTACCAAATGGGTTTTTTTCCCAGTTCTTAAAGCAATAATTTTGGATGATGTTATTCAACATATTGATATCTAAAACCATCCCCAGTACAAAATTGTGCAAATGCAGGTGATAGGAATGGTGGTAACTAGTAGCCACAAAGAATAATTTACTGCCCCTGTAAAAAAAAATCTTCCTCTCTTATGTTTCTGTTCTTTCAACATTTTCTCATTGTCAATGTGAGTACATTTTTTCACAGATCCAGTTAATAAAGGAGGGGTTATTGGGCTTATGCTGTTGACTCTGTTGACTCTTCAATTGCAGTAGAAGGGAAGGGATAGGTCACAAATCAGGGCCAATGAATTGCTCAGCAGATTTAAAGTAGGCTATTACAACCAGGTGAGAAAGGTATCTTGGGACCCCTCTCAGCCTTCACCTGGTCTTACCGTAACAGGATTTAATTTTAAACACTCAGTGCTGAGTTACCTATCTCCACTGGGTTGAAAGTAGGGACAATGTAGTCAGCCTCAGGGCTGTGGGTCAGAAAAGAAATGATAACCTGGGCATCAGCTAACACCCACTGTATGCTTGGGGGTATGAAATGGGGTGAGACACTGGCCTGACATTCATCACCTCTGCAGTTCAACAGCCTGTCAAGACATACTTGTTACTAATGGCCACTTGGGCAAACTGTTGAATTTGTACCCCAGCAAGGAGTCGATGCCTTCAGGAAAAGAGGGAAGTTTAGGAAGTTGGCTGAGAAAAGTGCTGAGGAATAAGACCTTTCTTTCATGGGGCTGGGGGTAATTTTCTGCTTTACACTGCAGCAATGTCTTCTCCATGAAAGTAGTATATATCAAAATAATACTAGCATGTTGACCATCATTCTCCAACTATTAAAATGAATGGACAAAAACTGTGGGCATTATGCTTATGATTTTTCTGTAGGCCTAGCACCCCAATTGTAATGCAAACTCTGAAAACCAGTCCTCCTGTTTGTATCGAAAAAAGTAAGCTCTGCTAAGTAGTGGTTTGCTCTCTCAACATAAGTTCATACAACTAAAATTAGAAGAAGCATATTGTGAAGCTTGAGGAACAGCACCTCATCTTTCTAGTTAGGTGCTTTACAACCTTCTGGACTGAACATTGAGTTCAACAATTTGCGATCATAACCATTGCTCCCACTTTTCTGGACAGCAGGTACTGGCAATAATTCTGATGTTGCTTTTCCCGCTCCACTACACACATCCTTTGTTTTTCTACCTATCTCATTACCATCCCCTTTTGCCTTGCACCATCCTCCCTTTTGTCATTTAATCTCTCCTGCCTTCCACCCTATCACAGACCTTCCTTTTTGTTCTTTCCTGCCCTCCCCACTTTCTGTACTTGCATAAAAAATGTTAAACCACTTTTTCCAGTTCTGACAAAAGGTCATCGACCTGAAACTGAATCAAAGGCGGAAACTTACCGCCTTTGAAAATATTCTTCCATTGGTGACAAATACAGGTCCTGCCACTTCTGGGTGCCCAATCGGAGAGCCTGCAGCTTTGGAAGGCTGGCTGCTCCACTGGGAGCCTCAACATGGAGGTGCTCTCGGACCCATGCACCAAATTTAATAATGATAAGGGCCGAAGCTGGTAGACCCCTTGGAGCAGAAGGGAAGCCCTCCGGTGGAGACGTTTGGCCTCCGGGCATGGCCTTTCCCGCCTGCAGCCTTGTTATTGGGGTATGGGGCCTACTGCACAGATGGCCACCTGGGCTGCTGCCAGGAGGCTGTCTCCACTGAGCTGCTGGGCTTGGCAATCAGTGGGAGGCTGCTCCAACACCCTGAAGATCCCGGCGGAGTCCTCCCAGTCCACCTAAGCGTCCTCCTAATTGCTGCTTATTAGCTACCTCCCACTGCTGGGTGAGTAGCCATTGCTGGTAGGACCCCACCTGCAGCAAGATCACTTGGAGACAGGAACGCATCTGACCACCAACCTGATGGACTTTTCTGATTTCCCTCCTGGTACCACCTCCAAACCTGCTTCCACAGGTCTCATAAGATTCCGCCCTCTAACTCTGTCTCTGTCTCTCCACAGATGCTGCCTGACTGTTTTTTATTTCAGCTTTCCAGCATCCACAGTATTTTATTTTTGAAGAAGACCTTAAGTAGCTGAATTGTCTATCAGACTAACTAATTCCCCTGCTTTACAATTGTATTACTTTTCCTTTCCCTCAGTTTTTGAAAAAGAGAGCAGCAACGTTCCTCCAACGTCTGGAGCGTGGTGGGCCCATAACCCTGGCTGCTCAGCTCAGGGTAAGTATTTAGGAACAGCTAACAGCAATCTTAAATGCCTGGTATAGTTACCTTACTTCTAAACATTGAACAATGAAGGCCATGCATCTGAACTAGAATCTCAGTTTCATGAACACAGGAAGATTTCTCTTGACTACATCATCTCATAAGTAATGTAAGTGACCAAGGATAGAATAAGATAATTGTCATTTCTGAACACACAGTTCAGTTTTATGTGACTGTTGTTCATTATGAACAGTGACCATGTAATTTCTAGTTTGAGAACATTGCAGGAGTGCAAATTAACTTTCTTGCTATGTCAAATAATAAGAATGGAACTATTCAGAAAGATGGATAATGAGATAAGTGCTAAAAAAAAAACTTTTTAGAGACCTAAATATAGAAAGAATACTAAATCCTGTACTTCTGTTCTCTCTAGAGTTCAATTAGTGAGGTAATGGGAAAGCTCCAGAATTCAAGTCCTCACTTTGTACACTGCATCAAACCCAACACATCCAAGCAGGCAGACATGTTTGACAACTTCTATGTGTCAGCTCAACTGCAGTACATTGGTGTATTGGAAATGGTGAAGATGATCCGCCACGGGTACCCTGTGCGGCTATCTTTCAGCGACTTCCTTGCAAGGTAGGTGCTTTGTAAAGTAACCAAGGTTCAAAAGTAATTAATATTCTGAAGCACAACCATGCCTGTAACATACAATTTACTGCTGTTTCTACTTGCTACTTGCAGTAATGTCGAGGGTTAGTTTATGTTGAGAATTAGCCATGGGGAAATACCTTTGTTGTTTTGACTTCAAGGAGAGTAGTGAAGTCTGCATTTATTGTAACCCTACTAATTATATCTGCACTGTTCATTTACCTTTTTAATCCCCAAGAAATGTGTCCAACAATGACCATCACACTGTCACTTGGATACAATGCTGAAATAAAAGACAACACAAAATAAATATTTCAAACAAAATTTATAAATTGCACATAAATGTCAACTAATCACCTTTGTGTATTTCTTTAATGCCTGTCTTCTGTGTGCCTTTGCTTGTCCTAGTGCTTCAATGCAATGCTACCCCATTGGCTGCAGCATGGCTGGTGGAAGGCTGCTGGCTTTCAGTGGGGAAGACTGTAGATAGCCTTGCAGGATGGCCTCAAGCAGCCCTGACCTGAGAAGGCCCGGCCTTGCGCTGCAACATCTTGGCATTGACGGCAGGAATCTGGGCTAGCTGGCTGAAAGGCAACAACGAGGGCCAGCTCATAGGTTTGTGCTCCATGGAGCGACTGCCACTGCCTCAGGCTTCGGGAATCCTAGTAACCAGTTGAAGGACAGATTTCTGGACTGCTGTGATACCCTGCAAACCTGAACACTGGTATCTGAAGCCATGAAGGCAGCAGTCTGAAATTGCATAGCAAAATGCTCAGCTTGCATGAGAGCAGTCTGAGCTCCATGACAACAAGCTGACCTTGCATACAGACATCTGAGCTTCCACTGCAGCGGCCAGACTTTGGTTGGCTTCTGCTTCTGCTCCAATGGAAGCTAAGACATTGACTATGAGGTGCTGCCTCATGGTTGAATCCACAAGTGTGCTAAATGGAGTTTGCCACCTCTACACTGGAAAGGATGGGGTCCAAGCTCTGCATAAAGCCCTGTGCCAAGTAGTTCACAAACTCCTCCATGCTCCTTGACATTGCATGCAGGTTTTCTGACATGCCTGCCAATGTATCAAGCATTTCATTGTGCATACACATCAGCTTTTTTCTGTAACCTGCCCCATTGAAGTGCTCATCTGAGTCCTTTGCAGTACAGTCCATGTGCAACCTTGCCTTCCAGTGAGCTGACACATGCACCACCCTTACCCCTGTCACTCAGGTCTGGTGTCTCACCACATGCAGATCTCACCGCTAAGCCATCCTCTAAAGTACGTGCAGTGTTAGCACCTGAGCTGGTGGCTGCAAGTCTGAGGTCAAGTACTGGAGCTGAATTTTCATCACAGAGGTGGGAACAGGAGCCAGGATTTTGGTCAGAAACCTGCCTCCATTGGAAAACTGATTCAGGTTCAGGTCAGGTGAAGTGTGGGACTCATCCATCACTGGGACTGCTGATTGTCCTGAGGGAGAGATGGACAGTTTGTGCCAAAGCCTTCCACAGCATCAGAGGAAAGTGAGATGTCACAGAGGATCTGGAGGCCTGGCACTAGGGGCAGGGCATCTTCTATTCCAGAAAAGTTGTTGTTGAAGGATGATGCTGGAGTCAATCTTTACTCAGTCTTACATTTATTGTACAGAGTAAAAGGATTACAAACATGTAGTTCCTTACTCAAAACCTCCACCAGTCTTGTTAAGTGTCTCCTTATATGTGTTCAAGTAAGACCCCAATTAACACCCTCCACCTGCATATAATTAAACAATTGATATACAATTAACAGGGCAGACCCTCATTTCATCGATGTTAACCTGGATCTGATGCTCAAGGTCACGAGGTAGAGGAGGGAGGTCCTCTTCCCAGAGGGTGGCAGGAGGAGACCCCCTCATCGTGCAGTAGAGGCACATCTCTGTTCAGCATTATCCTCCTCCGCCTCCAATTCCTCATCCTCTCTTACCTCCTACTTCTCCCCCAGTGAGCTGTCTCCTTCCAGGTCTTTATTGTCCTCAAGGTCCACACCACTCTGGAGGGTCATGTTATGGAGAGCACAGCAGACCACTATAATGACCAAGACCCTTGTAGAAGAGTATTGGAGGGCACCACCCGAACAGTCCAGGCACCAGAATCACTTCTTCAGAAGCCCGATGGCCTGCTCAATGGTTGGCCTGCTGAGCAGGTGGCATTGTTGTATCGCTTCTGTGCCCTGTCTGGGGATCCCATAGAGAAGCCAGTAACCATCACTTCAAGGGATTTCCTTTGTGCCCTTGGATCCATCCATGCACTTTATGGATGGGAGTGAAGATCCGAGGTAGCCTGGACTGGTGGAGGATGAAGGTGTCATGGCAGCTGCCAGGAAAGTGAGTGCACACATGGAGGAAGCTCTTGTTCTGGTCACAGACCAGTTGGACCTTGAGGGAGTGGAAGCTCTTCCTGTTGATGGATCTCATTAGCCGGTCACTGGTACCTTGATGGTTATATGGGCACAATCGATGTTGCTCTGGACATGGGGGAATCCAGCAATGGCGGCGAAACCCAATGCCCTCTGTGCCTTCGCAAGCCCATCAGTTTCAAAGTGGATGTAGTCCCCCCCGCCCGCCTGAATATGGCATCTGTGACCTGTCTGATGGTGTGATGAGCTGCCAACTATGAGATGCCACCTAGGTCCGCAGCTGATCCCTGGAACGACCCATTTACATAGAAATTCAGGGCAACGGAGACCATGACTGCTGCAAGTAAGAGACTGCCATAGGCACTGTGAGGCCTCAGTTCATTGTGGATCAGAGCACAAATGTCTGAGACCATCTGCCTGGATAGGCGGAGCCTCCTACAGCACTGGCACTCTGTCATTTGCAGGTAGCTGAACCTTGGGCAGTCGGCCCAATGTTATGGGTCGTGCCTTCCTCCTCTTGCAGCTCCCCCGCCATTCTCCTCTGGCCTTTTGCTGTCCATAAAATTGCATCTGCTGAAGCTCATTCTGGCTGCTCTGTCCAATGTCATAATATCCTTTTCCCATCTGAACTCCCTCAGCTGGGCTTTGTGCATTCACCAGGCCTTCCCCTGCCAACCCCAGATGCTCCAGTGATGCTCATATCCCTCCAGATTCCAACACTCACCACTGAGTAAAGCAAGTCTTCCAGCTCCACCAATGGCTACTCTGTGGCATATTTGGAGCAGCTGAGCTTTATTCTGGACATCTGCATCATGTTAATCAGCCCTTCCTGTAGCCCTCATGGCCCTCCACATTGTACATGTCTTCGACATCCTACCGTACTCCATACATGCTCTTCCTTTGAAAATCTCAAACTGCTGCTGACAAGCCTGTTAATGAGCTCCACAATGAGCTCAACAGGTAATTGTGAGTGCGAGCTTGCCATTCCCTCCCTCCCAGCATCCCTTTAAAAATACTTTTACTTTCCAGAGGTGGCAGGACCCAGTGCCAACCTCCAAGAGCATGATCTTTAAGTGGCACGCACACTTGCTTCTGCTCCCAAAGGGCATTGAAAATCTGACCCTTGATGTTTCTTCTTCATCACTGTCTTCCTTCTCTTCCACCTCTTGCTCTACCACCACTACCTGGCCAGATTGTAGTTCTTGAGTATCTAACAGGAGAAAAGCACAAGGGTAGGCTGTGATGAGGAGACGGGTTACAGTGGGGTGGTGAGGGGAGGGAAAGGATGGTTACACTATCTATCGCTTGTAAATCAGAAGAGGTTGAGTGATAAGGGGTAGCAGAATGTGAAAAGGAGGATTAGCTATGAGGATACCATCATCTTCAATGGTTTCAGAGCTGCTGCTGGCCACATCCTCAGTGATCGTTGATCCAATGATGGCAACTACTGGCTTAGAGGTGTGCAAAGGAAACCCGACCCAAGTCCAAATGCTGGACCTAGAAGCCCGACCTGACCCGACCCGAACCCGACACATGCCGTCGGATCCCATCGGGGTCAGATCGGGTAGCAGGCCTTTACCCATGTACTGATGTAAAGGCCTGCCACCCGACCCAACCCCGACAGATCCCGACGACGTGTCAGGTTCGGGTCGGGTGGGGTTGGACTTCCAGGTCCGGCATTCGGGCTCACTTCGGGTTTCCTTTGCACACCTCTATATTGGCTCCTCCATCAGGATAAGAACATGCAGCCAAGCCTGTCCCTGCAGATTAGCTCCTGTTGCCTCCGGCTATGCGCCAACTTGTCCTGCAAGAGAGAAAGAAGTGTGTTAATGAGTATGGTGCAACATGTTTGGGTGATGTGGCTGGCAGTGTGTGCAAGCTGTGATATGCGGGTGAGAGGCTTGCATCAGTGCTAAGTATGTGAGGATGACGTGAAGCTATGAATGTTAGGTATGAGTCATGATTGATAGAGATTGTTGATAGATAAGTGACGCGCTGTCATGCATTGAGCAGTGTGTGAGTTTAGTGGTGCGGTTGGTGGGATATGGCATTTGAAGATACATTCGCTGACCTTGACCACTCGTGTGAGTACATTGAACTTCTTGCAACATGACATCCAGGTCCTTGAGGCTAGACTCCTGGAATTGACTGCCATGGTTCTCTGGTCCCATTGCCTTTGGAAATTTTTCTGGAGGGCCTCCTGGTCCCCTGTTGATGGATGGATGACATCTCTCCTCTTCTCCACCTCCTGTACCAACGTGTCCAATACAGCAACAGAGAACCTTGAAGTACACTCCCCACTCATCCTGCTCAAACTCTCTTCCACAACAGTTCCGGCACCTGCTCCAGCCAGAATGCATCTCCCTTTAAGAGGTGTAGGTTGGCTTTCAGGCTAGCTTTAAGTGGTGCTAGCCTTGCACAAATCTGTCCCCTGCTGAGATACGCAGCCATTTAATAGTGTGTTTAGCTCATCGAGCTGCATGCAGGAAATTGTTTCGATGGGGAAGATCCTGGCTTTTCAGCCTCATCAGATTGGTGATTGGGTTTTATCCTAATGAAACAGTTTTGGGATTAGTATTTCCAAGGGATGTGGGTGTCCACCCAAACATACTGGAATCCACAGCTCTTCAGCTTGTAAGTACTATTTACAATCTGGATACAAGTTCAATAGTTAAGATAAGTTACTCAAACCTGAATAGATGCATACCATTGTGTTGTCTGATTGTATCAGCTATCTCTTCACTTGTATATTCATGAAGTCACTCGATTGCATCTGTGTCTCTGTATGAATAATTTCATTTCAGCTCCCGGTTTGTCTTAAAAGTTCAGTTAAAAGTCCTGTTGGTTCCTGGGATACGAAACTTTGTTCTGTTTTCTGACAATTATCAATTGACAAACAACCTTTGCAGTACAGCGCTTGATCTTTAAATGTTGGCTCCCTTTAACTTGAATTGTGTTCTTGCTGAAGGACCAGCCACACCCGTCCCAATGTAGCCAACACATCTTTCATTCTTATTATTCTTTTTTTGTCTGTATGGTCACCCCTGCCCTGCTATAAGATTCTGTCCTGCTGTGTTCTTCATATTTTCTCTCATTCTTGCATGGGATGTGAGCATCACTGACATGGCCAGCATTGTTGCCCATCCCTAATTGCTCTTGGGAAGGTGGTGGTGAGCCGCCTTCCTGAACCGCTGCAATCCATCATATACATGCTGTCCTTTGCATCATTATCAGTAAATATGTTGTTATGACCAGATGCGAAAGGTGTGTAAGGGTCTTTGGCTGTCTTTACCTGGTTTATTGTAACAGGGTTTAATTTTAAACACACTGTTTTGAGCTCCCCGTTTGTGAATCCTTGTTCACAACTTTCCAATTATAAGGCAAAGAAATGAGCACAAACAGACTTTCCTTGGTTTAAAGAAGAAAGATGAAATTTATTAAACCTTAAACTTAAACTCTAATACAGTTCATGTCTACGGATATACAATGCTCCCATGCTAGCATGCACACGTGATATAAACATGCAGATAGGGACAGAAAAGAGCAGAGAAAAAGATAAGTAGAACAGTTTGAGGCAATATCTTGTTACTGTTTCTTGAGCTCGCTGTAGTCCTTGATTGAAGATATGGTCTTGCTTTTCGTTGGGGCCCAGTAGTCTTCTTAAAACCTTGTTCATGTAGAAAACCTTTTCTATCTCTGAGTTTATGTGTCTTCAATGGTTTCAGTTCCCTGAGAGATGAGCAGGCAGGAGAGGAGATGTTCTCAGTCCATGAGCACACGGCGTTTTCTGTCTCAATCCCTTTGTTGGGAGTTCAAATTCAAAAACTCCAGCCAGCTAGTCATGTGACTAAAACTGGTTTGACCACTTCTGTGCATTGGAGAAGCAACTGCTGGGTCCCCATTATTTCAACATTGTCTGGTACTATGCAAATGTCCTTCCAGTCAGGGCTTGCAATTTTAAGTTTTAATGTTCATGTAGTGAAATAATATGTGCCTCAGTCTTGGCAGGTGGGGTGGTTTGCCTGACAATGTGGTTCACAGCCATGGAGTTTTATCTGTTTGCCATTACTCCCAAATTCATGTGTGTTGCTATATTGTTCAGTCATCAGTTTGGTATGAAGTAATGGATGATCCAGAACTTCTTCGATCTCTGTTTTCCAACATATAGATTTAAAATTCCTTATCCTCATTCACAAATCCTTGTGTGGCCTTACTCCATCCTATCTCTGAACCCTCCTCCAGACCAGCAACTCAGCTCACACCGTTTTTGAATCTAAACTAGTGTGTTTCCACACTCATGGTCAATGGAACATCTTTCAACCATCAAGATGCCACATTCTGATCTTCTCGCAGGCTTTGACTTCATCCTCCCCAACCTTTAAAAGTCTCCTCAAAATCCATCTCTTCAACCGCATCGTTGATTACCTCCCTTAACTCTTCTCCTGCTTTATTGTCCAGTCAGACTGTTTTTCTACATTAGACTTACACTGTTAGTCTTGCTTTAAAAACTCCTGAAAAAGTTACACCTTGTTGTTGTGTAACAGAAATGTTAGCCGGGTGCCATTTCCAGTGTGGCCCGAGTGATGCACTCTGACTGACAGGATGGTGGCACAGGCATGCCTTACATGCACTGGAAGCATGCAGAGTGGGTGGATTGTGAAGTCAAAGAGCCTTTACCCCGATTTGATGCACGATCTGCCGTATTGAACTGCACAGATTCAGCTAATGCCCACTCCTAATCACTTCCAGCTGAATATGAGTGCAACTGCATGAGGGACCTCGCCGTCCCCCCATCCCCACCACCATCACGCCACAACTAACATGATTTAAAGGGCTAACCATCCAACTTCCAGGTGTGGTGCTTTTGACTCTTGCTGGTGCAAAGTTAGTAGAAGTACTGTGTTGCGTTATTGGAGGAGTTTTGTCAACTTTTTATATTTTCAAGGGAGTGGTGATGGATCTTGACAAGAAAGTCAGAGGAGTTGTTTGGCCTGTCAGGAGAAAGCCTGTTTCAGTAATAGGGGCTGTGGTTACAGTCTCTCTTGGGCTGCAGCATGACTTGGAAGTGGAGCACAGACAGCAGAGAGGGGAAGCAGTGTGAAGAGGGAGGAGGAGGAGCACTTCTCAATAGAAGGCCTGACACATCAAGGCTCTTTAGAGAGCATTTCTCCTACTTCCACTTCAGTTCAGGAGCAGTCTCTGATGTCACTGCATTTCAACAAGGAAATGATCACTCAACTGTGCCATCTCCTACACATGCTGTGATCATAATCAGAAGATCCTCTCAGTGAATGCCTACTAAAACAAGTCCTTAATGATGAGGTAGAACGGCAGCAGAGAAGGAAAGAAAAGGAAGCAAATACTGCATTCTGGATCCCACTACCTTGTGGGATGTCCTGCCCCGTATGTTCAAAGATCTGTGGGTCGGGAATAGGCCTGTTCAGTTACCTGAAGACCCATGGCACAAACTCGTGACCTTGAGTAGAAATCATCATCAAATCAAGGGACAGCTGCCGCCGCCTGCCTCCTATCCTGGCAGCAACCATGATGTCTTCCTCCTGTGCCTGACAGCCATACCCGCCATCTTTAAGCCACCACAAAGAACCAGAGGCTGACTGCTCAGTGACAAAGGATACCCGTTATACACCTGGCTAGTGGCTCTGCTCCACCATCCAACCATGTGAGAGCTATGCAGCAACAAGGAATGTCATGAAGCAAACCATCAGCGTCCTGAAGCAACGGTTCCGCTGCCTGGGTCATGCAGAGTGATCCCGCCAGTACTCACCAGAGCATCATTTCAAGATTGTGGCGGTCTGCTGCGGGATCACAAACCTAGCTATCATGAGAGCGCAGCCTTGCCACCATGCTCTACAGCCAATGAAGTAGTTTTGAGGTGCAGTCACTGTTGTAATTTAGGAAATGCGGCAGCCAATTTGTGCACAGCAAACTCCCACTAACAGCAAAGTGAAAATGACCAGATAATCCGTCTTCTGTGATGTTGATCAAGGGATAAATATTAGTCAGTATAACTCCCCTGCTCATCTTCAAAATAGTGCCATTGGATCTTTTACATTACCTAGGAGGGCACATAGGGCCTCAGTTTCATGTCTCATCCGAAAGAGAGCACCCTTTAGGTACAACACTCTCTCAATACTGGAGTATCAGCCATGACTTTTATATTCAAGGCCTCGGGCTGGATTATGTACAGGAGATGGGGCTCCTGATGCCTTGCCGAAAAGTCGAAGGGAACCCCGCCTTCACATATTTCCAGCCCCCCGGAGCGATCCTCTGGTCTTTTGGGGTCAAAGATTAAGGAGGGGGGATCCCCTTCCCTTTAAAGACAATAGGGATGGGGATCCCGCCCCCAAGAGCTGCCGGCCAATCACAGGGTTGGCAGCTCAGCAGTATTGGCAGCACCACCAGGAATGGTGGTCACTGCTGATACTGCAGAGGCCTCAGACCCAGGTCCAGCGCTGGAACGCTGGAGAAGAGATAGGTGAAATGGGGTCGACAGGGCCAGACCAGAAGGCCCTGGCGAGGGGGGTGAGGGAGTGAGCATTCGGTCCAGTGGGAGGGGGTTCCCAGGAGGATGAATCGGTTCCCAGTGGGGGTCCTCTGTGGGTCACAAATTGCCCAAGAAGGAGGGACCCCCACCCCAAGCCCACCAGGAGGGTGCCTCATTTTCCAAGGCACCCTCCCTGTCTGGCAGAGGGCCCCCCACTGCTGGTTAGATCCCATTGGCAGTGGGAAGAGGCCCTTAAGTTGCCTCTATTGATCTCTGGGCGGGAAAGCCGTTGTTGGCCTATCCCACCCCCGGGAGAATCGTAACAGGAATCCCGACATCAGGTTCTGAGGTGGGCGATTCTGCCCCGATTCTCTGCCCCCACCGCCACCCACCAACCCCACCGCGCCACAAAACCCGCCGTCAGGATGAGAACAAGATCCGGCCCCTAGAGTGGGACTTGAGCCCAGATCTTTCTGATTCAGAGGCGAGAGTGCTCCAACTGAGCCACAACTGACACTGTAAGTGAACCCAAAAAAAAATCCATAGCAATTTTATCCAATATTTTTAATTATACATACAATACTCAACTATTCACCCTTGTGCATTCCCTTAGTGCCTGTCTTCCAGATGCCCTTGCCTGTCCTAGTGCTCCTATGTAGTGTTACCCGAATGGCTGCCGACTTTCAGTGGAGGAGACTTCACATGGCCTTGCAGAACGACCTTGTGAACCTTGTGTGCCTGGCTTCAAACTGTACCACCTCGGCCTGGGTGGCAGCAGTCTGGGCTGGCTCTCTGACAGGAAACATTAAGGACATTAAAATAAAAGCAAAATACTGTGGATGCTGGAAATCGGAAATAAAAACAAGAAATGCTGGAAATACTCAGCAGGTCTGGCAGCATCTGTGGAAAGAGAAGCAGAGTTAACGTTTCGGGTCAGTGACCCTGCTTCAGAAGATCCTGATGCTGCCAGACCTGCTGAGTATTTCCAGCATTTCTTGCTTTTATAACAGTAAGGACATTGGTGGATGGCAGTGGTGGGTGCATGAATGCTGTCATACTGAAAAGTTGTGCACCATGAAGCGACTAGCACTCCCCTGGGCGGTGCTTCAGCAATCCTAGTAATCAGTTAGAGTACTGATTGCTGGACTGTTGTGATAGCCTGCATGTTCCTGTGAGCACTGATGTCCGCAGCCATGGAGGCAGCATTCTGAGCCTGCACGCCACCAAGCATACATTTCACAACCTCAGTCTGAACTTTCATTGTCTCAGTGCTGCAATGGAAGCTGAGACATTGACCACCACCAGATGCTGCATCACATGTGGGTCAACAAGTGCTGTCATAAAGTTGAACACCATATCCACGCTGGAAAGGATGGGATCCAAGCTTGCACAAAGCCCTGTGCCAAGTTCAAGCCGGACTCCTCCATGCACCTTGACAATGACAATAGACTATTTGGCAGGCCTGTCAATGTACCTCTCAGTGTTCTCCTTTACACTGCCCCATCTAAGTCCTTATCTGAGTTCTTGGCAGCAGAACTCATCTGCGATCTTGCCCTTCAGTGGGTTGGCATATGAACTATCCTTTACTGCTGGCCTTGCTACAACCCATTCATGTCCGGGGAATCAACACCTGCAGATACTGAGACCGTACTATCCTCTAATGTGTGTGCTGTGCCAGTATCTGAGCTGGTGGCTGCAACTGTCAGATCAAGTGACAGTGCTTCTACATCAGAGGTTTGTTGTAGCTGTTGCACTTCCTCCTGAGGCTGCAGTGGCTGACCAGGCAGCACTCTTGGATGTTTGAAAGCAGAAATGCTGAAGGGGAGAGTCAGGATGAGAAAGGGGATGGGGGGCGGGGGGGATGTGGGTGTGGGGGGTGGTGCATGGGGGGAAAGCAAGAGGCCTATACTCACATCATCTGCAGCTTGCACTTCTTGCCAGATAGCAGGGTTGGAGGAGTGATGGGATTTGAGAAGGGGCATATGACACAAACATATTGCAGTCTGAATGTTCTCATCAACGCTGGATGCAACAACCTCAGTCAGAGCCATGATGCAGAAGACTGTCTCCTCCAGAGGGTTCAGGTGATACAAGTGTGCCTATCCCCCCACTAGTTCAACTCTACTCCCTCCTGTTATGGGCCACCTTGTCCTGCAAAAGAGAGAGAAACATGTCAGTGATTGTTTTGCTGCTATAGGTAAATAGATGGTGGCATGTGGAAGCAGTGAATGGTGCATGTGAGATTGGCAGCATTGGTAGCTGTGTGAGGGTGAGGTGGAGTATCTGAAGGCTAGGCATGTGTCCTGATTGCTAGAGATTGTTGATGGGTGAATGATGGGGGTGTGGTGCATTGAGCAGCATGGGAGTTTGATAACAAGGTGAGTAGCTGATATCTTTTGAAGATGCATTCACTGACCTTGACTGCCCATGTCAGGTTATTGAACTTTTTCTGGCAGTGCTGCCATGTCCTCGGGGCCAGACACAGGGAATTGACATCCCTGGCTACCTGCTCCCATTCTCTTTCCAGGGTGTGCCTTGAGGGCCTCCAGGACCCCTGCAGAAATATGGCATCTTTCTTCGCCTTCCACCTCTTAGTCTGATGCCTTCAGCACTATATCAGAAAACCTGGAAGCCTGTTGCACTATTTTCTGTGCATTTGCTTCTACCCAAGTCTTCCACAGGCTTCCCCTTCAGTGCAGGCTAGCCGTACATGAGTGCAGTTCCCCTTCAAGAGGTTCAGGCTAGCCGTGTATCGTGCTGGTCATGCTTGCTGCTTGGACCCCTGTTGAGCGTGCATCCAGTTAGCAGCACATTCTATGCTGGGTTGCATGCTGAAATCATTTCAATCACAAGGCAGTATGAAGTTTGCCTGCTGCCTGCCTGAACTGGGCAGGGGGTGATCGCTGCATTTGCTGGCCCCAGCATCCAAAAGCAGGCCCCAGCATCCAAAAGCAGGCCTTGACAAATGTTTCCGCCTAAGTGTTTTTAACTTCCTGGTTTGCTGTGTGTGAATCCTTCAATGTGATTGGCTACTTACTTGCTTGCTGACATCACTGCGCTACATGCCAAGACTACCTTTTGTCTTGGCGTCAGATTTAAACTGCCGTCAGAAAAGGGAAAAACTACACCACAGAGATTGCTAATTCTGTGTGTGTACTTTTCTTCGAGGTCAGCAGCGAGCACCTTTGCTTCACCACTGACTGCAAAATCCAAGCCAATTAATTATGGAAATTAATAATGATGGCCAATACAAAATGTATGTATCTCACTCACCTCAGCCTGAGTATCATTGTAATCCTACTTGTCTGCTCACAATGGTAGAGGTAAGCATGAGAGAGATTAATAACAGTGAAGAGAAAAAAGGGCTACAATTAAAAGAGCAGGGAGAGAGAAACAGAAGGGAAAGAGAGATAGGATGGCACAGTAAAGGAGATTGTCTGAAATTTTCCACAGTATAGGTTGTTTGGTTAAAATATGTCCATGACATTCATGATTTAATTATAACTTCCATCGTTATCATTCCTAGTCTTTAATTTTTCCATGGCTGCCTATACCTTCATCATTAATAATCAGATGTCTATGTTGGGCAGTGCATTTCCTTGACCATATTTTAGACCAGTAGTTAGTTCCTTGTAGAAATAAATAGTTACGGGAACTAATTATGAATGTACAAAAATAGACAGGTAATTACCAACTGGTCCGTCGAGCATGGTGTAACTTCTGCCCCCCAGCCAACTGAAAATTCTTGGTCGCTCAAATACCAGGGGCAGCATCTGTGGAGATAGAAACTGAGTTAATATTTCAAGTCAGTGACCTTTCATCTGAACTAGAAGAGGCTCGAGCTTTTAACAGCTTAGAAGTAAATACAGAGATGTTCCTCATCTATCGGTTAGACACTTTACAACCTTCCAGCCTCAACATTAAGTTTAACAACTTCAGATCTTAAGCACTGCTCCCATTTTTCTGGGGGAGGGGGCGGAGGGGTTGGGTGCAGTTGGGGGTGTGTCGGAGTTTGGTGGTGGTGATGGATTTAGGATGCAAAAGGTGAGTCTCCAGGAAATATGTTTTTGGAAAGGGTAAGGATGGAGATGGAGAAGAGCCTTGAAAATCCTGCACAGTTTGGAAAGAATGGTTGGGAGATGGAGAAGGAGTGGGAGACAAAGGATAAAAGCAGTAAATGTAGCTGCATGGATAGGCTGAATCTTAGAGACAAATAATTCCAGGATGTCCTTGCATTTGATGCTGGTAATGGTTCTGCTGTTACAATTTACACCTGTCCTGGAGCCATCGTTTGTTTCTTTACTTGTCCCCTTTTGCCTTGCACCATCATCCCTTCTGTCATTTAATTAGTCTTGCTCTCTACCCTATCACAGACCTTCCCTTTTATCTTTCCTCTGCCTCACCACAAGCCCCCCGCCCAACCTTTCCCTCAGCTCTGTACTTGCTTATAAACTGTGAAAACCCAATCTTCTCCCAGTCTGATGATAGGTCAACAACTTGAAATGTTAATTCTGTTTTTCTCTCCACCAATGCTGAGCTGCTGAGTCCACTACCACACCTGGTCCCCATATTAGCTAATGTTGCTAAAGGTTCCCCTTTCACAAGCAATGTCCCCTCTCCCCTTCAAAACCTCTATCATTACCCCTAGCACAAAAAACATCTTATCTATTTCCTCATTTCTAATGGGCGGCACAGTGGTGCAGTGGTTAGCACCGCAGCCTCATAGCTCCAGCAACCTGGGTACTGCCTGTGTGGAGTTTGCAAGTTCTCCCTGTGACCGCGTGGGTTTTCTCCCACATGCCAAAGACTTGCGGGTTGATAGATAAATTGGCCATTGTAAATTGTCCCTAGTGTAGGTAGGTAGTAGGAGAATTGAGGGAAGGTAGGGATGGGAGAGGGAAATGGGATTAATGTAGGATTAGTATAAATGGCTGGTTGATGGTCGGTGTGGACTTGGTGGGCCGAAGGGCCTGTTTCGGTGTTGTATCACACTATGCCTCTAATCTTTCTTTCCATTTGCTTGCGTTGGTCAGTAATTGTTTCCCTTGATTTAGACTTGAGTGGGGAGATCTTCTTGATGGTTGGCCCAAAAGCTCTCTTAATGCCATCATACATTCCTCTGATGTTTCCTGTGTCGGAGACCAGCTGAATACAACTGCATAGCTGTTGCCAGTAGTCATTTGCACAGCGCCTGGCTGTTCTTTGTGCAGCACTTCTGGCTACTTTAAGTGCTACAAATGTTAACCGCTGGGTGGAGCACCAGCTAGAACTGTACTCCAGGGAAAACATTGTCACTGATACTGCCCTCAATGCAGCCCAGTCTCTGCCAATCATGGATGAGCTGGACGAACAACCAACAAAATCGGAACTCAGTGATGCCATTGATTCTCTAGCCAGTGGAAAAGCCCCTGGAAAGGACGGCATTACTCCTGAAATAATCAAGAGTGCCAAGCCTGCTATAGTCTCAGCACTCCATGAACTGCTTTGCCTGTGCTGGGATGAGGGAGCAGTACCACAGGGCATGCACGATGCCAATATCATCACCCTCTATAAGAACAAGGGTGACCTCGGTGACTGCAACAACTACCGTGGAATCTCCCTGCTCAGCATAGTGGGGAAAGTCTTCACTCGAGTCGTTTTAAACAGACTCCAGAAGCTGGCTGAGCATGTCTATCCTGAGGCACAGTGCGGCTTTCGAGCAGAGAGATCCACCATTGACATGCTGTCGTCCCTTCGCCAGCTACAGGAGAAATGCCTGAACAGCAGATGCCTCGCTACGTTGCTTTCATAGATCTCACCAAAGCCTTTGACCTCGTCAGCAGACGTGGTCTCTTCAGACTACTAGCAAAGATCGGATGTCCACCAAAGCTACTAAGTATCATCACCTCATTCCATGACAATATGAAAGGCATAATTCAGCATAGCGGCACCTCATCAGACCCCTTTCCTACCCTGAGTGGCGTGAAACAGGGCTGTGTTCTTGCACCTACACTGTTTGGGATCTTCTTCTCACTGCTGCTCTCACATGCGTTCAAGTCTTCGGAAGAAGGAATTTTCCTCCACACAAGAACAGATGGCAGGTTGTTCAACCTTGCCCGTCTAAGAGCGAAGACCAAAGTACGGAAAGTCCTCATCAGGGATCTCCTCTTTGCTGACGATGCTGCATTAGCATCCCACACAGAAGAGTGTCTGCAGAGACTCATCGACAGGATTGCGCTGCCTGGAACGAATTTGGCCTAACCATCAGCCTCAAGAAAACGAACATCATGGGACAGGACGTCAGAAATACTCCATCCATCAATATCGACGACCACGCTCTGGAATTGGTTCAAGAGTTCACCTACCTAGGCTCAACTATCACCAGTAACCTGTCCGTAGATGCAGAAATCAACAAGTGCATGGGAAAGGCGTCTGCTGCTATGTCCAGACTGGCCAAGAGGGTGTGGGAAAATGGCGCACTGACATGGAACACAAAAGTCCGAGTGTAGCAAGCCTGTGTCCTCAGTACCTTGCTCTATGGCAGCGAGGCCTTGACAACGTATGTCAGCCAAGAGCGACGTCTCAACCCATTCCATCTTCGCTGCCTCCGAAGAATCCTTGGCATCAGGTGGCAGGACCGTATCCCCAATGCAGAAGTCTTCGAGGCGGCCAACATTCCCAGCATATACACACTACTGAGCCAGCGACGATTGAAATGGCTTGGCCATGTGAGCCGCATGGAAGATGGCAGGATCTCCAAGGACACATTGTACAGTGAGCTTGTCACTGGTATCAGACCCACCGGCCGTCCATGTCTTCGCTTTAAAGACATCTGCAAACGCGACATGAAGTCCTGTGACATTGATCACAAGTTGTGGGAGTCCAGGGCTTTGATTGCCAGGGCTGGCGGACGGCCATAAAGGCGGGGCTAAAGAGTGGCGAGTCGAAGAGACTTAGCAATTGGCAGGAAAAAAGACAGAAGTGCAAGGGGAGAGCCAACTGTGTAACAGCCCCGACAACCAATTTTATCTGCAGCGCCTGTGGAAGAGTCTGTCTCTCTAGAATTGGCCTTTATAGCCACTCCAGGCGCTGCTCCACAAACCACTGACCACCTCTAGGCGCTTACCCATTGTCTCTTAAGGTAAGGAGGCCAAAGAAGAAGAATCTCTCTTTCCTCTCTCATGTCCTTAAGCATGTCATTGCCTCCCAGCTCTGACCCCATGGCTTGAGAAATTCCCTATTTGAATCACTCCAGTCTGACTTCCACCCTGATCAAAGTCACAAATGACACCCTCTGTGACATTGACAGTGGTGCATTCTTCCTCCTTGTCCTCCTTGACCTTTCTATTTTACACGGTTGATCATAATTTCCTCTTCCACCTCTCCTCTGCTGCCTAGCTCAATAGGCCTGCACATATGTGTTTCTTCTCCTACCTGTGCCCTCACTTCAGGAATCCTTCAAGGATCTATCCTCCTTTTCTTCATCTATGTCCTGCCTCTTGGTGGTATCTATGCAGGTATGGGAATAATTTGTCCCTCACGACCACTCCCATTAATCCTGCAACCCTGACTGTGCTGTCAGACTGTCTATCCAACAGCAAATCTTGATAAAGACACAACTTTCTTCAATTGAAAGGCCATAACTATTGCCCTCAGTGCTCAACACAAACTTAACTGCCTTCACATTGACATTTAGCCTCCGAACTCAGCTTCAACAAAACCTTGTACAACCGTCAGCTGTGTTTTAAACCCCATATTCTCGCCATTACCAAGATAACTTAATTCTACCTCTGCAACAATAAAATAGAAGCAAAATACTGCAGATGCTGGAAATCTGAAATAAAAAACAAGAAATGCTGGAAATACTCAGCAGGTCTGGCATCATCTGTGGAGAGAGAAACAGAGTTAACATTTCAGCTCATTGACCCTTCTTCAGAACTGGCAAATATTAGAAATGTCAAAGGTTATAAGCAAGTTAAGCCGGGGTGAGGCAAGAGATAACAAAGAAGGTATAGATAGGAAAAGTCACAGAATAGCTGACCAGAAGGTCATGAGCAAAGGCAAACAATATGTTAATGGTGTGTTGAAAGACAAAGCATTAGTACAGATAGGGTGTTAACGGACTGAAAATTGAACAGCCGCAAGTACAAACATGAAAAAAACAGTGGGTAAGCAAACAAAACAAACTAAGATGAAATAAAAGAAAATAAACACAAAAAGATATATATAAAAAAAAGGAAAAAGAAAAAAAATAACTAAAAATAAAAGTGAAATGATTGAACTCAATGTTCAGTCCGGCAGGCTATAGTGTGCCTAATCGGTAAAAGAGATGCTGTTCCTGGAGCTTGCGTTGATGTTCACTGGAACACTGCAGCAATCCCAGGACAGAGATGTGAGCATGAGAGCAGGGGGGTGGGGGGAGTGTTGAAATGGCAAACAACTGGAAGTTCGGGGTCCTGCTTGCGGACTGAGCAGAGGTGTTCCGCAAAGCATTACCCAGTCTGTGTTTGGTTTCTCCAATGTAGAGGAGACCACATTGTGAGCAGCGAATACAGTATACTACATTGAAAGAAGTACAAGTAACTTGCTGCTTCACCTGAAAGGAGTACCTCTGCAACATCGCCCACCTTTCCCCTACCTTAACCCCTCCATCACCGCTACCCTTATCCATGCTTTTAGTTTAGTTTAGTTTAGTTTAGAGATACAGCACTGAAACAGGCCCTTCGGCCCACCGAGTCTGTGCTGACCATTAACCACCCATTTATACTACTCCTACACTAATCCCATATTCCTGTCACATCCCCACCTGTCCCTATATATTTCCCTACCACCTACCTATACTAGGGGCAATTTATAATGGCCAATTAACCTATCAACCTGCAAGTCTTTGGCATGTGGGAGGAAACCGGAGCACCCGGAGGAAACCCACGCAGACACAGGGAGAACTTGCAAACTCCGCACAGGCAGTACCCAGAATCGAACCCGGGTCGCTGGAGCTGTGAGGCTGCAGTGCTAACCACTGCGCCACTGTGCCGCCCACCTCTGTCACCTCTGGACTCAATGGTTTGCATTTTCCCAGAACCCCGGAAGCAACTTTGGATGTCGGGGGAGGTCGGAGGACGGTGGGGGTGGGGGGCGGGTTGAGCCAAGGAAAATGCGATCAAGTGGCTTTATACTGGCTCCACGACACGTTCCCACCTCTGAGCTTTTCCCTGAGGCAGGATCCCAGCAGCGACATCTATTCACCCGACAGTGGCAGGTATCCAAATAGGACACTTAATGGGGCAATTAGCCCCTATTGTGGAATTAGATCTCAATTTTTCCGATGCTGCCTGAGGCCGCTGCTGTGTCAGAAGCCTGGAAATTGAGCAGAGGTGGGAGGTCTGAGCTGCAAACTATTTTGCCAGCATTAAGTCACAGTGCTCAGATCTCCTCAAGCAGGCGGCATGCCTTTGCAGCCACTTCATGGAGACTGATGTCTCCACTAATGTAGCTCTTACTACAATAGCAGCCACCACACTTCTACTGAAGGCAGTTCCATGACACCACTGACACTCCTGCTGCTGGCCCCCAAGGGCCGTGCTGAATGGACCTCCTGATATTGGAATCCTACCACTGTCCCGAATTGGTTGGAGCTCCTGTAGGCAGCTTCTTAATTGGCTGCCTCTGGGAAGATCGTGTTCGGCATCCCGCTACGGCCTTGACCTGGAATTAAGGCCGCTGTCGGGATCACGACCCACCCAGGAAAACTCAGCTCAATGATTACGATCCTGTCTTACTGGCATTCATTCATTCACACTCTCTAAGCTCCAAACTGTTCAAAATGCTGCTGATTGTATCCTGTCCCACATGAAGCCCCACTCATCTGTCACTTCCAACCTACATTGGCTTCCTGTTTCCCAAAGCACTGTATTTAAAATCCTTGTCTTTGTTTTCAAGTCCTTCATGGTTACATACATCTACCTCTGCCATCTCTGTTCTCTATTCTTTTTCCTGCATCCATAGATCTTTTGACTCCAGGCTTCAGTACATTCCATCTCCCTTTGACCTCTCATTGGTGGCATGGTTTTCAGCTCCTTGGCTTTGCTTTCTGGAAGGCCTTTACGAGATTTTTCTGCCTCTCTAACTTTTTGTGGTCCTTTTAAAATACATTAAAAAACCCATCTTTTCTCCCTCGCCTTCAATCACGCCTTCTAGATTGGTATTTCCATTCCTATTGCTACTTATTAGCAACTGACGATCAATAACCCCAGCAATATCCATGCTATGAATTTATATTATTAGTGAAAACTCTTGGTCTAAAAAGTCTTGTACTCGACTTCTCAAAATTAGAGGACTTTCCCTTGTGGTGACCAGTAGGCAAACGGTGTAAAGTATGTTATGTTCAATCTTCAGAACCGAAAAAGACTTTAAAAATGATCTTTAAGTGTTGAAGGACATGATAATGTGAATAGAAAGAGGCAGGTTAGTTAAGTTAAGCTGTGAACACAGAATCAGAGTTCATGAGTCCAAAATTAATGTGCCTCAAGCAAAACTAGAGATGAGAAGGTTGCGTCCCTCATGTAATAGTGGATATTTGGAATAGATATGATCAAAAGCAGTTAATACTATGTCAGTGACTCCTTTAAGAATATAAATATGAATGCTCTAAAACTCATTCTAACTGACTTCAGGCTGCTGAAAACTAAGAGCAGCCCCTTGGGGGTAAATTAGCTCCCAAAACAGGCTGTGCTGGGGTTGGATGAGATGCTAAATTTTTAGAAATCTCAAACCTGACCTCAACTTGCCTCTCACTTTCAGTTTAACGGAGGCGGGACGAGGAGCAGTCAGCCAACCCACTTCCAGAAGTTGGATTGCCACTTAAATATTTTAATAATGCTGGGAGCCTCCGATTTAACCTACTTTACAGATTTAACCCTGCTTGATCAGGTTTCCCAAACTTCAAGAAATCCAGCAGTCCAAGGGAGGTGAGGACAGCATCAGGGAGATGTTAAGTGTCTTTACAACACTGTTGGCCGAGGGAGCAGGAGTGCTTCCTTCCAACACCCCGAGCTTACCTTCTTGCACCTGGTCTCCCTCCAACATCAGAAACCTCCAGTCAAAGACCCCTCATGATTGGGGATCAGACATCACCCATATACCCCCACCCCTTGGGATTGGCGATCGGATCTCACCACCCTTAAGGTCAGACCCCTCCATGGCCCTCCCGGGTTAGAAATCAGACCCCTATCCCACAACTCTAATAATAGCTGCAGGCGCCTTATCTGTGGCTGTGGCCTGCTCCACAGTGGACCCTGCCTGACTGGAGGTGGACCCCGCCTGACTGGAAGCCATGCAAAGCAATCGGGCTGATTTTCAGGCAGGGATCCTGCTGTAAAAGAATGAACACACTGTGAAATCAAACCTCCACAGTACGCAAGGAAGCTGGACTTCCGAGTTTCCCGACCAAAATCCTATTCTCCCTCCATTTACTAAACCTGCCAGTCAATATCAGGGCCTGAGAGTCGACAGACACATCAGGCTTTCATTCCATTGGTATGAGCTGAGTTCAAGCCCAGGTCCTAGAGATGAGACACCAATGCAGAACCCATCACCTTCTGCGTAGAGTTTTAATATTTCTTTTAGTGGTACTGCTGGTTCAAATTATACAACTAAACTCAGCTTCTGTGCTACAGGTTTCCAAATGCAAAATGAAGCTGAGCTATGCCCGACCAGTTAAAATTGCAATCAGTATCACTCCGACCGTGCAATGACTGACCAGTCAAACCAGCACAACTTCTGACCAGAGCAAACACAACAGGTGTGACCATGACCGGTGTAATCTCCACCATCCCCCGATGGCGTAACCACAACCAGTGTAATCCTCCTCCTGACCGGTGTAACTATGACCAGTGTAATCCCCTCTCCCCCCTCCCCTGACCCATGTAACCACGAGCAGTGTATTTCCCCCCACCCCCTGGTGACTGGTGTAACCTCCTCGACCAGTGTAACCCCCTCCTGACTAATGCAATCCCAGACCCCCACCCCCAACCGGTGGAATGCCCCCTGACGAGTGCAAACCCCCCTCGCCGAATGGTGTAAACCCCACCAATCAGTGTAATCCCCCCTCCGACAGATGTAACCCCCCAACCAGTATAACCCCGATGGGTGTCACTGCCATGACCTGTGTAACCCCCTGACTGGTGTAGCAAATGCTTTGGGGCATCCTGAGATATTGAAAGGCGTTACATCAATGTAAATCTTTTTTCTATTTTGACTACAACTTGCTGGGGAAGGAGAGAGGAGGGGTGGATGAGAAGATGGAGGAGAAGGGATTTGTTCACAATGCTACTACTAGGCTACAACTATTGACTGAATCACCAACTCCTCAACTGAATCTTATTGCTCTGGTACAAGGCACATAAAGTTAGAATATTTTACTGTTTAAGAGGTGGATTTTTGTATCTTAGAGACTGATTTGATAGCAAATGCACATCAATAGCATTCATCAAGCCTGGCATTCTTGCGCTCTGTCAACTGACAGAGGGTACATTGCAAGAACATGGCTGTTCTGTTGATTTTACATCCGACCAGTATAACATTCGACTAGTGTAAGCTCTGACCAGTGTAAGGTTTGACCTGTGTAATGTCCGAGCAATGTAAATTTCATCATGTAATATTCAACCAGTTTCAGGTTTGACCAGTGAAACGCCCAACCAGTGTAATGCTTGAGCAGTGTAACAAACGACTGCTGTAACATTCGACCAGTGCAGTACAATCTTGAACAACTTTGGCCCAGAAAGCCCAGCTTCAGACTGCACCATCTTGACATGGGTGAAAGTAGTCTGGGCTGGCTGGCAGAAAGGCAACAGCAAGGCACTGGCAGAGTGGCATTGATGGGAGGACAAATACTGTCATTCTGTTAGTGGACTCCTGTGACATCCTGCGAGCCTCTTTGAGTACTGGTATTGTCTGTCACAATGGCAGCAGTTTGTGCTGGCATAGCAGCAAGCTGAGCTAGCATTATACAAGTCTGAACTTCCACTGCAGCACCCAGGTGGCTTCTTCTTATGAGTCAATGGAAACTGAGGCATCGGCCATTAGACACTGCATCATGATTGGGTCTGCAAGTGTGCTCATGGAGTTAGTCACCACTTCCACGCTTGAAAGGATGGGCACCTAGCTCTACACAAAGCTCTGTGTCAAGCAGATGCTGGACTCCTCCAAGTTCCTTGACATTGACTGGACTTTCTGGTAGGCCTGCCAATGCACCAAGAATTTCATTATGCATACTTATCAACCGCCTTCTATAGGCTGCTACATCAAATTCCTCGTCTGATTCCTCTGGTCACAGACCGTTTGTACCTGGTGTCTCTCCACAATCAGATACCACCCAATAAGCTATCCTCTAAAGTACACATGGTGTCAGTATCTGAGCTGATAGCTATGAGTGTGAGAATCAGCGACAGTGTTTCTTCTTCATAAGATCATAAGAAGTAGGAGCAGGAGTAGGCCGTCCGGCCCCTCGAGCCTGCTCCGCCATTCAATAAGATCATGGCTGATCTTTTCGTGGACTCAGATCCACTTACCTGTGTTCTCACCGTTTCTCTTAATTCCTTTATTATTCAAAAAGATATCTACCTTAGCTTTAAAAACGTTTACTGAAGAAGCGTCAACTACTTCACTGGGCAAGGAATTCCATAGATTAACAACCCTCTGGGTGAAGAAGTTCTTTCTTAATTCAGTCCTAAATCTGCTCCCTCTAATCTTGAGGCTATGCCCTCTTGTCCTAGCTTCACCTGCCAGTGGAAATATACTCTCCACTTGTATCTTATCTATTCCCTTCATGATTTTATATGTTTCTATAAGAACCCCCCTCATTCTTCTGAATTCCAATGAATATAATCCCAATCTACTCAGTCTCTCCTCATAAGCCAACCCCCTCAACTCCAGAATCAACCCAGTGAACCTCCTCTGCACCCTCTCCAGTGCCAGTACATCCTTTCTCAAGTAAGGAGACCAAAACTGCACACAGTACTCCAGGTGCGGCCTCACCAGTACCTTATACAGCTGCAACATAACCTCTCTGCTTTTAAACTCAATCCTTTTAGCAATGAAGGACAACATTCCATTTGCCTTCCTAATTACTTGCTGTACCTGCAGACCAACCTTCTGCGATTCATGCACAAGGACACCCAGGTCCCTCTGCATAGCAGCATGCTGCAACTTTTTACCATTCAAGTAATAATCCTTTTTACTGTTACTCCTACCGAAATGAATGACTGCACATTTATTAACATTGTATTCCATCTGCCAGTCCTTTGCCCACTCACTCAATGTATCTATGTTCCTCTGCAAAGTTTCACAGTCATCTGCACACTTTGCTCTGCCACTCATCTTAGTGTCATCTGCAAACTTTGACACCCTACAAGTGGTCCCCAACTCCAAATCATCTATATAAATTGTAAATAATTGCGGACCCAACACTGATCCCTGAGGCACACCACTAGTGACTGATTGCCAACCAGAATAGCACTCATTTATCCCCACTCTCTGCTTCCTGTCAGTCAACCAATCCTCTATCCATGCTAATACTTTACCCCTAACGCCATGCGTCCTTATTTTATACAGCAGCCTCTTGTGCGGCACCTTGTCGAAGGCTTTTTGGAAATCTAGGTACACCACATCCACTGGGTCCCCATTGTCCACCTTGCTCGTAATGTCATCATAGAATTCCAAAAGATTTGTCAAGCATGACCTGCCCTTCATGAACCCATGCTGCGTCTGCCCAATGGGACAATTTCTATCGAGATGCCCTGCTATTTCTTCCTTGATAATAGACTCAAGCATCTTCCCCACTACAGAGGTTAAGCTAACCGGTCTATAATTCCCCATCCTTTGTCTACCTCCCTTTTTAAACAGTGGCATCACATCTGCTGTTTTCCAATCTGCTGGGACTACCCCAGAGTCCAGTGAATTTTGGAAAATTATCGCCAGTGCACCTGCTATCTCTCCCGCCATCTCTTTTAGTACCCTAGGATGCATTCCATCAGGGCCAGGAGACTTATCAATCCTTAGCTCCATTAGCTTGCCCAACACTACCTCTTCCGTAATAATGATTGTTTCCAGGTCCTCACCTACGTTCGTCTCTTTGTCAATTACTGGCATGTTATTAATGTCCTCCACTGTGAAGACCGATACAAAGTACCTGTTCAATGCCTCGGCCATTTCATCATATCCCATAACTAAATTCCCCTTCTCATCCTCTAAAGGACCAACGTTTACTTTAGCCACTCTTTTTCGTTTTATATATTTATAGAAACTTTTGCTATCTGTCTTTATATTCTGTGCTAGTTTTTTCTCATGTTCTATCTTACTTTTCTTTATAGTCCTTTTTGTGGCTCTCTGTTGACCTTTAAAGTTTTCCCAATCTTCTAGTTTCATGCTGTTTTTGGCCACTTTGTATGCCTTCTCTTTCAATTTGATAGCCTCCCTTATTTCCTTAGACACCCATGGCAGATTACCCCTTTTCTTCCAGTCCTTCCTTTTCACTGGAATATACTTTTGCTGAGCACTTTGAAAAATTGCTTTGAAAGTCCTCCACTGCTCGTCAACTGTCCCACCATAAAATCTTTGTTTCCAGTCTACTCTAGCCAAGTCCTCCCTCATTCTATTGTAGTCCCCCTTGTTCAAGCGCAGGACCCTGGTATTGGATTTTATCTTCACACTCTCCATCTGTATTCTAAATTCAACCATACTGTGATCACTCCTTCCAAGAGGATCCCTAACTATGAGGTCATTAATTATTCCTGTCTCATTACACAGGACTAGATCTAGGATAGCTTGCTCCCTCGTCGGTTCCATTACATACTGTTCAAGAAAACTATCACGGATACACTCAACGAACTCCTCCTCAAGGCTACCCTGACTGAGCTGGTTCGACCAATCTATATGTAGATTAAAATCCCCCATGATAATTGCCATACCATTTTTACAGGCATTAGTTATTTCTTTGTTTATTGCCCGCCCCAATGTGATGTTATTATTTGGTGGCCTATAGACTATGCCTATCAATGACTTTTTCTTCTTAGAGTTTCTAATTTCCACCCAAATGGATTCAACCTCATTCTCCATAGAACCTATATCATCTCTCAGCACCGCCCTGATGTCATCCTTGAATATCAGAGCTACACCACCTCCCTTACCTTCCTGTCTGTCCTTCCGAATAGTCTGGTACCCCTGGATATTTAACTCCCAGTCGTGACCAACCTGTAACCATGACTCCGTAATGGCTACCAAATCATATTCATTCGCGATGATTTGTGCCGTTAACTCATCAACCTTATTACGAATGCTACGAGCATTCAGGTAAAGTGCCTTTATGCTAGCTTTCTTACCCTCATGATTTCCAACATCTCTAATAATAACTCCTGAGTTATCCTTCCTTTCTGATTCTTTCATAGTCTGCCTTGAACTTAAACCCTCCTGCACACATGTTAACCTGCTGCTTACCATTTTATTTACCATCATACTCCCTGTCGTTTTCCCTTTCCCTTCCCCCCGAGTCACTAGTTTAAAGTCCTAGAGACCACCCTATTTATCCGTTTCGCTAGAACACTGGTTCCAGATCGGTTCAGGTGGAGACTGTCCCGTCGGTACAGATCCCCCTGGTTCCAAAACTGATGCCAATGCCCCATGAAATGGAACCCCTCTTTCCCACACCACTCCCTTAGCCACGTATTTACTTCCCTAATATTCTTATCCCTAAGCCAATTTGCACGTGGCTCGGGCAGTAATCCGGAGATTATGACCCTCGAGGACTGTCGCTGTCACTGTTCATCACTGTCTTCCTGCTTTTTCACCACTGCCTGGCCAGGTTACAGTTCTTGGTTACCTGAAAGGAGAAAGGAAGAAGAGTAAGTTTGTGATAAGGGAAAGGGGAGTGGGGAAGCAAGAATATTCTTACACCATGTGCAGCTTGTAAATCAAAATAGAATGTGGGATGAGTGGGAAGTTTCTTTTTCTTTTGGGCCTCCTTATCTCGAGAGACAATGGATACGCGCCTGGAGGTGGTCAGTGGTTTGTGAAGCAGCACCTGGAGTGGCTATAAAGGCCAATTCTGGAGTGACAGGCTCTTCTTACACCATGTGCAGCTTGTAAATCAAAATAGAATGTGGGATGAGTGGGAAGTGGGCTATGAGGAAGTAGGCAAAAACAGAAAATCCTGGAAATACTCAGCAGGTCAGGCAGCATCTGTGGAGAGAAGAACAGTTATCATTTCAGCTCGATGACCTTTCATCAGGAAGGAGCGCTAGGTATGAGGATACTGTCTTTTTCCATGGTTTCAGCCCCACCACAGGCCAATGCCTCAAAGTTGACCACTCCAATGATGGCACCTGCTTTCTCTCTCATCAGGGTTAGGACATGCAGTTGTGCCTGTCCCCTGCCGGTTGGGTCCTGTTGCATCTGGTTGTGTGCTATCTTATCCTGCAAGAGAGAGGGAAGTGTGTCAGTGAGTGTGGTGCAATGTGTTTGACTGAAATGGCTGTCATGGTCCTGCACTATCCCTGTGTCCTTTGATGTTTTTAATATGTAGAAATCTATCAATCTCTGTCTTGATCATACTCAATGACTGAGTCTTCACAGCCCTCTGGGGCAGAGCATTCCAAAGATTCATCACCCTCTGAGTGAAGAAACTCCTCCTCATCGCAGTCCTAAATGGCCTGCCCCTTATTCTGAGTCTGTGTCCCCTGGTTCCAAACTCCCCAGCCAGGGGAAACATCCTTCCTGCATCTACCTTGTCGAGCCCTGTAAGAATTTTGTGTGTTTGAATGAGATCACCTCTCATTCTTCTAAACTCCAGAGAATAAAGGCACCGTCTATTTAATCTTTCCTCACAGCACAATCCTTCCATCACAGGAATCAGTCTGGTCAACCTATGTTGCACCCCCTCGATGGAGAGTATATCTTTCCTTAGGTAAGGAGACCTAAACTGCACACAACACTCCAGGTGTGGTCTCACCAAGGCTCTATATAATTTCAGTAAGACAGCTTTACTCTATACTCAAATCCTCTTGTAATAAAGGCCAACATACCTTTTGCCTTCTTAATTCTTGCTCTACCTGCATGTTAGCTTTCAGTGACTCATGAACAAGGGCACCCAAGTCCCTTTGAATGTCAACACTTCCCAATCTCTCACCATTTAAGAAAAACTCTGTATTTCTGTTTTTCCTACCAAAGTGGATAACCTCACATTTCTCCTCACTGTATTCCATCTGCCAAATTTTTGCCCACTCGCTTAGCCTCTCCAAATCCCCTTGACGTGTCTTTGCATCCTCCTCACAACTTTCACTTCCACCTAGTTTTGTGTCATCTGCAAACTTGGAAAAATTATATTTAATGCCCGCATCCAAATCATTGATTTAGATTGAGAAAAGCTGGGGCCCAAGCACTGATCCTTGTGGTACCCCACTAGTCACAGCTTGTGAACCTGAAAATTACCCATTTATTCCTACTGTCTGTTTTCTGTTTGTTAACCAGTTCTCAATCCATGCCAGTATATGACCCCAATCCCATGTGCTCTAATTTGTTTACTAACCTCTCGTATGGGACCTTATTAAAAGCTTTCTGAAAATTTAAATATACCACATGTGCCGGTTCCCCCTTATCTATTCTGCTAGTTACATCTTCAAAAAACTCCAACAAGTTTGTTAAATATGATTTCCCTTTCTTAAATCCTTGTTGATTCTGCCCAATCCTACCATTATTTTCTAAGTTTCCTGTTATCACAACCTTTATTATAGATTCTAGCATTTTCCCTATGACTGATGTAAGACTAACAACTCTGTACTTCCCTATTTTCTCTCTTCCTCCTTTCTTAAATAATGGGGTTACCGATGCTACCTTCCAATCTGCAGGAACCATTCCAGAGTCTATAGAATTTTGAAAGATGACCACCAATGCATCTACTATCTCTACAGCCACGTCTGGGATGTAGATCATCAGATCCAGGGGATTTATCTACTTTAGATTTTTAGATTTAGAGATACAGCACTGAAACAAACCCTTTGGCCCACCGAGTCTGTGCCGACCATTAACCACCCATTTATATTAATCCTACACTAATCCCATATTCCTACCACATCCTCACCTGTCCCTATATTCCCCTACCACCTACCTATACTAGTGACAATTTATAATGGCCAATTCACCTATCAACCTGCAAGTCTTTTGGCTGTGGGAGGAAACCGGAGCACCCAGAGGAAACCCACACAGACACAGGGAGAACTTGCAAACTCCACACAGGCAGTACCCAGAATTGAACCTCGGTCGCTGGAGCTGTGAGGCTGCAGTGCTAACCACTGTGCCGCCCGTATTTAAGCCACATTAATTTTTCTAGTACTTTTTTAAAACTAATATTGATATCTTGCAGTTCCTCGTTTAAAATAGTCCCTTGATTCTCCATTATTTCTGGGAGGTTTTTGGTATTTTTCTCCGTGAAGACAGACACAAAGGTATTCCCCATTATAAGTTCTCCTGACTTCGTTTCTAATGGACCCATATTTGTTTTTGCTAATTTTTTCCTTTTTACATACCTATAGAAGCTTTTACAGTCCATTTTTATGTTTCTTGCTAGATTACTGTCATATTCTATTTTCCCTTTCTTAATCTTTTGTTTGGTCCTCCTTTGCAGAATTCTAAAATGCTTCCAATCCTCGGACTTACCTTTTTTTGTGGCAACTTTATACGCCTCTTCCTTTGATCTAATACAGTCCTTGATTTCTTTCGTTGGCCATGCTTGGAACACTTTCCTTGCTAGGTTTCTGTGCATTAAAGGAAAGTATTTTTGTTGTAAACTATGTATTAGTTCTTTAAATGTTAGCCATTGCCTGTCTACCATCATACCTTTTAACATAGTTTCCTAATCCACCATAACCAATTTGCCCCTCATACCTTCATAGTTTCCTTTGTTTAGATTTAAGACCCTAGTTTCTGATTGAACTACATCATTTTCAAATTTAGTGTAAAATTCTCTCATATCATGCTCACTCTTTCCTAACGGCTCCATTACAAGATTATTAATTAGCCCCTACCACTACCAAATGCATCTTCCCCTCCCTTCCCCTGTCAGCATTCCGAAGGGATTGTTTCCTCCGTGACACCCTGGTCCACTCCTCCATTACCCCCACCACCTCGTCCCCTTCCCATGGCACCTTCCCTTGCAATCGCAGGAGGTGTTATACCTGCCCATTTACCTCCTCTCTCCTCACTATCCCAGGCCCCAAACACTCCTTTCAGGTGAAGCAGCGATTTACTTGTACTTCTTTCAATGTAGTATACTGTATTCGCTGCTCACAATGTGGTCTCCTCTACATTGGGGAGACCAAACACAGACTTGGTGACCACTTTGCGGAACATCTCCGCTCAGTCCGCAAGCAGGATCCCGAACTTCCAGTTGTTTGCCATTTCAACACTCCCCCCTGCTCTCATACTCACACCTCTGTCCTGGGATTGCTGCAGTGTTCCAGTGAACATCAACGCAAGCTCCAGGAACAGCATCTCATTTACCAATTAGGCACACTACAGCCTGCCAGACTGAACATTGAGTTCAACAATTTCAGAGCATGACGGGCCCCCCTATTTTACTTTTATTTTTAGTTATTTTTTTTATTTTTTATTTTTTTATATATATTTTTTGTGTTTATTTTATTTCATCTTAGTTTGTTCAGTTTGCTTACCCACTGTTTTTTTCATGTTTGTACTTGTGGCTGTTCAATTTTCAGTCCGTTAACACCTTATCTGTACTAATGCTTTGTCTTTCAACACACCACACACCAGTAACATATTGTTTGCTATTGCTCCACGACTTTCTGGTCAGCTATTCTGTGACCTTGTCCTATCTACACCTTCTCCTTTGTTATCTCTTGCCCCACCCCCGCTTTACTTGCTTATAACCTTCTACATTTCTAATATTTGCCAGTTCTGAAGAAGGGTCACTGACCTGAAACGCTAACTCTGCTTCTCTCTCCACGGATGCTGCCAGACTTGCTGAGTATTTCCAGCATTTCTTGTTTTTATTTCAGATTTCTAGCATCCGCAGTATTTTGCTTTTATTATTAATTAGCCCCATTTCATTGCACAATATTAGATCTAAAATAGTCCATTCCTCAATGTGCTGCTCTAGAAAACCATCTCACATAAATTCCAAGAATTCGTCCTCCACAACATTAGTACAAATAAAGTTTACCCAGTCTGTATGTAGGTTGAATTCCCCCATTACAGTGTTGTCCTTGTTACATGCACCTCTAATTTCCTGATTTATACTGTGATTTATATTACCACTGCTGTTTGGTAACCTATAAACAACTCCCACCAATGTTTTCTGCCCCTTGCTGTTTCTTAGTTCCACCCAAACTGATTCTATGACTTGATCTTAGAACTAAGATCATCTCTCACTACAGTACTAATGTCCTCTTTAATTAACAGAACTACCCCACCACTTTTTCCAGCTTCCTGTTCTTCCTGAATGTCATGTAACCTTGGATATTCAGGTCCCAGCTTTGGTTTCCTTGTAGCCACATCTCTATAATGGCTAGCAGATTATACATGAGAATTTCTATTTGAGCTGACAATGGATCTGTTTTTTGTGAATGTTGTGGGCATGCAGATACAGAGCCCTTAATTCAGATTTTATTTGGATTTTTGTTAACTCTGGCCACCTGCTGACACACTCTTAAGTTTGCAATTACTGTCCCTTCATGATGTGGGTCTGGGGCTTGAAGCAGTGCTAAGTGTGTGAGAGTGAGGTGAAGCTATAAATGTTGTTAAATATGAGTTGTGATTGATAGAAGTTGTTAGTAGGTGAATGCATTGAGCAGTCTGTGAGGCAAGTTGTGTAGTTGATGGGTCATAGCTATTGAAGAGACATTCATTGACGTTGACCACTCGTGTGAGGTCACAAAAGTTTTTGCAGCATTGCATCCAGGCCCTTGAGACTAGATTCGTGGCATTGACCGCCATGGCTCTGGTCCCACTGCTTTCGCACAGTTTGTCTGGAGGGTCTCCTGTCCCCCTTTGGATGGATGACATGCCATCTCCTATCCATTTTCTGCACCAAGGCCTCCAGTGCAGTTTCAGAAAACCTTGTAGGCTGCTGTTTGCCATGTTGTGCCATGATTGAATGTTCCCCACATTCAACTCATTTTTAGAATGATTTCCAAGACTTGCTCCAGTCACAATGCACCTCCCCTTTAAAAGGTGCAGGCTGCCTTTAAGTAGTGCAGGTGCAGTTTAAAATGTGCTAGGCTCTTGTGATTGTGTGCTCTCTGCTCAGGCATGCAGCTATTCAACAGGGCTGTTGGCGCTGGCTGCATGCTACAATCATTAAGTCTGAAGAAATGTGTGTGGTGTAATCCCACATCACGGACCCACGCCCATTTTCAGGCCCTGTCCAACTTAGCGGCCGAGAAATTGCAAAACGCCTTTGATACCACACAATAGATTAAGGAATAAGGTCAGAGCATGGGGACAAGTAGCAGAGTGGATTGCTAGCTGGCTGCAGGTCATAAAGCAAAGAGTGGGAGTCGTCTTCTTCTTCTTTGGCCTCCTTGTCTCGGGCGACAAAGGGTAAGCACCTGGACGTGGTCAGTGGTTTGTGGAGCAGCGCCTGGAGTGGCTATAAAGGCCAATTCTAGAGTGACAGACTCTTCCACAGGTGCTGCAGATAAAATTGGTTGTCGGGGCTGTTACACAGTTGGCTCTCCCCTTGCGCTTCTGTCTTTTTTCCTGCCAACTGCTAAGTCTCTTCGACTCGCCACACTTTAGCCCTGCCTTGATGGCTGCCCGCCAGCTCTGGCGATTGCTGGCAACTGACTCCCACGACTTGTGATCAATGTCACGGGACTTCATGTCATGTTTGCAGACGTCTTTAAAGCGGAGACATGGATGGTCGGTGGGTCTGATACCAGTGACGAGCTCGCTGCACAATGCGTCCTTGGGGATCCTGCCATCTTCATGCGGCTCACATGGCCAAGCCATCTCAAGCGCCGCTGACTCAGTAGTGTGTATAAGCTGGGGATGTTGGCCGCCTTGAAGACTTCTGTGTTGGAGATACGGTCCTGCCACCTGATGCCAAGGATTTTCCGGAGGCAGCAAAGATGGAATGAATTGAGACGTCGCTCTTGGCTGACATACGTTGTCAAGGCCTCGCTGCCGTAGAGCAAGGTACTGAGGACACAGGCTTGATACATGCGGACTTTTGTGTTCTGTGTCAGTACGCATTTTCCCACTCTCTCTTGGCCAGTCTGGACATAGCAGTGGAAGCCTTTCCCATGCGCTTGTTGATTTCTGCATCTCGAGACAGGTTACTGGTGATAGTTGAGCCTAGGTAGGTGAACTCTTGAACCACTTCCAGAGCGTGGTCGCCGATATTGATGGATGGAGCATTTCTGACGTCCTGTCCCATGATGTTCGTTTTCTTGAGGCTGATGGTAAGGCCAAAGTCATTGCATGCAGCCACAAACCTGTCGATGAGTCTCTGCAGACACACTTCAGTGTGAGATGTTAATGCAGCACCGTCAGCAAAGAGGAGTTCCCTGATGAGGACTTTCCGTACTTTGGTCTTCGCTCTTAGACGGGCAAGGTTGAACAACCTGCCAACTGATCTTGCGTGGAGGAAAATTCCTTCTTCTGAAGACTTGAACACATGTGAGAGCAGCAGGGAGAAGAAAATCCCAAACAGTGTGGGTGCGAGAACACAGCCCTGTTTCACGCCACTCAGGATAGGAAAGGGGTCTGATGAGGCGCCGCTATGCTGAATTGTGCCTTTCATATTGTCATGGAATGAGGTGATGATACTTAGTAGCTTTGGTGGACATCCGATCTTTTCTAGTAGTCTGAAGAGACCACGTCTGCTGACGAAGTCAAAGGCTTTGGTGAGATCAATGAAAGCAATGTAGAGGGGCATCTGTTGTTCGCGGCATTTCTCCTGTAGCTGACGAAGGGAGAACAGCATGTCAATGGTCGATCTCTCTGCTCGAAAGCCACACTGTGCCTCAGGGTAGACACGCTCACCCAGCTTCTGGAGCCTGTTTAAAGCGACTCGAGCGAAGACTTTCCCCACTATGCTGAGCAGGGCGATTCCACGGTAGTTGTTGCAGTCACCGCGGTCACCTTTGTTTTTATAGAGGGTGATGATATTGGCATTGCTCATGTTCTGTGGTACTTCTCCCTCGTCCCAGCACAGGCAAAGCAGTTTGTAGAGTGCTGAGAGTATAGCAGGCTTAGCACTCTTAATTATTTCAGGGGTAATGCTGTCCTTCCCAGGGGCCTTTCCGCTGGCTAGAGAATCAATGGCATACTGAGTTCCGATTTTGTTGGTTGTCCGTCCAGCTCATCCATGATTGGCAGAGGCTGGGCTGCATTGAGGGCGGTCTCAGTGACAACATTCTCCCTGGAGTACAGTTCTAGGTAGTGCTCCACCCAGCGGTCCATTTGCTTGCGTTGGTCAGTGATTGTGTCCCCTGATTTAGATTTGAGGGGGGCAATCTTCTTGATGGTTGGCCCAAAAGCTCTCTTAATGCCATCATACATTCCTCTGATGTTTCCGGTGTCTGAGTCCAGCTGAATATGACTGCATAGGTGTTGCCAGTAGTCATTTGCGCAGCGCCTGGTTGTTCTTTGTGCAGGGCTTCTGGCTGTTTTAAGTGCCATGGAGGTTAACGCGCTGGGGGCTTTCTTGTAGTTCAGCAATGCAATGCGCTTAGCGGCGATGACAGATTCCAGCTCTTCAAAGTGAGATTGAAACCAGTCTGCATTCCGCTTTACACGTTTGCTTTAGGTGGTCAGCGCTGACCCATAGATGGCATCTCTGATGTGGGCCACTTGGTCTCAGCATCCCCTGTGGGAGTGTTTTGAAGGGCTTTTTCAAGTGAATTTAGAAATTTTTGTAACAGCTGTGAATAAGAAATTCTGCTCGTGTGTCTGCTTGGAGTGATGCAGCTTCTTTGGTTTGAGTCTAACCTTGCTGCACACCAGGGAGTGGTCGGTGTCGCTGTCCACACTGTGGAAGCTGCATGTGGTTTGAACGCTGTTTAAAGAGGCTCACCTTGTGACGATGAGGTCCAGCTGGTGCCAACGACGTGATCTTGGGTGCCTCCATGAAACCTGGTGACAGGGTTTAGTGTGAAAGAACGAGTTGGTGGTGCAGAGGTTATGATAGGTACACAACTCCAGCAGTCTCTGTCCATTGTCATTCATCCTTCCAATGCCATAGCGCCCAAGGCAGGAGGGCCATGAGTCATGGGCGGCCCCAACCCTGGCATTAAAGTCCCCCAGCAGGAACAGATGTTCGGTATTGGGGATGCTACTAATGATATTATAGAGTTCCTCGTAGAACTGGTCCCCGAACACGTAAAAAGCCACGACCCGGTCCCAATTGACTCAATCGCGGAACGGCTCCTCGGCCACAACTTCAAAGCGCCCGCGGGAGATGTGCGGCTCATAGCGCATCTGCAGCACAATGTCGGCGAATTTCTGCTGATACTGGTGCCCGAGGCTGTCGCCCACCTCCCGGAGGACGCGGATGAGCTGTGACTCCTAGCTGCAAAGTTTTTATTAAGATATGAAACAGATTGCAAAGCAGGCCCCTGTGGGACTCCACTGGTAACATTCTCCCAGGCTGATGACAGTTGATGTGCGGCAGTGGTTTTGTGCTGGGTTATGAACCATTCCCCTTTGTCATCTCCATTAGTAATCCTTATGAGGAATCCTGTTAAACACAGCAGCAACCAACACATCAGGCACAGTGAGGTCTTCTGGGATGGTGGGAACTGATGAAATGTTTTATTACCTGCACCCCCTTCCACAACCCCCGCTCCACCCTCCCAGCTCCCCTCTCACACCCTCTTCCCCCATCCCCTCTCCCCCTCGCAACCCCTTCCCAGCTCCCCCCTCGGACCATCTTCCCCCCGCACCCCCTTCCTCTGCATCCCCCCCCACCCTCCTGCAGCCCCCTTCCCAGCTCCCCCTCGCACCCCCTTCCCTCCACCCCTCCCCCTCGCACCCCCTCCTCCCACCGGCATCCACCTATGCCTGAGCAGGGGCCCTAACAACCCCACTGCCTTGTGGGCATCTCGGGAGAGTCCAAGGCTAAGGGAGTAAACCCTAACAGAAAATCCGGAGCGGAACTCTGTAGGCGGTCATGTGTCACCTTTGGCATGTTTCTGGCAGTTCCTGCAGCCATACCGGTGCCAAACGTCATGCTCTGCACTCCTTTGGACCCCACCAGAAAGGCCGAGAGGGGGGTTTTGATGCTTGGGCAACTCACAACCCCCATGCATTCGCCCAGGCATGCGCCATGGAGAGGTCACTCCATAGTCACCTCACAGCGACCGAAACAACACGGAAGGCAGCAGTTAAGGATTATAAGTCCAGTTCAATTGGCGTAGAGATTGGGTGCCACGGGTTGCCTTTGTCGGTGGGAGAGGTCATCGCACCTCACTGGACAGCTACCGCCCACAGTGGCGCAGTGGTTAGCACCGCAGCCTCACAGCTCCAGCGACTCTGGTTCAATTCTGGGTACAGCCTGTGTGGAGTTTGCAAGTTCTCCCTGTGTTTGCGTGGGTTTCCTCCGGGTGCTCCGGTTTCCTCCCACAGCCAAAGACTTGCAGGTTGATAGGTTAATTGGCCATTATAAATTGCCCCTAGTATAGGTAGGTGGTAGGGAAATATAGGGACAGGTGGGGATGTGGTAGGGATATGGGATTAGTGTAGGATTAGTATAAATGGGTGATTGATGGTCAGCACAGACCCGGTGGGCCGAAGGGCCTGTTTCAGTGCTGTATCTCTAATCTAAACCGGGCAGCCCCCGATCAATAAGGTTCTGTCCCGCCACAGTCCACCTGCTTCAATGGGTGCATGGAGCTCAGGGTCATTGCCCGAAAAGCGGACTGTAACACCGCACCAAACAGCACGATAAAAAAAGGAAAGAAGGTACCAGCCCTTCGTTTTGCAAGCTGGAAGGTCAGAACTATGTGTCCTGGCCTGTCGGAAGACCTTACACAAATCAGCGATTCTTGGAAGACCACCATCATTAACAACGAGCTCAGTAGACTAAATGTGGACATTGCAGCACTTCAGGAGACACGCCTCCCCGCGAGCAGATCTCTAAGAGAGCAAGACTACACCTTCTACTGGCAGGGTAGGGATCCTGAAGAACCAAGACAGCATGGAGTGGGCTTCGCCATCAGAAACTCTTTGCTCAGCATGATAGAGCCACCTTCAAATGGCTCAGAACGCACACTGTCCATCCGACTGCTCACCGCCTCTGGTCCAGTGCACCTACTCAGCATTTATGCTCCAACTCTCTGCTCTCCACCTGAAGCTAAAGAGTGGGAGTTAAGAGTAATTATTCAGAGTGGCAGAGGTGGGAAGTGGTGTTCCACAAGGATAAGTGCTGGGACTATGGCTGTTCACAATTTATATTAACAATTGAGACTTTGGAATCAAAAATACAATTTCTAAATTTGCGGATGACGCCAAATTTGGGCAGGTGGGCTGTTCAATACAGAGGAGGACTGCAACAAATTACAAGAAGACATTAAAAAAACTTGCAGAATATCATCTAGTTGGAAAATGAACTTGAATATAGATGTGTGAGGTATTAAATTTTGGTAGGGTGGATAAGGAAGTCGTATGTTATTTGGAAAAATAAGAATCTAAATGAGGTAGCATAGCAAAGGGATTAGAGAGTACAAATAAGACCAAAAACAAAAGCAAACCAAGAGTTTGGGTTATTTCTAAAGGGATGGAATTAAAAAGCTATATTAAACCTATATAGAACATTGGCTAGTTAGTTAAGGTCTCCATATTATAAAATGCATATAAAGGCACTGGAAAACATGAAAAAAAGATTTATAAGGATGATACCAGAGTTGTGAAATTATAACTGTCAGGAAAGGATGAACAGGCTGGGATTCTTTGTTGAAAAGAGAAGGCTGAGGAGTGACCTAATATAAGTTTTAAAATTTATGAAAGATTTTGGTAGAGTGGATACAGAGAGAATGTTTCCATTTGTCAGGAAGAGCAAAACTACAGGCGATCAACATAAGATAGTCATCAAGACTATCAACATATTGTTGTAGAAAATTTTCCTGAACACACTCGAGGAACTCTTGCCCTTTAGACTACTATTATCCCAGTCTATGTTTGGATAATTAAAGTCCCCCATTGTAACTCCCCTATAATTTTTGCACCTCTCTGTAATTTCCTTGCAAATTTGTTCCTCCATGTCCTTCCCACTTGCTGGTGGCCTATAGACAACACCAAGCAATGTAACTGCACCTTTTTTGTTCCTTAGCTCTAGCCAAATTGATTCTGTCCTCGACCCCTCTGGGACATCCTTGTTCTCCAGCGCTGCAATGCTCTCCTTTATCAATACCACCCCTTTATTCCCTTTCCTATCTTTCCTGAACACCTTGTATCCTGGATTCTTTCACACCCAATCCTGCCCTTCTTTGAGCCAGGTCTCTGTTATAACCACAACATCATATTTTCACATGGCAATCTGCGCCTGTACCTCACCAATCTTATTCATTACACTCTGTGCATTGACATACATGCACATTAACCCTGATTCAGACTTTATTACTTTCTCTCTTACTCTGACCCTACCTAATAACTTACTATTCCCTACACTCGTGCTATCTATCCCCCCCACCCACCCCAGTATTCTGTGCTCCTTGGTATTCCTCTCTGATACTTGCTCCTGGTTCCCACACCCCTGACAAGTTCCCAGTTTTGCAACCCTCTAATCTGAGCTCTCTCTTGGGTTCCCACCTCCCTGACAATTTAATTTAAACTCTCCCCAACAGAACTAGCAAATCTCCCTGCAAGGATATTTGTCTCAGTCCTGCTAAGATGCAAACTGTCCATCTTGTACAGGTCTCTCCTGCCCCAGAAACAGTTCCAATGTCTCAGAAATCTGGAATGAACATCCAATTAATGCCATATAATTTGACCTTTGAAGCCTCCAAATATCGTTCCAAAAATGGGAGTCGACTTATATCCTGAGTGTAAAATGTGATCAGCCAGTGTGTGTGTAGTTGGTCGCTGTTTTGAAATGTGAGAAAAAAAACATGACATTGCTTGTTCATATTATATTAAAGTGACTTGGTTTACTGAATACGTTGAAGATACCTTTAATCACAGTCAAAGCATTTTAAAACCCATCAGATTCATTGTCTTCGGCATCTGATGCAAAGAGTTCATCAAATTCATTCTGAGTCACTTTGGCTATGGCATCATCATAAGGATCCCACTCTGGATCAGATGTGGTGCTTGCAGTTTTATAATCATCCCTCCACAACAAATCATAGTCCACTCCATCCATTTTTTGAATGATCTAACGATAGCTTGTGCGCTAATAGTGGATTCCTTCTTCTTCCATTCTCACACCAGTTTTTCACTTACACCGACTTTCCTCACTGCAGCACAGTTATTTGAAGTTAGCAAATGTTACGACTTTTAGCTTGAAACCAGCTTCATACTTCATTCATTTTGCTGGAGGATCCATTTTGTTCGCCACTTGAGGTCTGCTCTGTGTAGAAGTGTCTTAAACTCCCGCGTATCTTCGCAACACAGCCAGTATTGCCTGCTTGATCCCTTGCGCCCAGTTATAAGTTAACATGCATTTGTGGGGTGGAAAATTGAGGTTGACTACTAATGCAGGTATAACATATCGTGGCTGAAAGGGGGAGCCTCGACTTATACGCCGACTATATGCAGAACATGATTTTTGGGGCCGGAAAAATGGGTTCATCTTCTATGCCAGGTCAACTTATACGCCATGATCTGCAGGACATTTTTTGGCAAAAGGAGTATTGGTCAGGACACTGGGGGAACTCTTTGAGAAATGCAATGGGATCTTTTATATCCAATTAAGCAGTTTAACATCTTATCTGAAAAACATCTTAGACAATGCAGCATCCCCTGAGTACTGCCCTGATCTTGTCAGCCGAGGTAATAGAAAGGAGAAAGACAGAGAGCATCCCTGAATCACCCTGCTCCAAACATTCAGTTACTTACAGAGCTAAAATAGTCACAGGCAAGGAGTCTTTGCATGTACACTGAAAATTAAAGTGAATTAATTCTTTGAGGAGCTCAAGGTCCTTGGCGAAATATGGCTGTCCTTAGCCTAGTGTCTTCTCCAAACGCTGCAGTAGATGTTATTCACAGAATGAAACTCGGAAAAATTTACAGGATGTTCAAATCTGGATGTTGGATATTTGTTCCCTCAAGGTCATTTTGACTGTTTGTATGTTTTGTTTGGTTTTATTTTACAGTAAACATCCTGTGTGTTGTCTGATGAACATTGTAAGATAAGGAGATAATATTAATTTCATTGAAACTGAAACAGAAATAGAAACGAATTGTAATCTGATCTCTGGATCAAAGCCAGCTCCCCACCTCCCGTCAGCCATATCATCTCATGCCTTTTTTTGCCGAAAAAGCAGAGCAATAATATGTTCTGCTGTTGAGTAACTGCCAGCTCTCTTGTCAGGTTTCATTGGGAGCTGAGTAACAGAGCTGATGTTTGTGACTAAACCCTGATGTAATACACAGCTACAGAATCATGCTGATGTAGAATCACAGAGACAAAAGCTCTCTGAGGCATTCTAAGAGCCAAGTCATGTTGGCTTCAATCTGACCCCTGACCTTTCCATATCAATTAGCCAAAGTGAAACTGGGTGAGTTTCATGTCTGCCTCTGTGCTTGTTGTTCACAGTGAACATGTTCAAGACTTTTGCAGCATATTTTTTTTAAAACAGTGATAGTGATCCTGTATCTTTCGGGAGAAATGAACAAGGGTTGTGTTACCTGCCAGTGAGGTGGAGTAGGACTGGTTGAAGGAATGGTTTATATGCCGACACAATGCTGCATTGACTTTGGCTGCTGTTTCATACAATTGTGTATTGTTGGTTGTGACTATAATATGTTGATTACCACAAAAAAATATTTACAGGTATGATGCACCCTTCTCTCCCCGCCCCAGAAAATATGCGGTATGACCTGTGCATCTGAATGCACGTAGCATTCGAAACAAAACAGATGAACTGAGAGCGCAAATAGAAATAAATAAGTATGATCTGATAGCCATTACAGAGACAAGGCTGCAGAATGTCATAGATTGGGACCTGAATATTGAAGGGTACATGGCATTTGGGAAGGACAGGAAGCTAGGAAAAGGTGGAGGGGTAGCTCTGTTAATTAATGATGGCACTAGCACAATAGAGAGGTATGACCTAAGTTCAGGAGACCAGGATGCAGAAGCAGTTTGGATAGAGATGAGAAATCTTAAAGGCAAGAAGTCATTTGTGGGAGTGGTGTACAGGCCACCTAACATTAACCACACTGTAGGATGGGGGAGAAAGAAAGAAATAATGGCAGCTTATCAGAAAGGTACAGCGATAATTATGGGGGATTTTAACCGACATATAGACTGGTAAAATCAGATGGGCAGAGGTAGCCTAGTTGAGGAGTACATTGAATGTTTTTGGGATAATTTCTAGGAACAATACATTCTGGAGTTGACCAGAGAGCAGGCTATACTAGACCTGGTAGTGTGCAACAAGATAGGATTAATTTAGTCCGGGGAATTTATAATGGATAATAAGGAGATGTCAAATGAATTGAACAGATATTTTGCATCGGTCTTCACTATTGAGGATACAAGTAACATCCCAGTATTAACTGTAAGTGAGGAAATGGAAGGGAGGGAGGAACTCAAGAAAACTACAATCACCATGGAAATGGTACTGGACAAATTGTTGGAGCTGCGGGATGACAAGGCCCCAGGTCCTGACGGACTTCATCCGAGGGTGTTAAAAGAAGTGGCGAGTGAGATAGTTGATGCATTAATTTTAATTTTCCAAAATTCCCTACATTCGGGGAAAGTTCCATTAGATTGGAAAATAGCGAATATAACTCCTTTATTCAAAAAGGGAGGGAGACAGAAAGTAGGAAACTACATCCAGTTAGCTTAACATCTGTCTTAGGGAAAATGTTAGCAGCTATTATTAAAGACATTAAAGCAGGGCATTTAGAAAAATTCAAGGTAATCAGGCTGCGTCAACACGGTTTCGTGAAAGGGAAATCATGTTTAACCAATTTATTAGAGTTTTTTGAGGGATTTACATGTGCTGTGGATAAAGGGGAACTGGTGGAGGCATTGTACTTAGATTTCCAGAGGGCAATTGATAAAGTGCAACATCAAAGCTTATTGCAGAAAATAAAAGCTCGTGGTGTAGGGAGTAACATATTGGCATTGATAGAAGATTGGCTAGCTAACAGGAAACAGAGAGTAGGCATAAATGGCTCATTTTTTGTTTGGCAAGATGTAACGAGTAGTGTGCCACAGGGATCTGTGCTGGGTCCTCAACTTTTACAATTTATATAAATGACCTAGATGAAGAGACCGAAGGTATGGTTGCTAAATTTGCTGATGACACAAAGGTAGGTAGGAAAGTAACTTGTGAAGAGGACATAAGAAGGCAACAAAGGGAAAAAGATAAGTTAAGTGAGTGGGCAAAAACCTGACACATGGAGTATAATGTGGGAAAGTGGGAAATTGTCCATTTTGGCAGGAAGAATAAAAAAGAAGCATATTATCTTAATGGTGAGAGATTACAGAGCTCTGGGATGCAAAGGGATCTAGGTGTCCTAGTGCATGAATCGCAAAAGGTTAATATGCAGGTACAGAACATAATTAGGAAAGCTAATAGAATGTTATCGTTTATTTGACGGGAATTGAATACAAACATAGGGAGGTTATGCTTCAGCTATACAGGGCATTGATGAGACCACATCTGGAGTACTGGGTACAGTACTGGTCTCCTTATTTAAGGAAGGATGTAAATGCATTGGAGGCAGTGCAGAGAAGATTTACTAGACTACTAACTGCAATGGGCAGGCTGTCTTATGATAAAAGATTGGATAGGCTCGGCTTGTATCCGCTGGAATTTAGAAGAGTAAGAGGCAACTTGATTGAAACATATAAGATCCTGAGGGATCTTGACAGGGTGGATATGGAAAGGATGTTTCCCCTTGTGGAAAAATCTAGAATTAGTGGTCACTGTTTAAAAATAAGGGGTCGCCCATTTAAGACAGAGATGAGGAGAAATTCTTTCTCTCGGAGGGTCATGAGTCTTTGGAATTCTCTTCCTCAAAAGGCAGTGGAAGCAGAGTCTTTGAATATTTTTAAGGCAGAGGTAGATAGATTCTTGATAAGCAACGGGGTGGAAGGTTATTGGGGGTAGGTGGAAATGTGGAGTAATCAGTTCACCATGAACTTATTGAATGGTGGAGCAGGCTTGAAGTGCCGAGTGGCCTACTCCTGCTCCTAATTCGTATGTTTGTATGTTTCTTTACACTGTAGGTGAAACAGAGATGAACAGAGATTTTAAACTATCACTTTCCAAATTGTTTAACATAAAACAGCCTACATTCCAAATCCATTCATGAAAGAGCTGTGAATCTGACAGTTAGAAAATTGCAACTTAAAAATCCTGGTTCTAAAATTCTGATTAGGTGTCAGGATTGCCTGATGCAGAATGTATTGGACATCTCCCTCATGCAAACTGCCCAGTAAATTCTGTGAGGGGTGCCACGGTGGTGGCAAAGGCAAGCCTTTCACCCATCCATCCCCACTACCCAAGCCAATTGGGCATGTCTAGAAGATTCCACCCATTATGCCTTTGTGTAAAAGGAAAAGGACATGACTTTGATTTAAAGAGCTTTCCACAAACTCAAGACGTTGCAAAGAACTTTTGAAGTGTAATCTTGTTTTAATGCCAAACACTGCAGTCAATTGTGCACAGCAAGGTCCCACAAATAGCAATGTGTTAATGACCAGATAATCCACTTTATAGTGATTGTGTTTGAGGGATAAATATAATGTCCTTAAGGGAAGGAAATCTGTTGTCCTTACCTGGTCTGGCCTACATGTGACTCCAGACCCACAGCAATGTGGTTAACTCTTACATGCCCTCTGAAATGGCCTAGCAAGCCAGTCAGTTGTAGATAACCACTACGAAGTCAATAAAAAGGAATGAAACTGGACAGACCACCCGGCATCGACCTCGGCACCGGAAACGACAACGGCAAACCCAACCCTGTTGACCCTGCAAAGTCCTCTTTACTAACATCTGGGGGCTTGTGCCAAAGTTGGGAGAGCTGTCTCACAGATTAGTCGAGCAACAGCCTGACATAGTCATACTCACGGAATCATACCTTACAGACAATGTCCCGGACACTGCCATCACCATCCCCGGGTATGTCCTGTCCCACCGGCAGGACGGACCCACCAGAGGTGGTGGCACAGTGGTATACAGTAGGGAGGAAGTTGCCCTGGGAGTCCTCAACATCAACTCTGGATCCCATGAAGTCTCATGGCATCAGGTCAAACATGGGCAAGGTAACCTCCTACTGATTACCACCTACCGCCCTCCCTCAGCTGATGACTCAGTACTCCTCCATGTTGAACACCACTTGGAGGAAGCACTGAGGGTGGCAAGGGCACAAAATGTACTCTGGGTGAGGACTTCAATGTCCATCACCAAGGGTGGCTCAGTAGCACCATTACTGACTGATCTGGCCGAGTCCTAAGGGACGTAGATGCTAGACTGGGTCTGTGGCAGGTGGTGAAGGAACCAATAACATACTTGACCTCGTCTTCACCAGTCTTCCCGTCACAGATGCATCTGTCAATGACTGTATTGGTAGGAGTGACCACTGCACAGTCCTTGTGGAGACAAAGCCCCGTCTTCACATTGAGCATACCCCCCGTCGTGTTGTGTGGCACTATCACCGTGCTAAATGGGATAGATTTTGAACAGATCTAGCAATGCAAAATTGGGCGTCCATGAGGCGCTGTGGGCCATCAGCAGCAGCAGAATTGTATTCAACCACAATTTGTAACCTCCTGGCCCGGCATATCCCCCACTCTACCATTACCATCAAGCCGGCAGACCAACCCTGGTTCCATGAAGAGTGCAGGAGGGCATGCCAGGAGCAGCTCAGGCATACCTCAAAATGAGGTGTCAGCCTAGTGAAGCTACAACCCAGGACTACTTGCTTTCCAAACAGTGTAGGCAGAATGCAATAGAGCTAACTGTTCTCACCACCAATGCATCAGACCCAAGTTCTGCAGTCCTGCCACATCCATTCATGAATGGTGGTGGACAATTAAACAACTAATTGGAGGAGGTGGCTCCACAAATATCCCCACCCTCAATGATGGGGGAGCCCAGCACATCAGTGCAAAAGATAAGGCTGAGGCATTGCAACAATCTTCTGCCAGAAGTACCTAGTGGATGATCCATCTCGGCCTCCTCCTGCAGTCCCCAGCATCACAGGTGCCAGACTTCAACCAATTCGATTCACTCCGCGTGATATCAAGAAATGACCGAAGGTATTGGATACTGCAAAGGCTATGGGCCCTGACAACATTCTGGCAATAGTACTGAAGACCTGTGCTCCATATCTTGCCACGCCCCTAGCCAAGCTGTTCCAGTTCAGCCACAGCCACAGCAATGTGAAAAATTGCCCAGGTATGTCCTGTACACAAAAAGCAGGACAAGTCCAACCCGGAAAATTATCACCCCATCTGTCTACTCTCGAGCATCAATAAAATGATGGAAGGTGTTGTGTTAACGAGCAGCATTTGATAAGCAATAACAGTATTTATATGAAAATACAAAATAATCACTGTCAGGACTCTAGTCTACACACATACAGTACTGTATATTTTATAATAATTAATCACTCAGGACCTTCCTGGTCTCTGCATCTCAGCTGCTCACTGGATAAACTTACAGCAAGTATTTCAACCTGTAAAGCAGGAGTCTAGGTAATATGTAATGATATTTTCTGAGCCTTTGGGCAATTGCTTTGTTCATTTTAAGCAATACAGATACTGGTACAGTGTGGCACAACCTGTCTGGGCACCATGGGTTTCTGTTTAACTCGTGACCAAACAATCACTGACTTTGTGGCTTCAATCTTCATCTTTTTAAACAACCTTTCAAGTCCAATTAATACTGCGTGTGTCCGGCCTGACCCGGACCCGTCCCAACCCAGACCCGTTCCGGCCCGACCCGGAAGAGCTACCCGTACCTGACACATGTCATCGGGTCCCATCGGGTTCGGGTCCTGTAGCAGGCCTTTATAGTGAATGTGTCAGCACCAGCGGTAGCAGAGTGCTGACTACAACAAACCTAACATGGTCACCATCCATGAGCTGACCCGGTCAGAAGACCATATCAGTGAAAACAGGTACACCCCCATTTTATTAGCACAACATTCCCCTATAAAATCTAACAGCATGTGGAGAGAATCTGATGAAAAAGCCTTCACAATGGACAATCAGATTGTCAGTCAGGTCGATTAACTGAGTATCCTGTATCTCACATTCTCAAAGGTACAAATGAACAGACAAAATCATGAAAGAGCCGCTCCAACTGCATGACATACCTTCCTCACCATGGATCAAGTTAGCAACAGATTTGTGCTCTGTGGGCGGTCTATCTGCTAGTGCCTGACCATCACGTCAAATATCCTATTGTGCAGAAGCTTCAAGATGCATTGAGTACAGCAGGGATTAACACTGTTAGTGCTATCTTTAATAAAAGCAAAATACTGCGGATGCTGGAAATCTGAAATAAAAACAAGAAATGCTGGAACCACTCAGCAGGTCTGGCAGCATCTGTGAAAAGAGAAGCAGAGTTAACGTTTCGGGTCTGTGACCCTTCATCGGAACTGACAAATATTAGAAAAGTCACAGGTTATAAGCAAGTGAGGTGGAGGTGGGGCAAGAGATAACAAAGGAGGTCTAGATTGGACCAGGCCACATAGCTGACCAAAAGGTTACGGAGCAAAGGCAAACAATATGTTAATAGTGTGTTGAAAGACAAAGCATTAGTACAGATTAGGTGTTAATACACTGAATAGTGCTATCTTTAGTCTTTTTCGTGCCCCGGTAGAAGTGGTATCCAAAAACGGCCCACAATACACGGGAAAACCATTCCAGGACATGTGTGAATGATGGTCCATCAACCAAGTCACATAATCAGCCAGATATCCTCGTTCGAATGAGATGTCTGAATGTATGTTGAAGATAATCAAATCGCTGATCAAAAAGTTTTCAGAAACCGGGCAAGATATCCAAGTTGTGTCATTGCATCTTCACGCAATGTCATTAAACTCTGGATTGCCACCATTTGCTGAAACTATGTTTTGTCGACCAGTGCGAACCGCACTACCAAGTTATCATCTCACCAAGTCATTCTTGATCACAGATCAGTTACGTCAGAAACAAGTTAAGATGAAAGACACACATGGCATGCATGCAGGTGCAGAATTACCATCACTATACATTGGCCAGAAGGTACGGGTCCTTCACCCACAAGAACAGACATGAAACCCATAAAAGGTGTCAAAGGTGTGCAAAGAACCAAGTTCGTATGAGGTGACAACACCAAATGGTGCGGTACTACAAAGGAATCGATCTTACCTCAGGGGACTCTGCTAGCCATGTACAAAGTGACCCACCCCCCGCATCACCTATGCATACCCGCGTATGTTTTGAAGATGAAGTGACAATAAGCAACACGCCGACAACTGAGGACAATCCTTCCCGACACAATCTTCAGGAGGAGAGCACGGACAGTTCGAGAACTCACCCATGTCCTTATCACAAGGTTTGGTCGAGGCAGTTAATTACTGTAATATTACTTGTTCCTTTGATATGTGAACTATTGTAAGATTCAGAGGACTGAATCTAATATCCAAAGAATATGTGGGTTTTTATTATAATTTAACTAGAACATATATACACAGCTACTGCACAAGCCATTTCTATGCACATCTCACTCTGTTGGGCTACAGCCACAACTTCCTGTTCATGTGTGATGCAGCATCACTTCCTCAGTGACCTTCACTTACAGCCTCTTAAAGTGGTCCTCTCTTAAGGTGGTCCCACAACAGCCCCTTTTTTTCCAAATATATATACATATATACAATATATAATGATTTTGCAGTTTGGACTAACTATACATCATTAAAACAAAACACTAATTACAGGTAAGCAAGTTTAACACTCACTAAAACAGAGGAGGTTTGCTTATTCATCCTGACCTTGTTATTGTAAACCTCTTTACAGAACTGAGCACGTCTTAATGACTCCTCTGAGACTCTGGTGACTCAGAACTCTGGTTAGCATGTTCATCCTCTGTGGTCGTAGCCTCTGTATGTTCCTCCTCAGACTTTGTCTTTAAATGTGTCCGTGATGACACCGGATTGTCACATATAGTATTCTTGTACAGCTCTCTGAGTTGACTTTGATTCTGTCTGAGAATCAAATACTTCACATCTGTCTTCACCCAAGAGAATGAGGATGCAGATATGGAACTCAGAGAGACTGTGAGGTTCTTGAGCAAATTGTCATAGGGAGTGACAAGGTATTGGAGGTTTTGGAAGGCTTAAAAGTGGACAAATCTCCAGGTCCGGACGATTTGTATCCCAGGATGCTGTGGGAGGTGAGGGTGGAGATTGCAGGGGCTCTGACGCAAATTTTTAATTCATCTCTAGCCACGGGGGAGGTGCCAGAGGACTGGAGAATGGCTAATGTGGTCCCACTATTTAAGAAAGGTTGTAGAGATAAGCCAGGGAACTGCAGACCAGTGAGTCTCATGTCAGTTGTAGGGAAACTATTGGAGAAAATTCTGAAGGAGAGAATCTATCTCCACTTGGAGAGGCAAAATTTGATTAGGAATAGCCAGCATGGCTTTGTCAGAGGGAGGTCACGCCGAACAAGTTTGATTGAATTTTTTGAGCATGTGACCAGGTGTGTAGATGAGGGTAGTGCAGTTGATGTAGTTTACATGGATTTCAGCAAAGCCTTTGACAAGGTCCCACATGGGAGATTTATTAAGAAAGCAAATGCACATGGGATACAGGGTAATTTGATAAGGTGGATTCAAAATTGGCTTAGCTGTAGGAGACAGAGAGTGATGACAGACGGCTGTTTTAGTGACTGGAAGCCAGTGTCCAGTGGCGTACCACAGGGATCTGTGCTGGGTCCCCTATTGTTTGTCATTTATATAAACGACATAGATGACTATGTGGGGGGTAGGATCAGTAAGTTCGCGGATGACACAAAGATTGGCCGAGTGGTTAACAGTGAGGTTGAGTGTCTTGGGTTACGGGAAGATATAGACGGGATGGTTAAATGGGCAGAAAAGTGGCAGATGGAATTTAACACTGAAAAGTGTGAGGTGATACACTTTGGAAGGAGTAATGTGACACGGAAGTATTCAATGAATGGCCTGACACTGGGAAGTTCCGAGGAACAAAGGGACCTTGGCGTGTTTGTCCATAGATCTCTGAAGGAGAAGGTCAGGTAAATAGGGTGGTGAAAAAGGCATATGGGACACTTGCCTTTATCAATCGAGGCATAGATTACAAAAGCAGGGAGGTCATGTTGGAGTTGTATAGAACTTTGGTAAGGCTGGAGTACTGTGTGCAATTCTGGTCGCCACATTATAGGAACGATGTGATTGCACTGGAGGGGGTGCAGAGGCGATTCTTCAGGATGTTGCCTGGGATGGAATATTTAAGCTATGAAGAGAGGTTGGATAGGCTTGTGTTGTTTTCGCTAGAGCAGAGAAGACTGAGGGGTGACCTGATCGAGGTGTACAAGATTATGAGGGGCATGGACAGGGTGGATAGGGAGCAGATGTTTTCCTTAGTTGAAGGGTCAGTTACGAGGGGACACAAGTTTAAGGTGAGGGGCAGGAGGTTTAAGGGGGATTTGAGGAAGACATTTTTTACGCAGAGGGTAGTGATGGTCTGGAATGCACTGCCTGGGAGGGTGGTAGAGGTGGGTTCCCTCACATCCTTTATAAAGTACCTGCATGAGCACTTGGCCCATCATAACATTCAAGGCTATGGGCCAAGTGCTGGCAAATGGGATTAAGTAGACAGGTTAGGTGTCTTTAATGCATCGGTGCAGACTCGATGGGCCGAAGGATCTCTTCTGCACTGTATTACTCTGTGATTCTGTGAATCGCACTATTGGGTGTCTGGACCTCATACGATCTGGTCTGGTCACATATCCTAGCAACCTCTGCAGGATACCAAGGGCTGGATTTTACGCACCTGCCACCGGGAGTGGCAGTGGGCAACAAAAATGGAGGCCCACGCGCCACCTTGCTGCCGTGATCTTCCTCACAGCGGCCCATGCTAATGATCTGGTCGGGCTGCCCCCTCCCTCCAATGATGTCACGTGACAGACTCCCCACCTGGCATGCATGTCTTGGAATAGTCTTCCTGCATATTGTGGACCATTATTGGAGATAATTTCTTCTGGCACGCTCAGTAGGCTGAACAGGGCACTGATTGTATAGGCAACTACTGCATTTGATGTATCTCGTAACCACCTGATGATCGGAAGCTTAGTGAAGTAATCCATAACAAGGAGGAAATTATCACCTTGAATGTGAAATAACTCTGTGCCAATCTTCACACATGGACGTGAAAGTGTTTCATGTGGAATCAAGGGGTCCTTCTGTTGATTTGGCTGACAACTTTGACACGTCTCACATAATTTCACCACCATCTCAACTTTAACGTTGATTCCTGGCCAGTAGATCACCTCTGTGACAAGGAGTCTGGTATGTTCTATTCCTAAATGCTCTTGATGCAGTTGGGCGAGGATTTCAGAACACAGAGCTTCGGGTATCAGGACTTGTTTCCCTTTGAAAATCACCCCTTGTGATATATTGAGCTTGTCTCGGTACAGCCAGAAACAGCGTAAATATTTGGTTACTTCCTGTTTGATGTCAGGCCATCCTTCCACAATTACCTTATACAACAATGATAGGGTAGGGTCACGTGCTGTCGCATCTCTTAGTTGCTTGCATTTGTGCAGTCCAAAACCCATGAAGTCGATCTTCAAAACATCTTCAATCTTAGCATCCACAGCAAGACATCTGCATCTTTATTCAGGTTAGACAACCTGCTCAGGGTGCCCGATATGACCATTTTGCTGCCCGGTTTATATCGGACGTCACAATCATAGCCCTGGATCTTCACCAAAAGCCTCTGCAACTGGGGAGGAATACTCGTGAGCGGTTTGCGCTATATGGGTTCAAGTGGCTTGTGGTCAGTCTCCACGGTGAAATGTTTTCTGAACAAGTGGGTGTGAAACCTAGTGATACCAAAAGCCAGAGCTAAAGTTTCATGTTCGATGTTAGAGTAATTGGATTTGGGTTTGTGACAAACTCTTTGACGCGAAGGCGATTGGCTTCCCTTCCTGCATGACACAGACACCTAATCCCTTCTGGGATGCGTCAACCTCGAGCGTGGTCTCTTTGGTCCTATTGTAATACTGTAGCACGCTGTCTTGATTTGACAGAGCTAACTTTAAGGACTGAAACACTTGCTGGTGGTCATCTTGCCACAAGTAAAGGGTATCTTTACACAGCAGTTTCCTAAGCGGTGCTGCTCGCTCAGAAAAATTGGGGTTGTACAAGGTCAAAAAGTCGAATAGCCCTAGACACTGTTGTAGGGTTTTGCAGTCCTGAGGAGTTGGCATGGCTCTGACATCTTCAGTCTTATCTGGGTCTGGGCATATTCCTGTGGTGGAATATATCAACCCAAAGAAGTTGATGTGCCCAATGTTGACCTGGCAAAAGACTCTCACGATGAGCAGCCAGCATTAACAAAAGCAAATTTCGGTCATGCTCTTCCTATTGTCCACCCATCATCACAATATCATCGGCTATGCAGATACAGCCTGGGACATTTTCCGTTATCCTGTCCATGTATTGCTGGAAAATGCCCTGGCTGATGTACAGACCAAACGGTGACCGTCCAAAACAGTATCTCCCAAATGGCGTTCTGAAAGTTGTGAGTCAAGTCATAGAGAGATACAGCACTGAAACAGGCCCTTCGGCCCACTGAGTCTGTGCCACCCATCAACACTAATCCTACATTAATCCCATATTCCTTACCACATCCCCATCTACACTAGGGGCAATTTACAATGGCCAATTTACCTATCAACCTGTAAGTCTTTGGCTGTGGGAGGAAACCAGAGCACCTGGTAGAAACCCACACGGTCACAGGGAGAACTTGCAAACTCCGCACAGGCAGTACCCAGAACTAAACCCAGGCCGCCGGAGCTGTGAGGCTGCGGTGCTAGCCACTGCACCACCCTAGTAGCTGGGACTTCATGGCTAAGTGGACACACCAGTAGCCATGCTTCACATTGAGCTTTGAAAAATACTTAGCTCCAGTAAACTTGGGATTCAGCTCCTCTGGGGTCCGGATTTTATGCCTGCATCTCTTGAGCGCTAAAGTCAGTCATCGTGGGTCTAAGCAAATCCTCAGATTGCTGTCTTTCTTCAGCGCGCAGGTAATGGAGCTGCAACAATCAGAATGCTGGTGCACTCAGTGGATCACTCTGTTGCGCTCCACCTCATCCAGCTCCATCTTAAACCTTTCTTGAACGTGGACACTGCACTTTCTTGACACGTTGATAGTAGGGACTGCATCCTGCCTCATGTGCAGTATGGCATCATCCTTGAAATCATTGATTGCATCAAACCTGTCTGGGTAAAGTAGTTTCAGGTCTAACTGACTCAATGCATTCAATGTGTTGCAACCTTCCGTACCTTTCGGAGCGGTGCTGACCTTGTGTATTGTGATGATTCATACATCCTGGCATACTGAAAGTCCTACAACAGCTGGTCCAGTTGTGTCTACAATATAAAACATTTGTGGTAGCCTTTCAGAGCTCTCATAGCTGCACTTCAAGGTTCTCATTCCAGTGCATTTGACTAGAGAACCATTATAGGTAGTCAGCTTAGCCGTGGTAAGTTGCACAATAGATTCTCATTTCTTTAAGTACATGTCCTTCAGTATACAGATGGGAAGAATATTTGCATTTGCTTCAGTGTCAGTTTTCACCCTGAGCTTACGCTTACCCCACTCTTCTATGGACATATAATGCAGATTAATGCAAATACCTTAGATTGCATAATAGCATTGACCTGTTGATCCAAACTATGTGAAATGCTTGTTCGCTGTTCACACGAGTGCATTCTGCATCCGTGTCTTCCTGAAAATTTGTGTCTTTGCTGAGCTGATGTACCTTTTTGGGCTTTTGTTGTGTGTTGGCATACCTTTTGTTGCCATTCTGTCCTGCAGACAGTTCTCTCTGCATGTGATCTGCCATCATTCCTGTGTGCAGTATCTGATCTCGGCCTTCTGCACTCCTTGCCCAATGTCCTTACATGCCACAAGCTTTGCACAGGTCCTGGTATGCCAGACAACTGCCAATTGGGTGAGTCAGGCTACATTTGCCACACGGCTGAACAGACGTCTGAGCTTTGGTTACCAAACCAATTGTTGTAGATTTGCCTAACACTTGTAACTGTAGGTGCCCAGCCATGATGGTTTCAAATTTCCCTGCATCTATGGTGTGCCTTTCTTTTCTAGCAGGTCTTTTTGAAAGGCCAGTAGCTGGGTAGACTAGCTCTGTAACCAGTTCCAACAATTCAATATCTGCAAAGTTGCATTCTTGAGCTTGGTCTCAGCACCATGCAACAAACTGGTCGATGGACTCATCTTGAAATGCCGGTAGGTCATAAGCTCAAGCCTATGTGCTCGGAAATTGACCATTACCTTGAGTTGCTTCTCTAGGAATATCCATAGCTTGCTAGGGTCCTTCTGATTCTTGGTTGACAATCCTGATGTATTGATCTATTGCAGGCCTTCGTTGCCCAGTGCAATCTTGATTTTTATAGCTTATTTCTCTGATTGGCTCACTTCTTGATCCAGAAAATACAATTCCATCCGCTGGTAAAACAGTTTAAATTCAAACCCTATGGCCGATGCCTTCCAATCCATAACTGGGTATCTGGAAGTCATTTTCTGGATGATCCTGCTTTTTATAAATATAAGACATTTTACAGGTTTTCTTTCTCATGGGCACATTTCTTTTACAGACTCTCAGCTTTACAGGCTTTCTGTCTCACAGGTAAGCTGGTTCCTTTTAGAGACAGGTTTGTTTTTGCAGGACTGCTCCTTTTAAGAGTGAGAGAACATTATCTGCCTTTTGTTTAACTGAGAAAGCTGTTTTTTTCTCTCCGGCCTCTCTCTCTCAGAGCTGCGGTTTACAATACTGGCAGCTGCCACAACCAGCCTTTTACATTGTGCTAGAGCTCCAGTGGCACTGTTGAACTCTTCCCACTCTTTTTGACTTGGGCCCCACCCATGTAGCAAAATACAGGAAAACTAAAGCAGTTGTGGCTGTAGTTAATTCTTTTCAAATTTGTTGACCCACTGCCAGACTTGTTGAAAGCTCCAATCCCCTGCTGTATTCATAGTTTCAACACCTCTCAGGGTCCTGTCTGCAGTTATAGCTCTGTTGTAGAGTCCCCTGCCAACTGCTATCCATCTGAATCTTCAGACACTCCAGGTAAGCAATCAGTTGTTCTTTGTTCACTCTTGGTGTGTTCTTCAGAAAAAAAATCAAACATTGCCACAAATTAATATTTGGTGATCTTCAGAAAAATATATCCCAAACATTGCCACCATGTAATATTACTTATTGCTTTGGTATGTGAACTGTTGTAAGAGTCACAGGACTACAAGTAATATCCAAATGTTTTGTTTTATGCATAATAGTGTTGTAGTTGTCAAATTTCTTATATCTCATGCGCATATTAGTGCTACATGGAATTATCATTTACAGGTAGAGGATGGTGTGATGGTATATTTGTTAGTATATTAAATATAATAATTTAAATATATCTTTCTGTATGTCTTCACAGGAAGTGATGCAGTAGCAAGTGATTCAATTTCCTGCACAGTCAGTTAGTATGTGTAAGCTGAAGTAACTGCAAATCTCCATTAAAGCCCTGGATTCTAACCCTTTATGCCTGCCCTTCAGCTTCATTTGTATTAGTCTCGAAAGAGATAATAGAACAAAGATGATCAATGTTTTAAAAGGAAATTAGATAAGGCACTTGAAAATCTTGAGACACTTGAAAGAAGCTTGCAGGGCTATGGAGATAGAGTGAGGAATTGGGACTGAGTGGATTGCTCTACAATGAGCTGACATGGACTCGATGGGCCCAATGGCCTCCTTCTCTGTCGTAATGACTCTCTGACTCGTGGAATGTTGGGTTGATCACAGGTTCAATTTTACAAAACTTTCAACTTTGTGTGATATTGTAAAATGGGTGATAGGGAATTTACACTCATTTTTACATCTGTCCTCATATTTATTTCCATTGATGTGTCAGCTACTGCTCAGTTGGTAGGTTATGGGTTCAAGTCTCAGTCCAGGACTTGAGCACAACGACTGAGTCTGACGCTCCAGTGCAGTACTGAGGGAGTGCTGCACTGTTGGATGTGTCGACTTTCAGATGAGACGTTAAACCGAAGCCCTCTTTGGGCATGTAAAAGATCTGTGGCATTATTTTGAAGAGTAGAGGAGTTATCCCTGGTGTCCTAGCCAATATTTATCCTCAATCAACATCACAAGAAACAGACAATCCAGTCATTATTATATTGCTGTCTGTGGGAGTTTGCTGTGCGCAAGTTAGCTGCCATGTTTCATACATTACAGTGACGACACTTCAAAAGTACTTCACTGACTGTAAAGCACTTTGGGATGTCTGGTGGCCATGAAAGGTGCTATGTAAATGTAAGTCTTTTTGTTGAAGTCAATGCTAATAAAAATTAGAGACAGGCGTAAAACAGGCTTTTGACTCGCTATTATCAATTTTACATTACCAGACTAAGTCAAGATTGACCCATTTCTGTCACTTAGCTTCTGTGATATTTTTTGAATGTAAGATTTTATCTTAAAAAATCAAATTTGCATATTCAGCATGGCAACTTTCCAATATGTAAGCATCAAGTATTTAACCTAAAATGTAAAAAATACATTTTTCAGTAGTTCAGCTAGTGTTTCATTCCTCATGTCCAGCTCAATAAGCTGGGATCCGAGACCCAAAAGGGCAGATCCAAGCTGATCTCTCAATCTGTCTCCATTTCTCTAACTTGTAGTCAAAGTTTTTCAGGAATGAAACACCAGCAAGAGCAGATGGTCACAGTGTAACCTTGCTTTTCAGTGTGACATTTAACCTGGTCTTTATAATGATTATCAGGAAGAGTGACTTTACTTTTATCTCGACTTCCAGTGTAATGATAGACTAATGCATCAGGTGAGACAAAAAGGCAGGCTTCAGCATTTGTGCAAGGATTTTTTTTGGCCAATTTCCTGCCTTACCCCTCTCCTGGGAACTGTTCCACATGTGTCACCCACCCTCTATTACTTCATCCATGTTAACATACCTCATTGTTTCGCTCAGTCAGTGAGCTTGTGGCTGTGGGTGGTATCACTGCAAAGTTCATTCTGCACTCAATCCAGCTAGCAGTCAGGAGCAGGCAGGTCCCTTTAATACCTTACCTAGTGAACTACCTATTGCCGTCCCTGAAGAGCTCAGCTAACTCAGCACAAACCAGGAGACATACTGCTTTGTTATGTACTGTTTTTACCAATTCAGCACAAGGGAGTTTATTCATAAAGTTGGGTTGCCATTCTACAAGAGCAAGGTTATACACACATCAATGGCATGAATGATTGGTTAAGCTACTGTTTCATTAACTGTTCATGGCTGAGCAAGAAACGCTAGCCATGAAGACCAGCGCTCTTCTTTGAATAGTTGAGCTGGCAGCAGGGAACTTGGGTGTTGGGGCCAGGACTGAAGGATATTGGGGGCCGCGAGATCGGGCTTTGGGATAAGAAATGACGGCAATATTCGTCTGGGGGAGCAGGGGTGTTCAGTTCCTTCAGTGTTGGGGAGGGAGAAGCAGTCCAGGTCTTCCTGGTTCCACATTCAAATAAGTTACTTAAGTTATTGGTTGGGCTTAGCAAGCCATCTCCAGCTTCATTTCCCTGAGCGCAACCGCTGCTGTCGCTGGCCTGTTTCAAGACAAACCAATCTTGGAAAGGCTGCTTGAAATATGTGTTAAACTCCTTATTGGCATAAGCAAAGGGCCTAACGTCTGCTTCACACATGGGTAACCCACATATATTGTGGGTCTTTATCCAATATGGCAGGTAGCGTACGTCCGGTTGACCATATTGGTGCCTCAGTCGTCCAAGTAGCGCCCGAAAAATGGGAGCTGCTTGAACCAATTGTTAGGCCATGGAATTCAATTGTATTTGAAATGGGTTTTTGTAGGAATGTGTCCACTAGATGGCATTCTATTATAATAATCCATCATTACTCAGGACATGGGAAAAGATCAGGACAATTAACCTATAGAATCAGAATTTTTTTCAGAGTTGAAGGAGACCATTCTGCCCATTATGCCTGTGGTGGCTCTCTGAAAAAGGTTATTCACTTACAAGATAGCATTCCATAGTTTTCTTTTGCAATTATTTATCCACTTACCTTTTAATAGTTGTTCTGGATTCTGCTCCCACCAATGTTTCTGGTGGACTGCCCTAACAACCTTCTGCAACAAATCATTTAACTTCTTGCATTGTTGTTTTACTGAAATTTATAACTATTTGTAACTGACTTACCGAATACTGAAATTATTTTTCTCAATTATTTTATAAATTCTTCAAAATTTTGAACACCTCTGTCAGTTCTCCTTTTAACCTTTTTTCTGATCAAAAGAGCCCGAGTGTCTGTTGTCTGTCTTCATTAATTAAGCATATCTTCTTGGTTAAATCTTACTGGTTCTCTTCTGCTCTGGCACAGTAGCCTGCCATCTTTCCTAAAGTAAGACATCCAAAATCCAAAAGCATTATTTCTTTGCTTTTGTACGTCATGCACATATTTAAAAAGTCTAGGAACCTACAGAAAATCATAGAGTCATTGCGGCAAAGAAGGAGGCCATTGGTCCCATCGAGTCCATGCCTGTTCTCTGCAGAGCAATCCAATCAGTCCCATTACCTCACACTATCCTTGTAGCCCTGCAAGTTTATTTCCTTCAAGTGCCCATCCAATTGAAATCAGTCATCATCTCTGCTTCCATCACCTTCGTAGGCAGCAAGTTCCAGGTCATTACCACTCACTGTGTAAAAGAAGTTCTTCCTTATGTCTCCCCTGCATCTCTTGCCCAAAATCTTAAATCTGTGTCCCCTGGTCCTTGATTCATCAACTAATGGGAATAGCTTTTCTTTGTCTACTTTATGTAAATGTGTCATAAACTTTTACACCTCAATCTCCTTTGCTCCAAGGAGAACAGCCCCAGCTCCTCCAACCTAAGCTTGTAGCTAAAATCCCTCATCTCTGGAACCATTTTGGTCTATCTCCTTTGCAGCCTCTCAAGGACCTTCAAATCCTTCTAAAGTATGGTGATCAGAACTGGAGATATTACTCTGGTTGTGGCCTAACCAAAGCTTTATAAAGGTTCAGCATAACTTCCCTGCTTTTGTACTCAATACCACTATTTATGAAGCCCAAGATCCCATATGCATTGCTAACAATTCTCTCAATATGTCCTGCCATCTTCAAAGATCTATGCACATGAACCCCCAGGTCCCTTTGTCCCTGCACTCTTTAGAACTGTGCCATTTAGTTTATATTGCCTCACCCTATCCCTTCAGCCAAAATGCATCACCTTACACTTCTCTGCATTAAGTTTCATCTGCCACTTATCTGCCCATTATGCTAACCTATCTATGTCATGTTGCAATCGATTGGTATCATCCACACCTCCAAGTTTGGTATCATCAGCAAATTTTGAAATGTTACTCTTTATTCCAATATCACAAAAGCAGTGGTACTAGCACTGAACATTAGGGAAGACTACTGTCTACCATCCTTCAGTCTGAAAAACAACCATTTACCACATGGTTTTCTGAAAGAGAAGTCATGTTTGACAAACTTTTGAGAGCTCGTTGAGGATGTAACAATCAGGGTGGATAAAGGGGAACCAGTAGATATAGTGTATTTGGAGTTTCAAAAGGCATTTGATCAGGTGCCATGTAAAAGATTACTACACAAGATAAGAGCTCATAGTGTTGGGGGTAATATATTAGCATGGATAGAGGATTGGCTAACGAAGAGGAAACAGAGAGTTGGGATAAATGGGACATTTTCAGGTTGGCAAACTGTAGTTAGTGGAGTGCCACAGTGATCAGTGCTGGGGCCTTAGCTATTTACAATCTATATTAGTGACTTGGATGAAGGGACCAACTGTATTGTAGCCAAATTTGCTGACGATACAAAGATAGATGGGAAAGCAAGTTGTAAGGGGGACACTAAGTGTCTGCAAAGGAATATAGATAGGTTAAATGAATGGACAAAAATTTGTCAGATGGAGTATAATGTGGGAAAATCTGAGGTGGTCCACTTTGGTAGGAAGAATAGATAAGCAGAATATTATTTAAATTGAGAGACTGCAGAATTCTGCAGTACAGAGGGATCTAGATGTCCTTGTACACAAATCACAAAAGTTAGCATGCAGGTACAGCAAGTAATTAGGAAGGCAAATGGAATGTGGGCCTTTATTGCAAAGGAGGTGGAGTATAAAAGTAGGGAAGCTTTGCTACAACTGTACAGGGCATTGGTGAGACTGCACCTAGAGTATCTGTGCACAGTTTTGGTCTCCTTACTTAAGCAGGGATATACTTGTATTGGAAGCAGTTCAGAGAAGACTCACTTATCTGGTTCCTGGGATGAATGGGGTGTCTTATGAGGAAAGGTTGAGCATTGGACTTTACTCATTGAACTGTAGAAGAATGAGAGATGATCTTATTGAAACATAATATTCTGAGGGGGGCTTGACAGGGTAGATGCTGAGAGGATGTTTCCCCTTGTGGGGAATCTAGAACGAGGGGCACAGTTTCAAAATTAGGTGTCTTGCATTCGAGACACCCACAGGGGTGGCTCTGTTAATTAATTATGGAGATGAGGAGGATTTACTTCCCTCAGAGGATCGGTAATCTTTGGAATTCTCTACCCCAGAGAGCAGTGGAGGCTGGGTCATTGAATATATTCAAGGCTGAGTTCGATAGATTTTTGATTTACCAGGGAGTCAAGGATTATGGGGGGGCCAGCAGGTAGGTGGAGTTAAGGCCACAATCAGATCAGCCATGATCTCATCGAATGGCAGAGTAGGCTTGAGGGGCCGAATGGCATACCCCTGCTCCTATTTCTTATGATCTTATGAACAGGACTGGCTGTTTTCTGTCCTTAAACCAATATTTTATCCAAACTGACACTGACCCTCTAGGGAACATTGTAAGATTATGGCAAGCCCTTCCTTTATCTCCACCACCACTTCCTTTAGCAAACTGGGATGCAAGCCATCCGTATCAGGTGACTTATCCACTCTAAGCACAGATAACCTTTCCAGTACATACTTCCTATAAATTTTCACCCCATCCTGTCAATTTTCACCCCATCCATTACCTCTACCATCTCCGCTTCTACCGATATTTTGTCAGCATCCCCTTCCTTAATAAACACCGATACAAAGTACTCATTAATTATTCAAGCCTTGCCCTGTGCCTCTGAGTATATATCATCCTCTTTGTCCTCTAGCCTTCTGATTGTCTTTAAATAGACCGGGCTGTTAATTGGCCTGGTGCTGTTAAATAGAGGGGGCCTCCGAATGGCCGAGATGGGATTTCCACTGCCTTTTTGGTCCAGTGTATGGAGCCCCGCTGGCTCCACTAAATCCTGACCGAGGAGTGAAGACGAAGTACAGTCCTCAGGTCAAGCTTGATTAGATCAGAGCATTCAGCAGGACAGGTTGAAGATCTAGGAGATATAAAGATAAGGTAGGAGGATGTAACTGCAGAGTGATGAATTTATCTAGGCAATTTCCATGATAAATGTGCAGATTGTAATTTATAATAGAAATGTTGATGCAAAAATATAACCAAAGCATGATAACTTTAGTAGACAGGAAGTGTGCACAGATGTAAGATTTTTAATACATTAGATTAGTATATTACACAGAAGTAGCAAGACACATTGAACTAACATTTTCTCTTCAGCAGGAATCATGCCACAACTCTATTGGAGATGGCATTGGGAGATCTGTGGCATCATATGCTGACCCCAAGGAATTTCCAGGGTTAGCCAGTTTTTCTTGTTTTTGTTGGGTTCCCAGTTGTTTTTCTGCTGTCGCTTTGGTAATCCACCTCTGGGGGCAGTTAGCAATATCATTGCAGGATACCTTGTGGTCCTCCAGATGTAGAGGTTGGTTGGCTGGTTTTCTTCTGGGGCAGATGAAGAAACAAAAGTTATTTTAAATGATAGAGTTTAAGTTTTGGGTGTAATCAACGGTCTGAGTGCAAATTGTGCCCAAAATTGCGCTAGCTTTGAGAAGTGTTTTTTTTCTCAAGTACCTGCACAAACTCTTTTGCATGTCACTGAATGTACAATCTGTCATGAACCAGCACAATCTGGCACTGTTTTACAACATTTTATTTTTTTAAATATTGCTTTAAACAATATTCCTTGATATATTTAAGAGTGGTAACCCGGTTCAGTTTGATTAATACAGCTGAACATGGGTTTATCATAAACAAATAAGCATTTTAATCAGGGTTTACCCCATGATCATTGAGTAACCCAATTTTAAAACCTGAAAAAGACTATAATAAAACAAGATCCATCTTGTTATTTAAATTCATCCTCAATAGTCTGTTTCCTAATAAATTGAAACCAAATTAGATTCAAAATCTTTCAAGCTCCTTTCTATTGTGGGCGACCTTGTCATACAAGAGAAAGGGAAGAATGTCAGTGATTGTGTTAGAAACATAGGACACAGGAAATAGGAGGAGGAGTAGGCCATTCAGCCCCTCTAGCTTGCTCCAACATTCAACTAAATCATGGCTAATCTTCTATCTCGATGCCATTTTCCTGCACTATCCCCATATCCCTTGATGCCTTTAATATCTAGAAATCTATCGATCTCTGTCTTGAACATTCTCAATGACTGAGTCTCCACTGCCCTCTGGGGTAGAGAATTCCAAAGATTCACCAACCTCTGAGTGAAGAAATTCCTCCCAATTTCTGTCTTAAATGGCCTGCCCCTTATTCTGAGACTGTGTCCACAGGTTCTGGACTCACCAGTCAGGGGAACCATCTTTTCTGCATCTTCTCTGTGAAGCCCTGTCAGAATTGTGTATGTTTCAATGAGATCACCTCTCATTCTTCTAAACTGTAGAGAATATAGGTCCAGCCTCCTCAATCTCTCCTCATAAGTCAATCCTGCCATACTAGGAATTAGTCTGGTGAACCTTTTTTGCACTCCCTCTATGGCAAGTATATCCTCTCTTAGGTAAGGAGACCAAAACTGTACACAATACTCCAGGTGTGGTTTCACCTCTATACAATTGCAGCAAGACAGTTTTACTCTATACTCAGATCCTCTTGATCTAAAGGCCAACATACCCACATGCCTTCCCAATTGCTTGCTGCACCTGCATGTTAGCTTTCAGTGACTCATGAACAAGGACACCCAGGTCCCTTTGGACATCAACACTTCCTAATCTCTCACCATTTATGAAAAAATTCTGTTTTTCCTACCAAAGTGGATAACTTCACATTTTTCCACATGATATTCCATCTGCCATGTTTTTGCCCACTCACTTAGCCTGTCTATATTTCCTTGAAGCATCTTTGCATCCCCACAACTCACATTCCCACCTAGTTTTGTGTCATCAGCAAACTTGGAAATATTACATTTGGTCCCCATATCAAAATCATTGATAATGATTGTGAATAGCTGGGGCCCAAGCAATGATCCTTGTGGTACTCCAAAAGTCACAGCCTGCCAACCTGAGAATGACACGTTTATTCCTACTCTCTGTTTTCTGTCCTCTAACCAGTTCTCAATCCAGGCCAGTACATTACCCCCAAATCCCATGTGTTCTAATTTTGTTTACCAGCCTCTTGAATAGGACCCGCACCACATCCATTGGTTTCCCATATCTATTCTGCCAGTTACATCCTCAAAAAACTCCAACAGGTTTGTCAAACGACATAAATCCATGTTGACTGCCCAATCCTATCATTATTTTCTAAGTCCAATTATCACATCCTTTATAATAGATTCTAGCATTTTCCCTACTACTGATGTCAGGAAAACAGGTCTGTACTTCCCTGTTTTCTCTCTTCCTCTTTTCTTAAATAGTGGGTTGCATTTGCTACCTTCCAATCTGCAGGAATTGTTCCAGAATCTATAGAATTTTGGAAGATGACCACCAATGCATGCACAATTTCTACAGCCATCTCTTTCAACACTCTGGGATGCAGATCATCATGTCCAGCTGATTTTCCAACTTTCAATCCCATTAATTTCTTCAGTACTATTTTTTTACTAATACTAATTTCTTTCAGTTCCCCATTCTTTCTAGTCCCTTGGTTCACTAGTATTTCTAGAAGGTGTTTTGTATCTTCCTCCGTGAAGACAGATACAAAGTACTTGTTTAGTTTCCCTGCCATTTCCTTATTCCCCATTATAAATGTTCCTGTCACTGCCTGTAATGGGCCCACATTTGTCTTTGCTAATCTTTTCCTTTTTACATACCTATAGAAGCTTTTACATTCTGTTTTTATGTTTCTCACTAGTTTACTTTCATATTCTATTATCTTTATCAGTTTCTTGGTCCTCCTTTGCTAAATTCTAAAATGCTGCCAATCCTCAGGGTTACTACTTTGTTTTTGCAACTTTATAAGCCTCTTCCTTTGATCTAATACAATCTTTAACTTATCTTGTTAGCCATGGTTGGATCACATCTCCTGTTGGGTTTTTGTGCCTCAAAGGAATGTATATTTGTTGCAAACCAATGCCTCAGAAATCTCTCCTGCACCATCTCTCCAGCCAGGCGTTAATTTGCTCTATCCTCCTTTTTCTGTACTCACTATCAGTGCCATTGGCAGTAATCCAGAGACTGCAATGTGTTTGGCTGATGTGCCTGCCAGAGCTGAAAAGCTGGAAGTATGTGGAAGTGGTGGGAGCTGGGTGTGAAGCTGACATCATTGGAATATTTTGTGAGGGTGAGGTAGAGTATCTGGATGTTAGGTGTGAGTCTTGATTGCTAGGGAATGATGATGGGTGAGTGATGGGTGTGTGGTGCATTGAGCAGCGTGCGAAGTTGGTGTTGTGCTGGGTCGGAGATGCTATATGAAGATGCTTTCATTGACCTTGACCACCCGTGAGAAGACATTAAACTTCTTGTGATACTGTGCCAGGTCCTCGGGGCCTAACCCCTTGCATGGACCTCCCTGGCCAGCTATGTCCATTCCCTCTGGAGGGTGGTCCTTGAGGGCCTCCTGGTCCCTTGTGGAAATGCAGCCTCTTTCTTCCTGTCCACCTCCACCACTCAGACCTCTAGCACCGCATTCATAAACAGAAGCCTTCGTTCTTCGCTGCTGTTTCACTTGTGCGGCCCCTGCATGCAGCCAGTGTTGGTACAGGCAGCTAGTCCTGCTCCTCCTTAAGAGAGGCGGACAGCCTTTACGAGGAGCAGGCTAACTGCACCACATGCTTTCCGAGCATGTTGCTCAGCCCCATGATGGTTTTTTGGACCAATACATTGAGGAACTAACTAGAGAACAGGGCCTCCTAGACTAGGTATTGTGTAATGAGAAAGGATTAGTTAACAATCTTGTTGTGCGGGGTCCCTTGGGGAAGAGTGACCATAATATGGTAGAATTCTTCATTAAGATGGAGAGTGAGAGAGTTGATTCCGAAACTAGGGTCCTGAATCTAAATAAAAGAAACTATGAAGGTATGAGGCGCGAGTTGGCTATAATCGATTGGGGAACGTTACTTAAAGGGTTGACAGTGGATAGGCTATGGCTAGTATTTAAAGAGCACATGGATGAATTACAACAATTGTTCATTCCTATCTGGCGCCAAAATGAAAGCGGATGGGTGGCTCAACTGTGGCTTACAAAAGAAATTAGGGATAGTATTAGATTCAAGGAGGAGAAATATAAAATGGCCAGAACAAGCAGCAAACCTGAGGATTGGGAGCAGTTTAGAATTCAGCAAAGGAGGATAAAGGGATTGATTAAGAAGGGGAAAATAGAGTAAGCTTGCAGAGAACATAAAAACTGACTGTAAAAACTTCTATAGATATGTGAAGAGAAAAAGTTTGGTGAAGACAAGTGTGGGTCCCTTACAGTCAGAAACGGGGGAATTTATAATGGGGAACAAAGAAATGGCAGACCAATTAAAACATACTTTTGTTCTGTCTTCACAAAGGAGGACACAAATTACCTCCCAGAAATGTTGGGGAACATCGGGTCTAGTAAGAAGGAGGAACTGTATGAAATCAGTATTAGTAGGGAAATGGTGTTAGGGAAATTGACGGGATTGAAGGCCGATAAATCCCCAGGACCTGATAACCTACACCCCAGAGTACTTAAGGAAGTGGCCCTAGAAATAGTAGATGCATTGCTGGTCATTTTTTCAAAATTCTATAGATTCTGGAACAGTTCCAACAGATTGGAGGGTAGTGAATGTAACCCCTCCATTTAAAAAAGGAGGTAGAGAGAAAACAGGAAATTATAGACTGGTTAGCCTGAAATCGGTAGTGGGGAAAATGCTAGAGTCCATTATAAAAGATGCAATAGCAGAGCAATTGGAAAACAATGACAGAATCGGACAAAGTCAACATGCGTTTACGAAAGGGAAATCATTCTTGACAAATTTACTAGAATCTTTTGAGGATGCAACTCGTAGAATAGATAAGGGTGAACCAGTGGATGTGGTATATTTGGACTTTCAGAAGGCTTTAGATAAGGTCCCACATAAGAGATTAGCATGCAAAATTAAAGCTCATGGCATTGGGGGTAGGGTACTGACATGGATAGAGAACTGGTTGGCAGACAGGAAACAAAGAGTAGGGATAAATGCGTCTTTTTCCGACTGGCAGGCAGTGACTAGTGGGGTACGCAGAGATCAGTGCTAGGACCCCAGCTATTCACAATATATATTAATGATATAGATGAGGGAATTAAATCTGATATATCCAAGTTTGTAGATGACACAAAGCTGGGTGGGAGTGTGAGCTGTGAGGAGGATGCAGAGAAGCTCCAGTGTGATTTGGACAGGTTGAGTGAGTGGGTAAATACATGCAGATGCAGTATAACGTGGATAAATGTGAGGATATCCACTTTGATGGCAAAAACAGAAAGGCAGATTATTATCTGAACGGCGATAGATTGGGAAAGGGGGAGGTGCAGCAAGACCTGGGTGTCCTTGTGCACCAGTCGCTAAAAGTAAGCATGTAGGTGTAGCAGGCAGTTAAGAAGGCAAATGGTATGTTGGCCTTCATAGCGAGAGGATTCGAGTACAGGAGCAGGGATATCTTGCTGCAATTATACAAGGCCTTGGTGAGACCACATCTGGAGTACTGTGTGCAGTTTTGGTCTCCGTATCTGAGGAAGGATGTTCCTGCTATGGAGGGAGTGCAGCGAAGGTTTACCAGACTGATTCCTGGGATGGCAGGACTGACGTATGAAGAGAGATTGGGTCGATTAGACTTGTATTCGCTAGAGTTTAGAAGAATGAGAGGGTGGCACAGTGGTGCAGTGGTGCAGTGGTTAGCACCGCAGCCTCACAGCTCCAGCGACCCGGGTTCAATTCTGGGTATTGCCTGTGTGGAGTTTGCAAGTTCTCCCTGTGTCTGCGTGGGTTTTCTTCGGGTGCTCCGGTTTCCTCCCACAAGACTTGCAGGTTGGTAGGTAAATTGGCCATTATAAATTGCCCCTAGTATAGGTAGGTGGTAGGGAAATATAGGGACAGGTGGGGATGTGGTAGGAATATGGGATTAGTGTAGGATTAGTGTAGGATTAGTATAAATGGGTGGTTGATGGTCGGCACAGTGGGCCGAAGGGCCTGTTTCAGTGCTGTATCTCTAAATAAAAAAAATAAATAAAAAATAAATAAACCTACAAAATTCTAATGGGACTGGACAGACTAGATGCAGGAAGGATGTTCCCGATGGCAGGGGAGTCCAGGACCAGGGGTCATAGCCTAAGGATAAGGGGTAAGCCATTTAGGGCTGAGATGAGGAGAGATTTCTTCACCCAGAGAGTGGTGCACCTGTGGAATTCTCTATCACGGAAAGCAGTTGAGGCCAAATCACAAAATATATTCAAGAAAGAGTTAGATATAGTTCTTAGGGCTAATGGGATCAAGGGATACGGGGAGAAAGCGGGAACAGGTTACTGAGTTTGGATGGCCATGATCGTATTGAATGGCGGAGTAGGCTCGAAGGGCAGAATGGCCTACTCATGCTCCTATTTTTCTATGTTTCTATATTGAATTTATGGTTTTAGTAGGAGCAGCACAATGCATCTCAGTGCCCATGGGCTCCTCAGGGGAAAGAACCAGCCGAGGTTCCCATTCATGATTGGAATCTGGGTGATCCTTGCTGGAAGATGTGTGTGTATGAACATTGGGGCGGAGCAGGATCAGATATGGCTGTGATGCATTCCATGGTCAGATAGCTTGCTGACACTCATCACATGCAGCAAGACCTGGACAACATCTGAGCTTGGGCTGATAAGTGGATAGTAACCTTCCCACCAAGCAAGTGACAAACAATGATGGTTCTCCAACAAGAGAGAGCTGAACCACCTCCCCTTGACATTCAGTGACATTACTGTCACCAAATATGGCCCATCAGTCAACACTCAATCATCAGCAAGGTGTCGACAGTGCTATCAAGCTGACTTACCAAATAACCTGCTCACTAATGTTCAGTTTCACTTTGGCCAGGACCACTAGGCTGCAGGCTTATTGTGGCCATGATTCAAACATGAACAAAAGAGCTGAATGCAAGAGGTGAGGTGAGAGCTGCCTTGGCATCAAATTGAAGTCACGGGGCCCTGCGGGAAAACTCTCCACATGCTTGAGTCATACCTAGCACAATGTTGGAAGCCAATCATTTCAGCCCCAGGGCATCGCTGCAGGAGTTCCTTAGAACAGTGTCTAAGGCCCACCCATATACAGCTGCTTCAGTAATGACCTTCCAGCCATCTTAAGGTCAAAAATTGGGATCTTCACTGATGATTGCACAGCATTCAGTTTCATTTGCAACTCCTCTGATAATGGATCAGTCTGTGCCCGAATGCAGCGAGACCAGGGCAACATTCAGGCTTGGGCAAGTAACATTCACGCCACACAAGTGCCAGGCAATGCCCATCTCCCATAAGAGAGAGTCCAATTACCTTCCATTGACATTCAACGGCATTACTATCACTGAATCCCCCACCAACAAAAGGGGAATGCCAAGGTCTGTGTATAACAGGCAGCCAATCCGATACCACCCCATTTACACCACCAGCCGGGACAAATTTCTACCCACTGCAGATTTAACACTCAAGCATTCAACTGCTGATTAGACACAATTTTCGTGGAGCATTATATGTGGGCTGCTTGCACCCACTTCCACTGAATGTGTGGAATGCTCTGGCTCAAACACAGCCGCATGTTGCAGGATGGCTCAGAGACCAAGGGAAATGCTACACAAGTTCTTGGATATGGTACTGGAGGTCCTGGTGGAGGAGCTCCAGAGGAGGAAGCATGTTCTGTACCGGCAGCTGGAAAGGTTGCCATCTGGCCTTTCTTGCCGTTCTGTTCATTTCTCCTGCTGCGGTTGGTGCTGCTTTGTCTGGTCTTGTGTCCTCTTCCCAATCCTCCTCCAGACCAAGAGGGACCCCTTGCAAGATTCCCATTACTAAGCACTTTTCTCCTGGTGATCCTCAGAAGATGTCCAATAAGGTGGGGTAGCCCAGCACTTATTCTTTTTAGGTGAAATCCTCAGAGAATTTCCAAAATAAATGTTGCTTTATTGTTGACGACGTCGTGACAAAGTGTCCCAGAAAGTCTCCCGACATGTTTCCTCTTCACAGCTCCAGCTGACCATGAAATGGTGAGTATCCATTTAAGTAGTTAGTTTTTCTTTAAGTCATGCTTGAAACCAACATTGATGTTGCGTTTACACCCAAACAACTGGTTGCTGTTGGAAGAGGGCATTAGTTGGGTGCTCACCACCAAAATATCATGCAGTCTCTTTAATGAGTGCAAGCAGGTATTTTAAATGGCAATTAGCTGTTTAACCAACCCCTAGGTGGCAGTTCCTAGCACTGGCGATAACCCCTTTTATCAAGATGGCATCTTTGGTTAATCACAGACTAAACTGGTGGTTCGATCTTGGCCATCTCTTTACCTCTTTAGCTGCTAAAATATTTGACAAAAATCACTCCCATCATGTGAATACATTCATAGACTGCATTGTCATAAATAATCTGATTTAGGGCACAGTGTTTTAGAAACAATGTGTTACTTATTGCATTGGAGATAAATGCTGAATTAAGCAACAGGAGTACAGCTGGTATTTTTCAGTTCTTTATCTAATCCTCATTCTATACACATAAGTCTGTTAATACTGTCTGACCAATTCTTTAATGAAAGGGAAATAAATTTCTCTTTATCTTGGAAAGGTTAGAGAACCAGCTGTATATATCTGTTATTTGTCAAACTGTTAATAGCAAGACTCAAATTGCTTCCACAAACACACTTTCTTTTTCATCCAAACCTCATTCACTTTAGCAGAAGGTCTTTCATCTGGTGAAAGCAGAAGGTTAATTCTGACAATGTACTGGTGCATCTTTCAATTTTGCCAGTCAGTAAAGATGATCAAACCACTGAGACTACCCTTGCATCTTGCACACACACATTCCTTATTCTATTCAGGTCCCTCCTCCAACCTTACAAATCTATTTTTGAAAACTAAGCTATTGTAGCTAAGTGCTAAATTAACAATGGGGGTATGAAATTCGGAACAGTAATGCCACTGGAGACACTGCTACAGAAGCTGAGAACCCTTCTAGTGGTGCATTTACATCTCCAGCTGCTTCCGGCAAACCGTGCTCCATGCTGAGAAAGGCGCTTGTGTGAGTGTCCTCTGCATGCACTAGAAGCAGTTGAATTGGTGCTATCATGGTGTCACTCAGCCCTACCAGCTGATGTGATGCTCAACTTCCAAATATGAACCACACAGGTCCATGCACTGAATTCGCTTGGCACTTGCCTAAGAGCAAACATGCAGCTGCAAGAGGAGCCCAGCAGTAGTGTTACTTAAAGGGCCAGGCACCCAACTTGCAGGTAAGGTAATTTTAAATACCTTCTGTTATTGCAAAGCCTCTAGAAGAACTCTGGAGTGTTTTTTGAGGTGTTGTGGAGAGTTGCTACTCCAGTTCAGTTTCTGGTCAATGGTAACCCCCAGGACGTTGATAGAGGGGGATTCAGTGATTGTAATGCCATTGAATGTCAAGGGGAGATGGTTAGATTCTCTTTTGTTTGAGATGGTCATTGCCTGGCACTTGTGTGGTGCGAATGTTACTTGCCACTTATCAGCCCAAGCCTGGATATTGTCCAGGTCTTGCTGTATTTCTACACAGACTGCTTCAGCATCTGAGGATTCGCAAATGCTGCTGAACATCCCTACTACTGACCTTATGACTGAAGGAAGGTCATTAATGAAGCAGCTGAAGATAGTTGGGCATAGAACACTACCCTGAGGAGCTCTTGCAGTGATGTCCTGGAGCTGAGATGATTGACCTCCAACACCACAACCATCTTCCTTTCCACTAAGTATGACTCCAACCAGCAGAGATTTTTCCCCCTGATTCCCATTGACTCCATTTTTGCTAGGGCTCCTTGATGCATACCCAGTCAAATGCTGCCTTGATGTCAAGGGCAGTCACTCTCACCTCACCTCTTGAGTTCAGCTCTTTTTGTCCATGTTTGAACCAAGGCTGTATTGAGGTCAGGAGCTGAGTGGCCCAGGTGAAACCCAAACTGAACATCACTGAGCAGGTTATTGCTAAGCAAGTGCCACTTGATAGTACTGTTGATAACACCTTCCACCACTTTACTGATGATTGAGAGTAGACTGATGGGGCGGTAATTGGCCGGATTGGACTTGTCCTGCTTTTTGTGTACAGGACATACCTGGACAATTTTCCACATTGCCAGCTAGATGCCAGTGTTGTAGCTGTACTGGAACAGCTTGGCTAGGGGTGTAGCAAGTTCTGGAGCACAGGTCTTCAGTACTATTGCCGGAATGTGGTCAGGGCCCGTAGCTTTTGCAGTATCCAGTGCCTTTATTCGTTTCTTGATATCACGCGGAGTGAATCGATTTGGCTGAAGACTGGCATCTGTGATACTGGGGACTTCAGGAGGAGGCCGAGATGGATCATCCACTCGTCACTTCTGGCTGAAGATTGTTTATTTATTCAGAGATACAGCACTGAAACAGGCCCTTCGGCCCACCAAGTCTGTGCCGACCATCAACTACCCATTTGTACTAATCCTACATTAATCCCATATTCCTACCACATCCCCACAATTCCCCTACCACCTACCTATACCAGGGGCAATTTATAATGGGGGTGTTGGTCGACGGTAATCAGCAGGCTGTTTCCTTGCCAATGTTTGACCTGATGCCGTGAGACGTCATGGGGTCCGGAGTCGATTTTGAGGACTCCCAGGGCAACTCCCTTCTGACTGTATACCACTGTGTTGTCACCTCTGCTGGATCTGTGCTGCTGGTGGGACAGGACATACCCAGGGATAGTGATGGCGGTGTCTGGGACATTGTCTGTATGGTATGATTCGGTGAGTGTGACTATGTCAGGCTGTTGCTTGACTTGTCTGTGGGACAGCTCTCTGAACTTTGGCACTTGTCTCCAGATGTTAGTAAGGAGGACCTTGTAGGGTTGACAGGGCTGCTTTTGCCGTTGTCGTTTCTGGTGCCCAGGTCAATGCCGGGTGGTCCGTCCGGTTTCATTCCTTATTGACTTTGTAGCGGTTAGAATAAACTGAGTGACTTGCTAAGCCATTTCAGAGGGCATTTAAGGGTCAACCACATTTCTGTGGGTCTGGAGTCACATGTAGGCCAGAACAGGTAAGGACAGCAGATTTACTTCCCTAAAGGACATTAGTGAATCAGATGGGTTTTTACAACAATCAACAATGGTTTCATAGCCATCGGTAGACTAGCTTTTAATTCCAGTTTTATTAATTGAATTCAAATTCCACCTTCTGCTGTGGTGGGATTCGAACCTCTGTCCCCAGAACAATACCCTGGGTCTCTGGATTACTAGTCCAGTGACAATACCACTGTGCTACTGCCTCAGTATTTATATGACTGGTCCAGTTAAGTTTCTGGTCATTGGTGGCCCTCAGGATGTTGATGGTGGGAGAATCAGTGATGGTAGTGCTGTTGAATGTCAAGGGGAGATGTTTAGATTCTATCTTCTTGGAGGTGGTCATTGCCTGCCAAATGTTACTTGCCACTCATCAGCCCAAGTCTGTCTGTTGTTCTAGGTCTTGCTGCATGTGGACACAGACTGCTTCAGTACCTGAAGAGTCATGAATAGTACTGAACATTGTGCAATCATCAGCGAACATTCCATTTCTGGCCTTATGATTGAAGGAAGGTTATTGATGAAGCAGCTGAAGATGGTTGGGCCTAGGACACTACCCTGAGGAACTCCTGCAGTGATGTCCTGGCGCTTAGATGTTTGACCTCCCACAACCATAACCATCTTCCTTTGTGCGAAGGAATACTCCAACCAATGGAAAGTTTCCCCCCTGATTCCCATTGACTTCAACTTTTGTAAGGCTCCTTGATGCAAAACTCAATCAAATGCTGCCTTGGTGTCAATGGCAGTCACTCACTTCACATCTGGAATTTAGCTCTTCTGTCCATGTTTGGACCAAGGCTGTAATGAGATCTGGAGATGAGTAGCCCTGGCAGAATCCAAACTGAGCATTACTGAGCAGGTTATTGCTAAGTAAGTGCAGCTTGATATCGATGACACCTTCTGTCACTTTGCTGATGATGGAGAGTAGATTGATGGGGTGGTAAGTGGTCAGATTGGTTTTGTCCTGTTTTTTGTGGACAGGACATACCTGAGCAATTTTTCAATGTCGGGTGTAGCTGTACTGGAACAGCTTGGCTAGGGGCATGCCTACATCTGGAGCACAAGTCTTTAGTGCTGCTGCCAGGATTTTGTCAGGGCCCATAGCCTTTGCTGTATACAGTGTCACGCAGGGCTTCACCCACCAAGAATGACGCACATTAATTTCACCTCATGAACATTGATTTTTAAACTGTTACTGGAGTAAAGAAAGAAAGCAATACCGGACCCTTGACTGGAAATACATTTGCATATTTACAGACAGTGCTTAAAAGGGACAAAGACCATTCCTTGATAGATTCAATCCACAATGAATTTTTGATTACCAGACGTTGAAGGTAGAGGAGCTAGCATTCCAGGTTGACTGCTAAGATGGCCAAATACACAGACATGGTCAGACCAATTTAGTCACATGACCAACTGACTGTTACAGGTTTTTTTTGAACTTGCCACAGTGAATTTGAACTCAGGAAGCTGTTTGCTCCTGAACTGACAAGACCTCTCATGGTTGGCTTGTCACAGCCTCTCCTGCCTGCTCCCATCTCTTTCTCACAGAACTGAAGACCCATTGAAGACACATGAACCCCAAGAGAGAGAAGTCTCCTTCGGTGAACAAGGTTTAAATAGAGTACAGGGCCTCAATGAAAAGCAGGACTAACTAAAATCAAGGACTCTACAGTGAGCTCAAAGCACAGTAACAAATCCCCTTCAGAGATTGCCTCAATCTTTTTCACTTCATCTTTTCTTCTGCTTTTTTCTGTCTCTATTTGCATGTTTATCGCATATGCATGCTAGCGTGGAGCGTGGCGTGTATCCGTAGGCGTTAACCAAATTAGAGTTTAGTTTTATTAAATTTCACTTTTCTTTAAACCTAAGAAAGCCTATTGGTGCTCATTTCTTTGCCTTATAATTGGAAAGTGGTGAACAAGGATTCACCAAGGGGGGAGCTAAAACACATTTTGTTTAAAAACAAAACCCTGTTACAGTAAGACCAGGTGAAGGCTGAAAGGGAACCCCTAGACCTCTTGCACTCCTGGTTGTAATAACAGTTTCTTCAGCCATTTCTTGTTAGCATGTAGAGTGAATTGAATTGGTTGAAGGCATCTATGATGCTGGGAACCTCAGGAGGAGGCGAAGATGGTTGCAAATGCTTCAGCCTTGCCTTTTGCACTCTCGGTTGAATATGCTTGAATATATGTAATACGTAAGTAATGACTCACAATATGGGATTGTCAAGAGCCAAAGATTACCATGGTTCCGATATCCTATTACTACGTCTGATCGTTTAGATTTCCTTTTGTTCGCTCACAAAGATATTCAATAGAAGACTTTCAATATGTATCTTGTACGACTCTCAATGTAGCTTCATAGAGAAGGATTCTGAGCATCACTTTGTGATGTCACCCAAACAAAGGAAAGGAGGATTACAATTATTACTGTTTTTGTATCCTATTTTCTGTGCAGATACAGGAATCTGGCTGACATAATACTGGGGGACAGGAAGAAGCTTCCTGCAGAAGAGAAGTGCTGCCTCATCCTCCAGCAATGTAAATTACAGGGCTGGCAGGTAGGTGATTGTAAAGGTGGAATCGACATTTTTTTTGTGACTGTATTACCACTTGTGTGTCAGTGAGGCAGAGTGACAAGTGTGTGTGTCATTAAATAAATTGAAATCGAAAATGTGTTACCCTGAAAAAATGAGGCCAGCATTTACTTATATTGATTCTGCTGCTGATGAACTCTTAAATGTAAGGTCCAAATCCCAGAGTGAGGGCTCCAAAAAGCATGCTGACAGGGAGCACTGGTCAGAAAATCATGGGTCCGGAACCTCTGATTTTCTGTTAATTTACTTAAACGGTATGGTAGCCTAGGGGTTATTTTACTCGCAACACAGTGATTGTGAATTCACATCCAACCATGGCAAATTATGAGTTCGATAGATCTGGTAATTTGTGGCCTGGCACTGAAAAAATGACCAGGAAAGATGTTAGATTTTTGTAAAAATCTAACTGATACCTTAATGTACTTCAGGGAAGGGTGAGACCACCCCTATCTAGTTTTGACATCATTGCAACTACAATCCCACACTTTGGTTTACTCTGAATAATGTCAGGACATCTTGGGATGGACAGTAAATGCTGCCTTGATAGCATTGGCCACAACCCAATAACAGCAAAGCAATCAGGAGAATTTCTGACCAGTGTTTACAGGGAGCAGCTGCTTGGATAATTGCCCTTTCTAATGGAGCAGTCAATACAAATTTAAGGGATTAAGTATAAATAATTGCATAAATTTCAACACACATTGAATCAGCCAGTTTAGCATTGTGCAGCATTGTCCTTCAATTAAAGCTCTATTGGGAAAAATGAGCAGAATGTGCAGTGTGTAGAAAATACTTAAGGAAATTGTTTTACAACAGGGAAAATGCATTGTCCCCTGCATGAGGTTCCTATCTCCATTGCTCCATTAATGGTACTTTTTAAAGAACAGTTTTTGATTCAATTGTTGGCTGTTATCCTTGACTCATTCTTTTTTCAATGAAAAAATTTAGGGTAGATTTCACAAGACTCCTAGGAGTATAGTGCAGAAAATCCGGCATGAAGATCAGTGCTCATGGAACTCCTGATTCTCTGATGATTAAAATGAATTACCGGAAAATCGGGAGTGAGACAGTCTGGTGGATTAACCCCGGAGCCCAATTTTCTAATTGATGCTTCCGTCAAACAGGACTTGAGCCTCAAAAAATTTAACGTCAATTGTTCGCTTTGTCCTTGCTACGTATAAAACTGAGTACCTACCCCAATATGAGATTTTCTGCTGCTGTTGCTGTTCCATTCTTACTGGAAGTTGAAATCTAATTCTGGAATTTGACCAGTTTTGTATGTAAAGGGGTGAGCACTATAACAGCAAACTTGCTTTTAGTTTTAGTGTGTATTTCAGGCATTCCTACCTCCAACAATCATGGTTGCATTAAAGGAAATTGAACACATCAAGTTTTTACTGCAGCAAATGGATTTCAATTTCAGCACAACTCTTTTGGCAAGGTGCATAAATTAAGATTTCAGAAATATTTGTCTAATTTTAATTTTCCAACCCACTCAATGGGGAAGGCCAGCAGTGTGTCAGGAACCCAAAAGTTTTAGCAGAGCATTTTTCAGTGGCCTGTTAACGTAGCCAGTGCATTTGCATCTTACATCTGGATTCTCCGACCAATTGAAATGAACCGGCTTGATGTCGACCTGCACCAGTGCCATGCTCCTGGATACAGTGTTGCAAGAGATAAAGGCCTGCTCGGGTCTGCAAATGAGACCTGACCCGAGCCTGACAGAACCCCATCCGAGCCCGAGCCAGCCCGAGTCCTTCCATTTTTTCCAGTGCCTGACCCGACCCGACCATCAGTTAACTTACCTTTCGTTTTTCACTTTGTTCCTTACCTGCACAAGCTTAAAATAACAAAACCAACTTTACAGTCCAAAAAGTAAATTAACATTACTGTTAACATTAACATTAACATAACCTGAGGTTGTGATAGAGCGTGTCCAACCTGGCCCAACCCGACCTGAGCCCGAATGCCAGACCCAGAAGTGCAACCCGACCCGAACCCGACACATGTCATCGGGTCCCGTCGGGTTTGGGTCGGGTAGCAGGCCTTTAGCTAGAGGTTCAGTGAATTCATCAGGGCGGGATATATCCTGATGTGCTTATTACCTCAACCCCCCTCAATCTACCTTCCCAAGCGTTCTCCTGCACATCACTGCTCTGACCAACAGAATTTGCAGGTACACTCATCCTTATCTTCCTCAAATCTCCATTCAACCGGTCACCATTGATACTCATTCTCATCTTAACGCAAAATCACGCCTATTCCTCACAGTGACCATCCACAAATGATAACCTTCCAGCCTCTTGAAACATTCAATTTCTCATAATAATAGGCCTTTTCTTTCTCTCCTTGCAGGAAAAGGGCACAGAACACCAGAGAGAGACAGAACTGGAGGTGGCCCTCCTTTCATCGCAACTTTGACATCAAACATGGCATTCCACTAAGTGCCTGCTGGCACTGAGCAATGGCCTGCAAATTCAGAATACCACCTTAAGTACAACTGAGGAAATGCACACCTTACTAGCAAAGTGCTCTCCAGCTCTTGTCTAGCAGGGAAGTACAGGTGGACAATGAGAGGGAAGATGGAGAAAGGGCATATGAAAGTGGGGACTTTCCTCAAAGCCCTTCTGGCACCTTGCCCCACCCCCACTCCACCTCAGTCAGAGCCTCACATGCTGCCTCCAGTCCCAGTGTCCAAGTCTGCCCCTGTTCAGGTACACGTGGGGCTGTCTTTGCCCAGGCCCTCCCAGCCTCCAAACCCAGAGGATGTCAGCCAAGAGACTCTGAACAGTCAGAGCAGGGGAATGAGCAGCCTGCTTCTGGCTCTGCAGAAGCCAAATGAGTAGCACTATGTAGGGACTTGGGTGTTTAACACATAGTTACAGGGTCACATTTCTGTTTCATATTTATGCATCATAAAATTTATTTCAATATCCATTGTTCCGCCTTGCTCATTTTTGCCTGCTGCCTGCCAAGTGGCCTTCTGCCTTGTGAAGAATGGGATGACAAGAGTTAAAGAAAAGCAATGGGTGTCTGTGCAAGGGAAGAATATTTGATTTTATTGGGGCCCAGTGGGTTCAGAATTTATGTGCCAGATGGCTACACTGCCTCAGTTCAAATGAAGTGTGCTTGAATCAGGCCATCCCAGACATCCCTGGCAGCTGTGTGTGCAGGCTATGATGCCCTCGCCACATCCCGTTCCTCCTGCTCTTCCTCCTCCTCCACCGAAGAGGCAGAACACTCAGCATTTCCCTCCTCCTGGATCTCCAGTCCTCGCTGCTGCACAGTGCTGTTAGGGAGGGAGTTCCAGGATTTTGTCCCAGCAACAGTGAAGTGACAGCAAGATAGTTCCAAGTCAGGATTTTGTGTGACCTGGAGGGGAACTTGCAGGTGGCAGTGTTCCCATACATCTGCTGCCCTTGTCCTTTCAGGTGGTAGAGGTCGTGGGTTTGAACGGTGCTATTGAAGGTGCCTTGCTGGGGAGTTGCTGCAGTGTGTCTTCTAGACGGTACATACTGCTGCCACTGTGTGTCAGTGGTGGAGGGAGTGAATGTTTAAGGTGGTGGATGGGGTGCCAATCAAGTGGGTTGCTTTGTCCTGGATGGTGTTGAGCTTCTTGAGTGTTGTTGGAGTTACACTCATCCAAGCAAGTATTCCATCACACTCTGAACTTGATCCTTGTAGATGGTGGACAGGCTTTGAGGAATCAGGAGGTGACTTACTCGCTGCAGAATTCCCAGTTTCTGACCTGCTCTCGTAGCCACAGTATTTATGTGGCTGGTCCAGTTAAATGTCCGGTCAATGATAACCCCCAGGATGTTGATGGTGGGGGATTCAGCAATGGTAATGCCATTGAACATTAAGAAGAGATGGTTAAATTTTCTCTTGTTAGAGATGGTCATTGCCTGGCACTTGTATGACACGAATATTACTTGCCATTTATCAGCCCAAGCCCGAGTGTTGTTCAGGTCTTGCTGCATGCAGGCATGGGCTGCTTCAGTATGTGAGAGGTTGTGAATGGTACTGAACATTGCGCAATCATCAGCGAACATCCCCACTTCTGACAGTATGATGGAGGGAAAGTCATTGATGCAGCAGCTGAAGATGATTGGGCCTAGGACACTACCCTGAGGAACTCCTGCAGTGATGGAAGGCACTTATGCAGATATACCTTGGATCTCAGATGAGGAACAAGATGAATAGCAGCAGCAACATCAACAGCAGCAGCAGCAGAAGCTTTCTCCTCAAAGACCAATGCACTGGGGAGAGGGAATGAGCTTGGAGCTCCAGCTCGCAGGAGGCGATAACATCAACATAAGGTTTACAGGCAGAGAAAATGATTCCTCGGCATGACTGAGTACCAGTGCCTCAGGAGGCTCAGAGTCTTCTGTTAGATGGGCAGTGGCAATCAACGTCACCACAGCCCTTAATTTCTTCACCTCTGGCTCCTTCCAGGGATCTGCACATAATATTTGTAGAATCCACAATCAACTGCCACAAATGCATCTCACAGGTGATCGATGGACACATGAACTGCAGCAATTCAAGAAAGCAACTCCCCACCACCTTCTCAATGGCAACGATGCTCACATCCCATGAACGTATAAAAAAAAACATTATTCGCAAGGTTAACAGCAAGGAAGCGTAGATCACAGGCAATAAACTTCAAAGTAGTAGAAATAACCTCCAATGTATTGGAAAAAATCTCCAAAGCAGTGAAAGCATACATTCAGACAATGTCCTGTGAGCATCAGGCTTTCACTTAGTCAAGGAGGCAGGTGTGCTATCTCAGTATTTAAAACATTCCTTGCCTGTCAATTGTTCAGCCCCCTCAAATCCCACTGTTGTCTCTCCTTGTTTTTCCTGTGAGTTCCTGGAAGCTTGGGAATCCATGTGCACACTGTGAAACTCAGAATTCAGGGTTATAAATCAGATAATTAGCACTTTACATACTTAAATAGCTGATTCACCTGTCCCAAAGGGATTTCCCATGTGATGTAGACTGCGCTCAGGTTATATACTGGCAGTTTCAGCTCTTTTAATCTGCCACCCACCAGCAAACCCAACCACCCTGTCAGGTTAAAATTCTCCCAATGTGTTTATCTGACAATGTCTCGTCACTGTACCACTTAGAATTTACGTCCACTTTTGTTCAGTTATAAGAGTTGAGCCATTTGATGCATTTGATGAACTCCTTCCTTGTACTGCAATTTTCTCTGAAAATGATGGTTAAGATGAAAGATTATTTATTGTGTAAAATGAGGGTAGTGTTTCCTCAATTGAAGCTTTCCTGGGGAAACAGGATCCTGTGATATTCATATCCCAGGTTACTTGCATGCTTTGGGCATGCTCCCAGTATAGGACCTTCTCCTAGATTCAAAAAGCTTATGATAGCAGCAGCCAGAAGGGCCTGGAGTCCAAAGAATATCCTGGCAAGGGGCTGATAAATACTGTTAGGATTTGTTCTAATAGATCCTCTTTAATTTTCAGTTGCTCTCCATACCTTAACAGACCCTTCAGTCAACTGAAATCCTTGCGCCATGTTTCTTCAGATGCACCTCTGCTAAGAGGACCAATGGCCATGAGATGCAGAAAGTGAGTTGGGAGACCGGGAACATTCCCTGTTCCACTTCCATAAAATGTTAATATAGGGCCAGCACCTTCTACATTGCTGCTCCTTCTCGGGATTTTCTGGAGCTTTCCTGTTCGAACTCATTGGGACAGTACCTGAGGAGGGAAGACCAATTAGTGTCAGCTAGCAAAGGGCCAGTAATGGAATTTGGGTGATGAGCAGTTTAATGGGAATAGGGTCAAGGGAGCAAATGGCTGATCTCATGAACAAGATGAGTTTGAGAGCATGAGAGGAGATAGAATAGCAATTAGAGAAAGATGTGTATTCAGGACTACAGCAGGGGGGATGCTGGGGGGGAGCATTGGCTTAGTGGGCAACCCCCCACCCCACCCTAGTCCTGACCTAACTGTGGCCTGGGTCCAGCAACGCTTCTGGGCCTCGGGTAGGTGCTCCTCAGGCACCAGCCACCACCTCCGTGGTGGCGCTGCTCAGTGGAAGAGCTGCCAGCCTCTCCAAGGGCAGGACTTCCATCACCAGGGTCCTTGATCTCGTGGAAGGCCCACCACTGTTCACTTAAGTATCTGATTGGCACTAAATTTGGCAGGCTTTCCGCAGAATAGGCGACGTGAGGCTCTTGGTGTCATTTTTTCCGCATGTTGAGACCCCCGTTGCCAGCATAAAATGTTGGCTTTTGTGTCCTCCTCACAACTTGGTTTCCCAGCAATCTTTATATCATCAGCAAACTTGGCGACAATACATTTACAATACACGACAATACAATCCCTTCATCCAAGTCATGAATTTAGATTGTAAATAGCTGAGGCCCCAGCATGATCCTGTGGCACTCCACGAGTTACAGTTTGCCAACCCATTTATTCCTACTTTCTGTTTTCTGGTAGTTTAACAATCCTCTATCACCACTAATATATTACCCTCAACATCATGAGCTCTTGTGCCTTTTATATGGCACCTTATTGAATGCCTTTTGGAAATCCAAATACACTCTTAACTGGTTCCCCTTTATCCCGCCTGCTCATTACATCCTCAAAGAACACAGTGGCGCAGTGGTTAGCACTGCAGCCTCACAGCTCCAGGGACCCGGGTTCGATTCTGGGTACTGCCTGTGTGGAGTTTGCAAGTTCTCCCTGTGTCTGCGTGGGTTTTCTCCCACATGCCAAAGACTTGCAGGTTGGTAGGTAAATTGGCCATTATAAATTGTCACTAGTATAGGTAGGTGGTAGGGAAATATAAGGACAGGTGGGGATGTTTGGTAGGAATATGGGATTAGTGTAGGATTAGTATAAATGGGTGGTTGATGGTCGGCACAGACTCGGTGGGCCGAAGGGCCTGTTTCAGTGCTGTATCTCTAATCTAATCTAATCTAATCTAACACGAATAAATTTGTCAAACGTGATTTCCCTTTCATAAAACCGTGTTGACTCTGCTTGATTGTATTATGATTTTCTAAATGTTCTGCTACCACTTCCTTAATTAATCAATTCCAGCATTTTCCCAATGAGAAACTTTAAGCCAACTATAGTTTCCTGCTTTCTGTCTCCCTCCTTTCTTGAATAGAGGTATTACATTTCTGTTTTTCCAATCCACTGGGATATTTCCAGAATCTAGGGAATTCTGGGAGATTACAATCAAGGCAAAGACTGGGTAGGATTATATGCTTTGTTTAATTCATTCATGGGATGTGGGCATCGCTGGCTAAGCCAGCATTTATTACCCATCCCTAATTGCCCTTGGTGGTGAGCTGCCTTCTTGAACTGCTGCAGTCCATGGGAGTAGGTACACTCACAGTGCTGTTAGGAAGGGAGTTCCAGGATTTTAACCCAGCGACTGTTAAGGAACGCAATATAGTTCCAAGTCAGGATGGTGTGTGGCTTGGAGGGGAACTTGCAGATGGTGGTGTTCCAATGCATTTGCTGCCCTTGTCCTTCCAGGTGGAATAGGTCGCTGGTTTGGAAGGTGCTATCTAAGGAGCCTTGGTGCGTTGCTGCAGTGCATCTTGTAGATGGTACATGCTGCTGCCACTGTGCGTCGGTGGTGGAGGGAATGAATGTTTGTGGATGGGGTGACAATCAAGCGGGCTGCTTTGTCCTGGATGGTGTCGGTTTCTTGACTGTTGTTGGAACTGCACCCATCCAGGCAAGTGGAGGGTATTCCATCTTATTCCTGACTTGTGCCTTGTAGATGGTAGACAGGCCTTGGGGAGTCAGGAGGTGAGTTACTCGATGCAGGATTCCTAGTCCCTGACCTGCTCTTGTAGCCACGGTATTTATATGGCTACTCCAGTTCAGTTTCAGGTCAATGGTAACCCCCAGAATGTTGATAGTGGGGGATTCAGTGATTGTAATGCCATTGAATGTCAAAGGGAGATGGTTAGATTCTCTCTTGTTGGAGATGGTCATTGCCTGGCACCTGTGAGGCCCTATGTTACTTGCCACTTATCAGCCCAAGTCTGGATATTGTCCAGGTCTGGCTGCATTTCTACACGGACTGCTTCAGTATCTGAGGAGTCACAAATGCTGCTGAACATTGTATAATCATCAGCCACTTCTGACCTTGTGATTGAAGGATGGTCATTGATGAAGCAGCTGAAGATAGTTGGGCCTAGGACACTACCCTGAGGAACTCCTGCAGTGATGTCCTGGAGCTGAAATGATTGACCTCCAACAACCACAACCCTCTTCCTTTCCGCTAGGTATGACTCCAACCAGCAGAGAGATTTCCCTCTCGTTCCCATTGACTCCAGTTTTGCTAGGGTTCCTTGATGCCATGCTCGGTCAAATGCTGCCTTGATGTCAAGGGCAGTCACTCTCACCTCACCTGTCCATGTTCGAACCAAGGTTTTAATGAGGTCAATAACTGAGTGGCACTGGTGGAACCCAAACTGAGCGTCAGTGAGCAGGATATTGCTAAGCAAGTGCCGATTGATAGCACTGTTGACGGCACCTTCCATCACTTTCCTGATAATTGAGAGTAGACTGATAGGGTGGTAATTGGCCGGGTTGGACTTGTCTTGCACTTTTTGTACAGGACATACCAAGGCAATTTTCCACATTGCTGGTTAGATGCAGCTTCGTAGCTGTACTGGAACAGCTTGGCTCGGGGTGCAGCACGTTCTGGAGCACAGGTCGTCAGTACTATTGCCGGAATGTTGTCAGGGCCCATAGCCTTTGCAGTATCCAGTGCCTTCAGTCACTATTTGATATCGTGTGCAGTGAATCGAATTGGCTGAAGACTGGCATCTGTGATACTGGGGACTTCAGGAGGAAGCCGAGATGCATCATCAACTCAGCATTTGTGGCTGAAGATTATTGCAAATGCTTCAGCCTTATCTTTTGCACTGATATGCTGGGCCCTGAGGTTACAGATTGTGGTTGAGTACAATTCTGCTGCTGCTGATGGCCCACAGTGCCTCATGGATGCCCAGTTTTGCATTGTTAGATCTGTTCGAAATCTATCACATTTAGCACGGTGGTAGTGCCACACAACACGATGGAGGGTATCCTCAATGTGAAGACGGGACTTTGTCTCCACAAGGACTGTGCGGTGGTCGCTCCTACCAATATTGCCATGGACAGATACATTTGCGGCAAACAGATTTGTGAGAACAAGGTCAAATATGTTTTTCCCTCTTGTTGGTTCTCTCACCACCTGCCGCAGACCCAGTCTAGCAGCTATGTCCTTTAGGACTGAGCCAACTCGGTCAGTAGTGGTGCTACTGAGTCACTCTTGGTGATGGACATTGAAGTTCCCCACCCAGGGTACATTCTGTGCCCTTGCCACCCTCAGTGCTTTCTCTAAGTGGTGTTCAACATAGAGGTGTACTGATTCATCAGCTGAGGGAGGGCGGTAGGTGGTAATCAGCAGAAGGTTTCCTTGCCAATGTTTGACCTGATGCCATGAGACATCATGGGGTCTGGAGTCAATGTTGAGGACTCCCAGGGTAACTCCCTCCCAACTGTATACCACTGTGCTGCCACCTCTGCTGGGTCTGTCCTGTTGGTGGGACAGGACATACCCAGGGATGGTGATGGCAGTGTCTTTGACATTGCCTGTAAAATATGATTCGATGAGTATGTCTATGTCAGGCTGTTGCTTGATTAGTCCGTGGGACAGTTCTCCCAACTTTGGCACAAGCCCCCAGATGTTAGTAAGGAGGACTTTGCAGGGTCGACAGGGCTGGGTTTGCAGTTGTCGTTTCCGGTGCCTCAGTCGATGCCGGGTGGTCCATCCGGTTTCATCCTTTTTTGACTTCATTAAGGTTAGATACAACTGAATGGCTTGCTCAGCAATTTCAGAGGGCACTTAAGAGTCAACCACATTGCTGTGGGCCTGGAGTCACATGTAGGCCAGCCCAGGTAAGGACAGCAGATTTCCTTCCCTAAAGGACATTAGTGAACCAGATGGGTTTTTACAACAATCAACAATGGTTTTATGGCCATCATTAGACTAGCTTTTAATTACAGATTTATTAAATGAATTCAAATTCCACCTTCTGCTCTGGTGGATTCAAACCCATGTCCCCAGAGAAATACTCTGGTCTCTGGTTGACTAGTCCAGTGACAATACCACTACGCAACCACCTCCCCAATCCGGCCAGCAACAGCGGGATTGGAAGCATTGCGGGGGTGGGCGAGTGGGAAGCCATAAAATCGGGGTAGATGCGCTCGCCGGAAAACCCAACATCGTGACGTTGGTTCCGGATTTTGTCAGCAGTGGGCAAACTCCAAGGTGGCCTTGGTGAACAGCTGGTTGGAATGCATTTGCATTCAATTGAAGCCAATTTTCTGGCAGGTTTCAAATTTAGTCAACAGCGCATAGGGATAGCGTACCTTCAGATCCCCAGCTGTTGAAAGGTAAGGCAGCCATTAATAGTGGATAGGAGAAGAGTGGGGAGTGGAGGCCATTGTCGGCCTCCGCTACTGGGCTCTCTTCAAGGGTAGGTGCAGTTTTGGGTGCTGGCCTCTCTGCAAGCGTGGGCGCTGAGGGTTATCAATGTGTCTTCAGAGGGGAGTAGCAAGGGGAAGGTCCGAAGGCAAGATCGTCTCAAGGCAGTGCACGGTAGGGGCTGAAAGCAGCTGGCATGAGTCTCATAGACCTTGCATTTGTGGATCATCATGCTGCACAGGAGCGGCTCAGAGGAAGGGAGGGCCAAGATCGGGCTGGGAATGCCAGTGAAGCTCAAACAGGGAAGCAGCAGCTGCCAGACATGCCAGGAATGGCCTATCCGCATCAGAGAGTGTCTCGAGCTCGCTTCAACTACCTGCAAATGTCCAAGTGGCAGTGTCAGTGAAGACTGCAGCTCTCCAGGGAGGCCATCACCAACATATGTGCCATGCTGCAGGATGAGCTGCGACCCATGGGCTTCCGTGGACACCCAATGACCATGGCCCTGAAGATCACCATGGCACTTAACTTCTACGCGTCTGGCTCTTTCCAGTGATCCAATGGCGGCATGTGTGGGATCTCTCAGTCAGCAGTCCATCGCTGAATCAAAGAGGTGAACAATACCTTGTTCAAGAGGGCCGGTCACTATGTGCAATACCAATCCGACCTGGACAGTCAGGCGGAGAGGGCCATTGTTGGATTCCCCCAGGTTCAAGGTATCATCAGTCGTCACAGCTACTGGAGCTGGGGTCACAGGCAGAGGGGCTGAGGAGCCTCTGTCCACACGGAGCACCCTGAGGGGAGACCCTAGATGTGGAGGGCAGCTTCTCCTCCTCCCTTTCAAAGGTCACTTGCAAAACTCTCCTAACCTGAGATAGACGAGAACCTGGAGAAGACTCCAGGTGCCTCATCCCTGTCTCACCTTGTCACTGCTGCGTTGAGCTAATGGCCATGATGATGGTGTGCAGGTATGCACGCATCTATGGGATCTGGCTCTCCATGAGGGTCATCAACCCCTCAATGGAGGAAGCCATGCGCTCACACACCTGAGACATGGCAGCACTCATGGCATGGATGGGCTCCTCCATTGTTCACTTATGGCTGTGCATGGCCTCTGGCAACTCCACCAGATGTTACGTTGGCTTTCTCTGCAACTCGAGCATGTTCTGTGCTGCCGACACTGGAGGCTCATCATCAGCCTGGGGCTCAGCATGGGCCTGGCCACCCACAGTCCTCCAAATGTCAGTGGCCTCCTTTCACAGCCTCCATCAACTACTCGGGTGCGTGTGTGGTGCTCTCACCAGCTTGTGATCTTGAATCTAAGCCTGAGAGCATACCCATCGACGTAAGAATATCTGCGCTGGTGGAGGGTGCAGGGGAATGAAGTTACGGTGCATCCTCTGACTGTTCCCCGTCCTCATCAGAGATCGATGGCAGGCCCCCTGTCCCAGTGGCTGAGCTTACCTCCGATGTGTCACGACCCGCATGACAGAACACAAACATTTGTGGGTTAAGTTATTCAGATCACCTCCTGCCAACCATGTGTGATGTGGATCTCCAGAAGTGTGGTGGAAGACCTATGAACACAATGTCTCCTCACTCACTTGTGTGGAGATTCCAGTCTCACTTTCCACGATTCCATGGCCACCCTGAGATCTCGCTAGTGATCTCCCAGAGATTCTGCCGGTGTCAGAGCACACACATTAGGGATCCCATCGCCAGTCCTTGATATCTCACTGGTATTATGGGCAGGAAGAGGGACACAGTTAGGTCTTGCACAAAGAACAACAGGACACTTATACTCGTGGCAACCACTCGTCCCCTGATAGGGTCTCCCAAATGGCTCTTGCTTACGTCCACTGTTGGGACGTGGTGAGTGTGAGCACTGAAAGGCAGCGGCTTGTCGCCGAGATGCAGCTATGCATCTGAAAGGATATGCTGATGCCTCACCCCCTTGCCACCTCCTGTTTTGCCACCCCCTCCCCATGTAGCACTCCCTGCCATGTAGCCACATGCAAACCCTAAAGTGGAGATCGGTATGGAGCAATCACCTAGGCAGAGCAAAGGAGGTAATTTACCCTGTTTTGTGGTACTGGACCCATTTCCAGTGGCAGGGGGGCGGGGGGGTGACCACACGGCCGCTGACCACCTCTGCTATCTCTGTCCAGGCATGTTTGGTCAGGCAGGAAAGTATCTTCTTGACATCCCTTGGGCAGAGAACCTCCCGCCTTTCCCTTGTAGCCCGGAGGAGAATCTCCAGAGAGGTCACTGAACCATGCGGTCACCCAGTGTCTTGCCTCGGATATAGTTTAATTTAGCTCCGGTGCGTCCATTGGGTTCTCATTTCTGCTGCAGGGGTGTTGGGGTAGGTGGGCGGCAGTGGCAAGAGGAGCAGTGGGAGGGGGATCCAGCAGCAACAGCAGCATTAGCGTGGGAGGGGCGGGGCTCCTGCAGTAACAGCAGCAATGGACGGGGGAGGATCTGGCAGTACCAGCAACAGTGCGGGGGGTGGGGGAGGGGGCCCAGCAGTAAGAGCAACAGTGGGTGCAGGTGTTCAGCAGTAACAGCAGCAATGGAGGGGGGGTGGTCCACCAGTAACAGCAACAGTGGGGTTGCAGAGGGGGTTACTGGTGGTGCGGGGGAGGGGTAGTCCAGCAGCAGTCCAGAGTCACTGCATCAGTGAAAGGCAGCAGTGGAAGCAGGGCTGGAAGCACTATAAAGGTAACACCAGCATCTACAGATGATGCTACCATCAATGCCTTGTAGCCCACCCCTGTCCTGCAATAAGATGGGCCCTGCACCTCAATTACGGTAATTGGCCCGCCGCCGCAAGATCGTATTCGGCCAGCCGCACATGTGACATGCAGTGATGGCACCCACTTCCAGTGCAGCCGCTGGGACCAACACCGAGCTGACAAAATTCAGCCCACTATCTCTGCAGTCACTTCTTTTAAGACCCCAGGATGCAGACCATCAGGTCCAGGGAATCTGTCAGCCTTTAATCCCATTAGTTTACCTAGTACTTTTATCTCTTGTGGTAATGATTTTTTAAAGTTCCTCCCTCCCTTTTGCCCCTGATTATCTACCATTATTGGAATGCTTTTAGTGTCTTCTACCATGAAGACATGATACAAAGTATGTGTTCAATGTCTCTGCCATTTCCTTGTTTCCCATTATGAATTATCTTGTCTCATCCTCTAAGGGACCAATGTTTACTTTAGCTATTCTCTTCCTAAATGTTGTTTGACAGTTTTCATGGTGAAAGTGGTAAGGTTGAGTGAGATGATTTATGGTTTACACCATGTGAGTTGCTCTGAAAAGAGCAGTTGTTTTCTTGAAAGAAGAGTTCTTAGAAGAACTGTTAGGACTCAATGCTTCGGGCAGGGTACTCTGCCCGTCTTCTGGAAAAAGACTGGATATGTGGTGAAGGATCGGAGTGTGGGTGGGATCTAGCTGCTGACTGGTCAGGCTTAGTATGTCTGTGATAGGTCGGTACATGTTATTGTTCTTGCTGCTGATTGGTAGGCTATTGTGTTCTGTGATTGGTCAGTATATGCTCCAGTTCTTGCTCCAGATCGGTGGCTAATGGTCACTTAAGGGCCTCTTCCCACTTCCCCCTCAATTTAATAGAATCCAGAGGAACCTGCCGCAGCGGGAAGATGCTGCCAAGTAAAATATGTCCGCCTCCTAGTGGGGTTGGGGGTTCCCTCCTTTGGGGGAAATCCAGGATTAGTTTTAGTTATTAGTTTTAGAGATACAGCACTGAAACAGGCCCTTCGGCCCACCGAGTCTGTGTCGACCAGCAACCACCCATTTATACTAATCCTACACTAATTCCATATTCCTACCACATCCCCACCTGTCCCTATATTGCCCTACCGCCTACCTATACTAGGGGCAATTGCTAATGGCCAATTTACCTATCAACCTGCAAGTCTTTGGCATGTGGGAGGAAACCAGAGCACCCGGAGGAAACCCACGCAGACACAGGGAGAACTTGCAAACTCCACACAGGCAGTACCCAGAATTGAACCTGGGTCGCTGGAGCTGTGAGGCTGCGGTGCTAACCACTGCGCCGCCCTGACGATGATGGCCACACCTTCTGGGAAGACCCCCCCACCCACCCCATCACCAGGGCCTGCATGAATGGCCCTGGCGACCCAACCCTACTCACCTGCCCTGGGGTTTTCATCATTCTTCTCCTCTGCAGGGCCTCCTGCTGTACTAGCAATGACCACTGCTTCTGCTGCCGGTATTGCAGAGCTGTCAGCCTTCCGATTGACCAGCAGCTCTGGAGGCGGGAATGTGTCCCTTAAAGGGATGGCATCCCTGACAGCGGGCAGCTAATTGTCTGCCTGTCGTCAAATAGCAACAGGGGTCCAACGCTGGGCCAAGGCGAGGTTTCCCCCCACCTTCCAGCCCATCGCTGGGATCCTTGTCGCTGGAATAATATCCAGCCCCATTGTCAAGGGCAAAAGTAATTCTCACTTAGAGAAGTATGAGTTAATAAGGGACAGCCAGCAGGGATTTAGTAAAGGTGACTCGTGTCTGACAAACCTGACTGACTTCTTGGATGAAGTAACAGAAAGGGTTGATGATGGTAGTGCAGTTATTTGGAAAATAAAAGCACATGGTATTAAATTAATTTGGCTATGTAATTGCCTAAGGGATATGAGGCAGAAAGTAGTGGTGAATGGATGTTTTTATGACTGGAAAGAAATATGCAGTGGGATCCCTCAGATGTCACTGGAAGGACCACTGCTTTTCTTGTTATATATAAATGACCTGAACTTGGGTATAGGCGGTACAAATTCAAAGCCTGAGGATGAAACAAAATTTGGTAATACAGTTAATAGTGAGCAGGATAGTAGAAGACTTCAGGAGGACATAGTGAGGTTGGTAAAATGGGCAGACATATGGCAGATGCAATTTAATGTGGACAAGCATGACATTTTGCATTTTGGGAGAAACAGCATGGAGAGACTGTATAATCTTAATTGTATTATTTTGAGGGGGTGCAAAAGCAGAGGGGCCTGGGGGTGCATATTCACATATCCTTGACAGTGACAGGACAATTTGATAAGACAGTTCAGAAAGCTTATGTGATAACTGGCTTTGTAAATAGGACGATTGAATAAAAAAGCAAAGAAGTCATGCCTTTACAAATCACTGGCTGGGCCTCAACGGGATGATTGTTTCCAATCTGGGCACCACACTTTAGGAAGGTTGTCAACACCAACAACAACTTTTATTTATATAGAGTTGCTAATGTAGAAAAATATTCCAAGGCATTTCACAGGAGCATTATCAAACAAAATTTGACACCGAGCCACATCTGCAGATATTAGGGTAGATGACCCAAAGCTTGATCAACGAGGGAGGGGTAACAAGCATATTAAAGGAGGAAAGAGAGGTGGAGAGGTTTAGGGATAGAATTCAAGAGCTTTGGGTCTTGGCAGCTGAAGGCATGGCCACCAATTGTTAAGCAGTAAAAATCGGGAATGCTCCAGAGGCCAGAACTGGAGGATTGCAGATATCCCTGAGAGTTGTGGGGCTGAAGATGATTAGCGACAATGGGAGGGGCGAGGCCAAGGCATGATTTGAAAACAAGGAGGAGAATTTTAAAATTGAGCCTTTGCTTAACTGGGAGCTAGTGTCAGTTAGCGAGTGCAGGGGTGATGTGTGAATAGGATTTGGTGCAAGTTAGGACATGGCAGCAGAGTTTTGAATGACCAGAAGTTTATGCAGCATAGAACGTCAAGGCCTTGGAGTGGATACAGACATTTGTCAGGGTGATACCAGAAATGAGAGATTCAGTTATGTGGAGAAATGGGAGAAGCTTTTTTTCCCTTAGAGCGGAGAAGATCGAGAGGTGTGGAGTAATCAGTTCAGCCATGAATTTATTGAATGGCGGAGTAGGCTCGAGGGGCTGAATGGCCTACTCCTGCTCCTAATTCGTATACTCGAGACTTAATCGAGGTATTCAAAATTATTCCGGGGTTTGATCGAGAAAATTCAGCCAAAAGGTTTCTTCTGGCAAGTGCATCACTAATCAATAATTGGCAAAAGAACTAGAGGGGAAATGCATTGAAATTATTTCACACAGAAGGTTGTTGTCATTTGGAACACATTCCCTGAAAGGGTAGTGCAGTCAGATTATAAGAGGAACATTCAGAAAACAATGGGACATGCATTTGAGGAGAACTAATTTGCAGGTTAATGGGAGAAAAGTCTGGGGTGTGGGACTAAATTAGACAGTTATTTCTAAGAGCTAGCATAGTCACAACAAACTGAATGACGACCATCTATGCTGCAAGATTCTATGGGTGGAATTTTAATGTCTTGATCCGCCAGGAGTGGGGGAGCCAGGTAGCATGTAGGGAACCCAGAATTATCTGCGGATCATTTGTCAGTGGCTTTTTAACCCAGCACTGCATTTGACTTCCAGATTTCCCAAGCAATTAGCAGGAGTTGATATGATGACATCCTACATGAGTCTATTTCAGCTGAACTATTTAAAGGGGAATTGCAAAGATGATGAGGAAGTGGGGGAAAGAGAGGAAGCATCTCTATTAATGGATTCCCAACATGGAAATGTCATGCCATCCCTTCATAGATGCCTCCCTACCCTGATGCTGAGCTTTGTAAGGGCCCATAGGGAAATATTCTTCCCTGCCAAGGGGAGGAAACATCCTGCCTCAGAGAGCAAGAATGCATTGCTGGAGGTGGTTGAGGAGGTCAGCAGCAGGATTGTGGTGCCAAACTCTTGGATATAGTACAACAGCAAATTTAACTACATCCTGATGTATTGCTGAAAAAAAAAGACATGCTGTCGAAGCTTTTCATCTTGCACTCATCAGGACAGAAACAAGAATGCCAAATTTCAAAGGGATCAATAATTTATACTGCATGAGAAAAGAGTGCTGATTAGTCGACAAGTCGACTCTTATTGGCTCAGGTGTTTGCATGGAGAATGCACCAGGGAACTATTGCCCCACGCTTTTGTTTAATTCAAAAAGCGCAACGCCTGGACATGTTCCTTTTACATTTAGGCAACTGGTCCCTGTGTATGAATATATGTGGCTTCTAGCAAGCGTAGGTGAGCCACATTGCGAGCCCAACTGATCATCTTAAATTGGTTGTCAGTGTAATTCTTAGCACACTTTGGATTGTTCAGTAAGTGCTGTCTAATCGTGGAATCACATTTAATGTTGTACATTGTGTTCTGAAATTTGCAAATACAGGCTTGTTGAGTACGGTCAGCCAAACAGCGAACAGCCGAAGGGACGTGCTGTTGGATACGATTGGCCAGTCATTGGGATATCTGGCCTACGTACCACTTACGCTTGCTAGAAAGTACAAATATTCATATGAAGGGACCTGTCCTCTGCAGACAAAAGGAACATGTCCAGGCATTGCGCCTTTTGTTTACTTCAAAAAAGTGTGAGGACAATAAATCCCTGGTGTATTCTCCATGGCAACGCCTTGACCAATCAGCACCCTTTCCTCATGCAGTGTAAATTATTGCTCCCTTTGAAATTTTGCATTCTTGCATCTGTCTCATGAGTTCAAGACGAAAAGCTTCAACAGCATGTCTTTTTTCAGCAATACATCCTGATGTTCATATCATCCCAATCCCCACATTCTGCCTTCCCAAGCCTATTCCTGCACGTCACTCCTCATCACTTACCTTGCAGGTACACTCATTCCTCTTTGTCTCTGCATTTCCTCACCTCCCCATTGACAATTCACAACTGACACTCATCCTCAGGTTAATGCAATGTCACACCTATCCCTTTTAGTCACCCACAAAAAACATTGTTCATCTATCTGTATATAGTCAGAATCTGCATGTGGTGAGTCGTAGGAAAGGGTGGGCTGTAAGCAAGCCAGGGAGAAAGGATTCTTCTGAAGCCCTATGTCATTTTGACAATTTCCAGTTTCCTGGCCCTAACCGCCGCCTCTTCACTATGGACGTCCAATCTCTCTACAGCTCCATCCCCCACCAGGATGGTCTGAGGGCTCTCCGCTTCTTCTGTGAACAGAGGGCCAACCAGTCCCCATCCACCACCACCCTCCTCTGCCTAGCTGAAATTGTTCTTACAATTTCATTCACTTCCTTCAAATAAAAGGTGTTGCTATGGGTACCTGCATGGGTCCTAGTTATGGCTGCCTTTTTGTGGGGTATGTTGACATTCCTTTTCTAGTCCTACTGAGACCCCCTCCCCCAACTCTTTCTCCGGTACATTGATGACTATATTGGTGCAGTTTCCTGCCCCCACCCCGAACTTGAAAACTTCATCAACTTTGCTTCCAGTTTCCACCCTTCTGTCGCCTTTGCATGGTCCATCTCCAACACTTCCCTTCCCTTCCTCGACTTCTCTGACTCCATCTCTGGTGATAGACTGTCCACTAATATTCATTATAAGCCTACCGACTCCCACAGCTACCTCGAATATACTTCCTCACACCCTGCTTCCTGTAAGGACTCCATTCCATTCTCCCAGTTTCTCCAAATCCGATGCATCTGCTCTGATGATGCAACCTTCCACAATAGCACTTCTGATATGTCTTCCTTTATCCTCAACCGAGGATCCACCTACCCCCCCACCCCACTGTGGTTGACAGGGCCCTCAACCTGTCTGATCCATTTCCCGCACTTCTGCCCTCACCCCTTCCCCTCACTCCCAGAACCGCAACAGGGTTCCCCTTGTCCTCACCACCCCACCAGCCTACACATCCAAAGGATCATCCTCCACCATTTCCGCCACCTCCAGCGTGATGCCACCACCAAATGCATCTTCCCCTCCCCTCCCCTGTCAGCATTCTAAAGGGATTGTTCTCTTCACAACATCCTGATCCACTCCATCACCCCAATACCTCGTCCCCTTCCCACAGCACCTTCCCATGCAATCGCAGGAGTTGTAATACCTGCCCTTTTGCCTCCTCTCTCCTCATTAACCAAGGCCCCAAACACTTATTTCAGATGAAGCAGTGATTTACTTGTACTCATTTCAATTTATTATATTGTATTCGCTGCTCACAATGCACTCTCCTCTACCTTGGGGAGACCAAATGCAGATTGGGTGACCGCTTTGCGGAACATCTCCGCTCAGTCCAAAAACATGACCCCGAGCTTCTGGTCACTTGCCATTTGAACACACACCCCTGCTGTCATGCCCACATCTCTGTCCTGGGCCTGCTGCAGTGTTCCAGTGAACATCAACACAAGCTCGAGGAACCTTCTTTTCCAGCCTACTGGACTGAACATTGATTTCAATAATTTCAGAGCATGAGTCGCCCTTTATTATTTTTATTTTATTTTGTTCCTTTTTTTTTGTTTTTACCATATGTCTGCCTACTTTTTTTTTTCATGTTTATGCTTTTGACTAGGGCTGCTCATTATTCTGTCATTCCCTCTGCACTAGTGCTTTGTCTTTCACCACACCATTAGCACACTCTCTTTGCCTTTGCCCGATGACCTCCTTATCAATTAACCTCTCCGGTCCTCTGTCCTATCACACACCTTCCCTTTTGTTCTCTTTTCCTCCACCCCTGCTTTATTTGCCTAAAACCTATCACATTTCTAACCTTTGCCAGTACTGATCAAAGGTCACTGACCTGAAATGTTAACTCTGCTTCTCTCTCCACAGATAATGCCAGACCTGCTGAGTATTTCCAGCACTTTCTGTTTTTATTTCAGGGAGAAAGGAGGGCTCACTGGAGGGCGAGGTCAAACATGAGTTCTGCTGCAGGGAACTCAGATGAGAACTTTGATGGGGCACCATACTGGAGCATGCTGGTGAGCTTGGTGCACTGGCAGTCCTTCCAGACAGCCTCTCATCACTGTCAAGGAGTGTGGAAGAGACCGATTCCGATGTGGCACAGAGCATCGTACAGAACTTGGAGCCCATCCTTTCCACCATGGAAGTGGTAGCCAACTCAATGTCGGCACTTGCAGACCCAGCTGTGATGCAGCATCTGCTGGCTGCTATCTCAACTTCCACTATAGCAGAGGCAGAAGTCACCCAATGTCTCAGTGCTGAGGTGGAAGCTCAGACGAGGTCATGGGATCCAATCTTGCTGCCATGCGGGCTCAGACTGCTGCCATCACGGTTGCAGACCAGTAATCTGTCCCATAATAGATTATTAGGATTGCTGAGGCACTACCCTGAGGAGGGCCAGGGTCACTGTGGAGCACAAATCTTCTATCTTCTCTCAGGATGATAGCATTCGTGCTCCCACCACTGCCACTCTGCCAATGCCTGTCAGCCAACCAGCCCAGACTGCTGCCCCCCATGCCAAGCTGGTGCAATCTGAAGCATGGGCCTCAAGGCCCAGAGCTGCTCGATGGCATCCTGCATGGCCTTCTGCAGACTCCCTCAGTGAAAGGCAGCATCCTTCCACCAGCCATGCTACAGCCAATTGGATAGCACTGCATAGGAGCACTTGGATAGACCTCTTGGATGCAACAATAGATGGCGTTCTGGGATATGTTAGCTATGCCACCTGGAAGGATCCGGCCGTGTAGAAGTTTAGAATGACAGTGACCTTGATCGCCACTAGCCTTGCCCTGCTGCCCTTGCCCTGCTGAGAGGCTGCAGATCCTATTGAAGGAGGTGGCACAGTTCAATGACCATCTACTTGATGAATCTCAGGTGGTTCAGGCATTGTTCCTGGGTGAGGTGGAGGTAAGAGAAGTGCTCTCTGAAAACCAGTGGTGGCTAGGGCCTTCTTTTGAGAGTCCCCCTCCTCTTCCTCCCTCTGTGCAGAGCTTCCCCTCTCTGTAGCCTCTGCTCCATCTGTCTGTCACATTGCAGACTCAGAGACACTGCAACTACAGCCCCTATACCTGTTGCAGCTTTTGTGTGGACAAGTCACCGAATCGTCTGCCCTTACTGTGAGCAACACTCCTTGCCAAATCCAGCAACTTACAACACCTCCAAAAACACTTCATAGTACTTCCACAAATTTTGCAATAGCAGAAGTCAAGAGCACCTCACCTGAAAGTTAGATGACTATCTCTTTGAATAGCACTAGTGGTGGGGATGGGGGTGGGGGGGTGGTGCCTCATGCAGCTGAACACAGATTCAGCTGTGAGTGATTAGTACAGGTGTTCAGTGGACTTGCGTGGTCAAAAGCATGCATCAAAACAGCCAGAACATCTGTTGGGATGGGCAATAAATGCTGGCCTTCCCAGTGATGCCCACATCCCATGAAACAATTAAAAAACAATGATTGAGGGATAAATATTGGCTAGAACACCAGGGATAACTCCCCTGCTATTCTTCAATATAGAGCCATGGGATCTTTTATGTCCACCTGAGAGGACTAATTGGGCCTCAGTTTAATGTCTCTTCGAAAAAGCGGCACTTCCAGCAGTGCAGCACTCCCTCAGTACTGCACTGGAATGCCAGCCTTGATTTTAGTGCTGAAGTCCTGGAGTGAGACTTTTCGCACAATCTTGTGACTGAGATGCATGATGCTACCAATTGAGACATGGCTGACACTTCTAAGGTTTTAAAATTTGTTAAAGTTACAATATTGTGTTCTGCGTTGGTCACAATGCCACAAGAAATGGAGTTTGTGCATTACAAAGTTAGAGAGAAAGCAACAAGTTTCAGATTCAATCCAGTTATACCAAAGCATGACACAGAGGTAATAATAATGAAATCCCTTGATAGGTTGAATTTTGTGTTCCCATATGCAGTTCTGCTATCGTCTGGAAGGCAAACCAATGAACACTGTTATTATGTATCAATATATATAAGGGGGGAGTCAGTGGTGTAGTGGTAATGTCACTGGCTTAGACTGATTCTCTGGGGACAGGGGTTCACATCCCATCATGGCAGATAGTGAAATTTAAATTCAGTTAGTAAATATGGAATTTTTGGGGCGGCACAGTGGTTAGCATTGCAGCCTTACAGCTCCAGCGATCCGGGTTCAGTTCTGGGTACTGCCTGTGCGGAGTTTGCACGTTTTCCCTGTGACCGCGTGGGTTTCCGCTGGGTGCTCTGGTTTCCTCCCACAACCAAAGACTTGCAGGCTGATAAGTAAATTAGCCATTGTAAATTGCCCCTAGTGTAGGTAGGTGGTAGGAGAATTGAGGGAAGGTGGGGATGTGGTAGGGAATATGGGATTAATGTAGGATTAGTATAAATGGGTGGTTGATGGTCGGCACAGACTTGGTGGGTCGAAGGGCCTGTTTCAGTGCTGTATCTCTCTATGACTCTATATGTAAAATAAATCAGCTTAATGTGTGATTGAATGTTTAATGCATCTCATAATGCTTCATGTAAGATAAAAACTAACAAAGCATGCTGCACTGTCCTGGATAACTACAATTTTCTGATTAGATTTCACTCTGTTTCTTATTTTCTTACCAAATCTTTACAGATTCCCTTGTTCTCCCTTAGCTGAACAGGAAGTCAAGGTTTTGACCACTAATCCTCTCTCAGCACTCCATGCTATGAATTGGCTACTTGCTCTGGAATTTCCTCACTAAACATCTCTGCCTTTCCACATCCCTCTCTTTCTTTGAACCTCCTTAAAGCCTACCTTGTTAACCAAGCTTCTGGTTACCCCTTCTAATACCTCCTTCTTTGGCTCAGCCTACATTTTTTTCAGAATAAAAACAGAAAGTGCTGGAAATACTCAGCAGGTCTGGCAGCATCTGTGGAGGGAGAAGCAGAGTTAATATTTCAGGTCTGTGACCTTTCATCAGAACTGGCAAAGGTTAGAAATGTAATAGGTGTTAAGCAAGTAAAGCGGGGGTTGGGGGGGGGGGGGGGGTGGGGAAAGAGAACAAAAGGGAATGTATGTAATAGGACAGAGGACCGGAGAGATTAACTGATAAGGAGGTCATGGGGCAAAGGCAAAGAGAGCGTGCTACTGGTGTGGTGAAAGACAAAGCATTAGTGCAGAGAGAGTGTTAATGACAGAATAATGAGCAGCCCTAGCCAAAAGCACAAACATGAAAAACCCAGTTAAAAGCTGGCATATGGTAAAAAATGATAAAACGAAATAAAACAATACTAAAAGAGGGCCAGTCATGCTCTGTAATTATTGAACTCAATGTTTAGTCTGGAAGCCTAATCGGAAAATGAGGTGCTGTTCCTCAAGCAGGCGATGATGTTCATTCGAACACTGCAGCAGGCCAAAGACAGAAATATGGGCATGTGGGCAGTGGGTGTGTGTTGAACACACTGTTATTTTATTTCTGCAATTTTTTCCCTTCTGATTACACTTCTGTGAAGTTACTTGGGACATTTTTCTACATTAATGGTATAGTGCAAGTTTTTGTTACTGCTGCAAGTACATGCCACCTTTGTAACATTGCCCAACTCTGCTCCTGCCTCAGCTCATCCTCTGAAATCCTCATCCTCACTTTAGTAACCTCTAGATTTGACTATTCCAATTCACTCCTGGATGGTCTGCCATTTTTTACCCTCCATAAACTTGAGGTTATCCAAAGCTCTATTGCCCATGTCCGAAATCGCACCAAGTTCCATTCAGCCATCAACTCTGTGCTCACTAATTGACATTGGCTCAACAACTTGAATTTAAAACTCTTATTCTTTTGTACAAATCCCTCCATGGCCTCGCCCCTCCCTAATTCTGTAATCTCCTCCAGCCCTCCAATTCTGGCCTCTTGAGCATCCCCACTTTTAATCACTGTACCATTGGTGACCGTGCCTTCAGCTGCCAAAGTCCCAAGCTCTGGAATTCCTTCTTTAAATCTCTCTGTTCTACCTCTCTTTATTCCTTTAAGATGCACCTGATAATCTACCTCTTTGACCTGGCTTTTGCTCATCTGCCCTAACATCTCCTTATATGGCTCGATGCCATATTTTGTTTGTAACACTCCTGTGAAGTGCCTTGGAACATTTTACTATATTAAAGGTACTATATAAATACAAGTTGTTGTTGTTGATAAGAAATGTGGATAGTTGATCGCAGGACAGAGTCCTTCTTTGAATGTCAGCTCCATCGTGTTCGGAGCCCCCATCTGCCCTCATGTCCTTTGGCTTTTTAATGCAGCGTTTACATTGTCCATCAATTCCTGCCAAGCATTGTGTGCATTTTCCCAGGGTGGTCACAAACAGAATAGCCTTATGGCAGAAGTAGCATCAAACTAGCTCCTGAAAATAGAAGTGCTGTGCATTATTGGACAACTATTTCCAGTTTCTGCCCAGCAACAACAAAGCAGCCCCTTTAAGCTGCAGCCCAGCCTTGAAAAGGTGCAGTTGTACTTTATTTCTCATCCTCATCTCGCCACCCACTTGACAAAAAGCTCTGACCAGCAGAATCAATCTGCGCCAAGGGCTTGCTGTGCATATTTACTAAGGCCACCCAAGGGTAATCCCATCAGGTTGGCACAGTGAGGTGTTGACAAGCACTTCAGCGCCCACAGTGGAAAATCAGCCCTAAAATATTTAACCACAAAAGCCATTCTGTAATTCATTTTCCCTAAACTTTAACCAATATTAAATCAAACTCTTGAATGTGATGTGATCGTTCACTATAGTGCCAAATTTAAACTTTAAAAATAAACAATAAATCACTGTAGTGTTCCAGAAAGACGGTAGGGCTTGATTTTAACACCCAAGAATGGGTGAGTTGGGATCAGGTCAGAGGTTAAAATTTTAAAAATCACAAACTCAACCCCAACCTGACCTTTTCCAGGTTGAGCAGAGGCAGGACACATGGCGGGCAACCAACCCACTCCCAGGAGGTGGGTTGGCAATTTAAAGTTTTAATGAGGCTCACAGTCTCTAATTTAATCTGTTACACAGGCTTAACTGTGGCCTGTGGAGTTTCCCTGGCCTCATGGAGCTGACATTTAAAGAAGGAATCTATCTTGCTGTCAACTATCAAGATTTATTACTATCAACAACAACAATTCGTATTTATATAGCACCTTTAATACAGTAAAATGCCCCAAGGCATTTCATAGGAGTGTTATCAAATACAGTTTGACACTAAGCCGCATAAAGAGATGTTAGGGCAGATGAGTGAAAGCTTGGTTAAACAGGTAGGTTTTAAGAAGTGTCTTCAAGGAGGAGAGACTGGTAGAGAGGCTGAGAGATTTAGGAGGGAATTCTAGAGCTTAGGGCTCAGGCAGCTGAACGTAAGGAAGGTTTTGGGGAGAAGGTAAGTGCCTTTCCAGCATTTCCTGCAGGCCAGGCGGTGCTTCCTCATGGTCCCACAAGCTCCCCCACCACATCAGACCAACCACACTATCCCCCACCCCCCATACAAAGACACCAGGGTCCAGGACTGAATTTCCTTCAGGATTTTACAGCACCGCCCCCCCCCCTCACATCCCGTGGTCGCTAATTGTCCATCCCCCCTGAATCCAACACCCCCCCTCCTGAAAGGGCACCTCCACCCTGTGCTCGGAATCTCTCCGCTGCACCCCAGGATCAGATATGCAACACCCTTGGTCGGGGATTGGGCCCCCCAGTATCAGGGTCGCTGAGATTGGACCCCCACCTCACCCCAGGGTCGTGGATAACCTACTTGGTCCTGCGGCCTGCTCCAGAATCCTCCCAGCCTGACTGGAAGCCAAGCCTGTGAATCAAGGATAAAAGATCTATGCTGTGGAGTTGAAACTCCACCCACAGCATACGGAGAAACCTGGACTTCTGGGTTTCCTGTCTGAAATCCCACCACTCCCACCATGTACCCCACCCCTATTAATATCTGGATCCTTGAATCAGGATCTGATTAAATCATGGGTGTGCTGTTAGAAAGCTGCACTGCAACATGAACTGAGAGGATTTTTGGTCATTGATTCTTAGCCACTGATGGAAGCAGAGTCCAGAAATAGGGATGAGAAACTTTGCATGCATGAAAATATGGAGTTAAGAGTTTGCTGGTTACATGTCTCATGATGTATGCAATTCTCCTGTTTCTGAAAATTTCTCTGAACACGGAGAGACAGTTTTTGGCACCATACCTGCCTGCCCCAGTGCCATGCAAGCTGCTATGATGCTGTCTGCAGTAAACTAGATTTATTCTTTTTGTTCCTCGCCATCCTCCTCCCTTTCCTGTGGAAAGTAATTTCTCTGGAGAATTCTAACTTACTTGTTAACTCACTTTAAATTAAATATGTTACTGTAAGAGTTCTGGCTGGAAACAGGTTAAACTGAGAATGTAGGTATTCAGATTGCATTCTATGACAGGGATAATGATGAGCAGAAAACCACTAATTCGAAATACATAAATACACAAAATAGTGTCAAAATCTCTTACCTTGAAGCTAGGTAACATTGTCCATTAATGCTCCAGATGGAAGTACTATGTGGGGTTTGCAGTGACTCTGAATGTCCTTGATGCCTTGAGCCCCACGGATTCTTAATCTGACTGTAGCTAAAGCAAAACAGCCTCTTAATTATTAACATCAAATAATAAGGTTTAGCTAAACTTTGATTTGGACACTGTAGCTCCAATCCCTTTGAACACAGTATAGTAACATCGTGGAATCCATTATGAATGACCATTTTACAATCAGGGGGTTCTGGCTATTAAGATCCCTATTGTTTTTACTCAGATGGGCCAGAGTGAAGTGTTTATGAAGCACTGGCAAACAGATCACCTCAATGAGCAATGTCTTCAATTGCAGAAGAAAATTATCACCTGTCAGAAAGGTAAAACATATTAGAATGATGCTGTTCAATTTATTTCCTTTCATATTCTCTGCAAACATCATGTTGTAATTTCAAGTTTTCACAACAAAAGAAAAGCATGCGTTAATATATATTTGTGATTTAACTTTTTAAATTGTAACAGTTCAGAAATTAATGAACAGAATAAACCCAAATAAACCCAGTACAAGAAGCCGAAACGCTAATGAATTTCTCAGGGCTATTAATTGACAATAGTTTTTGATATTCATTCGCCAGTCAGTAGCCTTGTGATTTCTTCTGCATTATTGACTAGTACATTTTATTGTGTGAACTGCGGATCTATAATTCTGTTCTATAACGGTAGTTGTCAGAGAATTTCTAGCCCGCCAGCGGCTGCTGCAAAGGATGAACATCAAACAGCAAGAGGTCAACTCCATCGAATGCTTTTTGCAATCTGCGGAAGATATGGGGCTGAAAGCATATGATTCCTTGGTCATTCAAAATGCGTCTGACATTGCACGGGAAAATGACAGGATTCGGAATGAACTTAACGCAGTTTACCTGAGGGAAAAGTTAGAGACACGACACTGGGACGAGCAGGCCACAAAACGGTAAGCGTAGACTTCTGAAATCCCGTTCAGTGTGAGGAATGATTGCTGGATTTGCAAAAAGCCAAGGCTTTTAGATCATATATAAGTTAAAATGACTTTAAGGAGCCAAATAATTAGATTCACATGTTACAAATAAGAGTGGTGAAGGCCATTCCAAGAGACGAAAGATACTAATTAAATATTGTAGTAAAATTGGGCAACCCCAGTGCGTTGGAAGTTTCTGAGCGACTGCTTTGATTTATAAAATGCAAGTAAATGTCACTTGAAGGGTCACCGTTCTGGCTATCAATGTGTTGCACACAAATCCAATGAACAGGTTCTGTTTCACGCTCCGGTGCTTCGAAAGCCTAGTTGTTACTAAATACTAAATAATGGTTTGCTCCAGTGAAAGAGTTAACCGTTTTGTGCCATCCCACTCGTTTGATTCAGGCAGGCTTGCAGCGTCTGCAGCAGCCGCAGTGTTGGCGGGACTGCATGCTGTCGTTTATTTTCCTAATTACAAACAGCAAAATAGATGGCATTGGGGGGATCTCAGCTCCCACTGCAATATATGATAAATTCTTCAGAAATATGTTTCATTTTGAATCATAACCTATCAGTACTTCTTTAAAGCCTTATATATAGTAACAGAGGTAAATGTTTTAATTTGCACAGAGCAGATATGAACAGTAGAAGACAAGCAGCTTTCTGTGCATTTGTTTGACAGGAGCAGTGCTTCCACCCTCACTTCACAGTGGGGGTGTTGGTTGCCTGCTTGTATGAAAAGCTGGCATTACATTCGCATGAACAGGTTCATTGTTCTAATTCAGCATCTGGACATCATTTTAATTTCAGATCTGGCAACGGCAGTGGAAAGGTCAATGAAGACAGTCTTTCGGGCGGCCGAACAACGAAGCATTTTCACTCGAGTTCAGTGTCGGCACCCACCTTTGTCGATGGGTTGGCACATTCTGTGATTGGATCATCCATCAGATCACCCTCCCTTCACTCAGTATTCAGTATGGATGATAGCAATGGCCTGCAGTCACCACGGAAACAACCTCCTCCTAAACCAAAGAGGGACCCCAATACGCGACTGAGTGCTTCATATGAGGCTGTGACTGCATGTATATCGGCGGCTTCTAAAGAAGCAGCAAATGAAGGTTTGAAGAATGATTGTTCACATTGAGCATAGTGTAAAATTAGACTAAAATGGACAAATCTTCTTCATGATTAATCTGTCCATTTATGTGACATTCAGTAGCGTCATGGGTGATTTAGCTGCCAGACTATAATATATGTACCTGCTCAGGATATCGCCTTTTCTCCCTGTAACTGAGAGTTGTATATTTTCTGAAAACAGTAAATCCTAGTAACCAGCTGCAAAATAAAGTGATAACGCTGCCATGGTGATGTCACAAAGATATGTAGTATTTTAGAAACATCACAACATCTTATAAACATAGTGAATAGTGTGTTCTGTCCGTCATCACTGGTTTAAACATCACCCAGAAATTGAGTTAAATATCTCCAACATATATATGTATAAGCTATCCAATTAGTTTCACTCCCCTACTCTTTCCCCATAACCCTGCAAATGTTTTCTTTCAAGTATATATGCTGAATCTGCTCCAACACACTTTCAGGTAGTGCATTCCAGTGCATGTCAAGCTATCACAATTCAGTGGGACAGACTGGATAGACCAGAAGGTCTGTTCTTGCCCATCATTTTTTGTGTGTGCATCTATATAAATATATATACATGTAATAGACACTAAACAGTGAGCTTCTGTAATTTAATCCCAGGAAATAGAATACATTTCGACATCACTTGAATTTTCCTGCTGATGTCTCTGATGTTATAAGAGCCCTACCATTCGTCAACCACACTGTAAACTCACTCCCATATATCCACTATTATCTCCATAAGGTAAATTTGCCAATTCCATAGTTGCAGAAAGGAGCCTGAAAGGAACCATTGGTTCGAGGTAGCTGCGTCTCCAACCCATGTTCCATTTGTGTGCAGCTTCTCAGATGGGGCATAAGATTTGGTAATTGAGCCTTTTCTGTCTAATAACATAATTAACTTAGTGAATATTAAAACATTCAGCATCCTGTGTCAGAGCTAAATGCACATATTTCACATATTATACATATTCTAATTAATCTCAATTGTATGTAGGAATTAACTTAGCTTGAAATTCTTTTTTTAAGGAATTCCGTCAATGTATTCAAATACAGATAAATGGATAAATGTATATGACATCCTAAGTGTGAATTCAAGGCATCTAGATTATGTACCTCTCTTCAACATCATCGACACCATATAAAAAGAAAAAAAAAACTTGCAATTGTATAGCATCTTTCACGACCTTTGGATGTCCTAAGTGCTTTTCAGCCAATGAAAAACTTTTGAAGTGTAATTACTGTTGTAATAGCAGCCAATTTGTGTGCAGCAAGCACGCACAAACAGCAATGTGATAATGACCAGATAATCTGTTTTTGTGATGTTGGTTAAAGGATAAATATTGACCAGGAAACAGGAGAGAACTTCACTGCTTTGCTTCAAAATAGCCATGGCATCTTTTACATCCAACTGAGAGGGCAGACAAGGCTTTGGTTTAATGTTTCATCAAAAAGCAACATTTCTGATCGAGCAACACTGCCTCAGTATGACATAGGAAGGTCAGCATTGATTTTGTGCTCAAGCCTCTGGAGTGAGACTTGAACCCACAATCTTCTAAGTTAGCAGCAAGAGTACTACTACTGAGCCACATCTGACACTAAGTAAGTATAATATAAAGATTCATAACCCACCATAGCCTCTAAGCTGGCCCAAATTGTACCCGTTGCATCTGCAGTTTCCAGTTCTAATATTTTTCTAACATTCCAATCAGCTCCACAATTTTTGTTTCTGTCTAAATCTATTTCCATCATCAATCATTATACCCTTATCTCCTCTCATTGAAACTCAGCTTTCATCTCTTTCTAACTCTCTCTTACACTTCTACAACTTCTGACCCAAAGGAGGTGCACGTACTTCTGTTTTCTCTGATGTTCCTGGTGCTTGTCTACACAATTGTATAAAAATATTCTTCACTTCTTCCTCCATTACAACAGTATCTACACTTCAAAAGTACTTAATTGGCTCTAAAGTGCTTTGGGACATCTGGTGGTCATGAAAGGTGCTATATAAATGCAAATCCTTTACTTCATTAATTTCTTTGCTGTCTTTGTTACACGTCAAACTTTACATCTCACTTGAACATCAACATTTTATCAATCAAATGGAAGGTACCAAATCTTAACTTATGCTGAAATCACAAATCTTAGAGGATGATTTCCTTATGTGTTGTAACAGTGTGAACAAATGTGAGAAGTCAATATTTCAAGCAAAATGGTCAAGATGGAGCAGATTATCCTCTTTTGAACCTTGGAGGAGCATGTAGAGGCAGATTGGGTGTGAAGGATCACATGACCATCCTGGATTCATATTCATTTTCCTATACCTGTTCAGCCCAGATGGTATTTTATGCCAAAGTACAGGATGGAAAAATCTGACCACCATTCTTTTTGCTTCAGATCTTGTGAGATATAGGGAGAAGTTTTAATTTTCAGATTTTACAGTGCCCAAGTTTGCATTCCAGGATTTCGAATCAAGAATTCAAACTCATCCCTGCAATTTAATGGTAAGACTATCAAAGGGATTTGTGTTAAGTTCCTGAAAGGTGCTCCTGGTGCATGAATATTGCCACCAGGAGCACTGAAGATAAAATATATATTTTAAAAAATGCCATCTTCATTCTCCACCATCAGTCATATCCAAAGCCTAGTCTTTCATTATCCTGAAAGACAACAACCAATGCATCATTCAATCCACCTGTATCATTGATTAGCCTAATAATTCACCTAAACCTGTGCTGTCGGTGGGCATTGTCTCAATCTATGCTATACCTTCAGTGGAAAATCAGATGAACACTTGCAGAAATAGTGCAAATGGCTAAAGAAGGCCACTTCTCCAATGCTTCTGCCGACGTTACAGTGAGCTATCTGGAGAACCGTATGGAACTTCTGTCAGCTGAATGTCCTGGATCATTTTCTTAATTCGAATCAACTCTGACATTGCATCTGTTCTGTTCACCTCTGGAATTTGCTGCCCACTGCTCATATCAATGGGGAAAATAATTTGGAAGTCTTGCCATTATTCTGTGAAAACAGTAATTGAGTGGCCTTCTTATTTTCTGTATTGATTAATTATTTAATTAAGTGCACAAGCTTTCTGAATTAAAAATGGCTTTAACAAAGATTCAGGTGCGTTTAATTAAATAAAGTGAGGTGTGGTGGTCAGAAACTAATTACTTAATTAAGCAATTGGGCTTCAGGAATTAGAAATTGCTTGCAGAGAATGAGTGGAAATGGCAACAAATTAGTTAAGTAAATAAAACTAGAAATGGAGCAGATAAAGCAGCTTTACACTGAATGAGCATTAGGATAAATCCTGCCGATAAAACAGAACACAAAGCCAGCAATTACTAAATTCATTAAATAAAGATCGATTTTAGCAAAATGAATTAAATAAAGGAGGGATTGATGAATTTAAAGTGGTCTTACCCAGAATAGTTAGAAACCCCAGCAAATAAATTAATTGAAGTCAGAAATGGCATTTAAATAAGTTGGGGAGAAGCTTGTCAAAATTAATTAAATATGTAGATGGACTTGAAAAATTCAAAATAGCCTTGCACATTGGCAAAATGAATTGAAGACATGGGGGTTAATGAGTTCCAAGCGGGTCTAGCAGATTGTCAAAATTAATTAAAGTCACATGCTCATGCGACAAAATTAATTAAATAATGAGGTGGCCTTTAAGAATTCATAATGGTCTTATGCATCATCAAAATTAATTATGAGGTGGTTCTTAAGAATTCGAAATGACCTTTCACAATATCAGATAAATAGCAGATGTATTTGCCAATTACAATTGTTATTATTGTTATAATTATTAATTTGATCCATAAATGTGACAATTTACGTCAAAGTTATTATTTCCGACTTCCTTCAGATTATCTGGGCTTGCTTACTTTAATGGATTTAGTCCTACAAACCTCAATGGAAGACTATAATAAAAGGCTATTATCATTTGGTAAAAGTGCCTTAAAAGTCACCTCAGATGATTTACTGACAAGGAAAAATGCAACAATATGACTAATATTATTGCTTCAATGATTGTATCCCCAGCTGTAATTCTTACACTTTACAGCTTATTGAGTTTCTTATTTCCCCTTTTGTTCATGCTGTAAGAGCATGAATGGGAACCTACCCTCAGACCAATGTTAGGGAACCCATAAAAATGAAATAGTGGGGATCACTCTGCCTACAGAGCGCAGCTGAAATTACCTGTCGAGCCACCTGTGCCATTCCACTCCACGACATGGTGGTATCCAACCCAAAGTTCATGCCACTATTCTAGTCACAGTGCAATACTGGGGACTTTGGGCTGTATATGGGGCTATAGATACTTAGGGTAGGTTTTGGATGGGGAGAAGAATGTGGGAAAGGTGCAAGGCATTGCCCTGTCCCTCACAAAACACCCTAGAATCATAGAAACATACAGAATAGAAGGAGACCATTCATCCCATCATACCTGCAGCAGCTCTTTGAAATGGTCCGACTTCCCTGCTCTTTCCCCATAGTCTTGCAATTTTTTCCTTTTCAAGGATATATCCAATTCCATTTTGTAAGTTTCTACTGAGTCTTGTTACGCCAATGTGTTTTGTTGAATGATAATTTTCTTTAATCCACTGACTAGAGATATGATTTTTTTAAAAGACATTTTAAAAAGACAAGCTGCCAGCAAAGTCATCCTTTCAGCTTAAGGTGATCACCTAATTTGCAACACAGTATCCTACACTGCAGTGCTTGTGAGGAGAGAGATGAAATGTCTGCTAATATTCAAGTAAGAACCAAGCCCTAGGAAGCTTAAGTTCATAGATGGGCTTATGATACAGTTTGATTAGACTTTTAATAGAGTAAATAAGGATAAATTTTTTCCACTGGCTGGAGGGTTGGTAACCAGAGGATATAAACTAAAGTTAATTGACAAAAGAGTATGAGCAGAATTTGCTGTTGTCTCAGCAAGCAGAGAAATACTGCTAACTGCTATGTTTGAATGACTGAGTGACTGTCATGTGACAAGCCCCTCCCCATCTGTGGTTTTAAGCTGGTGTATTCTCTGCAGCAGAGGAGAAGCAACTGGACTCTGACATGAGCAGACCCTAAGTGGGGGTCCTCCTCTCTCTCTCCATTCCAGCTTGAAAGCTTTAAATCCTGCTGTTGTCTGACCACTTTTGCATACTCCAGCTACAACCAGAAACATAGTTGGAGCAAATCATCTGCATCGCTGTCTCCAAGAAACCAACCAAACCAGTCATCTACCTCTTCAAACTAAATGCCTCAGGACCACTGAATTCAGCTAGAAGCCAGCCAAATCACCAAAGCCCACAGACTGTATACCTTTTTTTCCCTATGGACTCTAACTCAACCAATCTACCTTTCCCCACTGTGTAACCTATTTGTGTGTGTGTGTGTAAACCTCTAGTGTGTGTGTGTGAAAGTTGGCACATTGTTTATTATTTTATTAGTGTGGTTTAGGTACAATAAAGTTAACTTCTTCCTTTGTTAACTCAAGAAAACCTGTCCGATTGGTTCGTGTTATGATCGTAGCAAGTAAGTAATCAAACACCTATTGAATTGGCCAGTACATCCACTTTAAGAAAGAATTAAATCTGTTATGGTCTAACAAGAAGAAGAAAAAGAAGGAAGACCTTTAACCCCTCCTCACTTGACCGTAATGTCTGCTTCCACCACCTTTTCAAGCAGTGCATTCCAAATCATAACTCACTGCATTAAAAAAATTCTGCTCATTCTTTTGTCAATTAACTTTAGTCTATATCCTCTGGTTACCAACCCTCCAGCCAGTGGAAAAAAAATATCCTTATTTACTCTATTAAAAGTCTAATCAAACTGTATCACAAGCCCATCTATGAACTTTTCTGTCACTGACTCCCCACTAGAAGTCCTATCTCTTATGTTTGCCACCACTCACTCCCCTAACCAATGCAGTCTTGCTCCCATAGTGTCTCTTGTGTAATGTCTATATTCTGCCAGTCTCATCATTCTGTGCCTTTAACCCATATAGCTCCCAATGCAACTCGCTTTGTTATCTGTTGCTCGAAGGGAGTGACACGTGTTTAAGTGCAATATACAGGACTTTGGATTAATTTACTTGTGGCACTCTTTGCTTCTGTTTCTTGGCTTGCAACTGACAGGAGGTAAGTGATGACCACAATTCAGTGCCATCTATAGACAGATCATATGGGACCGAATTTCAATCAAAGCTGTAGAATGATGAAATTATAAAGCTATAACTCCTGTTGACGTCAGTGCAATTTTTTTTGTTTCATAAATGTATACTAGAACAGAGGCAGCGTATCTCACATCATGTCAGTTACAATTTGCTGCAACTTTCAAGGGAAGTCACCACAGTTTGACCTTTCACATTTCACTAAGACAGATTGGAACCTAATAAACTGCACAGAAATTGACAAAGTATGGCAGGATTCAGGCAGTGAGTTGTATTTCATGGAGTAATTCTGGGACTTTGGAGGCATGTAGAAAACAGTCATTTCTAACTGGAACACAAGTGGAGCAATACTTTGAACGTTTGTCACCAGAGCTCAGTATATGTACTTATAACAGCATGGATGAATAAGCTATGGTTAGCTATGTGTGAAATAGGCTCAAGTTCTGAAGAAGACATAAATTGTAATAATTTGCCTGCACCTAAGGTTCATTAGGTAGAATGACGCTAACTCAGTGGCATGCATGGTTCATTACAGCTATTCAACATACACAACGTCTGGTGAATACAAACACATCTCTCAGTAAATGAAGTAAAATTCCATCTTCACCAATGTTCACTAGATTTCAGTTCACACAAGAAAAGTAATTATTATAGGATCATTTGTGCAATATGTGGTGCTGTCACTCTAGCAATAGATATATACTTAAACCATTCATTGCAGACTCAAAAGTTGTAAGATTACTGATAACACAGCATAAAACTTAATCATAGAACCTCTGTTTTTGACTGTGGATATGTTCCCAATATGTATTTCCTGTTTTTTCCTTCTGCATTTTGCTGCCCTCCTGATGCACTCACCTTCATATGCCTGATTGGCTTCGCTCATGGTCTCCTGCTATCTGCCACTAGGGTTTATACTGTCTTTGCTCAAAATTTAACCTCTTTGCCCTTGTTCCAGATTTAATATTGTACCTACCTGCTCTGACTAGCTCCCTGTTTCCTGGATCTTACTTCTTTGTTCCTCTTAATTTCTTTTTCTGTTACCTCACTCCATCAGTCCCCTTTTCAGATTCACCTATGTCCATATTTATCTCTTTATCCCATTTTCAAGTTCTCCTATCTAGCTCTAGCAGAAGCTCTATCTCTAACACCTTTTCCACGACTCCTATCTCTATATTTACCTCTGTCCCATTTCAAGTTATTCTATCTTGGTATTTATTTCTAACTCTACCTCTCTTTCAGGTTCTCCGATTGTCATATTTATCTCCATCTATCTTTATCTCTGATACAGGTTCACCTATCTCTATCTTTATCTCCATCTAGCTCTACCTCAGTCTCTGTTACAGGGTCTCCTATCTCCATTTCAAACTATCTCTCTGTTTTAGGTTCTCCAATGCCTATCTGTAACTATGTTCATCTCAGGTTCTCTTCTTTCTACTTTGGTTTCTTATGCATCCGTTTCTATCACAGGTTCAAATTCTCTTTTTTTTCTTGATTTCAGTTTGTTCTTTTTCTTACTAGGTTTGCCTCCTCTCTCCTGTTTTATCTTCAGTTTTGTTTCAGATATGTATCTCTTGCTTTCACTTTGATGCCCATTCACTTGTTACACCTTGTCCTATTGTTGGTATCTCTCTTCACACATTTTTTAATCAATCTTTACATTCTGCTGACAAATATGGCTTTGTTTTAATTTTTATATTCACACATCACCTACATATTAATTGTTAGTACTTAACCAGGCTCATGAGATTCTTGGCAACCAGTCCTATTCCTCGACAATCTTTGCTCCTCCTTGTTCTGACAAAGATTTTACATCTGTTCATTAAAGTTTATTTTCCTTTTCGGATGCTGATGGAGCAACTGCAGTTTCAGCATCTTTTTATTTTTATTTTCAACTTCCATCATTTGCAGTTTTGTTCTGTTTGCCTAACATCCATACTTTGTCTGATATGCTAAACATTGGCAATCAACTCAAACAAAAACTCCAGGTCTCCTTAATCTACCCAGTACAAAATGCAATAATTTTAACAGGAAGGTTAACTGAGATCACAGAGGCTACAGCATGATTTGGGCCTTTTCTGTTCACCAAAGAACTCAAATCCAAATGACAAAAAACTTTACAGGCGAACCAGATTTCCTCTAGGGCTACTTATACTATATACAGCTTTTTATGTGTTTTTCCAATCATCTAGGTCAGGCATGCCAGTGTGGGGTAAGGAGACACTTTCAGCTTCAAGCACCCAATGTCAGCACCAGATCAAGCAATAGCAAGATTAGATGCAAATGAAAGTTCTGCAGAATTTTATGTAAAATATAGGGGCATTTATTTGGTTATGTCTTTGTGTTTTTCTTTCCTAATTGGTTATTTTCACTACTCACCTGTAATATCAAACTTAGTCTCCCTTGTTTAAATTTATTTCCAATCACATTCCACCAAAAAAAAAGGTCTGCCAATTACATTGCCAAAATAATCACATCTGAAATACATTTACTCTGGCAGTCCCGACGCCATACCAGCTAAAAGGAAGGTTTTAAATAATAGATAAACTTTCTATTTCGACTGCAAATCACTGACCCCTTTGTGACGCTTCAGATGTGAATTCTGGGGCAGGATTTTATTGTGCCCTTGGAAACTGGCACAGAGGTGGCGGGGGGCAAACAAAATGGCAGGTGTTGTCTGGGCTCCCCGCCATTTTGTCCAGGGCGGGGAATGCTGAGGACAACCTTCCCGACCCAAGCCAATTGAGGGCTATAAATGGCCAATTAATGGCCACAAGGACCTGTTCCTGCCTCCATTTATTGATGGCGGAGGGGTCTGCTGCCATGGAGAGATGCCACCAGGTAAAGCCTGGCAGCCTCCTAGCGAGGCTGTGTCGGGAGGGGGGGGGGGTCTCTCTTTTGGGAACAATCCTTGGTCCCTGGAGGCCCCCCCTTCCCCAGCAGTGATGGCCGCTGCCCTCCCTCAGGAAGATTCCCCCCCACCACCCTCACCAAAATCACCCCCACCCCATCGCCGAGGCCTGCCTGAATGGCCCTGGTGACCCCAACCCCAATCACCTCTCCCAGGGTTCTCCTCCATTCCTCAGTACTGCAAGGCCTCCTGCAGCATCAGCTGTGGCCGCAGGTCCCTGTGGCACAGCCGGTACTACAGAGCTGCTGGCCTTCCAATTGTCTGGCATCACTGGCGGTGGGAGCTCGTCCCTTAAAGGGGCAGCAAACCCGAAGATGGGCAGTTAATTGGATGCCCAATGTGTGATAGTAATGGGGGTCCAATGGAGGACCGAGGTGGGATCTCGCCATGCATTCCAGCCTTCCGCCGGGATCCCCAATGCCGGATGAAAATCCGGCCTCTGAAGTCAGCAGGTTATTGCATTCACCTATGAGCAAAATAGAAGGGAGATTATTTGCACACTAATATAAACGCCAAGCCCACCACAAGCCTTAGGCTCGATTTACAGAGTCTGTGCCCCATTCTGCACCTAGATATATGTAATGGCCTCTGCCTGTTGCTCTGTACTGAAATCCACCTGTGAGCCTATCTTCACCTTAATTTTTCTGAAGTTTTTGTATCTTATACAAACCACCTACCTCTTCACAGGTCCAGCACCTCAAACCACAACACACTCTGACTGTAAGTCTCAGTGCTAGCTTCCATCCAGCTGCCTTCCCTGCACGTGTCTCAGTCCATTGCACAACTCTCCTGTTCTTCAACTTATATAATGCCATGAGAAATCCTTCAGTCTGGACTCTCAACCTCCGAAACACAACAACTTGAGGTTGCTTCAGCAATAATGCTTGCAACATTGGAGATTAATCTTTAATTCTTGAAGACTTCATGTCAACCCACAGGAGAGTTGGCAACCCTAGTCAGGGAGAAGAAAATCAACCAGGGTTCCGACATCTGACTGTATATAGAAGCTCCCGCTGAAAAGAGGTGGATCTCAGGTGCAAATAAGAATAGGCTTGCTGTAGTGTTTCATTCCCCCCACTGATTGTTGAGTGCCAAGATAGATCATTACCTAAGACTCTCCAATGAATAATGGCCAATATGGTGCAGTATTGAAGAAATATTAGTACCTTTAGAACTGTACCTCAGCAAAAATGAGGCTGAAGGGAGAGGCGAATGCACAATCTTTTTAAAAAGTTCCAGAAATAGGACATTCATTCAGTACCTATTGCACTTACAAACATTTAAGTAAAGCAGGTACATAGGAAGTGAAATAATTGCTTTAGATAGACCTAATTTTTTTATTCTTTTTCCTTCACAGTTTTGACTAAACCAAGACCTCACAGCGATGATTACAGCACAATGAAAAAGATACCCCCACCAAAGCCCAAAAGAAGCCCCAACACCAGACTGACAGGCTCATATGAAGAAATCTACACAAGGAAACCATCTGCATCTAAATTCACAAGCACAATGACTAAAGCAGCTCACAGCACTGGAACTATTCAACGAGCCGCATCTGCTGATGGGCCCCACTACAGCATGTTAAGTCTCCATCTATCACAAGAAGAGGACATGGAACCTGTTTATATAGAAATGGGAGGTACTGGTGGAGCAGGCAGAAATTATCTGACAGAGGTGGAGAGTCCGGATCAAGGAGAATCTGTTTATGAAGAGATGAAATATTGTTTGCTAGAAGGCGGATCAGGCTTTTCTGTCTTTCCAAAGCAGGCAGCTTATCCTTCCCCTCGTTCAGAAAGCAAAACCCCGACATTGTCTGAGGATTTCAGAACAGGCAGCCCTACCATGACAGGCTGCAAAGAATTAGTATGTGACATTCCACCGCCATTTCCAAACCTCCTCCCTCATCGACCTCCTCTGCTGGTATTTCCTCCAACACCAGTGCAGTGTTCCCCTGCTTCTGATGAATCACCACTTACACCTCTTGAGGTCAAGAGGTTGCCAGTGCTGGAAACTAATTTGAATTACTCTGCGCAATCGGATGGCATATCACCTGCCTCTCCACAATACTCAAGCCACCAAAAAGGAGAAAACGAGCTACCAGCATCTCCTGGACTGGGTGTGTTCAGTATATCTGGAAAAATGTCTCCTCCGTCAACACCTCCTCCTCTTCCATTAATTCCTACTCCTCCCTACAGGCCAACTTCACATTTTATTTTCCCACCAGACACTTCAAACTCTTGTTTTGCCAATATAGGAAAACTAGCAATGAGCACAGATATTCCCAAAGTACCTCAGAAACCTAATCCCTTACAAGGAGGAACTTGTACAAACTCTACAAGGTTGCCTTGCTCACCAGTAAAAACCTGCAGGACAGAACCTGGGAAGAATATTTCCTCTTCGGCAGGGAATGCATCACTATTTCCTTACTCTTCCACTATTGCTGGGCCAATTACCAGCCCACTTGATGAGCTGAACAGTCTCTTCAGCTCAGGTCGAAGTCTTCTGCGAAAATCAGCAGCGGGAAGGAAGATGCGGGAGCAAGCGAGTGAGTAGATCTAACTTTTGTACAATACATCTGAGAAGTCAAATATGTTACAGAAAGGAAGATATATCTGTCTATAAGTAATGGTGTTAGTCCTGGTGCAGTGGCAGCACTGTTATATCTGAGCCAGAAAGTCATGGGTTCAAGCCCCATTCCACAGACCTGAGCACCTAATCCAGGCTGACACTTTAGCACAGTAGTGAAGAAGTGCTGCACTGTCAGGGGCACCATGTTTCAGATGAAACATCTACCCTTTCTGGTCAGTGTAAAAGATCCCACAGCACTATTCAAAGCAGAGCAGGGGAGGTGCCCCCCCAGTGTCCTGTCCAACATTTATTCCTCAAGGAACATCAGTAAAACAGATTATCTGGTCATCTATCTCGTTGCTGTCTGTCGGACCTCATTGTGCGCAGATTAGATGTCACATTTCTCTACATTACAACTGACTGAAAAGCACTTTGGGACTTCCTGAAGTTAAGAATGGTGTGACATAAATGCAGGTCCTTTCATTCGTTTTTTTAGCGAGGTTCATGCATTTCATTGAGCAGCATTGGAAAGGCGTATATATATTTATAAAATAAATGGTCCTCCCCAAATAAATATGTGCCTAATTAACCATTTAACGTAATAATTTTAGTTATTAAAACACCTTATCCCATGGTTAAGACATCTCAAAGTTGTCCGCTGCAATTAATTATATCTGAAGTGAATCTCCTTTGTTCTGCAGGCAAATATGCAAATATCCAATTTTTACACTGTGAGATCCCACAAATAGAAATTTGATAAAGGGCCAGTAGTTGTTGCTGGTTGCTGAAAGATTAATGCCTCTCTCCATAAAGGGGCTGATTCTTCAATCCCACTCTCCAAACAATATTTGCAGAAAGTCTGGTTGGAATAACAGATTAACGTTTAAAAAGCAAGGCCCATTTTTCCTCAGTTCAAACACAAGTTATAAGTCTGCTTGCAGTTAGTTTACATAAAAAAAACTCACATCATTCATGTTAACCTCAAAAAGTAATTGACTGGGAATTTCCTTGGAGCTGCTCCCACTGCATAACAATAACTTCACTGCAAACTCTGTTTACGCATGTAAGCAGAGTTTCTGCCACACAATGTTACACTGGCAGAGCAGGAGTAGCTCTGTGGAAATTGGCAGCCATTGTCTTGGAAGGCATGGTGCAGAAGGCAATGTATCAGTTCTAAGAGCCATGGTTTCCTTGATCCCTACCCAAAAATCCTGTTTTCCACTTGGATCATGAGGTCAGTATACCATTATAGTAGTGAATATATGGCTATATTGTTGCAGCTGATTGGAATACGTTGGTAACAATAATTAGCGACAAGATCATTCCATCCTGCCTCTACTAGTGATAGTGAGTTATAAATTCATTCAGTGCCACAGATACTAAACTTATATTTTTAATGGGGCCCTCACTGCTAATATTGGAAGACAGCAAACACTAATGGTCTTCTCTGCATCTGCAGTATGATATCTCACAGATTGTCAGAAATAGAATGGACATGAAAGTTTGTTACGCATCTCTTGCTTCTGCCTCATGGACAATAAATTTTAGGTATTTCTAAAATTGAGATAAACTCCTGGTCTGGATTACTGCACATTGTCATGCGAGCATTCATAAACTAGAAAGAACAATCACTACACTGCTTTGATTGGAGTGCCATATAATGGCAGATCCATTAGGCTAACAGAGAAATGGAAACTAGCTTTTATTATAGGACTGATTCCATGATCCAGCAGGAGGTGGAGATGAGGGTCTGGTTGCATTCCTGCTCTACTGGAGTGGGCAGTGGTGGTAGGTATGCCTGTTTAGAGAATCACCCCTTATATTCAACAAAAAATTAGACCTCACACCTCACACAGACCATAAGCAGGGAATAAAAAATATTAATAAGTTTAAACAAAAAAGCCTCTCTGCCCCTGGACATCCACACTTGGTGACAGCTGCTTGTTTACCGACCACCACAAAACTATTCCAAGGACACTGAACAAGAGAGTACCTGAGGGATAATTTTATAAAACTATGCTCCCAGCTTGGAACCTCGCCTGTCGGGAGTTCAGCTTGGACCCGACTTCTGATTAAGTGCTCCCAGTGGTAAGGCAGTTCCTGTAATTATTCCTCAAATAATCATATGTAAAGTGTCATGTTGACTCTCAAATATTACAGAATTTTTTAATGCGAGAGCAACGTATCAGCTCAGAATCTTCAAATTGGAAAAAAATTAAATTGTTCAACAAATTAACCTGAATTAACCAAGATCTATTCAAATTTGTAGCTTGGTTTATGTGTTCTTTACAGAAAAAACTTGTCAGAAGGGTGGCATAATTACCAAACAGACTGTCGTTATATCTTGGGGACCTGTGTTTAAATATATCCCATTCTAAGGGGATAAAAGTTTTCTCATCCTCTGTTAGGTGTAAGGATCCTACTTTAATGGCAGGTAGTCTCATCCCAAATTCCAGAGGGTGTGGACTTCAACCCAAACCTACCCCTAGTTTGGCACAAATTTAGCATCTCACTCAGAGTGCCATATGGATGATTGGTGTGGGAAATGGAAAACATCCAAGAGCAGACTCCTTTATTGAAGTGATGCTTCATACTTGGCATCTAATGTTGGCACAGAAAGGATTAGAAATGTCCAGACTTTGGCAGTATTCATACAGGATTCATACTAATGCTGAAGTCAATTTGCAACCTCCAGCTATTTTGATTCCTAACTTGCAATCAGGCACAGACTTAATAATTGAGTCTTCCACAGAAAGGTGAGTAATACAAACTGGCAGCAAAGAACCTTGGAAGGCCCTCTCTACATTGGCACAAGCTGCTTCCTTTGAAAATGGTTGACAGCTATAGCTGAACCTTTCAGCTTGAAAAGTGCTGATAACACTAAAGCTGTGGAGAACTTATTGCTAGGAGGGTGGCATGTTTGTAGCCCTTACATAAGTCACAAGTGCCAGCCTTGGCTTAATGGTCATTCTTTCACCTTCGTGTTAGCAGGTTGTGGATTCAAGTCCCACTCCAAAGACTTGAGTGCATAATCCAGGCTGACACTACAGTGCAGTACTGCGGGAGTGCTACACATTTTGAGGTGCTATCTTTTGGAAGGGGTCATAGACGATGCTGTCAAGCAGCACTGCTCAGCACTAACCTACTCACTGATGCTCAGTTTGAGGTCCGCCACGGCGACTCAGCTCCTGACCGCATTACAGCCTTTCTCCAAACATGGACAAAAGAGCTGAACTCCAGAGGTGAGGTGAGGTGAGAGTGACTGACCTTGATATCAAGGCAGCATTTGACCGAGTATGGCATCAAGAAGCACTAGCAAAACTGGAGTCAATGGGAAACGGGGAAATCTCTCCGCTGGTTGGAGGCATACCTAGCACAAAAGAAGATGGTTGTGGTTGTTGGAGGTCAATCATCTCAGTCCCAGAATGTCACTACAGGGGTTTCTCAGGGTAGTGTCCTAGGCCCAATCATCTTCAGCTGCTTCATTAATAACCTTCCCTTCATCATAAGGTCAGAAGTGGGGATGTTTGCTGATGATTGCACAATGTTCAGCACCATTCGCGACTCCTCAGATCCTCAGATATTGAAGCAGCCTGTGTCCAGATGCAGCAAGACCAGGACAACATCCAGGCTTGGGCTGATAAGTAACATTCGTGCCACACAATGACATCTCAAACAAGACAGAATCTAACCATCTCCCCTTGATGTTCAATGCCATTACCATCACTGAATCCCCCACTACCAACATCCTGGGGGTTACCATTGACCAGAAACTGAACTGAACCAGCCACATAAATGCTGTGGCTACAAGAGCAGGTCAGAGGCTGGGAATTCTGCGGCGATTAACTCACCTCCTGACTCCACAAAGCCTATCCACAAACTACAAGGCACAAGTCAGGAGTATGATGGAATACTCCCCACTTACCTGGATGGGTGCAGCTCCAACAAAACTCCAGAAGCTCGACACCATCTAGGACAAAGCAGCCCGCTTGATTGGCACCCCACCCACCATCTTCAACATTCACTCCCTTCACCACCAACGCATAGTGTGTACCATCTACAGGATGCACTGCTGAATTAGGAAAAAAAAGACCACAACTATCTTTGTGCTTTCACTTCCTCAGGAAGACATATCTTCTGGAACTCTTGAACCCCTGAGGACTTAACTTACCACCAAGCTAGACTTGCCAGCCCTGATATCCAAGTCTCATCCTTGCAGAAAGTGGCTTAAGATCAGGAAATCAGGGCTGTGTGTGCTGAAATCCTGAGATGCCCAATTTCTCTACTAGCTGATTCAACAGCATAAATGATCATAAATTGTTACCTAAACAGCCTTTTCAAAGTCTAATGCATGCATTAAAACTGTTGGCAGCCCTTGTGAAGGCTACCCCTATACACAATCACTTTCCTTTAAGTGACTAGTATCTCTAATTCATACTGAAGTTGATATCAAAGTTCAATCTGACTCAGATGATCATACTTGCCTGTTCTTTACAGGGCTGAAATGGGATGTTGGTGACGGAATGGGCCTATGATAATCACCCAAAGCTCTCAAAGCACTGGAATGCTTTGGGTGCCAGTGTCCCATTTATCTGATCCTAAGACATGAAGTCTTCTGAATGTACAATACCCCTGAGTCAAGTGCATTGAGCCTGCACCCACTAACTACACACAAGGCTCTATTCAAATTTAAGGAGCTCCCGATAATATAGCTGTAGTGCCTGAAAAGTGTTCCTGTCACCCATGCTCCAAGGGAATGGTGCCAAAATAAATGTTTTTTCCCCCCCCCCCCCCGAGGAGCCCACTCTTCAAATAGGGGCTGCTTTCATTTTAACACCTCCATATGTTTGGCTTGCAAAGGACAATCCTTAAAAGGGTAATTGTTCTCCTGATGATTTTTGCTGGAGCTCTTTAATAATGGCAGATTCCTGATGATGTGAATCCCAATCCCCATGACAGTCCCATTGTGTTAACCTTACCTTGCAATGCCAGTGATGTCAGCCTGATGAGATGCAGATGCATGCCTCTAATTTTTCTAGGACTTTTTCAGACTTATCTGTTTTAACACCATTAAAGGAGTAATTGTGTTCCTTTTTTATTGTTCATAATTGCAATATATTTGTTTGCATTGAATTTAATTTGCCATCACTTTGTCCACTTTCATGTTTGATCCAACTCATTCTGTCTAATAACAGAATGGCTTGTATCCTTTTCCCCTTAAGATTTAGTAGTCTAGAGTTAGGAGTACAGTAATTAGCAGTCCCAATTTACAGCATCACACTCTTTCTAGCCTTCTTCTCCAATTTGCACTCCACTCAAGCGAGACTGTGTGTTGGAGCAACTGAATCGTATTGCTCAATTGTTTTTTTTCAAAGCCAACCATCTGGAACTACCAAGTGCCAAACAACAAACCAAAAACATTTCTCTAGTAATTTCATCATGCTGTTTTTGGCAGCCATTTTTCATCTTCATTCAGGTCACCGTATACAGATAAAAGTAACATTTCTAACATGACAAAGACATTACACAGCTCTGAAAACAACATTTGAAATTTAACCATAGAATCAGTTAATTGATGTTGGAAATGCTTGCAGGATGTTTTTATGTCTAAAATTAACTATCTGTCTGGCTGAGTAATGAGGAGTGGGCTGGAGGCGGAGTTGGCGTAAAATTAAGTGGGAGGCGGGAGTGCCATTGCCTTCCCGCCCTCTCTCCCCCCCCCCCCACCCCCAGTAGGCGGGGTCGCTGGTCCGATGTAAAATTCCAACCCAAGTGTCAGATTACCATGGGTTATACCATGCCAGGTCTTCTAGACTAGTTATTTGCAGTTTATGATAATATTATCCTTGATGTCTGAACTCTTGCCTTGAGAGATCCATTCCTGGTAGCATCACAACCATTCACATTGCATCAGCTGAAGCTGAAGATTATTAACCTCAACATCGAGCTATAACTGCTTCCCCAGCCAAACAATTTTACCAGCATCGGGGGATGTGCCATAAGGCCCACCAACCCAGGATAATTAAGGCCCTTAACCGGGTGGTTCGGTAGCTCAGAAGACCTTCTTGCGAGCTGTGGGGTGTCCCTTTGATCAGGCATCTCGTGCTTGAGGGAGGGGCGTCCTGCAGCACAAGCTGTCCCCACTGGATCATCCCCCAGCATTGCTGGGGCTCAGCCAATTGTGCCTGGTGAGGCTCCACACATTTACCTGTATTCCGGGGTCTTGTCATGTTGCTGGTCTTAGCCGGGTGCAGTCCCAGGAGTGGCCACCGCTCAGAGACGTGGAAGTCCAGCCCAAGGCTAATTAAGGGCCTGAGCCACATAAAATTTTGATGTGGCTTCCGGGCCCGGTGGAGGCGGGCTCACCACTGACTTTTTCTGCCAGTAGGCGGGGTCTCTGGTCCAATGTAAAGTTCCAACCCAAGTGTCAGATTACCATGGGTTATACCATGCCAGGTCTTCCAGACTAGTTATTTGCAGTTTATGATAACATTATCCTTGATGTCTGAACTCTTGCCTTGAGATCCATTTCTGGTAGCATCACAACCATTCACATTGCATCAGCTGAAGCTGAAGATTATTAACCTCAACATCGAGCTATAACTGCTTCCCCAGCCATACAAATAGATAGCGGTGAGTAACTCACCTCCTGACTCCCCAAAGCCTGTCCACGATCTACAAGGCACAAGTCAGGAGTGTGATGGAATACTCTCCACTTGCCTGGATGGGTGCAGCTCCAACAACACTCAAGAAGCTCGACACCATCCAGAACAAATCAACCGGCTTGATTGACACCCCATCTACAAACATTCACTCCCTCCAACACCGATGCACAGTGGCAGCAGTGTGTGCCATCTCCAAGATGCACTGCAGCAACGCACCAAGGCTCCTTAGACAGCACCTTCCAAACCCGCGACCTCTACCAACAAGAAGGACAAGAGCAGCAGATGCATGGGAACACCACCACCTGCAAGTACCCCTCCAAGTCACTCACCATTCTGACTTGGAACTATATCGACGTTCCTTCACTGTCGCTGGGTCAAAATCCTGGTACTCCTTTCCTTACAGCACTGTGGGTGTACCTACCTCTCATGGACTGCAGCGGTTGAAGAAGGCAGCTCACCACCACCTTCTCAAGGGCAATTAGGGATGGGCAATAAACGCTGGCATAGCCAGTGATGCCCACATCCCATGAATGAATAAAAAAAAATCCTTGATGTTCATGGCTGGCATGGTAACAACAATCTCATGATGTAACCACTCTCTGAGCATTTGACACACTACAGTACCTTTCAGGTAGCTACTTGAAGTAATTCACATACCTAAACTAACCACCAGTGGTGAGAAACATACAGTTGTGAGTGTTGTACTTAACAGTCTGGATCCCAGCCTGATTGGTCCGTTGTGTTTTTTTCAGGCGCTGCTATGGAAAGTTTCTCTTGGTATTTGAAATGCAACCAGTAAAAACAAAAGTTGATTGCTCATTTTAGTGTGCAGGAGGCCTCATTGTTCAAAGGAAGATTATATTTCACATATACTTTTTTTTTGTCTGATTATGCTCCTGTGAAGAACCATTGGCCATTTTACTATGTTAAAGATGCTATATAAATATAAGTGCACAATCTCACCCTTAAAGGGCCAATACCCTGGAATTGTTGAAAAAGATGAGAACCAGTCCTGAGCACTACTAGAAGAGGATCATGGTCATCAGCCACCTGGTGTGAGACGATGAACATGCAGCATGCAGATCTTTTGTGCTGACTGTGTGCCTGGTATTTGCTCATTGTCACATTTCAATTAGTCACAGAGCAATTGTATCTGTGGGCAGCAATGCAGAGTGCAGTGCGAAAACATAGGAATGAGCATGCATTTGGGAGGTAGATGAACAGTTGTCAGAGTGTTGTGCATTCTCCTTTGTGACACACCACTAAGTGAAGAAGTGAAGTGCTCTTAAGATTCATCATAAAGCAACACCAAGGAAATCGCAAGCAACCTTTTAGAGACCAGTAAAACTCTTCTGCTCCCAAGATCTGGTCACAGATGTGAAAGCATCCATTCTTTAAGCCACCCTCATCCTTGGCTACTGTAATGCTATTCAGAGGGGTTTGGGTATCCTCTATTTCAAAAAAGCTCACCTTGCTTTCCAGCACCTTGTACAACAAGACCTCCAAAGCTGTCTCCTGGAAGGGCGTCACCTGTCTTCCTGATCTTGTTCCAGGCATTTCTACCCGTCAGTAGCAGGATGTATTTAAAATGACCAGCAGCCCCTTAAAAACTGCTGGTGCCAGATAAGGTACCCTTTTGCTTCATGTTCTGTATATGTGGGGAACTGTGATTATGCAGTGGAGCAGATATTGAATTATCATGCAAGGTCAACAGATACCTCTGCAGGTGTATACAGTTCCCAAAAAGCACCCAGCCCATTGCTACTATGCTGTTATTGGTCGCTTTATTGCCTGGGACTTATTTTCAGTAAGTTTCAGTGTTTTCTTGGATTTTCACTTATGCTCTGCATGGCATGAGTGGAAGTGAAAATGGTTATAATACTGGACTAGCAACCAAAGAGTCACAAGTTCAGATCTAGCAAGTTGTGAAATGGAGTTCAGTAAATTGGATAATTTGTAGACTTGCACCAGAAAAATAACAATGATTGTTATAAATACCCAACTGGTTCATTAATGTCCTTCAGGTAAGAGAACTTGCTACCCTACTTGGTACGTCTGGGCATAACTCCAATCCCACACTATGTGACTGACTCTTAACGACCTCCAACATGGCTCAGGAAGCTTTCTAGAAACTTTCAAGAAGAAGACCCATTACCACCTTCTCAAAATAACAAGGGATGGGCAATATATGTAGCACTATCAGCATCGCTCATAAAAACAAATTTTAAAAAATCGTGAAATGTGTCAAACCAAAAAGAAAATAAACTTTTGTGTCTTCGAAGTAAAGATGTGTCACATGTTGGGAGATGAGTATAAAATAATTTGTTAGATCATAAATTTAGATAAGACAGTTGAGTTTGAAAGCTTCATTTCAAACATTTTTGGTTGTAATTTTATTTATTTACCTGTCACTTTTTATTCATTGATACAATGTGGGTCTCACTGACAAGGCCAGCATTTATTACCCATTCCTAATTGCCCAGGTGGTAGTGGTGAGCTGCCTTCTTGAACTGCTGCTGTTGGTTTGGTGAAGATAAACATAGAAACATAGAAAAATAGGAGCAGGAGGAGGCCGTTTAGCCCTTCGAGCCTGCTCTGCCATTCAATATGATCATGGCTGATCATCCAAACTCAGTAACCTATTCTTGCTTTCTTCCCGTATCCCTTGATCCCTTTAGCTCTAAGAACTATATCTAACTCTTTCTTGAATATATTTAATGATTTGGCCTCAACTGCTTTCTGTGGTAGAGAATTCTACAGGTTCACCACTCTCTGGGTGAAGAAATCTCTCCTCATCTCAGTCCTAAATGGCTTACCCCTTATCCTTAGACTGTGACCCCTGGCCCTGGACTCCCCCGCCATCGAGAACATCCTTTCTGCATCTAGTCTATCCAGTCCTGATAGAATTTTGGAGGTTTCTATGAGATCCCCTCTCATTCTTCTAAACTCTTGTGAATACAAGCCTAATCGAACCAATCTCTCTTCATACGTCAGTCCACCCATCCCAGGAATCAGTCTGGTGAACCTTCGCTGACATCCTTGCTCCTGTACTCAAATCCTCTTGCTATGAAGGCCAACAAACCATTTGCCTTCTTAACTGCCTGCTGCACCTGCTTGCTTACTTTTTGCGACTGGTGGACAAGGATACCCAGGTCTCACTGCACCTCCCCCTTTCCCAAACTATCGCCATTCTATTAATCTGCCTTTCTGTTTTTGCCACCAAAGTGGATAACCTCACATTTATTCACATTATACTGCATCTGCCATGTACACGCCCACTCACTGAACCTGTCCAAATCACACTGGAGCTTCTCTGCATCCTCCTCACAGCTCACACTCCCACCCAGCTTTGTGTCATCTGCAAACTTGGATATATTACATTTAATTCCCTCATCTATATCATTAATATATATTGTCAATAGCTGGGGTCCTAGCACTGATCCCTGTGGTACCCCAAAAGTCACTGCCTGCCACTTGGAAAAAGACCATTTATTCCTACTCTTTGTTTCCTGTCTGCCAACCAGTTCTCTATCCATGTCAGTACCTTCCCCCCAATCCCATGTGTTTTAATTTTGCATGTTAATCTCTTATGTGGGACCTTATCGAAAGCTTTCTGAAAGTCCAAATCACCACATCCAGTGGTTCTCCCTCATCTATTCTCCTAGTTACATCCTCAAAAATTTCCAGTAGATGTGTCAAGCATGATTTCCCTTTCGTAAATCCATGTTGACTTTGTCCGATCCTGTCATTGTTTTCCAAGTGCTCTGCTGTTACATCTTTTATTGTGGACTCTAGCATTTTCCCCACTACTGATGTCAGGCTAACAGGTCTACAATTCCTTGTTTTCTCTCGGCCTCCTTTTTTAAATAGTGGGGTTGTTACATTAGCTACCCTCCAATCCATTAGAACTGTTCCAGAGTCTACAGAATTTTGAAAAATGACCAGCAATGCTCTTTCCAGGGCCACTTCCTTAAGTACTCTGAGATGTCTCAGGCCCTTGGGAGTTATCGGCCTGCAATCCCATCAACTTCCCTAGCACCAGTTCCCTTCTCATACTGATTTCATACAGTTTCGCCTTCTCACTAGACCCTATGTTCCCCAACATTTCTGGGAGGTAATTTGTGTCCTCCTTTGTGAAGCAGAAGCAAAGTATATATTTAATTGGTCTGTCATTTCTTTGTTCCCCATTATAAATTCCCCAGTTTCTGACTGTAAGGGACCCACATTTGTCTTCACTAATCTTTTTCTCTTCACATATCTACAGAAGTTTTTACAGTCAGTTTTTATGTTCTCTGCAAGCTTAATCTCATAAGATTGCAGAGAACATAAAAACCAACTGTAAGGTAATCCCACTAGCTGAGATGGAGGGAGTTCCAGGATTTTGACCCAACAACAATGAAGGAATGGCGATATATTTCCAAGTCAGGATGATGTGTGATTTGGAGAGGAAGTTTTAGATGGTGGTGTTCCCACGTGCTCGCTGCCCTTGTCCTTCTTGATGGTAGAGGTCATGGGTTTAGAAGGTGCTGTCAAAGCAGCTTCAACGTGTTGCTGCAGTACACCTTGTAGATGGTACACGCTGCAGCCAAAGTGTGCTGTTAGATGGTATAGTGAATCATAGAACATTTAAGGCACAGAAAGAGGCCACTTGGCCCATCGTGTCTGTGCCGGCCAAAAAAACGATCTACCTATTCTAATCCCACCTTGCAGCATTTGGTCCGTAGCCTTGCAGCTTACGGCACTTGAGGTGCATATCCAGACTCCTCCTGAATGAGATGAAAGTCTCTGCCTCAACTACACTTTCAGACATTGTGGTCCAGCACCACCCTCTGGGAGAAAAAGATTTTCCTCATCTCCCCTCTAAGTTTTCTACCAATCACTTTCAATCTATGACCCCTTGTCACTGACCTCTCTGCCAAGGTGAATAGACCCTTCACCTCCACTATATCCAGGCCCCTCAAAATTTTGTACATTTCAATCAGATCTCTCCTCAGCCTTCTCTGTTCCAAGGAGAACAACCCTAGCCTATCCAATCATTCCTCATAGCTGCATTTTTCCAGTCCTGGCAACATCCTCGTAAATACCCTCTGTACCCTCTCTAGTGCAATTACAGCCTTTCTGCAATTAGGTGACCAGAACTGCACACAGTACTCAAGTTGTGGCCTAACCAATGAGTTATACAGTTCCAGCATAACCTCCCTGCTCTTGTATTCTATACCTCGGCTAATAAAGGAAAGGATTCCATATGCCTTCTTAACTACCTTATTAACCTGTCCTGCTACCTTCAGGGATCTGTGAACATTCAGTCCAAGGTCCCTTACTTCCTCTACACTTCTCATGTGTTTAACTTGGTGATGGATGGGATCCCAGTCAAGTGGGCTGCTTTGTCTGATGGTGTCAAGCTTCTTGAGTGTTGCTGGAGCTGCACTCATCTAGGCAAGTGGAGAATATTCCATCACATTCCTGACTTGTGTCTTGTAGATGGTGGAGAGGCTTTGGGAAGACAGGAGGTGAGTTACTAACCACAGAATTCCCAGCCTCTGACCTGCTCTTCTAGTCATAGTATTTATGTGGCTAATCCAGTTAAGTTTCTGGCCAACAGTGACCTCTAGGATGTTGGTGGTGGATTTGACAATGTTAATGCCGTTGGATGTCAAGGGCAGTTTGTTAGACTCACTCTGATTTTAGACAGTCCTTGCTTTGCACTTTTTTTGCACTTGTGGAGCACGAATGTTAACTTGCCACTTATCAGCCCAAGCCTGAAAGTCATCCAAGTCTTATTGCATGCGGGAACGAACTTCATCATTATCCAAGGCATTCTGACTGGAACTAAACACTGTGCAGAATCATTGGCAAATACCCAACTACTGACCTTATGATGGAGGGAAGATCATGGATAAAGCAGCTGAAGATGGTTAGGCCTAGACACTGCCCTGAGGAACTCCTGCAATAATGTCCTGGGGCTGAGAAGATTGACTTCCAACAACCAATTAATAGACGTATGACTTTGGCATATGACTCTTATGTGGATAAAAGGAACCAACGGATGGAGTATATTTGGCTTTTCAAAAGGCATTCGATAAGGTGCGACACAAAAGGTTGCTGCATAAGATAAGATCTCATGGAGTTGGGGGTGATACATTAGCATAGATAGAGGATTGGAAAGAGCCCTTTCCTATCCTGAGTGGTGTGAAACAGGGCTGTGTTCTCGCACCCACACTTTTTGGGATTTTCTTCTCCCGGCTGCTTTCACATGCGTTCAAATCCTCCGAAGAAGGAATTTTCCTCCACACAAGATCAGGGGGCAGGTTGTTCAACCTTGCCCGTCTAAGAGCGAAGTCCAAAGTACGGAAAGTCCTCATCAGAGAACTCCTCTTTGCTGACGATGCTGCTTTAACATCTCACACTGAAGAGTGCCTGCAGAGTCTCATCGACAGGTTTGCGTCTGCCTGCAATGAATTTGGCCTAACCATCAGCCTCAAGAAAACGAACATCATGGGGCAGGACGTCAGAAATGCTCCATCCATCAATATTGGCGACCACGCTCTGGAAGTGGTTCAAGAGTTCACCTACCTAGGCTCAACTATCACCAGTAACCTGTCTCTAGATGCAGAAATCAACAAGTGCATGGGTAAGGCTTCCACTGCTATGTCCAGACTGGCCAAGAGAGTGTGGGAAAATGGCGCACTGACACGGAACACAAAAGTCCGAGTGTATCAGGCCTGTGTCCTCAGTACCTTGCTCTACGGCAGCGAGGCCTGGACAACGTATGCCAGCCAAGAGCGACGTCTCAATTCATTCCATCTTCGCTGCCTTCGGAGAATACTTGGCATCAGGTGGCAGGACTATATCTCCAACACAGAAGTCCTTGAAGCGGCCAACACCCCCAGCTTATACACACTACTGAGTCAGCAGCGCTTGAGATGGCTTGGCCATGTGAGCCGCATGGAAGATGGCAGGATCCCCAAAGACACATTGTACAGCGAGCTCGCCACTGGTATCAGACCCACCGGCCGTCCATGTCTCCGTTATAAAGACGTCTGCAAACGCGACATGAAATCGTGTGACATTGATCACAAGTCGTGGGAGTCAGTTGCCAGCATTCGCCAGAGCTGGCGGGCAGCCATAAAGACAGGGCTAAATTGTGGCGAGTCGAAGAGACTTAGTAGTTGGCAGGAAAAAAGACAGAGGCGCAAGGGGAGAGCCAACTGTGCAACAGCCCCGACAAACAAATTTCTCTGCAGCACCTGTGGAAGAGCCTGTCACTCCAGAATTGGCCTTTATAGCCACTCCAGGCGCTGCTTCACAAACCACTAACCACCTTCAGGCACATATCCATTGTCTCTCGAGATAAGGAGGCCCAAAAGAAGAAGATAGAGGATTGGTTAAAGGACTGAAAACAGACAGTAGAAATAAACTGGTTACATTCGAGTTGGCAGGCTGTTACTAGTTACTGCGACAATGAACCTCGTGTAATGTATCCAAGTTTGCTAATGATGCAAAGCTAGGTGGAAAAGTAAGTTTTGAGGAGGACACAAAGATTCTGTAAAGGTATATATAGATAGGTTAACTGTGTAGGCAACAAGGTGCCAGATGGAACATAATGTGAGGAAATGTGGGGTTATTTGCTTTGGTACGAAGAATAGAAAAACAGAATATTTTTAAAATGGTGACAACCCATTAAATATTGGTGTTTAGAGGGATTTGGGTGTCTTTGCACAAGAAAGACAGAAATTTAATATGCAGGTACAGCAAGCAATTAGAAAGGCAAATGGTATGTTGGCCTTTGTTGCAAGGGTGCTGGAGTATAAGAGTAAGAAAGTCTTGCAGCAATTGTACAGGGCTTTGGTGAGACCATACCTGGAGCACTGTGTACAGTTTGGTCTCCGGACTTGCCTGAGGAGGTGCAATGAAGGTTCACTAGATTGATTCCCGGAAAAAGCATTCGTTTTCATATGTACACTGATGACACTCAGCTGTTCCTCATTGCCATCTCTCTCGACTCCTCCACTGTTGCTAAATTATCAGTCTGCTTATATTCCATCCAGTACTGGATGAGCAGAAATTTCCTCCAATAAAATAAACTGAAGCCATCATTTGTGGTCCCCGTTCCAAACTCCGTTCCCTCTCCCTGGCAACAGTTTGAGACTAAGCCAGTTTGTTCACAACCTTGATGTCACTTTTGACGAGGAGATGATCTTCTGACCTCATATTTGTGCCATCACTAAGACTGCCTATTTCCACCTTCATAACATCACCTGTCTTCACCCCTGTCTCAGCTCATCTTCTGAAACCCTCCTTCGTGCCCTCGTTACCTCTAGATTTCACTATTCCAACGCACTCCTGGCTGGTCTCTCACATTCTATCCTCAGAGGTCAGCCAAAATTCTGCTGCCCATGTCTTAACTTGCACCAAGTCCCGTTCACTTATTACCTCTGTGCTTGCTGACCTACATTGGCGCCCGGTCAAGCAACGTCTTGATTTTAAAGTGTTCTTCCTTATTTTCGAATCCCTCCATGGCCTCACCCCTCCCTATCTCTGTAATCTCCTCCAGCCCCACAACCCGCCGAGATATCTGTGCTCCTCTAATTCTGGCCTCTTAATCATCCCCAATTTTAATTGTTCCACCATCAGTGGCTGTGCCTTCAGTTTCCTAGGCCTAAGCTCTGCAGTTCCCTCCCAACACCTCTCCACCCCTCTACTTCGCTTTCCTCCTTTAAGACACACGTTAAAACCTACCTTTTTGACCAAGCTTGTGGCCTCCTTATATCTAATATCTCCTTATGTGGCTTGGTGTCATATTTTGTTTTATAAAGCTCCTGTGAAGTGCCTTGCACTGTTTTATTATGTTAAAGGTGCTCTTTAAATATAAGTTGTTTTTGCTGTTGTAAGCAAGAGTTGTCCTATGAGAAGAGATTGAATAAATGGGCCTATACTTTCTGAAGTTTAAATGGGTGGTGTTCTCTGATTGAAACATATAAGATTCTGAGTGGTCTTGAATGGACAGAAGCTAAGAGGCTGTTCCCCTGTCTGGATAGTCTAGATCATAAGAACATAAGAAATAGGAGTTACACAATTCAGCCCCTCGAGCCTGCTCTGCCATTCGATACATTCAGTCATGATCTTCCGCCTCAACTTCACTTTCCTGCCCGCTCCACATATCCCTTGATTCCCTTAGAGATAAAAAAAAATCTATTGATCTCAGTCTCGAATATACTCAACAATAGAGCAACCGCAATACTTTGGGTAGACAATTCCAACGATTTACAACCCTCTGAGTGAAGAAATGTCTCCTCATCCCAATCCTAAATAATCGACCCCTTACCCTGAGGCTGTGCCCCTGAGTCCTAGATTCCCCAGCCAGGGGAAACAACCTCTCAGTGTCTATGCTGTCAAGCCCCTTCAGAACCTTTTATGTTAATTCTTCTAAACTTCAGAGAGTATAGGCGCAATTAACTCAGCCTCTCAGCATAAAAAAAGCCTCACATCCTCGGAACCTTTGCTGTGCTGTCTCCAAGGCAAGTATGTCCTTCCTTAGATGTGGAGACTAAGGGCAGGAACTTTAGGTCCTGATGGTCACGGAAATGGAGGTGAGCAGGTGCTAAAAATCACACCTCCAGTCAACATGCAGATTTTAGGTCACCATGCCTGCCGCCAGCAGTTTTTCTCAGGATGGGGGTGGCGGGTCCCAGAAACCTGCCCAATTTGGGAATGAGGCCAACTAACCCTGCTAATGAACTCAATGTCAGCTCGTTACACGCTAGTTTGGGATTTTGGTGGGGGCGCACGGGTTGCATGCTGGATCAAGGACAGACCAGGTGCATGGAGGCAGCAACACAGATGGGAGCCAGTCATGGCGCATCATGAGTGGAAGCCCTTTCTGTTGACCGAGAGACAGTGGCATAGTGGTAATGTCACTAAGCTAGTCATCCAGAAGCCAAGACTAATGCCTTGGAGACATGTGTTCAAATCCCACCACGGCAGTTGTTGGAATTTAAATTCAGTTAATTCATAAAAATCTGGAATTTAAAGCTAGTCTCAGTAATAGTGCCATGAAACTATCATCGATTGTTGCAAAAACCCATCTGATTCACTAATGTCCTTTAGGAAAGGAAATCTGCCATCCTTACCTGGTCTGGCCTACATATGACTCCAGATCCACATGTGGTTAACTTTTAACTGCCTCTGAAATGGCCTAGCAAGCCACTCAGTTGTCAAGGGCAATTAGGGATCGGCAACAAATGCCGGCCTTGCCAGTGATGCCAACATCCCATGAAAGAATAAAAAAAATTATATTGGGTGGACCCATACAAGGAAGCACAGCTGAGAGTGGTACTCAGCCATTGACACATAGGTGCCAGCAGGTGTGTAGAGGTTGCATGGAGAGTGGTGTATATGTCCTTGGGCAGTGCGTGGGGTCATCAGCTTCCTGGCATCATGGGGGCATAAGAGGAGGAGGTTAGGGTTCCAGACATTATTATGCAAGGATTACAGTTCTCAGATACTAGATCCAGTGGCAATGAGGATCAACATCCTCAGCAGCAGAGGCAGAGCCCCGAGCATGATGAGGGCAGAGGAGAGGGACGAGGGGCAGGAATGCAATGGAAGTCATACTCTCAGCATAGGGTGTACAGCCAAAGACGAAACTACCTGGACATGTCTGAGAATCAGTGCTGCAGGAGACCAGTGCTGACTCTCGAGGCAGATGGTGTCATGTGTCAATATTTACATTGTCTTCCAAAATTTATAAAATGAACACTTATAATTGAAGCAAACCCCAGTGAACCGCTCACTACTCTGCCTTATGCGGTGGCCTTTGCTTTCAGCCATTTTTCTGTGATGCCCTCCTTGTGGCCTCGGATGGGGTGGAGGCAGTCTACTCACTTGTCTCTGGTTGCAGCTGAGATGCATGTGGCTGTCATCCTCATTATGGAGCTGCTTGTGGGGACACCTCCAGAGGCTGCTGCCTGGCATCAATGCAGGGGCAGCCTCCGTCACAAGGCCCTGCTGCATAGATGGTCCCTAAATCAGAAAGGCCAAGGACGCCAATGATGATGATGGTGCCCTGTGAGGTATGGTACCCTCATCTTCTTCGGTGACTGCCTCAGCTCTTGGATGCCACTCTGGATTACTGGAGGTGGGCACCAGTTGGGGCACAACTGGCATCCACTCCAAACATCTTAGCTCCATCAGCACCACTGACCAGTTAATGCTAAAGAGCATTGCATGCATTCTGTGTGTGTCAATGTGCGGTTCCTGCATCCAGTCCAAGTGATGCTGCATATGGCTCTCCATGAGGTTGGCCACTCTCTTAATGAAGGAATTCATGCATTCAAAGCCCCGAGCCATGGCAGCGCACATGAGCTAAATGAATTCCTCCATTTTCAGTCCATGCCACTGCGCTGCCTCAGGGAACTCAGATGTGGGAGCACATCTGTTGCTGCTGATCTAAGTAGAGCCTCCTTTTCTGTGACTCCCGAGGCCCTGCATCAGCAGCCAGCTGAGCCAGGCTGCGTTTGTCCTCCATCCTTCAAATTGCCTCTGCCTCTCTCACCTCCTCTTGCTCACTAGCGCTGTGCTGTTCATCCAGTACGTGAGGACCCACTGATATAAAACAAAACAAAGAACAAAGATAATTACAGCACAGGAACAGGCCCTTCGGCCCTCCAAGCCTGCGCCGATCCAGATCCTCTCTCTAAACATGTCGCCTATTTTCTAAGGTTCTGTATCTCTTTTCTTCCTGCCCATTCATGTATCTGTCTAGATACATCTTAAAAGACTCCATCGTGCCCGCATCTACCACCTCCACTGGCAATGCGTTCCAGGTGCCCACCACCCTCTGCGTAAAGAACTTTCCACGCATATCCCCCCTAAACTTTTCCCCTTTCACTTTGAACTCGTGTCCTCTAGTAATTGAAACCCCCACTCTGGGAAAAAGCCTCTTGCTATCCACCCTGTCTATACCTCTCATGATTTTGTACACCTCAATCAGGTCCCCCCTCAACCTCCGTATTTCTAATGAAAATAATCCTAATCTGCTCAACCTCTCTTCATAGCTAGCGCCCTCCATACCAGGCAACATCCTGGTGAACCTCCTCTGCACCCTCTCCAAAGCATCCACATCCTTTTGATAATGTGGCGACCAGAACTGTACGCAGTATTCCAAATGTGGCCGAACCAAAGTCCTATACAACTGTAACATGACCTGCCAACTCTTGTACTCAATGCCCCGTCCGATGAAGGAAAGCATGCCGTATGCCTTCTTGACCACTCTATTTACCTGCGTTGCCACCTTCAGGGAACAGTGGACCTGAACACCCAAATCTCTCTGGACATCAATTTTCCCCAGGACTTTTCCATTTACTGTATAGTTCACTCTTGAATTGGATCTTCCAAAATGCATCACCTCGCATTTGCCCTGATTGAACTCCATCTGCCATTTCTCTGCCCAACTCTCCAATCTATCTATATTCTGCTGTATTCTCTGACAGTCCCCTTCACTATCTGCTACTCCACCAATCTTAGTGTCGTCTGCAAATTTGCTAATCAGTCCACCTATACTTTCCTCCAAATCATTAATGTATATCACAAACAACAGTGGTCCCAGCACGGATCCCTGTGGAACACCACTGGTCACACGTCTCCATTTTGAGAAACTCCCTTCTACTGCCACTCTCTGTCTCCTGTTGCCCAGCCAGTTCTTTATCCATCTAGCTAGTACACCTTGGACCCCAAGCGCCTTCACTTTCTCCATCAGCCTGCCATGGGGAACCTTATCAAACGCCTTACTGAAGTCCATGTATATGACATCGACAGCCCTTCCCTCATCAATCAACTTTGTCACTTCCTCAAAGAATTCTATTAAGTTGGTAAGACATGACCTTCCCTGCACAAAACCATGTTGCCTATCACTGATCAGCCCATTTTCTTCCAAATGGGAATAGATCCTATCCCTCAGTATCTTCTCCAGCAGCTTCCCTACCACTGACGTCAGGCTCACCGGTCTATAATTACCTGGATTATCCCTGCTACCCTTCTTAAACAAGGGGACAACATTAGCAATTCTCCAGTCCTCCGGGACCTCACCCGTGTTTAAGGATGCTGCAAAGATATCTGTTAAGGCCCCAGCTATTTCCTCTCTCGCTTCCCTCAGTAACCTGGGATAGATCCCATCTGGACCTGGGGACTTGTCCACCTTAATGCCCTTTAGAATACCCAACACTTCCTCCCTCCTTATGCCGACTTGACCTAGAGTAATCAAACATCTGTTCCTAACCTCAACATCCGTCATGTCCCTCTCCTCGGTGAATACCGATGCAAAGTACTCGTTTAGAATCTCACCCATTTTCTCTGAGTCCAAGCATAACATTCCTCCTTTGTCCTTTAGTGGGCCAATCCTTTCTCTAGTTACCCTCTTTCTCCTTATATATGAATAAAAGGCTTTGGGATTTTCCTTAACCCTGTTTGCTAAAGATATTTCATGACCCCTTTTAGCCCTCTTAATTCCTCGTTTCAGATTGGTCCTACATTCCCGATATTCTTTCAAAGCTTCATCTTTCATCAGCCGCCTAGACCTTATGTATGCTTCCTTTTTCCTCTTAGCTAGTCTCACAATTTCACCTGTCATCCATGGTTCCCTAATCTTGCCATTTCTATCCCTCATTTTCACAGGAACATGTCTCTCCTGCACGCTAATCAACCTCTCTTTAAAAGCCTCCCACATATCACATGTGGATTTACCTTCAAACAGCTGCTCCCAATCTACATTTCCCAGCTCCTGCCGAATTTTGGTGTAGTTGGCCTTCCCCCAATTTAGCACTTTCCCTTTTGGACCACTCTCGTCTTTGTCCATGAGTATTTTAAAGCTTACGGAATTGTGATCACTATTCCCAAAGTAGTCCCCTACTGAAACTTCAACAACCTGGCCGGGCTCATTCCCCAACACCAGGTCCAGTATGGCCCCTTCCCGAGTTGGACTATTTACATACTGCTCTAGAAAACCCTCCTGGATGCTCCTTACAAATTCTGCTCCATCTGGACCTCTAACACTAAGCGAATCCCAGTCAATGTTGGGAAAATTAAAATCTCCTATCACCACCACCCTGTTGCTCCTACATCTTTCCATAATCTGTTTACATATTTGTACCTCTATCTCACGCTCGCTGTTGGGAGGCCTGTAGTACAGCCCCAACATTGTTACCGCACCCTTCCTATTTCTGAGTTCTGTCCATATTGCCTCACTGCTCGAGTCCTCCATAGTGCCCTCCTTCAGCACAGCTGTGATATCCTCTTTGACCAGTAATGCAACTCCTCCACCCCTTTTACCTCCCTCTCTATCCCGCCTGAAGCATCGATATCCTGGGATATTTAGTTGCCAATCATGCCCTTCCCTCAACCAAGTCTCAGTAATAGCAATAACATCATACTCCCAGGTACTAATCCAAGCCCTAAGTTCATCTGCCTTACCTACTACACTTCTTGCATTAAAACAAATGCACCTCAGACCACCAGTCCCTTTATATTCATCATCTGCTCCCTGCCTGCTCTTCCCCTTAGTCACACTGACTTCATTATCTAGTTCCTTACAGGCTTTTGTTACTACCTCCTTACTGTCAACTGACCTCAATTGGTTCCCATCCCCCTGCCATATTAGTTTAAACCCTCCCCAACAGCGTTAGCAAAAGCACCTCCAAGGACATTGGTTCCAGTCCGGCCCAGGTGTAGACCGTCCAATTTGTAATAGTCCCACCTCCCCCAGAACCGGTCCCAATGTCCCAAAAATCTGAACCCCTCCTTCCTGCACCATCTCTCAAGCCACGCATTCATCCTGACTATTCTTTCATTTTTACTCTGACTATCACGTGGCACTGGTAGTAATCCTGAGATTACTACCTTTGAGGTCCTACTTTTTAACTTGGCTCCTAACTCCCTAAACTCTGCATGTAGGACCTCATCCCGTTTTTTACCTATATCATTAGTGCCTATGTGCACAATGACAACTGGCTGTTCACCCTCCCCCTTTAGAATGTTCTGCAGCCGATCTGAGACGTCCCTGACCCGTGCACCTGGGAGGCAACATACCATTCGGGAGCCTCGTTTTCGACCACAGAACCGCCTATCTACTCCCCTTACAATCGAATCCCCTACGACTATAGCCGTTCCACTCTTTTTCCCGCCCTTCGGAACAGCAGAGCCAGCCACGGTGCCATGGACCTGGCTACTGCTGCCTTCCCCTGGTGAGCCATCTCCCTCAACAGTATCCAAAACGGTATACTTGTTTTGGAGGGAGATGACCGCAGGGGACTCCTGCGCTGCCTTCCTGCTCTTTCTCTGTCTTTTGGTCACCCATTCCCTTTCTCCCTCATGATTGTAGCTATGCTGGTGGAGAGTTCGCTTGTAGATGTTAAGGTGCTGGCTCTGCTGTCTTGGTTGCTTGTGACGGCCCTGGTGCTAGGATGAAGTAGCCCACTTGATTGAACCCCATTCACCACCTTCAACATTCATTCCCTCCACCACCCACACAAAGAGGCAGCAGTGTGGGTGCAAGATGCATTGCAGCACGTTTCTCCAACAGTACCACCCAAACGTGCAACCTCAACCACCTAGAAGAACAAGAGCAACAGGCACATGATGACCACCTGCAATTCAACTCCAAGCCACAAACCATCCTGACTTGGAATATATCACCATTCTTTCAATGCCCCGGGTCAAACTCCCTCCATAACAGTACTGTGGGTGTACCTACAGCACATGAATTGCAGTAGTTCAAGAGGTGACTCAACACCATCTTCTCAAGGGCACTTAAAGATGGGCAATAAATGCTGATCTTGCCAGTGACACCCACATCCCATTAATCCCCAAAAACTACTGAAGATGATTGGATCTAGGATACTGCTCTGAAGAACTCCTACAATGATGTCCTGGAGCCGAGATGAACAACCACAACCAGGTTCCTTTGTGCTAGGTATGATTCCAGTCAGTGGAGAGTTCCCCCCTGATTCCCATTGACTTCAATTTTATCAGGGCTCTGTAATGCCACACTCGGTCAAATGCTGCTTTGATGGCAAGGGCAGACCCTTTCACACCATCTCTGGAATTCATCTCTTTTGTTCATGTTTGGACCAAGGCTGTAATGAGGTCTGAGCCAAGTGGTCCCAGCAGAACCCAAACTGAGCATTGGTGAGTAGTTTATTGGTGAGTAGGTGATGCTTGATAACACTGTCAACAGCCTCTCTCATCAATTTGTTGGTGATTGAGAGTAGACTGATTCGATTTTTGGCTTTTTGTGGACCGGACATACCTGTGTATTTTTCCTCTTTGTCGTGTAGATGCCAATGTTGTAGCTTTACTGGAGCAGCTGGGCTAGAGGCATGTCTAATTCTGGCAACCAAGTCTTCAGCACTATAGCCGGGATGTTGTTGGGGCTCGTAGCATTTGCTGTATTCAATGTGCTCAGGCATTTCTTCATATCTTGTGGAGTGAATCAAATGGCAGAAGACTGCCTTCTGTGATGGTGGGGACCTTAGAAGGAGGCCAAGATGGATCACTTACTCGATACTTCTGGCTGAAGATTAGGTTGCAAATGCTTCAGCCTTGTCTTTCACGCTGACATACTGGGTTCCCCCATCATTGAGGATGGGGATGTTAATGGAGCTTTCTCCTCATGTTAGTTGTTCAGTTGTCACCACCATTCATGATTGGATGTGGTAGGGCTGCAGAGCTTTAATCTGATCTGTTGATCGTGGGATCACCAGGCTCTGTCTATAGCATGCTGCTCCCACTGTTTAGCATGCATGTAGTCCTGTATTGTAGCTCCACCAGGTTGGTCCTTTATTTTTAGGTATGCCTGGTGCTGCTCCTGGCATGCTCTTCCACACTCTTCATTGAATAAGGATGGCCCCCTGGCTTGATGGTAATGGTAGAGTGATGCATATGCAGGGTCATGAGGTTACAAGTTGTAGTGGTATGCAATTCTGCTGCTGCTGATGGCCCACAGCACCTCATGCATGTTCAGTCTTGCACTATTAAATTTGTTATAAACCTACCCCACTTGCACAGTGATAGTGCCAGACAACACAATCGAGGGTGAAAAGAAGACTATGGCACAGATCTTGCAGACCCAGTAGTGGCGAACGCTGTGATGTTCACTGTTATTGAGGGTCGGAAGGAAGCTGCAGCTGCAGGCCTTTCACACGTGCAGACTCACACCAGCAACGCGAGGTTGTGGTACCAGAGAATCTGCTTCATGGGAGAATCCAATGATAGTCCCGCTGGGCTACATTGCAAAGCGCAGGGATGGTACTATGAAAAATTTGGCTGATTGCCCACAAGTAAGGTTGTGTTTAATGCTATTTAAATTAGAGCTGATATTAGCAGGTATAAAACCTGCTGATGAGCGAATCAACTATGTATTAGATAATATAATTCCCTTTAATACATTACACATCTCTGTAACATATCCCTTCCAGCTGTTAATGATGCTATTTCGCAAACATGTTCTGTTGTTTTTTAATTTCACATGAATTTGGTTTTGATTGAAGCCTTTTAAATGCATATCTGTACAATATTGAGATACTTTTGTGTGTGTGTGTGTGTGCTTTACTTCTGACTTACTTGTGCACTGCAGACTCTGCTTGTACAGCCTCCAGATGAAGTGCCCGCACAGGGCTGAGTCTGGGTGCAGAGGCTGAAGTCATGTCCTTCCCCCAGTCTCCTGGTCAGTCTCGGCTCATGGTCCAAAAGCAGCAACAGCTGTTTCTTCCACTCATGTCTGGCATCTTTGTCCCAACTTGGGACGCTTGATGCCCAGGTCCTGGGACTGATCCTCAGGCAATAGGGGAGGCAGTGGTGTAGTGGCATTATCACTGGACTAGTAACCCAGAGACCCAGGGTATTGCTCTGGAGACAAGGGTTCGAATCCCACCACAGCAGAAGGTGGAATTTGAATTTAATTAATAAATCTGGAATTAAAAGCTAGTCTAATGATGGCCATGAAACCATTGTCGATTGTTGTAAAAACCCATCTGGTTCACTAATGTCCTTCAGGGAAGGAAATCTGCTGTCCTTACCTGGTCTGGCCTCCATGTGACTCCAGACCCACAGAAATGTGGTTGACTCTGACATGCCCTCTGAAATGGCCTAGCGAGCCACTCAATTATACCTAACCGCTACGAAGTCGATAAAAAGGAATGAAACCGGATGGACCACCCAGCATCGACCTAGGCACCGGAAACGACAACGGCAAACCCAGCCCTGTTGACCCTGCAAAGTCCTCCTTACTAACATCTGGGGGCTTGTGCCAAAATTGGGAGAGTTGTCCCACAGACTAGTCAAACAACAGCCTGACATAGTCATACTCACGGAATCATACCTTACAGACAATGTCCCAGACACTGCAATCACTATCCCTGGGTATGTCATGTCCCACTGGCAGGACAGACCCAGCAGAGGTGGCGGCACAGTGGTCTACAGTAGGGAGGGAGTTGCCCTGGGAGTCCTCAACATCAACTCTGAACCCCATGAAGTCTCATGGCATCAGGTCAAACATGGGCAATGTTAACTCCTACTGATTACCACCTACTGCTCTCCCTCAGCTGATGAGTCAGTACTCCATGTTGAACACCACTTGGAGGAAGCACTGAGGGTGGCAAGGGCACAAAATGTACTCTGGGTGGGGACTTCAATGTCCATCTCCAAGAGTGGCTCAGTAGCACCACTACTGACCGAGCTGGCGCAGTACTAATGGACATAGCTGCTAGACTGAGTCTGCAGCAGGTGGTGGGGGGACCAACACGAGGGAAAAACATACTTGACCTTGTCCTCATCAATCTGCCTGCCACAGATGCATCTGTCCATGACTGTATTGGTAGGAGTGACCACAGCACAGTCCTTGTGGAGACGAAATCCCGCCTTCACATTGAGGATACCCTTCATCGTGTTGTGTGGCACTACCACCGTGCTAAACGGGATAGATTTCGAACAGATCTAGCAATGCAAAACTAGGCATCCATGAGGCACTGTGGGCCATCAGCAGCAGCAGAATTGTACTCAACCACAATCTGTAACCTCATGGCCCGGCATATCCCCCACTCTACCATTACCATCAAGCCAGGAGACCAACCCTGGGTCAATGAAGAGTGCAGGAGGGCATGCCAGGAGCAGCACCAGGCATACCTCAAAATGAGGTGTCAACCTGGTGAAGCTACAACCCAAGACTACTTGCGTGCCAAACTGTATATGCAGCATGCAATAGAAAGAGCTAAGCGATCCCATAACCAACAGATCAGATCTAAGCTCTGCAGTCCTGCCACATCCAGCCGTGAATGGTGGTGGACAATTAAACAACTAACTGGAGGAGGTGGCTCCACAAATATCCCCATCCTCAATGATGGGGGAGACCAGCACATCAGTGCAAAAGATAAAGCAGAAGCATTTGCAACAATCTTCAGCCAGAAGTGCCGAGTTGATGATCCATCTCGGCCCCCTCCTGAAGACGCCAGCATTACAGATGCCAGACTTCAGCCAATTTGATTCACTCTGCGTGATATCAAGAAACGACTAAAGGCACTTGATACTGCAAAGGCTATGGGTCCTGACAATATTCCGGCAATAGTACTGAAGACCTGTGCTCCAGAACATGCCGCGCCCCTAGCCAAGCTGTTCCATTACAGCTGCAACACTGGCATTTACCCGGCAACGTGGAAAATTGTCCAGGTATGTCCTGTACACAAAAAGTAGGACAAGTCCAACCCGGCCAATTACCGCCCCATCACCCTACTCTCAATCATCAGTAAAGTGATGGAAGGTGTCATCAACAGTGCCATCAAGCAGCACTTGCTCAGCAATAACCTGCTCAGTGACGCTCAGTTTGGGGTCCGACAAAGCCACTCAGCTCCTGACCATCATTCCAGCCTTGGTTCAAACATGGACAAAAGAGCTGAACTCGAGGTGAGGTGAGAGTGACTGCCCTTGACATCAAGGCAGCATTTGACCGAGTATGGCATCAAGGAGCCCTAGCAAAACTGGAGTTAATGGGAATCAGGGGGAAAACTCTCTGCTGGTTGGAGTCATACCTAGCACAAAGGAAGATGGTTATGGTTGTTGAAGGTGAATCATCTGAGCTCAGGACATCACTGCAGGAGTTCCTCAGGGTAGTGTCCTAGGCCTAACCATCTTCAGCTGCTTCGTCAATGACCTTTCTTTCATCATAAAGTCAGAAGTGGGGATGTTCGCTGATTGCCCAATGTTCAGCACCATTCACGACTCCTCAAATACTGAAGCAGTCTGTGTAGAAATGCAGCAAGACCTGGACAATATCCAGGCTTGGGCTGATAAATGGCAAGTAACATTCGCGCCACACAAGTGCCATAAATGACCATATCCAACAAGAGAGAATCTAACCATCTCCCCTTGACATTCAATGGCATTACCATCGCTGAATCCCCCAGTATCAACATCCTCGGGGCTACCATTGATCAGAAACTGAACTGGAGTAGCCATATAAATACCGTGGCTACAAAAGCAGGTCAGAGGCTAGGAATCCTGCGGCGAGTAACTCACCTCCTGACTCCCCAAAGCCTGTCCACCATCTACAAGGCACAAGTCAGGAGTTTGATGGAATACTCACCACTTGCCTGGATGGGTGCAGCTCCAACACTCAAGACGCTCGACACCATCCAGGTCAAAGCAGCCCACTTGATTGGCACCCCATCAACAAACATTCACCCCCTCCACCACCGACGTACAGTGGCAGCAGTGTGTACCATCTACATGCACTGCAGCAACGCAGCAAGGCTCCTTAGACCGCACCTTCCAAACCCGCGACCTCTACCACCTTGAAGGACAAGAACAGCAGATGCATGGGAACATCACCACCTGCAAGTTCCCGTCCAAGTCACACACCATCCTGACTTGGAACTATATCGACGTTTCTTCACTGTCGCTGGGTCAAAATCCTGGAATTCCCTTCCTAACAGCACTGTGGGTATACCTACCTCACATGGACTGCAGTGGTTCAAGAAGGCAGCTCACCACCACCTTCTCAAGGGCAATTAAGGATGGGCAATAAATACTAGCCGAGCCAGTGACGCCCACATCCCATGAGTGAATCAAAAATAAATAAAATAAATTGTAATTAAGCCGAGCTAGTAAAACTGCAGACACCAGAGGAGAAAACAAATTGAGAGTCAGGCTGAAAAGTTCTGAGCACTTAATGTTTGTTAAAGTGTTTAAAAGTTTATAAAAGTTTTACAAAGTGCTTAACATATTTAAAAGTATGTTAAATCATTATAACACGAACCTGCCTTTCAGCTGAAGACTGAGCTCAAGAGGTGTGTCTTCAGTTCATGATGGTTTTCGGGGGTGTGGCTTCACAAGGAATGCACCTTGCTGCTAGGCTTCGCAGATCCTTTTGTTGGAGGACCATGCTGCAACCAGGGATTGAAATTCTCACTGCAGCCAACAAACTAGATAAGTTCGCATTTCCCAGCATGGTCAGCGACGAACACCACCGCTTTCCTGCTTCCCATAAAATCTGAGCCCTAGTCTCCACATGGAATGTGTGGTGGTCACTCCTATCAATGTCATGGACAGATGCATCCTTGATGGGTAGATTGTTGAGTACTAGGTCAAGTAGGGTTTTCCCTTGTGTGTGTTCTCTTACAGCCAGCTGCAGACCCAGTCTGGCAGATATGTCCTTCAGGACTCAGCCAGCTCAGTTAGTTGTGGTGCTGCTGAGCCACTCTTGGTGATAGCAATTGAAGTCCTCCCACCCAGAGTACATTCTGTGTCCTTGCTGCCTTCCGTGGTTCTTTCAAGTGGTGTTCAGCATGGAGAAGTACTGTGTCATAATCTGAGGGAGTGTGCTAACTGGTAATCAGCAATAGATATAGTATAACAACTTCATACTGTTTAAGCATGGGTTATTGGCATACGATTTTCAGTATAGATATTTGTGAGGTGGAGCATTTTGGTAGGAAGAATAAGGGGGCCACATACTCCTTGGAAAATTAAGGTCTAAATCGAGTAGAGGAGCAAAGGGATCTAGGGAATACAGATACACAAATCACCAAAAGTAGCAACACAGCTTAATAAGGCCATAAAACAAACAAAGCACAGATGTTCATTTCTAGAGGGATATCATTGAAAAGCAGAAAAGTTATGTTAAACTAGTATAGCATCTTGGTTCGTCCACACTTGGAGTGTTGTATGCAGTTCTGGGCTCCATATTATTTTAAAAAAGTATTTAGAAGCACTGGAGAAGGTACATAAAAGATTTGGGATATCACAACTGAGAGGTAATGCCTATCAGGAAAGGTTGAACAGGCTGGGGCTCTGTTCTCGAGAAAAGAGAAGGCTGAGGGCTGACCTGATAGTGGGCTTAGAAACATAGAAAATAGGAGCAGGAGTAGGCAATTCGACCCTTCGAGCCTGCTCCGCCATTCATTATGAACATGGCTGATCATCCAACTCAGTAACCTGTTCCTGCTTTCGCCCAATATCCTTTGATCCCTTTAAACCCAAGAGCTATAACTGCTTCTTGAAAACATACAATGTTTTGGCCTCAACTGCTTTCTGTGGTAGCGAATTTCACAGGTTCACCACTCCCTGGGTGAAGAAATTTCTCCTCATCTCAGTCCTGAAAGGTTTACCCCGTATCCTGAGACTATGACCCGTGGTTCAGAACTCCCCCACCATCGGGAACATCCTTCCTGCATCTAACCTGTCCAGTCCTGTTAGAATTTTATAGGCTTCTATGAGATCCCCCCTCACTTTTCTGAACTCCAGCGGATATAATCCTAACCAACTCAATCTCTCTTCATACGTCAGTGCTGCTATCCCAGGAATCAGTCTGATAAACCTTCGCTGCACTCCCTCTATAGCAAGAACATCCTTCCTCAGATAGGGAGACCAAAACTGCACACAATATTCCAGGTGTGGCCTCACCAAGGTCCTGTATAATTGCAGCAACACATCCCTGCTCCTGTACTCGAATCTTCTCGCTATGAAGGCCAACATACCATTTGCCGTTTTTACCACTTGTTGGTCCTGCATGCTTACTTTCAGCGACTGGTGTACGAGAGCACCCAGGTCTCGTTGCATATTCCCCTCTCTCAGTTTATAGCCGTTCAGATAATAATCTGCCTTCCTGTTTTTGCTACCAAAGTGGATAACCTCACATTTATCCACTTTATACTGCATCTGCCATGCATTTGCCCACTCACTCAACTTGTCCCTATCACCCTGAAGCCTCTCTGCATCCTCCTCACAACTCACCACCCAGTTTTGTGTCATCTGCAAATTTGGAGATATTGCATTTAGTTCCCTCATCTAAATCATTAATATATATTGTGAATAGCTGGGGTCCTAGCACCTATCCCTGTAGTACCCCACTAATTACTGCCTGCCATTCGGAAAAAAAGACCCATTTATCCCTACTCTTTGTTTCCTGTCTGCCAACCAATTTTCTATCCATCACAATACACTACCCCCAATCCCATGCGCTTTAATTTTACATGCTAATCTCTTATGTGATACTTTGTCGAAAGCCTTCTGAAAGTCCAAATAAACCACATCCACTGGCTCCCCTCATCAACTCTACTAGTTACATCCTCGAAGAATTCTAGTAGATTTGTCAAGCATGATTTCCCTTTCGTAAATCCATGCTGACTCTGTCCGATTCTACCACTGTTCTCCAAGTGCTCTGCTATAAAATCTTTGATAATGGACTTGAGAATTTTCCCCACTATCGACGTCAGGCTGACTGGTCTATAATTCCCTCTTTTCTCTCGACCTCCCTTGGATCTAATGCTATCTCTAATTTCCCTTGTAACCTGTGGTTTGACTACATTTCCCGTTTTATTTTTGTGCCAGACAAGAATAAACAATTGTTGCAGTTCATCCATGCGCTCTTTGAATGTTTGCCATTGCCTTTCCACCATCGTCCCTTTAAGTAACGTTTCGCAATTCATCATAGCCAACTCGCGCCTCAAACCTTCGTAGTTTCCTTTACTAATATTCAGGACCCTATTCTCAGAATCAACTATGTCATTCTTCTTCTTGATTAAGAATTCATCTTTAAGATTATGAAAGAGTTTGATAGGGTAGGCACAGAGGTGATGTTTCCTCTTGTAGGATAGATCAAAATTAGGGGCTTTAAGTATAAGGCAATCATCAATAACTAATGGGGAATTCAGGAGAAACTTCTTTACCCAGAGAGTGGTTAGAATATGGAACTCACTACCACAAGGAGTAGTTGAGGCAAATGGCATAAATGCATTTAAGGGAAGCTAGGTAAACACATGAGGAAGAAAGGTTTAGAAGGTTATGGTGATAGGGTTGGATCAGGGTTGTCCGACCTTTTCGCATGGGGGACCACAATACAATTTTTGCCTTACATCGGAGGCCGGTGAGACAATTTCTTAAAGGTAAAGGCGTTAAAATTTATCTTACTATTAATCAAAACGACAACAGTGGTCATTTTTGTGAAGAAGCTTTCAATGAAAAGACTAATTTATTGACTTATATTCTGGTCACTATATTGGACACCGAGTCAGTGAGATAGCTGACATTTTTTTGCTTGCACAAGTAGTCAATGTTTGCCTGCACACTTCTTGTAGTAAAGCGGAGTATTCTGGATAGATGTCATTCTGTCAGGAGTGATCTTAGTCGCTCTTTCCCTCTCTCTCTCACCCCCCCTCTCTCTCTCTTTGTCCCCCTCTCTCTCTCTCCTCTCTTTTGTCCCCCTTTCCCCTCTCTCTCTCTGTCCCCCTTTCCTCTCTCTCTGTCCCCCTTTCCCCCTCTCTCTCTGCCCCCCTCTCTCTCTCTCTTTGTCCCCCTCTCTATCCTCTCTTTTGCCCCCCTTTCCCGTCTCTCTCTCTGTCCCCTTTTCCTCTTTCTCCATCGCCCCCCCCACCTCTCTCTCTGCCCTCTCTCTCTCCCCCTTTCCCTGTCCCCACTTTCTCTCTCTCTCCATTCCTCTTTCTCTCTCCGTTCCCCCTTGTCTCTCGCTCTCTATTCCCCCTTCTCTCTCTCTCTGTTCACCCTTCTGTCCCCTCTCTCTCTCTGCCCCCTCTCTCTCTGTCTCCCCCTTCTCTGTCTACTCCCTCTCTGTCAGTTGCAGAGAGCGGGAGCACTCGGCAGATGGTTGGTCCATTTAAAAAGAAATCTCGTCAGTTTCACAACTGACAGATCCTGGAAGCAGTAACAGCAGTTTCTGAACTTCGGACAGATTCAGGGTTTTCCGACGGGCTTTTAAAAAACTCTGAATCTCTCCGAAGTTCAGAAACTGCTGTTTCTGCTGTCACGATCTGTCAGCTTGCGATCTTTTTTAAAAGCCGGTCTGACAATGGGAAATTTTCCATATGCAGTCACAGACCCCAGGTGAGAATGAGGAATGGCCCCGGGTACAGTTTTACACCCACAGACTGGATGGGAACTTTTGGCGGGCCGGATCCTGGCCCGCGGGCTGTATGTTGGACAACCCTAGATTAGATGAAGAGAGGTGAGATGGGGCTCATGTAGAATGTTAACACTGGCATGGATCAATTGGGTTGAATTATTTATATCTGTGCTGTACATTCTATTTCATTCTCTGTAAAACAGTTATGAAATTTAATTGTGATAAGTTGTGGCACCAAACTTAAAAAAACCATAAAAACTGTAAGATTGTCATAAAACCAAAATAATTTACGAATGACTTTTAGGGAAGTAACCTGCCACCCCTACTTATTCTGGGCCTACATGTGTCTCTAGTGTAACACAATGTGGTTCTCTTAATTTCTTCTGAACTGACCTTGCAAGCCACTCAATTGTAAAATAATTGGATTTCCCTGCCAAACCCCATCACCGCAAATACTGGAATGGTTCTAGAAGGCCCACCACACCTTTGCAGGACAGTTAGGAATGGGCAATAAATACAGCCTTACACACATAGGCTGGAATTTTACAGTGGGCAGACGGGAGCCGGACTCCGTCGTAAATGTTTGTGCCGAACCCGCTTCCGCCCAGCCTGGGAATCCGTCCCGTATTTTACCGATCCCCAGGCTTTAATTGGCCCGAGGCGGGACTTCCACCCACTTGAGGGAGTTGGTCCCGCCTCAGTGAGCTGCCAGCCAATCAGCGAGCTGGTAGCTCTTAGTCTCAGCAGCGCCACTGGGAGCGGTGGCCACTGCTGGGACTGCAGCCCAGCCGGCCTAGGAGGATACCAAGGAACTGGTACTGAAGGTAGGTTTGGGTTGCCTCACCAGGGGAGTCGCGAATGGTGCTAAACATTGTGCAATCATCAGCGGACATCCCCACTTCTGACCTTATGATTGAAGGAAGGTCATTGATGAAGCAGCTGAAGATGGCTGGGCCGAGGACATTACCCTGAGGAACTCCTGCAGTGATGTCCTGGAACTCAGATGATTGACCTCCAACAACTACAGACATCCGGCACAGTGGTTAGCACTGCAGCCTCACAGCTCCTGCGACCCAGGTTCAGTTCTTGGAACTACCTGTGCGGAGTTTGCAAGTTCTCCCTGTGATCGTGTGGGTTTCCGCCAGGTGCTCTGGTTTCCTCCCACAGCCAAAGACTTGCAGGTTGATAGGTAAATTGGCCATTGTAAATTGCTCCTAGTGTAGGTAGGTGGTAGGAAAATGGTGGGGATGTGGTAGGGAATATGGGATTCATGTAGGATTAGTATAAATGGGTGGTTGTTGGTCAGCACAGACTCGGTGGGCCAAAGGGCCTGTTTCAGTGCTGTATCTGTGCGGTATGACTCTAACCAGCAGAGAGTTTTCCCCCTGATTCCCATTAACTCCAGTTTTGCTCGGGCTCTTTGATGCCATACTCAGTCAAATGCTGCCTTGATGTCAAGGGCAGTCACTCTCACCTCACCTCGAGTTCAGCTCTTTTGTCCATGTTTGAACCAAGGCTGTAATGAGGTCAGGTCCTGAGTGGCCCTGTCGGACCCCAAACTGGGTATCACTGAGCAGGTTATTGCTAAGCAAGTGCTGCTTGATGGCACTGTTGATGACACCTTCCATCACTTTGCTGATGATTGAGAGTAGGCTGATGGGGTGGTAATTGGCCGGGTTGGACTTGTCCTGCTTTTTGTGTACAGGACAGACCTGGGCAATTTTCCACATTGCTGGGTAGATGCCAGTGTTGTAGCTATACTGGAACAGCTTGGCTAAGGGTGCACCATGTTCTGGAGCACAGGTCTTCAGTACTATTGCCGGAATATTGTCATGACCCATAGCCTTTGCAGTATCCAGTGCCTTCAGTCGTTTCTTGATATCACGTGGAGTGAATCGAATTGGCTGAAGACTGGCATTTGTGATGCTGGGGACTTCAGGAGGGGGCCGAGATGGATCATCAACTTGGCACTTCAGGCTGAAGATTATTGCAAATGCCTTATCTTTCGCACTGATGTGCTGGTCTCCCCCATCATTGAGGATGGGGATATTTGTGGAGCCACCTCCTCCAGTTAGTTGTTTAATTGTCCACCACCATTCACGGCTGGATGTGGCAGGATTGCAGAGCTTAGATCTGATCCGTTGGTTATGGGATCGCTTAGCTCTTTCTATTGCATGCTGCTTATGCAGTCCTGGGTTGTAACTTCACCAGGTTGACACCTCATTTTGAGGTATGCCTGGTGCTGCTCCTGGCATGCCCTCCTGCACTTTTCATTGAACCAGGGTTGGTCTCCTGGCTTGATGGTAATGGTAGAGTGGGGGATATGCCAGGCCATGAGGTTACAGATTGTGGTTGACTAGAATTCTGCTGCTGCTGATGGCCCACAGCGCCTCATGGATGCCCAGTTTTGCATTGCTAGATCTGTGTGAAATCTATCCCATTTAGCACGGTGGTAGTGTCACACAACACGATGGACGGTATCCTCAATGTGAAGGCGGGACTTCGTCTCCACAAGGACTGTGTGGTGGTCACTCCTACCAATACAGTCATGGACAGATGCATCTGCGGCAGGCAGATTGGTGAGGATGAGGTCAAGTATGTTTTTCCCTCGTATTGTTTCCCCCACCACCTGCTGCAGGCCCAGTCTAGCAGCTATGTCCTTTAGTACTCCGCCAACTCGGTCAGTAGTGGTGCTACCGAGGCACGTTTGGTGATGGACATTGAAGTCCCCCACCTAGAGTACATTTGTGCCCTTGCCACCCTCAGTGCTTTCTGCAAATGGTGTTCAACATGGAGGCGTACTGACTCATCAGCTGAGGTAGAGCGGTAGGTGGTAATCAGTAGGAGGTTACCTTGCCCATGTTTGACCTGATGCCATGAGACTTCATGGGCTCCAAAGTCGATGTTGAGGACTCCCAGGGAAACTCCTTTCCTACTGTAGACCACTGTCCCGCCACCTCTGCTGGGTCTGTCCTGCCGGTGGGACAAGACATACCCAGGGATAGTGATTGCAGTGTCTGGGACGTTGTCTGTAAGGTATGATTAAGGAGGACTTAGCCGGGTCGACAGGGCTGGGTTTGTCATTGTCGTTTCTGGTGCCTAGGTCAATGCCGGGTGGTCCATCCAGTTTCATTCCTTTTTCCTTTCCGAATCACCCCCACAATTCCGAAAAGGACAAAGGATGGGAAGGTGATATCACCCAGGCGGTCCTGGGAGAGAAGAGAAATCAGGAGACACAGCGGGCCCTCCTCCAGCCAAAAAGGAAGGTGCTGTGAGAAAGAGTGAGACCCGGAGACCTGAGTGCTTCCATTTTAATAAAGCAGGGCATTTAAAAGCTGACTGCTGGAAACTAAAGAGAAAACCGGGCACAGCTGCACAGTGAGGACCGAATCCTGATGGACAGCAAAACAGAACAAGCTGTGGCTTTAACTGCATTAAGAGTGAGACCCAGGATGCTTACTCCAGCAAATGCAGGAAAAGCTAGCAGGATTCCTGAATGCTATCAGGGTTTTATGTTTGAAAGGAAAGTACATCCATACCCCTCTAGTGAGGCTAGCAAATCCATAGTGATTCTCAGGGACACAGGGGCCACTAGATCCCTTTTACTGGGAAAAGGCCTGACCTTTCCCCCAGAGAGTGCATTGAACATCAAAATGGTGATGAATAGTATTCGAGGGCTGTATATGCCTGTACCTGTACACCGGGTGCATCTGTAGTGCAACCTAGTTTCTGGACCGGAGAGCATTGGGATTGTCCCTAGTTTGCCTTTGGACGGGGTTGACCTGCTCCTCGGTAATGATCTGGCAGTAGCCACCCGCTCCCCCTCGCACCCCCCCCCCCAGTAGTGAAAAAAAGACCGAAGGAGGCCAGAGAGACAGGGCCGTGGCAGGAGTCAGTCCCCTGCAGTTTCGCTGAATGTATAGTGGATCAGGCTATGATCAAACCAGCTCCCCCAGAGGAGACTGCATTGGCAGTGCAGGCAGATGACCATGAGGTCTGTCTGTCTGAGACTTTTTTTGGAAAGTTAGGAGACCCAGGGAATGAATTAAATGGAATTTCCCTCACTGAGGTTCAGCGAGCCGACCCAGTATTGCCAGAGTTAGCACAGGCTGCCTAGTCTGAAAGTGAAGCAGAGGGAGTCCCTGATTGCTAATATTTAAAGAATGAGGTACTGATGAGGGAATGGAGTTCTCCTCACAGACTGAGAGCAAGGAGTGGACAGTAGTTCACCAGTTAATGGTGCCGCAGAGATATTGGAGAGAAATATTAAGAAGGGCCCACGAGATTACAGTGGCTGTACATGCTGGTATACAAAAGACCAAAGCCCACATAAGACAGCAGTTTGAATGGAAAAAACTCCACAAAGATGTGGTGGAGTACTGCAGGAGTTGCCACATGTGCCACGTTGAGGGGAAACCCCAACCTACAGTGAAACCTGCACCCCTAAGTCTTGTACTGGTGTCAGGAGGACCCTCCAGCAGAGGGCTGGTGAACTGTAAGGGACCTCCGCCGAGAACAAAAGGGGACAGGCAGGTACATGGCTGGCAAAAGGTTAGACAGGGAAGGGGAAAAAGTGACCAAGAGGGCAGGTTAAAGGAAGTCCGGGAGGAATCCCAGATAAAAACCCCTACTGTCCAGTCGGCCAACCCCGAAAAATTTGAAACGTTAGACCCCACATCCTCCTGCTTAAATGCAGACTCTGGAAGCACCCCACTAGAGTTGCGAACAGTATTTACAGGATCTTGCAGAGACAAAGACCTCTAGGGGACAGAGAAACCGTGAGGGTGATGTCTCATCTAGTCGAGGAGGAGTGCAGTAGAGTCTACACACCTACCTGCAGGCAAGACTGTCCCAGAGAAGAAAGGGGAGATTAACAAAGAATCCTCCCCCACAAAGGAAAAGGGAACCACCCATCCCCTGAAGTCAAAAGTCTTTGCATGACTCAGCAAAGCACTGAAAGAAAGTTCAGGATAGACCCACCCACGACTGACTTTCTTGGAAAAAGCTCCAATTTAAGGCTAATTAAATCTAATCCCCCACCGGCCCCTTGGCAGAACTCAACAGGAACAAAGGCCCATACAGTCATGGAAATGGGCGAACTGAAGAAAAACTTCCCCAAAGGATCACATGGTTACTGGGATTCCAAAAAGGGGAAATTAAAGCAGCACTGGCACCAAGACAGTTTTAGTAAGTTTTAGGATTCATGAATGAATGGGAATGAATAGGAGAAATGCATGGTTTTCTGTATCTTACATATTTTCTCTCAACCCTTTTAATGAAATGCGCTTCTGAAATCGCATTTCATTCCCTTGTGTGTGGAGGTGTCATGCAGGTCCCTACCTGCCAAGAATGAGGCACATTAATTTCGCCACATGGATATTAAATTTCAAATGTTGCTGGGAAGAAGAGAAGGCCTGATACAAGGGGTTGCCAAGCCCCTGGCTGGAAAGATATTTTTGCATATTAACAGACAGTATTTGTAGACAAATGACCATTCTCTGACCCACCCAATGCACAAAGCCAGAAATGGTTAGACCAGTCACGTGACTACCCTGCTGGCCAACTTGGCGAGTTTTAAATTGTAGAGACAGGTTTGAACTGGCAGAAAGCTATTTTCTCCTGGACTGAGGCAGACTTCCTCTCCTGTCTGCTCCCATCTCTTTCTCATGGAACTGAAACATCCTGAAGACACATGAACCCCAAGAGAGAACAGTCTCCTACAGTGAACAAGGTTTAAGAAGAATACTGGGCCCCAATTTAAAGCAAGATCTACATACAATCAAGGACTACAGCCAGCTCAAAGCACAGTAACAAAAAACCCTCCTCAGAGATTTCCTCAAACCTTTCCAATTTAATTTTTCTTCTGCTGTTTTCTGTTTCTATCTGCATGTGTGCATCGCGTATGTATGCTAGCATGGATGTGTCACGTATCCGTAGGAGTTAACCAAATTAGAGTTTAAGTTTACGTTTCAATAAAATTTCACCTTTCTTCTTTAAACCTAAGAAAGCCTGTTTGTGCTCATTTATTTACCTTATAATTGGAAAGCAGTAAACAAGGAGTCACCAAGGGGGAGCTAAAAACAGTGTGTTTAAAAATAAAACCCTGTTACAATAAGACCAGGTAAAGGCTGAAAGGGAACCCTCGACCTCTTTCTCACCTGGTCGTAACACCCTTTATCCTGAGACTGTGCCCCCATGTTCTAGATTCCCCAGGCAGGGGAAACAACCTCTCAGTGTCTATCAAACCCCTTCAGAATCTTGTACGTTTCTCTGAGATCACCTCTCATTCTTCTAAATTCCAGAGAGTATAGACCCAATTTAATGAAGCCTCGCATCATGGGACAACCACTTTTAAAGCCCATTGTTCCATTTCTATTTGCCTGCCAAACTTTCATTCTAATTTACAACAGACAAGTCTGTTCTCAACCCACTGAAATTGGGCCTCCTCCAATAAGTATTTTTACTCAGATTGCTCCTTTTCCATAGCTAATCTAAACCTTATGATTCTATGATCCCTGTTCCCTAAATGTTTTCCTGCTGGCACTTGATCCACTTGACCCACCTCATTCCCCAGAACCATATCCAGCAATGCCTCTTGGAAATGTACTGGTCAAGAAAATTCTCCTGAACACACTTTAGAAACTCTTCTCCCCTCTGCCCTTTACACTATTATCAATTCACCCAGTAGTGTAATGGCAACTCTATTGTTTCTATGTAAATAGATTCTGTCATTGACCCCTCTAGGACATCCTCTCCAGTACTGTAATATCCTCCTTAATTAATACTGTCACCCCTCCTCCTTTCTTTTCTTCCCTATCTTTCCTGAACTCCTTTTAGGATTGAGATGAGAAGGAATTTTGTCACTCACAGGGTGGTGAATTTTTGGAAATCTCTGCCCCAGAGGGCGGTGGAGGCTCATTCATTGAGTATGTTCAAGACTGAGATCGATAGATTTCTACATATTAAAAACATCAAGGGATACGGGGAAAATGCAGGAAAATGGTGTTGAAGTAGAAGATCAGCCATTATTTCATTGAATGGCAGAGCCGGCTCGAAGGGCTGAATGGCCTACTCCTGTTTCTATTGTTAGGACCAAGGCAGGAGGAGGGCACTGTTAGTTCAGTCCCACGTCTCCACAGGTCACAACATATCAATAAATTTTCCCACTTACCAAAATAGCCGATTAGATACTCTATTTATCCCCAGAATAAAGCACACCAACCAGGTTTCTTTAATAAACAACAAAACTATCCATTTATTATAAAATCAAGTCTTAACTAATAATGAAGTAAATATATACACCTATCAAAATATTAAAACCCCGTATTATTATCCTAGCTGTCACGCACACGCACATACATCCAAAAACAGGTTAACTGGGAAAAAATGGATTTTTATTTCCAGCTGTTTCAAAGAAATAAAAGGAAGAAAAAAAAACTGAGACGGCAGTGATCGGGAAGGAAGTCCTTTGCTTTTGCGAGGTGTCCCAAAGTCGAATAGCTGGATGCCACTCAGAGTCTTTCCAGGCGAGGTTGATAAACAGTCTGTTTTTGGGTAGGCGTTTAAAGAAATTCAACTGCAGAAGCTTCACATAGGTCTTTCATCAGGTGTGCAGCAACAGAGGTGTCAGTTTGCACACACATTCAATGCAAAAGTCCTTTTTCTTAAAGATGCAATGTTTTTGCCAGCATTCATGATGTCTTAAAAATTACAGGAGGCAACAGTACCACTTCATACAAGCTTTTGCTTTTCCAGAGCAGGGATTCTTTAAAGATGCAGGTAACAAATATCTGGTTTTTGTTCTGATCTCCTGGCAGGTTGATATGCAGATTCCAAATGCCTGCTTTTAGTCCAAAAACCAGCATCTTTTAACAGTTCAAAGTGAAACTGCTTTTCCAAGCAAGTCTCATGCTAAGTCATAAATTCTTTCTTGTCACAACAAAGGATAGCTCTGAGGTCGAAAACCCTTGTGGTTTCCCTGAAATCACCTGGTTTCCAGTATTTGTTTATGGGTCAAACCAGGAACCCCTTGCTGATGTTTTTTTTGCCTTTTAAAAGCATCCATAAATTTCATCTATCTCTAGATGTTTAAATGTCCATGAAATCCTTTTTATAAATTTTTAAATATGTAGATTCCCAAGTTTTAGACAAGAAAATAGACATTCTGCAACACTATTTCTTATGTTCTTATGACCCTGGCACCAGGGAGGCAGCATACCATCCTGGAATCGTGCCTGTGGCCGCAGAATTGCCTTTCCATTCCCCTAACTATAGAATCCCCCACAACAGCCTGGGCTGATAAGCGGCAAGTAACATTCGTGCCATGCTAGTGCTAGGCAATGGCCATCTCAAACAAGATAAATCTAACCATCTCCCCTTGATGTTCAGTGACATTACTATTGCTGAATCCCCCACTATCAGTATCCTGGGGGTTACCATTGACCAGAAACTGAACTAGACCAGCCACATATATGCAGTGGCTACAAGAGCAGGTCAGAGGCTGGGAATTGTGAGGTGTGTAGCTCACCTCCTATCCCCCCAGTGCCTGTCCACCATCTAAAAGGCACAAGTCAGGTGTATGATGGAATACTCTCCACTTGGAGCTCCAACAACACTCAAAAAGCTCAACACGATCCAGGACAAATCAGCCCACTTGATTGGCACCCCATTCACAAACATTCACTCCCTCCACCACTGACTCACAGTGACAGCAGTGTGTACCATCTACAAGATGCACTGTAGCAACGCACCAAGGCTCCTTCAACAGCACCTTCCAAACCCGTGACCTCTACCACCTAGAAGGACAAGGGCAGCAGATGCATGGGAACACCACCACCTGCAAGTTCTCCTCCAATCCATACACCATCCTCACTTGTAACTGTATTGCTGTTCCTTCATTGTCGCTGGGTCAAAATCCTGGAACTCCCTTCCTAACAGCACTGTGGATATACCTACACCCGAGGGACTGCAGCAGTTCAAGAAGGCAGCTCACCACCACCTTCTCAAGGACAATTAGGGATGGGCAATAAATGCTGGCCTAGCCAGCGATGCACCCATCCCATGAATGAATGAATAAAAAAATACTATTGCTTTCCCAAATCTCCTCCTACCCTGCACCCCCCCTCCCCCTCACCCATCCCTGTACAGCTGAGCCACTATGGTACCATGTACTTGGCTCTGGCTGCACTCTTCAGAGGTACCATCACCCATATTCAGAACTACCAGCTGGAGAGTGAGATGCACTCAGGGGACTGCTGCACTACCTGTCTGTTCCTCCTTGACCACCTGGTAGCTGCCTCCAAAAGTGTGCTCTCCGTGTAGCCCTCAGTCTCGTGGATGCACTGCACTGACTCCAGCTGCTGTTGAAGCTCCGAAACCGAGAGCTCAAGCTCCTCCAGCTGACGACACTTTCTGCACATGTGGTTGTCCAGTGAATGAGCAGCATCATGGAGTTCCCACATGGCACAGCATGCACATACTGAGGTGCCCTGCCATGCTTCTTTTTATGAGACTATTTATTAAATTGAGAGAAATAAACTTAATACTTAGGGTAGTTACAGAGAAACTATTTCTGCTGGTTGGGGAGTTGAGGACGAGAGGGTATAGTCTAAAAATTAGAACCAGATCTCTCAGGAGTGAAATTAGGAAATACTTCGAAATTTATTTTTTATTTATTTAGAGATACAGCACTGAAACAGGCCCACTGAGACTGTGCCAACCAACAACCACCCATTTATCTAATCCTACATTAATCCCATATTCCGTACCACATCCCCACATTCTCCTACCTACACTAGGGGCAATTTACAATGGCCAATTTACCTATCAACCTGCAAGTCTTTGGCTGTGGGAGGAAACCGGAGCACCCAGCGGAAACCCACACAGTCACAGGGAGAACTTGCAAACTCCACACAGACAGTATTCAGAACTGAACCCGGGTCGCTGGAGCTGTGAGGCTGCGGTGCTAACCACTGCGCCACTGTGCCGCAAAGGGTGATCAAAGTTCGGAACTTTCTCCCACAAACAGCAATAGATGCTTGATCAGTTGTTAATTTTTAAACTGCGATTGATAGATTTTTGTTAAGCAAAGGTAATAAGGAATACAGGGCAAAGGCAGGTATATGGAGTTAAGTTGCAGATCAGCCATGATCTCATTGATGGAAAAGGCCTGAGGGGCTAAATTCTATTCCTATTCCTATGTTTCTATGAAGGATGCTTGCATTCCTGTCCCCTGCAAACGCTGAAATCCTTTGAACTGGTACTGTATGACATTACTAGCCCTACCTCTGATTTGACCCTCTGTTTGCAAACTTGAATCATACAGGTTCATTCATGTCACTCACCAAAGAATATGCGTTCAGCTATAAGAAGGGCCCAGTACGAGTGGTATTTAAAGGGCCAAGCACCCAACTTGTGGATAAGGTAGTTCAGAATAACTTCTTCTTTCACAAAGTCTCTGGAAGTAATGTTTTTGGAGATTTTGTGGTGACTTCTTGGATTTGGCAGGGAGTGTTTTTACATCCTCAAAGGGAGGGCAGAAGATTGGGTGACCTGTGCACACAAAGGCTGCAACACATATGGGGCTGCAGTTACAGTGCCTCTGGTTCTGTTACACAACAGGGTGATGGAGAAGAGGCTGCGAGAAGGATAGCTCTGCATGATGCCTTCTGCCATGTTGGTGCTGGACTTCTCCATGCTCCTTGATAGCGACAGGAAGCTGTCTGGCAGGCCAACCAATGCATCACTGCTTCTCGGTGTGCATCCTCATCAGCATGCTTATGTATTCCTTCACATCGAGGTCCTCATCTAAGTCCTTTAGAGCAGAACTCATCTGAGACCTCACCCCCTGGTGGGCTGGCACACAAACTATTCTATGCCCCTGGCCTGGTTGCAGCATACTCATGCTCGGTGTGTCACCACGTGCTGATCCTGCTTCTATACTTGCATCTGAGGAATGTGCAGGACCAATATCTGAGCTGCTGGCTGAGTGTCAGATCAAGTGACAAGGCCTCTTCATCAGTGCTGTGCTGTTGCTCTCTCCTCCTGGGGGCTCCTGTGGCTGGGCAGGTATCAGTTCTTGATAATTATGCTCTGTACGCCCAAGTCTGGGTCATTAGTAAAGATCAAGAAAAGCAGGGGTCCAAGCACCGACCCCTGGGGAACCCCACTTTATACCTTCCTTCAGCCTGAAAAACAACCGTTCACTTCTACAGTCTGTTTACTGTCACTCAGCCAATTTTGAATCCATGCAGTTGCTGTCGCTTTTATGCCTGAGCTCATAATTGAAAGCAGGAAATCAGAAAGGGCAAGCTTGGGAGTGGGGTGGAAAGCAAGAGGTCCACGATCACACCATCTGCAGATTGCACATCATGTCAGATAGCAGGATAAGGGTGAGCTGGGAGTTGAGAAGGAGTATAAGGCATGAATATACCATCATCCTCAAAGTTCTCAGTGATGCCGGATGCCACAAGCTCTCCGCCGCTAGCCCCGTGATGCAGAGAAGAATCTCTTCCGTAGGGCTCAGGAGACCAAACGTCCTTGGTCTCACCAGCTTTGCTCTGCTCCCTTCGATTGTGTACCACCTTGTCCTGCAAGATAGAGGGCAGAATGTCAGTGATTGTGTTGCACTGTGTTTGGGTGAGGTGCCTGTCATAACTGAATATCTGGAGATATGTGGAAGCAACAGGAGGTGAGCATGAGCTTGGCATCATTCGAATTTGTGAGAGGGTAAGGCGGAGAATCCGAATGTTAGGAGTGGGTCCTGAGCATGAGGGACTCCTAATGGGTGAGTGCTGGGGGTATGGTGCATTGAGCAGCATGAGAGGTCAGTGATGTGGTAGGTAGATGTCATGTAAGATGCATTAACTGACCTTGATCACCCACTTGAAGACATTTATAATTGGAAAGCGGTGAACAAGGATTCACCCAGGGGAGCAAAAAACACAGTGTGTTTAAAATTAAACCCTGTTACGGTAACACTAGGTGAAGGCTGAAAGAGACCCCTAGACACCTTTCTCACCTGGTCGTAACAATATGTACAGAAAGACTTTTGGGCAGTAGCCATTTTATACACCACATGGAACATGGTGTCAGAAGTCAGTAGCTGGGGTTTGATAGGATTTTGATAGCTGTAAGACAGACAATAGATGTGCAAAACATCAGAGTTTAAAACAGCTCCCATCTGCAACTTTGCACAGGATGAGATCATCCAAGGATACTGAGAGAAGCAAGGGCGGAAATTGTGGAGGCACTGGCCATAATCTTCCAATCCTCCTTAGACACAGGCGTGATGCCAGTAGACTGGAGAATTGCAAATATTACACCCTTGTTCAAAAAAGCGTGTAAGGACAAGCCCAACAACTACAGACCAGTCCGTTTAACCTCGGTGGTAGGAAAGCTTTTAGAAATGATAATTTAGGACAAAACTAACAGTCATTTGGACAAAGGTGGATTAATTGAAGGAAAGCCAGCACAGATTTGTTAAGGGCTATAATAAAAACAAGAAATGCTGTAACCACTCACTGACCCGAAACATTAACTCTGCTTCTCTTTTCACAGATGCTGCCAGACCTGCTGAGTGGTTCCAGCATTTCTTGTTTTTATTTCAGATTTCCAGCATCCGCAGTATTTTGCTTTTATTTGTTAAGGGCTAAGCGTGTTTAACTAACTTGCTTGAGTTTTTTTTGATGAGGGTAACGCAGTTGATGTTGTGTACATAGACTTTTAAAAGGCACTTAGTAAAAAGCCACATAACAGGCTTGTCAGCAAAGTTAGAGCTCAGGCATAAAAGGGACAGCAACCACATGAATTCAAAATTGGCTGAGTGACAGTAAACAGACTGCAGTGGTGAACGGTTGTTTTTCAGTCTGAAGGAAGGTATAAAGTGGGGTTCCCCCGGGGTCGGTGCTAGGACCCCTGCTTTTCTTGATCTTTATTAATGATCCAGACTTGGGCGTACAGGGCATAATTTCAAAATTTGCGGATGACACAAAATTTGGAAGAATTGTGAACTATGAGGAGGATAGCGATAAACTTCAAGAGGACATAGGCTGGTGGAATGGGCGGACATGGCAGATGAAATTTAATGCAGAAATTTTGGTCGGAAGAACTGGGAGAGGCAAATAAATTAAAAGGTACAGATCTAAAGAGGGTACAGGAGCAGAGGGACCTGGGGACATACGTGGATAAATCATTGAAGATTGTAGGCAGGTTGAGAAAGCAATCAATAAAGCTAGGATTTATAAATAGGAGCATAGAGTGCAAGAACAAGGAAGTTATGATAAACCCGTATAAAACACTGGTTCCGCCTCAACTGGACTATTGTATCCAGTTCTGGGCACCACACTTTAGGAAGGATGTGAAAGCATTACAGAAGGTGCAGAAAAAAATCTCGAGAATGGTTCCAGGGATGAGGAATTTCAGTTACGTGGACAGGTTGGAGAAGCTGCGCCTGTTCTCCTTGGAGAAGAGAGGATTAAGTGGAGATTTTGTAGAGGTGTTCAAAATCATGAGGGGTCTGGACAAAGTAGATAGGGAGAAACTGTTCCCATTGCCTGAAGGATCCAAACCAAAGGGCACTGATTTAAGGTGATTGGCAAAAGAAACCAAGCAACATGAGGGAAAACTTATTATGCACCAAGTGGTTAGGATCGGGAATGCTCTGCCTATAAGTGTGGCGGAGGCAGATTCAATCAAGGCCTTCAAAAGAGAATTGGACCATTATCTGGAGAAAATAAATTGCAGGGCAACAGAGAAAAAGCCAGGGATTGGAATAGGTGAATTGCTCTTGCATAGAGCTGGCACAGACATGATGGGCCGAATGGCCTCCTTCTGTGCTGTAAAGATTCTATGATTCTATGACATCAACAGTGGATAAGTCATTATGTATTTGAATTTTCCTGTACCTGCTCCTTTTGGCAAGAAGGGAGATTTGAGAGGGATTTTGCAATTCTTCCAGTCTCAGTGGCAGAATTATGAGATTGCCACAGAGTTGGACAAGAAAACTGAACAGTTAAGAGTAGCAACACTATTAGCATTGATGGAGAAGGGGTGTTACAAGCTGAATCTGAAAAAATAGTTCAGGCTAGAAAGCAATTTGAAATAGGAACATTGGAATTTCAAATGGAAAAAGAGATGCAAATGAGAAAAGCGGAAAGAGAATTACAGTTTCAAAAGGAAAAATAGGAAAGAGAATTACAATTTCAAAAGGTAAAAGAGGAAAGAGAATTACAATTTCAAAAGGTAAAAGAGGAAAGAGAGATGCAAAGAGAGGCAGCAGTGAGACAGTTTGGGTTAGGCAGGCTACAAACACAAGGTGAGAATGATGCCAGCAATTGAAATACTATACCCAACCTGGGGTGAGATATTAATCGTCTACCATTTCTCCCTAAGAGTAAGAATGCAGGGAACCCTCCACCAGTAACGAAAGGAAGTGCAGAGGGTAGGCATGTTTTCCACAGACCTGTGTGTTCCCATTATAGCAAGCAGGGCATGTGAAAGCCGACTACTGAAAATTGAAGGGGAGACCAGTGAGTTTTGTGGGAGTTCACAAGGCTAGCCTAGAAAAGGGTGCCCTAGCAGGGCAGCAAGGCAGACTAGCCTAACCACAGTGATGGACCCCTCAAAGGATACTACCGTAGATGTGGCAGAAACAGAAAAAATTCCAGACGATTACCAGGATTTTGTTTTAAATGAAAAGGCGTCCCCATTCCCCACTGATGAGACAGGCAAGTCCATTGTTCTGCTCAGAGATACAGGGGCCACTCAATCTTTAATGCTGGATAAAGGGGTCTCGCTAAAGACAAAGGTTCTGGTAAAAGGCATTGAAGGCCGTAACCCTCTATCGGTTCTACCTGCAGTGTAACCTAGTCTCTGGACCAGTTACAGTAGGGATTGTTCCTAGTCTGCCTGTGGCTGGAATAGATCTGCTGCTAGGCATTGATTTGACTGGAGGGATGGTGAAAGCAGCCTTGGTAGTCTTAGACCAACCAAATGAGGTCAAAGAGACAGAACAAATACAGGAGGAAGTCCCTGGAATATTCCCTCACTGTATTGTAACCAGGCCCATGGCTAAGCAAGCTCCACCAGAGCAAGCTGAGCCAGCAATTCAGCCAGATGTCCCGAGGTCTGGCTGGCTGAAGCATTTTTTGGAGATTTAGGGGAGGAGAAGAAGGTAGATAATAATTCCCTTTAATTGAAGCCCAGCAGGCAGACCCTGATTTAAAAAGATAAGCTCAGACTGCTTGTTTGGAGGCAGAGGCAGAGAAAATCTGAATGTTATTACTTTAAAAATGGAGTAATAATGAGGAAATGGAGACCTCCACAGCAATCTGCAGAGGAGGAGTGGACAGTCCTCCAAATTGTAGTTCCCCCCTAAATACCTTAGGGAGATTTTGAGGATTGCCCATGAAATCCGAATGGCTGGGCACATGGGTATCAGAACAACCCAGGCCCGAATAAGCCGACAGCTTTAATGGCCTCCGATGCATCCGGATGTGGTTAAATTCTGCAGGACCTGTCAGGTTGTGGGAAATCACAACCTACAATCCAACGTGTCCCACTAAGTCCCATCCTTGCTTTTGAGGAACCGTTCAGCAGAGTTCTGGTTGATTGCGTGGGACCCCTACCTTAAACTAGAATAGGTTACCAATACCTTCTAACCATTACGGATATGCCAACCCAATCCCAGAAGCCATACCCTCAAGGAAAATTAGAGCTGAGGGTTGAGGGACTATCCCAGTTTTTTTACCCGATACGGACTGCCCAAAGAAATTCAGGCCAATCAAGGAACTAATTTCATGTCCCAAATGTTCCAAGAAATCATACACAGCCTTGGTATTGACCAGCTGAAATTTTCAGCCTATCACCCACAGTCACAAGAGACTCTGGAACGATGCCATCAAACCCTGAAAACCATGATCAGGGCATATTGTTGAGATTACCCCCATGATTGGGACAAAGGAGTAGCTTTTTTACTGTTTGCTACCAGAGATTCACCAAATGAATCCACAGGCTTCAGCTCATTTGAATTGGTTTTTGGACGTGAAGTGAGAGACCCCTTGAAATTGATAAGGAAAAATTCCTGGATAAAGGGAGGAAACATCATTGCTAAATTACATGTCTACTTTTTGTGAATGACTCTTTAAAGCCTGTGCTGCAGCAAAAGAACACCTGAAAGCATCTCAGAAAAACATGAAAAGGCAGGCAAACAAAAAGGCTGAAGTACGAGAATTTAAGCCAGGGTACCAGGTTCTGGTACTGCTACCATTACAGGGTCAACCCCTAAAAGCCAGATTCAGGAGGCCCTACAGTGTAGGGAAAAAAGTCAGTGTAGTGAACTACCTAATTAACATATAATATAGTTAACGTTTCGGGTCAGTGACCCTTCTTCGGAACTGTTCCGAAGAAGGGTCACTGACCCGAAACGTTAACTCTGCTTCTCTTTTCACAGATGCTGCCAGACCTGCTGAGTGGTTCCAGCATTTCTTGTTTTTATTTCAGATTTCCAGCATCTGCAGTATTTTGCTTTTACCTAATTAACACACCAGACTGGGGGAAAAAGCAAAGACACTGCCAGATAAATATGCTAAAAAAAAACACAATCGGAAACCAGATAAACCAGTGAGTTTATGTCAGGCAGTGAGAACAGTAGAGGAGGATAACACTAGTGGAGACAAATTAGGAAAGGAAGGTAACTCAAAAAAATTCTCAAATTGAACCCCCTACTGTAAAATTGGAAAATATCAAAATTCTAAGGAGACTAGATACCATACAGAGAAATGACCTAGCAACACTGCTAAGAGAATTTGAGGAAGTTTATAGGGACAAACTGGGTCGTACCTTTCTAACTATACATAATGTAGCTGTAGAAGAGACTCCACCTATAAAATAAAACCCTTATAGACTGAGCCCCGATAGAGTGACTCAAGTCTGCAAAGAAATCCAATATATGCAGGCCAATGATTTAATTGAAGCCAGTCAAAGCAGTTGGAGCTGATCCATTGTACTAGGCTCCAAACCTGATGGATCAACTAGACTTTGCTTTGGTTACAGCAAAGTTAATGCAGTAACATGGACACCTGAGAGCATCTCAGAAAATATCCAATCCCCCGTACTGAGGATTGCATTGACTGAGTAGGAAGCTCCACGGACATTAGTAAAATCAATTATTGAAAGGATACTGGCAAGTCCCCATGACTACCCAAGCAAAAGAAATGTCAGCATTTGTTACCCCTGATGGCTTATTTCAATGTAAAGTAATGCCATTTGGTTTCATGAACGCCCCAGCAACTTTCCATCGACTAATGAACCAGGTGGTAGCTGGTTTAAGCAACCGTGTCGTCTACTTGGATGACCTGTTAGTTTACAGTGATACCTGAGAAGATCATTTGAACCATTTAAGGGAACTGTTTATGGGTTTACAGAAAGCTCACAACGTGGCCAATTTAATAAAGAGCGAATTCGCTAAGGCTAAAGTAGCCTATTTGGGCCACATTGTAGGCCTAGGTTGGGTGTTGCCAAGGGCAGCAGAAGTGCAAGTCCTGGTAGATTTCCCTGTTCCCAAAACTAAGAAAGAAATCATGCAATTCCCGAGAATGTACGGTTTCTACCAAAAATCTCTTCCCAATTTCAGCATTTTAGCTGCACCCTTAACTGACTCATTAAAGAAAAATATAACAGTAGTGTGGTCAGAGTGGTGTCAGCTGGCTTTTGAAAAGTTGAAGGCGATTTTAACAAATGACCCAGTATTGGCAGTCCCAAATTTTAACTATTTTAACAAACCCTTTAACTTGGCTGTTGACGCCAGTGATATCGGAGTAGGAGCAGTCGTACTCCAAGATGACGATTCAGGCCTCAAGAGACCAGTTGGTTATTTCCCAAAAAAACTAAACAAACGGCAAAAAAAAATACAATAGAGAGAGAGGTGTTAGGACTCCCGCTAGCCCTTCAACATTTTGAAGTTTATGCAAATAACGGACAAAGAGAAATTCAAATCTATACTGACCACAAACCCCTTACATTTCTAGAAAAATTGAAAAATATGAAATGAACTGAAGGAATTATGAAATAAAGTTAACTGTGAACTGAACTACAAAAAATGGACATATTTGTGCCACAGACAAAATGGAGTAGAGGTCAGGTAACCCCTTCTGTACTTTCAATAAACATGTTTGTCTGTTGAAGACAAATCCCATTATTCATATCTCAGTTAGCTTTAGGGAAAACATATTGAAATGGAAAACCAGCCCATTCCATGCTAAAACCTCTATCTACAGGAATTGAGCTAACAAAGACTTTTTCAGAAAGAATGACTCCGAATCCAAGGCCAAAATAATCGGTGAGAAATAACACCTATTTATCTAAATGGACCACACTCACATGCCATCATGTAACAATGGCTCGCTTGTTCTGGAACATTGTATGAATCATCCCAGGGAGAGAGCCCTTAGTCACCTGACTGACACCCCCTACCTGGCAAGTCTTAACCTTAAAAGGTATCTCTCTGGAGACAGAGAGAGAGAGAGAGAGAGAAAAGCCAGTAAGCAACCAGAGAAGGTCTTTTCCTGCCGGAACAGCTGTGAGACGGTTCCAGCTAAGCAGGAGCCCTGCTGATAACATCTTTTAACTACTGCAGCAGAGAAATTGCAAGGTGACTTTGGAACTCCCCATCTGTGAAAGCGACCCAGGATTTACCACCCTTGACTTCAGATTGAGGCCTTAACCACAAACAGCCTGCAACACTTCATCCTTTTCAAGACAACGAACATTCAGGCCTGCACCACTGAAAGATTTCCTCCCGAAAAGCTTCTAAAGGTTTTTTTAAAACAATAAACTCTTTTACAACAATTGGACTCTAATTGCATGTTACACTGTACTCTCTATCTTTTCTTGTGTACGTCTCTGTCTGCATGAGTGGGTGAAGTCGCAAATATTTTTCGGTTACTGTGTAAAAATAAATATGTATTTTTCTTTTCTAACCTACGAGAAAATCTGTTATTTATTTATTTGACCTTTAAAACACTCAGGGACTAAAACGCTATTTTTAAAGCACTATCTGCGGTCAGTTGAGAGTGGAAATCACCCACACCACTTCCCTTCTGTCTGTAACACTATGTTCAACATGGCATCCTTCTCAAACTCCTACTCTTCTCCTTGAACACAAAGTTAAAATGTCTCCTAGAACCAAAAAAAACTGAAGATAACTAATAAAGTAGGCTCTTTCATGAAAGGTGGAAAGGTAGATCATGTCACTCAATTATGAAAAGTTTCTTAAAATAACATTTACCATTATGTTTCTATGTTTAATAGAGTTTCTTAGTGATGATTTATGTTTTCATTCCAAGATTGACACACACAATTGAGTCATCTATCTTTTCACTTGTTGAGTAAATTCTTCATAACCATTCCTGCAACACAAGTGCATTGACGGAAGGGTCCTTTCCACTCAGGAGAAAGTATAATTGTTCTGCACTGGTACAGCACCACATGTATAATTCGCAAGTACACATAGGTTGGCGTTGTTACATTTTCTGATTTTTCAGAGCCAAAGTGCCTGTAAAATTGAGACATTTCTGGAAAATGTGCTTTCAGATGCTTCAGTGTTCATTTTTTCTATTAGGCACAAGTGATGAAGGGAGCCCGAGTCTGTCTAACAGAGAAGAGAACTGTGGAACAAGAAATATATCAGAGACGCAGGATAGAAATGCTAATAACCCTGTGACCAGCCTGTCTCCTGCGGTAACTGCAGCTCCAGCAGTGGAGAACGGGAATCAACTATTGAATGGTAATTTGTATTTCACTTATCAGTGAGCTGTTACAGCTGTGCATGCAGTGAATATTTGAAAATGAAAACACTGTCCAGAAATAAAAAATGCTCTTTCTCTCCTCGAGATCCGTTGATCTCCACAAGTACTCTAAACATGTAAAATCCTAGAGGGCCTGCAAGCAGCAATACACATATCTTATACAGTACACTTGAGTGGGAACTCAGGACTCTCATGAATTCCTGGATGTTTGGAATTCCTCCAAATGACAAATTGAAAATTGCAGAATGATCAGTACTGTGCTGTGACACTTACTGGCATGTACTGTTTGCTTATTTAAGATTATTCGGAAACCTGATTCTTTTTCCAAGGTCGCAAAATTTTCAAGAATGAAAACCTGAATTACTTGGAATTGGAAAGTTAAAGGCTGTCATATCCCCTTAATGGGCCTTTTATATATCTTAAGTGTAACAGATAACATAAAACTTGTTTACAGTATGATGCATTCATCTTAATTGTTAGGAGGACATGAGTTTTGTCCAGTTTGTTGACAGTAACTAAGTGGTTCATGCATTACTATTAATTTGAAAATTTTCTTTGAAAATGTTGGATTCTTTACTGGATTTGATACTTGAGTTGGCCTGTAATTAGTTTACTTTCAACTGACATAGGTGATGTAAAAAAGTAACATGAAAATAGGTGCTTAAACTTCAACAGGGAAAGTAAATTATGCCATATGCTTGCAAACTTAATCCAGTTCCATTTAAAAATGACCTGAAAAAAGTACCGGTGTGATTTTGCGAGCTTTGTTGCCTCTTTGAATCGGGGTAAAGGTAAAACAAGTAGGCTTAGAAATTACACAGTGAGATACTAATGTGCAATGGCATTTGTCTCAGATCCCTGTCTCCATGGAGTAAATTTTCAGGAATTACGATTGAATTCCCAGCATGGAGTCTCACTCGACAGGAACATGGACTGGAGAATCGGACACTGAGGTCAACGTACCGGATTCATGCTGCTCATTTCCTTGCCTGATTTTCCGATCTGTGCTCTGATTGAACGAGACTGAAATTCTGAAAATTTCATCCCCTATATTAGCAGAGCTTTAAGAGATTAACTCCTCTGCTGAAATCAGAGACAAAGGAATTCCAGAAGGACTTGCTGAATGATCTCCTGATAATATCTCTTGATGTTGTTTCTTTACTTTTCCATATAACATCATATTGAGGACAATTGTACCTCCCAAGTTATGTCTGACAAAATTGACATTAAATGAGGTGGGATCCAAATAAAACTAAATTCTAAATTGTAAAATGTAATGGTAGTCATTTTGAAGAGCATACTGAGGCAGTTGCATGGTGAGGTGTTGTTTCTCTTTGGAGATCCAAAATGCTGGACCATCCCCAACATTCTTCACATACTGGGGCCTATATTCAACACCTGTAAAATGGATGCAAAATGGGCTCAACAATAACCAATTTAGCAGGGAAGAAGCCTGTGTTTCAATTAGCTTGGGGATATGGGTCACTGCTAAATTGGTTGGGGCCTTTTTTCAGTCATCTCTGGTGGCCACCTGAAATGAGTGTGGGCCTTCTTTCAATATTAAGATGAGCTGCTGTCTCCATTTTAGAATTGGAGTCTGAAGTTTGCTTAGACTAGTCAGCTCTTGCTCTTCGAAGTTCCGACTAATATTTTCAGGTCTGAACAGTCTAACCAGAAGTTCTTAGAGACCACTGAATATTGCTCGAAAAAGGCCCCAAAACTTTGTAAAGTTTACTGCTCCTGGCTGCAAAAAAACAGCCTACTTTTGTGCATCTGCCCTTGCCCCTTCTCCTTTGTCTACCCATGGACATAGCCATAGACCTCAGAAGCAGTCAAAATTTGGCACTAATGTTTAGCATCCGCAGCTTACCTGAATTAGGTCCATGAGCCCTGAGGTGGAATTTAGGATGGTCCTCAGTCCTCTCTGTTCTGGCATGCCATCGCTGCAGGTCATTGGAATCCCAACTGGTTTAGGGTGCTAATGGCTTTAGGCTCGCCAATTCTTCAGCGCAGCCTTGCTATTGATGAAATGCTAAGCTAGATTAGAAATGGAGGCCAGGTGCTTCTTTATAAGATGAAAGAGTATTAGAGTTCTCCTCTTCACTTCTGAGCTGCAGGAACAGGAGCATTGTTGGAATCTGAATTGAATTATGGTTTATTTCATGGAATGATCTGGAAATGGGGAAAGGATAATGACCCTAGAAGCAAAATAGAAATTTTCACCATTTAGCATCCTTTTTTTTTCTGAGCTTCATAAAGGAAGATTTCACTGCTTCTTTTGCTTTTATTGTACAGAAATTCAGGTTCTGAACTCAAGTTGTAGAATTATAGTATTTATAGTAATACTGAAATGTATTAATTTTCTGACTAGTAATTGAGAAGACAATTAAGCAAAAAAGGTTGATGCACCTAAACAGCTGATCATACACAACAACAGAAAGAACACTCCAAAATGATCTAATTACTTTTATCACCTCCTACCCTCACCCCTTCCAGTGCAAAAACAAAATCACGAGTAAAATGTAATGTGTACTTTACAAAATGTTTAAAAATATTTATGTTGTATCATAAGTTATGTTTACAATCTAACAGTGTTTGATGGTAACATGTTGGGGCATACTTGCCTCTTTTGCATGTTGTTTTTGGTGCTTTTTCATTTCAGACTGGATCTATCTTTCAGGAAGCTGCATTTCTCCGGGTGATGTGGTTTATGCAGTCAAATAAACTGATATTGAGTCTTTGCTTATTTTAGTAACACTTTGCTTTTGTAATTTTCAGTGTAATATTATGGATCAAATTCTGGTCTAAAATTCCGATCAGTGTCTTATCTCTGATGAATTACATTTTCAATAAAAAGAATATATTTCAGTGTATTTCCGTTTTCAGTTCAAATAAATTAAATGGATAGATATTTCAGTTTCTGGACTGTTATAGATGATGATTTTTGTCATGACTCTGCTTCTCCTGGTCTGAATTTCAGTACCACTTCAAATTATTTATTACATAGTGCAGAAGTATTTCTTAAAACACAAAAAAGAAAGGAAGTTTCAAAGTTGCACTATTCAGTCATTTATAGATGCACGGTAACATGGAGGCTTTGAATGATTTAAGAATCGGGTGTGTTAGATATTGGCCTATCACCTCCAGGACCCAGGTTCAAATCCAAACCAGGCTGTAGCAATGGAAGTCTATTGGAGGTACCGTTGTTCGAATGAAATATTAAACCAAAGCCGAGTCTGCCCTCTCAAATGGGCATAAAAGATCCCTTCGAAGAACAGCAGGGGAGTTTTCTTGATATCCTGGCCAACATATATCCCTCAACCAACACATAAATCAGATGGTGTGGTTATTTACCTAACTGCTGTTTGTGAGATCTTGCTGCATGCAAATTGACCGCCACGTTTCTGACATTACAATAGTGCCTACACTACAAAATTAATTCTTTGGCTGTGAAGTGCTTTGGAACATCCGAAATGTGTGATATGGATGTGAGTCTTTTTCTTTTTCCCTTTCACTTTTCATCTTTCACATGTATCATTTTTAACAACTGGAACTTCTAAAGATGGAAATTTAACTTAATCCTAAATTAAATCCATTCCCTTATCCTAGGACTTTTCAGGATATTAGATCAGATTCAGTTCTGTGTGTATATTGGATGTGTGTTTAGGTTTTGTTCACCAGTTAGTTCCATGTTGAACACAAGCCTTTCCTCAGCTTCAGTGAAACCCAATTGACGGAAAATCACAGACATTGCACCTACGGTTTTAGGATAGGCCATCCATTGCAGGCAAGGCCTCGGCATTGTATCAGGATTTCAGCAAATTACCCCCACGGTACTGAAACCGTGACATAACAATGCAGAGCCAGAATCAAAACAAACAGAACATCAGCTTGTCTAAGGTTTAAAATGCTGAACAAATTTAGTTTTGCAGGACCAAGAACCTTTGCTTCCACATTGCCTATCAGTTGATATCTACTGCTCCATTGCCAGGGAAAAGACAAAACTAGCGAGATGGATTAAATGTATTTTTTATTTTTTTATTTTGTGACTATAAAAATGCTCCAGAGGCTTCCAATTACACTATTTGATAGATGATAATGTCCCTTTATTTTGAATGCATTAAAGCTTTGTTAAATTAGAACTTCATGTGACTGTGTCAATGCATTTGTTACTGATATTGAACTTTGTAGTTTCAAGCTACTGCATGAGTGTCCACTGGCAGTGCTTCTGCCTCAGTCAGCATGTTATGGGTTCAAGACCTTCTCCAGGACTTGAGCATGTAATGTAAGCTGGCACTTCAGTGCAGTACTGCAGTCTCAGAGTTACTGACTTTCTAGTGAGATATTAAACTGAGTCTGTCTATAATAAAAAGAGAATGTGATGGAAATACTCAGCAGGTCAGGCAGCATCTGTGGAGAGAGAAACAGAGTTAACGTTTCAGGTCTGTGACCTTTCATCAGAACTGGCAAAGGTCTGCAAGTGAAAGGGGCGTGGGTGGGGTGGTGGTTGGTGGGGTGGGAAGAAGAACAAAAGGGAAGTGTCTGATATGGCAGTGGGCAGGAGAGATTAAATGACAGAGATGTTACAGAACAAAAGGCAAAGGGAGTGCTTAGTAAAAGATATAGCATGAGTCCAGAGACAGTGTTAATGGCAGAATTATGAACAACTCTGTCCAGAAGCAAAAACATGCAAAACAAGATAAAGACAGGCACATGCTTAAAAAATAAAATAAAATAAACTGAGTTTGTCTGTTCAGGTGAACCTAAAAAATCCCATGAAAAGATACAAAGAACAGGGCAGTACTCCCAATTTCCTAGTCAACATTTTGGGATATCTGTGATGTGATCTAACATTATATAAAATGTAAATTTCTTCTTTCTTGCTGATTACCTAGCAATTACTGCTGTCTTCATTCTTTTGAAGCCATTAATGAAATCAATATAAATCAGCAGAAACACAACAAACTGTCGTACAGATTCATAAAGAATGCGAATAATTGTGCATCCTAAAGGGAAAATGTTAGTACTGCATGTAAACACAAGTAAGGATTTGGGTCAAACCATATGATTTTTGAGTAAACTGTCTGATTTGCATTTTAAAACTCATAGACACCAAAAATTTGCTTTTCAAAATAGAAATCCATTTTTTTCTACATATTTTATGTTGTCATGCAGGCCCCCATCTGCCAAAAATGAGGCACATTAATTTTGCCACATGGACATTCAATTTCAAATTGTTGCTGGGGAGAAGAGAAGGCCTGTGACAAGGGGTTGCCAGGCCCCTGGCTGGAAAGACATTTTTGCATATTAACAGACAGTGTTGGAACAAAAGAGCTATCTCCTGCTCCAATACAATCCACAAACAGACCTGGTCAAACCAGTTAGTCACATAACTAAGCTTGGCAGTCTGTGTTTTTTTTTCCGGAATTGTCATGTTTTGAACAGAAAGTTGTTTGCTCCTGGATTGAAAAGACCTCTCTTGGCTGGCTCGCCATAGTCTCTCCTGTCTGCTCCCATCTCTTTCTCATGGAACTGAATCCACTGAAGACACATGAACCCCAAGAGAGAAAAGTGTCCTACAGCGAATAAGGTTTAAGAAGAATACTGGGCCCCAACGGAAAGCAAGGTCTACCTACAATCAAGGACTCTACAGTGAGCTCGAAGACCGGTAACACAAAGTCTTCAGATATTGTCTCAAACTTTTCCACTTTATTTCTCTTCTGCTCTTTTCTGTCTCTATTTTCATGTGTGTATCACGCATGCATGCTCGCGTGGGCGTGTCGTGCATCTATTGGCATCAACCAAATTAGAGTTTAAGTTCAAGTTTAATAAAATCTCACCTTCTTTAAGCCTAAGAAAACCTGTTTGTGCTTGTTTCTTTGCCTTATAATTGGAAAGCGGTGAACAAGGATTCACCAAGGGGGAGCTGAAACACAGTGTGTTTAAAAATAAAACCCTGTTACAGTAAGACCAGGTGAAGGCTAAAAGGGAACCCTGGACCTCTTTCTCATCTGGTCGTAACAGAAATTTGTGTACTAGCATCTGGACTTGACCCACAGACAAACAAGAGAAATTGGAAGTGGGAAGCCAAATTGTTCCCAATCAAAAAAAAGCAAGATTTTAATACAGGTTTTCTTGTGGTTTTGTGTGATTGAATACGAACATGTCTGCAACTGAAGCTAGTAGCTCTCCAAGCCAGGATGAAGTAATTTGGGGTAAGTTAAAAGCACTGTCTATGGAGGAGTTAAGGAAAATGGCTGAGCAGTGTGGGATCACTGTTCCTAGCAAGGCTAGGAAGTTTGAACTCCTAAAACTAGTGGTCAACCATTTTTCCCTTGAATCTGAAGAAGCAGAAACTGGGTTAGAAGCAGACCCAGACAGGGTACTGCGAGCAAAGACAATTGGAACAAAGGAAACTTGAATTAGAAGAAAGAGAGAGACAGGAGAGGGGAAAAAAAGAGCAACCCAGAAGGAACATGAAGAGAAAGAGAGGGGAGAGAAAGAAATAAAGACAGGAGAAGGAACGAGAGAGAGAGAAAGAATATTCCAGAAAGAATGCAAAGAGAGTTGAAGCGGCTTGAGTTAACTAGGGGGTGACAGAATAACCCCAATGAAAACATGGCCAATATGGAGGAGCGTAATTCAGAGTTGGGTACAGAATTGTTAAAACTTGCTCTTCCAATCCCAAAATTCAATGAGGAAGATGTGGAGGGTTTTTTGTGTCTTTTGAGAAACTGGCAAGGCAGCAAAAATGGCCAGCTGAGACCTGGTCTCTTTTACTACAAAGCAAGCCCATGAGGTTTATTCCCTGTTGCCAAATGAGAATTTATCAAATTTTGAACTGACCAAAAATGCTATCCTCGAGGCATATGAATTAGTACCTGAAGCCTATCGCCAAAAGTTTAGATCCCTCAAGGAGCAAGCTAATCAAAGTTTGAAAGAAGTAAGCAGCTGGCTTTTGACCAGTGGCTGAGGGCTCTTAAAGTACAGCTCAGCAATGAGAATCTCAGAGAAGTAATTCTGTTAGAGGAATTTAAACACTCTCTTCCACTCTCCATAAAGATCCACGTCGAGGACCAGTGGGTTCAGAGAGCCCAGCAAGCGGCCGTTCTAGCTGATGAGTTCGCTTTAATTTTTAGTCGGTTTCCCAGGGGAGAACCTTTCCTAATCACCCCCACAAATTCGAAAAGGACAAAAGGTGGGAAGGTGATATCCACCCAAGCAGTCCTGGGAAAGAAAGGAAAGCAGAAGACACAGGGGGCCCTCCTCCAGCCAAAAAGGAAAGTGCTGTGAGCAAGAGTGAGACCCAGAGACCTGTGTGCTTCCATTGTTATAAAGCAGGGCATTTAAAAGCTGACTGCTGGAAACTAAAGAGAATGCCGGTAGGGTTAATGAGGGCACACCCGCTCAGTGAAGAAGTGACCCTGATGGAAAGCATAGCAGAACAAGCTGTGGCTTTAACTGCAGTAAGAGTGAGACACAGGAAGCTTATGGCTGCAAGTGCAGGAAAATTTAATAGGATTCCTGAGGATTATCAAGGTTTTGTGTCTGAAGGGAGAGTAACCTCATACCCCTCGAATGGGGCAAGCAAGCCCATAGTAATTCTCAGGGATACCGGGGCCACTAGATCCCTTTTACTGTGAAAAGGCCTGACCTTTCCCCTAGAGAGTGCAGTGAACACCAGAATGGTGGTGAATGGTATTGAAGGGCAGTGTATGCTTGTACCTGTACACTGGGTGCACCTGGAGTGCTACCTAGTTTTGGAACCGGTGACCATAGGGATTATCCATAGTTTATCTGTGGACAGGATTGACCTGCTGCTAGGTAATGAACTGGCAGGGGTGAAGGTGGTAGCCCCCCCAGTAGGGCAAGAAAGACCGCAGGAGGTCAGAGACAGGGCCGTGGAGGGAGATTGATCCCTGAAGTTTCCCTGAATGTGCAGTGGATCAGGCCATGATCAAACCAGCTCCCCCAGAGGAGACTGAATTAGCACTGCAGGCAGATGACCAGGTCTGCCTGTCCACGACTTTCTTTGGAAAGTTAGGAGACCCAGGGAATGAATTAAATGGATTTTCCCGCGCTGTGGCTCAGTGAGTCGACCCAGTATTCCGAGAGTTAGCATAGGCTGCCCAGTCTGCAAGTGAAGCAGGGGGGAGTCCCTGACTGCTACTATTTAAAGAATGAGGTACTGATGAGGAAATGGAGTTCTCCTCACAGACCTGACACCAGTTAGTGGTGCCGCAGAGGTACTGGAAAGAAATATTAAGAAGGGCCCATGAGGCTACCGTGGCTGTACATGCCGGTATACGAAAGACCAAAGCCACATAAGACAACAGTTTGATTGGAAAAAACTCCACAAAGATGTGGTGGAGTACTTTGGATTTGCCACCTGTGCCAGGTTGAGTTGAAACCCCAACCTACAGTAAAACCTGCACCCCTAAGTCCTGATTTGAAAATAAAAAGCTGACGTCAAAGGAAGGAAACACTACCAGTCATATTGGTCAATGGACTCAAAGTGGATGCTGTACTGCATGGCTCTCTGTCCACATTATAAATCAAGGGCTTCAGGTGTCTAACAGTCCAATATAGTACAAGAAGGTTAGAAATGTGAACCCTAATCATGCAGGCCCCCACCTGCCAAGCATGAGGCATATTAATTTTGCCACATGGACATAACATTTCAAACTGTTGTTGAAGTGAAGAAAGGACTTACTTTAAAAAGAAAATTGCCAGATCTTGGCTGGAAAGACATTTTCATATTAACAGACAGTGTTTGGAAGGACAAAGCAGCCAATCCCTGACACATTCAACCAACAATGGACCCTTGGCTGGAAAGATATTTACATATTAACAGACAGTGCTTGGAAAGGACAAAGGACCATTCCCTGACACATTCAACCCATAATGGACTTTTGATCACCAGCCATTGAAGGTGGAGGAGCTCGCATTTCAGGTTGACTGGAACAAACATGGGCAAACCAGCTAGTCACATGACTAACCTGCTGGGCAACCTGAGATTTTTGAATTTGTGCAAACAGTTTGGGCAGAAAGCAGAATGCTCCTGGACTGAGAAGATCTCTCCTGGCTGGCTCGCCACAGCCCCTCCTGTCTGCCTGCTCCCATCTCTTTCTCACGAAACTCCAAATCCATTGAAGACACATGAACCCCAAGAAAGAAATGTCTCCTACAGCGAACAAGGTTTAAGAAGAATACTGGGTCCCAACGAAAAGAAAGATCTACCTACAATAAAGGACACTACAGTGAGCTCAAAGAACCGTAACACAAAAAACCTCCTCAGATATTGCCTCAAACTTTTCCACTTTATTTCTTCTGTTTTCTTTCCATCTCTATCTGCATGTGTGTATCGTGTATGCATGCTAACGTGGGTGCGTCGTGTATCCGTAGGCGTTACCTGAATTAGAGTTTAAGTTTAATAAATTTCAACTTTTCTTCTTTAAATCTAAGAAAACCTGTTTGTGCTGGTTTCTTTGCCTGATAATCGGAAAGCGGCGAAAAAGGATTCACCAAGGGAGAGCTGAAAACACGGTGTGTTTAAAATTAAACCCTATTACAGTAAGACCAGGTGAAGGCTGAGAGGGACCCCTAGACACCTTTCTCACCTGGTTGTAACAAAGTGCAAGAAGCTAGAATAATTTTCTAAGCTCAATATAGTTCTGCTACATTCCTCTGTGTGCTATTTTTCCTGTTTTCTCCTCTGTTCCAAGAAAAATAGCCCCAGTTTTTCAAGCATTTTCTTCATATTTTTATTTCAAATGTACAGACATATGAACTAGAAGCAGAAGAAGGCTATTCGGCCCTTCGAGCCTGCTCTGCATTGTATAAGATCATGGCTAATCTGTTTGTTGACTCAACTCCACTTTCCTGCCAACCCCCAATACCCTTTGACTCCCTTGTATGTCAAGAATCTATCTCTGCCTTAAAAACATTCAATGACTCTGCCTCCGCTGCTCTCCGGGAAAGAGAGTTCCACAGACTTATGACTCTGAGAGAAAATATTCCTCCTCATCTCTGTCCTAAATGGGAAACCCCTTATTTGTAAACTGTGCCCCTTAGTTTTAGTCTCTCCCACAAGGGGAAACATCCTTTCCATATCCACCCTGTCAAGTCCCCTCAGGATCTTATATGTTTCAATAAGATCACTCTCATCCTTCTAAACTCCAACTCCTGTCCAACCTTTCCTCATATGATAACCCTCTCATCCCAGTAATCAGTCGCGTGAACCTTCTCTGAACTGCTTCCAATGCAATTCTATCCTTTCTTAAGTACAGAGACCAAAATTGTACACAATACTCTAGATGTGGTCTCACCAATGTCCTGTACACTAGAGCAAAACATCTCTAATTTTATATTCCATTCCTCTTGCAATAAACAACAACATTGCGTTTGCCTTCTTAATCACTTGCTATACCTGCATACTAACTTTTTGGGCTGAACTTTATAAGCCCCCCAATGTTGGGGTTCGTGGTGGGGGACCAGAAAATACTTCCGGGAGAGACCCATCAAGGGCCTCGGCGCCGGGAAGGCCCACGCCCCATTTTACCAGCGGCAAGGCCCCGGGGCAGAGCTTTCATTAAAATAATTAAATAAATTATAGTAACTATATAAACTCCTATCTTGTCCCAATGGCAGTCCCACGCTGATATTCCGGCCAGTGGCTGGAAGTCCCATGCCTTCGGATTTCCTTTCGGAGATCCGAGGCATGACACTGGTGGGGAGGAGAAGGAGTGAAATTTTCAGGGTGGTTGGGGGGGTGGTGAGTGGGCAAAATGTTTCGATTGGCTGAGGGGATGGTGGGAAGGGGTTGAAGGGCAAATGTAATCAAGTTTGGGGGAAAGTTCGGGATGGGACAAATATATTTTTAGTGGGGAAATGACAATAAATGAAGTGTATGGTCATTGGAGGAGGTGGGAGATGGCCTTAGATCTTTTATTAATTTTATAAATTTCCATGTCATATCCATTTCATTTAAAAAAATAAAAATATCAGTAAGGGCTTGAAGCCCTTTAAAAGTGGCATGGCGTCTGCACGGTGGCACTGGACGCTGTTGTAGGAGATGAAGCACCCGTCCCCTCTATGACATCTGGGGCGGGCAGTCTGCCCCCTCCATGTTAATGAGCCACCGGGCGAAATATCACGGTGGCTCCCTGGTGCACATCTAGCGCATGCGCCGCGCACTTTTTAAAGTTCACTGCCGAAAATGGCAAGCTAATAAAATTCAGCCCTTTGTGTTTTGCATACTAGGATACCCAGATCCCTCCGCATCTCAGAGTTCTGCAATCTCTCTCCATTTAAATAACATGTTGCTTTTGTTTTTTTCCAGCCAAAGTGGACAAGTTCACACTTTCCACATTATACTCCATCTGCCATATTTTTGCCCACTCACTTACGTATCGATATCCCTTTGCAGACTCCTTATGTCCTCTTCACAACTAACTCTCCTATCTTTGTGTCACCAGCAAATTTAGCAACCGCACATTCTGTCCCTTCATCCAAGTCGTTGATATAGATTGTAAATCGTTGAGGTCCCAGCACTGATCCCTGTGGCACTCCACTAGTTAAAGCTTGCCAACCCAAAAACGACCCATTTATGCCTATGGTCTGTTTCCTGTTAGCTAACCAATTTTCTATTCATGCCGATATGTTAATTCCTGTACCATGGGCTCTTATTTTGTTTAGTAACCTTGAAAGGGCTGCCAGCCCTGCATTGAACTCTGCATTGGAAAGGCCTGGAAGAAGAGGATATGACATTGCATGAGTAGAGATGAATAACAGGAGACCCCGGGTGGCCCCACGCTTTTCTGATGCCTCCCTCCAGGTGCTACCACAGGCTGTCAGGGAGTGGAGGGACATCTTGTTCTCAAGATACAGGAGGAGGGGACTGGCGAGCCAAACCAAGTAGGCCTGGTTTCAGATCGCTGAAGAGGTCAGCAGCCATGGTTTAACCCCACGCACATGGATACAATGCCACAAGCAGCTCAATGACCTCATATATGAGCTATAAAAATCCTCTTGAGCCTTGCATTACTCGAAGTAGGACATTGTGTTTGTTATGTTTTCATAGGTTTGCTAGATATTTTATATATCTAATTTATCTCAGGGCAATGCAGTTATGACGCTCGTTCTAAATCAATAACAGATTTATTTACAGTACTTTAAAATATCTCAGCACTTACAAGATTTCAGTACAATGTCTTTCAGAACACTCTTGTGTTTACTCGAACCTTCCAGTCTCTAGTTTCCGTTTCATCAATTCTAGGCTTAAGCAATCGAGCACAGTGAACTCTGATCAGTGGACAGATTAATACAATCAAACAATTAAACACTACATTGCTGGGGCGAGAGTGATCTATCCCCAGATGGGCAAAGGGACAGGGAATGCAACGTGTCTGTCAGTGGCCTGTCTCAGTGGCCCTGAAAGTAGGCCCCTGTCATATTTGAATCTCGCGAGATGCCTGGGAAGGGAACACATGTAGGGGCATCTGTATGCCACCATCATTGGCAACTGCACTGCCAGAAGCCTATGTGTTGGGATTGATGTCGCTAGGGGTCCAACATCTCCTTTCCCTCTGTCTGCAGAAGAAGATAGCACATAATTGTAGGGAGCAGGCGAAGACTGAAGGTGGGCTGTCTTTGCTGCATGTCCTTAAAGTGATGGAGGAGGAGGCCATGGAGCTTGCCGGACTGCAGGATGGAAGGAGCGTTGCAGATGGAGAGACAATTACACCCTCCCAAGATAGTAAGTTGGGTCTACATGGGACACAACATTGTATCTGCAACAATGGAGCCATCAGGCATCTGGTGCACACAGGGGTTGGCATTGTAGAGGTGTCTGCAATGGAGGGATGGCTGGCCTTTGACCCTTGCATGTGTTTGTTCTATCATGCAGGTCAGGCTATGCCAAATCAGACACCAGTGGAAAATACTGCCGATCCTGCCACCTCTGAGGGGGAGGAAGGAGCCTTAGAGGGTCAATCGGCACCTAATACTCCTGCACTCTCCACCAGTGCAGATTCATGCACCTCGGTGAGTTTGTGCACAAGTTTAGATCTGGGCACAGAATGTAGTGAGTCGAGCAGCTGATGGAGGCTGTGACAGCCCATGCCTCTGACAGTCAGAGGACTTTGGGAGGCCCCAGGCTCATGACATGCCTCTGGTTTCGGCAACAAGGGAAATGCTGGAGCTGCAGTGGGAAGTGTGGTAACATCTGGCAGAGATGCCAGAGGTAATACGTGCCCAAGCATGGTCGATGGAGGAGTACATCCAAGCCTTGACCTTAACATTGTCTCTGACTGGTGCATGAGTGGCCTCCTCCATTGAGAGTTTGGCAGATCTGATGGCGAGCCACATCCAACAGAGCAGTCATCCTGACCATGGGCGCAAGACAGCAGTGGCAAGGTGAGAGGGGGACAGGGGACCTCAAGTCACCACCAGGTCCTCTGTCCTCTCAGGTCAGCAGAGAGGTAGAAGGCTGCCTTGTTAGGGAGGAGGAGTGTATGCTTCCCGCAACTGGGGGTTCCTCTCAGGGTGATCCTGATGCAGGCAGCAGTTTCTCTGCCTCTCTGCCAGTGTCGCCAGTTCATCCAACATCCCAAACGAAAGAGGGCGGATCTGCTTCTGGTCCTCCTGAACAGGAGATTTTTAACCTCCTTTGATGCACCGATGTGCTGTAGACTGTGAGATTCCACAAATGTCCCCTGTGAATCCCTGAAATGATCTGGTGATGTAGAAGTTCAGCACCATGATGAGTTTCAGGGTCATTGGCATTGGATTGCCAGCCAGTCCCTGGGCCTCAGCTCATTTTGCATCATTGTATACAGGTCAATAACAGCCTCCCTGGAGAGCTGTAGCCTTCGTTGACACTGCCTCTCAGAAATCTGCAAGTAGTTGAGCCTAAACCTGCACAATCTTTCTGAAGGGTACCTCCTTTTGCGCTGGCCACCTCCCTCTTTCTCTAAAGGCCTGCTACCCGACCCGAACCCGTCGGGACCCGACGACATGTGTCGGGTCGGGCCCCTCTTTTGGTTCCGGCTTTCAGGCTCGGGTCGGGTCAGGTCTGAGTCGGGCCGGACACACACGGTAAGTGCTCTGCCGGTAAGTATTAAAAATAAAAAACTTAACTGAGCTGGGAGTCAGGGACGAAACTGTGTCTGCACAGTGAGCAAGTGGTGTCACTATGACATCATCACGCATGCACTGCAGCTTCATGGAGGTTCCCAATTGGAAGGTAAGTAAAGGGATGGTCGAGTCGGGTCGAGTCGGGGTCGGGCTCAGGTCGGGTCGGGTGCGGGGCAAAACTGGAGGGACTCAGGACGGGTCGGGCTCAGGTCCGCTGTGCATCGGTCGGGTTCGGGTCGGGTTCTTTTTCCCGATCTGAGCAGGCCTTTATCTCTCTCTCCTCTTCGCCCTCCTGCCATGTCCAGAAGCTGCTGAGGTCCCTCCTGTGGGCTCATAGTCCGTTGCAGTGTCGCTGAAGGTGTTTGGCCTTCCCTCCCAATCAAGTACACTTCGTCTTCAACGTGGTCCTTGAAACCTGGATGAAATGAGGCCCATGATAGTTGGCCTCTCCTTTAAAGACAGTCTTCCCCTGCCAGTGTCCGTCTCTTGATACCCACACTTGTGACCCCTACCCAGTTGTCACTTGCCCATTGCCCTATTGAATTGGCTCCCCTGCAGCACAGCCAATCTTCCCCTCACTCTTGACACGATAAGCTCAGCCATGCCTTCAGTCCCTTCCTTGATGTTTGCTCTTCTGATAGTCTCCTCTTCCCGGCAGGCAGATCTGCCGCCTCAATGTCACCTCCTTCAAGGAGGCGAGCCTCTGAAGCCCCGTGCGTCATTTATAAAATTGCATCCGGCACATACAATTGCTTTCAATTGGCCATTTAACTAGCTTAATTACCCCGCCCGCCACATCGCTGTCGGACCTCCGCCCTCCATGTTTGCCGCCACAGACAAAATCGGGGTGGGGATGTCACAACGTTGGACTTCCTGTCCAATGGGTCCTATCCCGTTTTTACACCCCCTCCACACCTTCATACCTGTCCATATCATTCCCTTAAAATTCAGCCCAATATATACAGTACTAAGTCATTCAGCCCCTTGAAACTGCTCTGCTATTCAGTTAGATCATGGCTGATCTATACTTCATATCTGTTTACCTGCCTTTGATTCGTACCTTTACCTAACAAAATATATTAATCTCAGTCTGAAAATTTCAATTGAGAATCGAGGTCGAAGTGTTTTACTCCAGGATCTACACACAAAACATTCATCCATCTTTTTCTGAAAGGGTGATGGACCTGCTTTGTATCTTCAACAGTTTTAGTTTTTATTTAATATTTTATAAACTACAGACGAATTTCCATCTTAAACACTTAAACCTCTGTAGCTTTTTGTCGTAATGTTGCAATAACATGTGCGATAGTGGATTGTAAATTGAAGAGACATTACAGAAAAAAGTGAAAGCACCACTTTTTCCAGTACATTGATGACTGTATCGGTGCCACTTCCTGCTCTCGCCCGAACTGGAAAACTTTGGCAACTTTGCTTCTAAATTCCACACTTCTCTCACCTTTACATGAGCTATTTCCGACACTTCCCTTCATTTCCTCGACTTCTCTGTCTCCATCTCTGGGGATAGGCTGTCTACTAATGTTTTAGTTTAGTTTAGTTTAGAGATACAGCACTGAAACAGGCCCTTCGGCCCACTGAGTCTGTGCCGACCATCAACCACCCATTTATACTAATCCTACACTAATTCCATATCCCTGCCACATCCCCACCTGTCCCAATACTTCCCTACCACCTACCTATACTAGGGGCAATTGCTAATGGCCAATTTACTTATCAACCTAATATTCATTAAAAGCCCACCGACTCCCATGGTTACCTTGACTACACTTCTTTATACCGTTTTCTGTAAGGACTCCATCCCATTCTCCCAGTTTCTCTATCTCCGATGCATTTGTTCTGATGATGCAACCTTCCATGACAGCGTTTCTGAGATGTCTTCCTTTTTCCTGAACCGAGGATTCTGCCCTCCCCCCAATATGGTTGACAGGGCCCTCAACCGTGTCCGATCCATTTCCTGCACTTCTGCCCTTACCCCTTCTCCTCCCTCCCAGACCCGCGACAGGGTTCCTCTTGTCCTCACTTTCCACCCCACCCGTCTCCACATCTAAAGGATCATCCTTCGCCATTTCCGCCACCTCAAGCATGATGTCACCACCAAACAGATATTCCCTTCCCCTCCCATCAGCATTCTGAAGGAATCGTTCCCTCCGCGACACCCTAGTCCACTCTTCCATCACCACCGACACCTCGTCCCCTTCCCATGGTACCTTCCCATGCAATCGCAGGAGGTGTAATACCTGACCTTTTACCTCCTCTCTTCTCACCATCCAAAGCCCAAAACACTCCTACCAGGTGAAGCAGCGATTTACTTGTACTTTTAAGGAAGTATATTGCTCGCAATGCAGTCACCTCTATATTGGGGAGACCAAACACAGATTGGGTGACCACTTTGCGGAACACCTCCACTCAGTCCAAAAGCATGACCCTGAACTTCCATTCGCTTGCCATTTCAACACCCCCGCCCCTGATCTCATGCCAACATTTCTGTCTTTGTCCTGCTCTAGTGTTCCAGTGAACATCAACGCATGCTCGAGGAGCAGCACCGGATTTTTTTGATTAGGCACTCTACAGCCTTGCGGACTGAACATTGAGTTCAATAACTTCAGAGCATGACTGGCCTTTTTTTAATATCCTTTATTTCATTTTATTTTTTAACCATGTGCCTGTTTTTCATGTAGACAGAGCAGCTCATTATTCCACTATTAACACTCTCTCTGGACTAATGTTTTGTCTTTCACCAAAAGCATTAACACACTCTTTGCCTTTGTCCCAGGACAGCTTTTTTATTTAATCTCTCCTGCCCTCTGCCCTATCGCACACCTCCCCTTTTGTTCTCTTCCCCACCATTCCCCCCACCCACTTCACTTGCTTAAAACCTAATTCTTTTCTAACCGCAATTCCAAAATTTTATTGCTAAAGGTGACATTTCCTAAGGCAGAAAATGAAAGATTTATTCATTTTATCCATTCAGTGAATTTGAAGGTTCAAGATCTCATAGAGACAAGAATTCAAATATACCCCTGGATTTTCCTCAGTGGTTCTCCTGATGGGTTGCTGTAACTTTGGCGGACGATCAGCAGAAGTCCATTTGCACAGTCTATCCAGTAATTTTGCCACAGTTAGGATAGCCAATCAGAGAACCCTAGGGGGGGGGGAGGGGGGAGAGAGAGGCTTAGTCAGTGTTCTCACTCCCTAATTGCAGGTGAGGAGCATCTGGGTCTGCCCACATCACACCACATCCCCCACACCCATGGATGAACAACCATTGGCACTGGAGGGTGTCTACTGTCTGCATGCTCACATGAAGGACAGGCATGCTTGGGCGAGGTACCAGAGGAATTAAGGTGGCTGCAGACCTGAAATAGCAACCGAGGGAAGGAAAAAAGGGTCGGAGTGAGGGAGGGAAGGAAGAAAGGAAGCTCTGAATGCAGAAGAGTGATGAGACTGTGGAACTAATACAGGTTGTCATGCCCAGTAAAGACATAGCATATTCCTACTTTTAGGATACAGACTATATTCAAGATAGACGCTTTAAAATTGACTTTACCGCTTAAAAAAAGTGAACAGTGCTGCAAAGAATGGCCACCAAAGGTCAGGTAAACTGACCTGTATATTCAAACATTGCCTCACTGTCTGTTAAGGACAAAAGGATACATTCCAGGCATTTGGAGATATTTGTTACAAGAGTGTTTCTATTTTTTGTAAAAAAATTTTTAAGGACTTAGAGCTGAATTTTCTTAGCGCATCGCACATCTTGGTGGCGTCGCACATCGTGGCGGCGTGCGTTGAAGTTGGCGGCGTGCCTGCGTGCATCAGCCGCCGCAGAACCCCCGCAATATTTTGCACGGGGGGCTCATTAGCATCATGGCGACGTGCACCCCCCCCCCCCCCCCCCCCCACATATTATGTGACGGGAGGCGGGACATCTGCCACCATGATGGACGTTGGCTCAGCTCTGTAACAGGTGCTGGGGCCCTATTTAAAGCACCCCAGCACCTGCTTCCTGACAGCTGCCAAAGAAATACTGACCTCACTACTGAAGAGTGGAGATGCCGGCAATCTGGCAGCAAAGCAGAAAGTGCTGGAGAAAGTGCTGCAGGTCTGGCAGCATCTGTGGAAAGAGAAGCAGGGTTAACTTTCAGGTTTGTGAACTTGGTCACATACATACTCTGCTTTGTCCCACTGTCCAGTGCAGTTGAGATCCTCTTCTTCCACTCAAGTGTAACATTCCTTCTTGTAGGCATGCTGCACCTGGGTGAATAATCTTAATTTTGCACATACCAGAAGGTGAGACTGAATTTATCATAAAAGGCAAATGCACTATCAGAAATAAAAGCATAATTTAAGAATATCTGTATACTACGGACTTTTAATTACCAGAACGTGAAAAGCCGCAGACTAATATGCATTTGGAATCTGTATTCATCTCTCTGCTAACTGTTATGTGAAAAGACATGTAATGGAACTAAAAGAACTTCTTAAAGAACCAGGAAAATAAGTTTGTATTTTAGCTGCATTGCAAACCAGAAATATTACATCAATAATTATGATCAACTGCTGCAGCAGCAAAGATTATGTGAACATGTGTCAATCTGTCATACATGGGAAACCAGGAAAATAGCACATATTTCCTCACTAGTCCTTCACTAGTGTTTAAACATGTGCAAAAGAAACCTTGCAGCCAGAAATTGGAGCAGTTACACTGTGGAATCAGCTTTGCATTTAAAGAACCAGAGCAAAAACTGAAGATGGCAGAGGGGCGCTCGCGGGTGGCCTCATGGTTCAGCAATGCCTCCCTGCTCACTTTCTTCCAGGCTGTGTGGGCAAGGCGAGAGGTCCTTTTCCCCAGCAATGGTAAGAAGAGGCCGTCCTGCCTGACCATGGCAGCCTGGTGGAGGTGGCGTGAAAGGGTCCAATGCTGGAAGAGGATGAACGATCTGCTTCACACTGCAGAAGTAAGTGGCACTTTGTATCATGGCCCCACTGAACCTGGGTGTCTCCACACAGAGTGACACATATGTGCCACTGCCATGCCAAAGACAGGGAGGTTGGGCAGGGATGAATGGCGTGACATGAATGGATGAAAGTATGACAGAACTCACCCTTGTTTGCAGCTCACAACATAGCACCTACATGAGTGGCTCACTCAGTAGTGCACACCAAGCCTTCCCCACCTTTGGGCTCAACATCCCTCTTGTTTCATGGTTCGGGTTGTTGCCTTGACATCCTTAATCTCTGCCTCCTTGCTCCTCTGGGCAAAGAGAGCCCACAATGCTCATGAGGCAAGTCGGACTGTTGGAGGAGTGCCAGATATGTGGACGATGACACAGGCTGAGAAGGATGCCCTTGAACCAGCTGCGACACATGTGGACCGTACATTTGGTGCCATTGAGCTCAGGGTCCTGGGCGAACGTGCATCCATTTGATATACACAATGATCAGTGTGAAAATCGTGCTGCCTGCCACAATGCTGTCACAATCGTTACATGCTCACCATAAAGACTTCTAATTGTATCTTGCAGGTCACGCTCTGAGTTGGCAATGGTAGCCCAGGAGACCTCCTGCACCTCAGAGGAAGAGACATCCTCAGAAGATGCAGCGTTCCATGGCACTTCCGCACCTTCCACCAGCACAGATACAATCACCTCAGTGGGAATCCAGTCGGACGTACGATCATGTTCACAAGCTGGTGACAGCACTGCACACGCACCTGAGCAGCTCACTGAGGCTGAGACAGCCGAGGCGCCTTACAGTCGGAGAGCTGGGGTGGCTAGGCCTATGCTGAGCCCAGGCTACTGATGACCCTCTGTTGTGGACAGCTGTCCTCATCCTACAAGGCCTTCCCCTATTGAGTACGTAGTTGTGCAGAGCACAGCAGACAGCAACAACAAAAGGTACCCTTTCCGGCTCATAATGCAGGGCACCACCCAATCTACCCAGGCAGCGGAAGCGCATTTTCAGCATGCTGATCACCTGCTCAGTGGTGGCTCTTGTAGCTCCGTGGCTGGTGTTTTATCTCTCCTCTGCTGCAGTGGTAGGGTGTCTCACTGGTGTCAGGATCCATGTCTGCAAGGGATAGCCCTTGTCTTCAAGAAGACACCCCTCCAACTGAGCCATTTCAGCAAACAGCAACGGCAGCTGGGACTGACGCAGGATGCAGGCATCATGGCAGCTGCCTGGAAAGCGGGCTCAAATTTGTATGTGAGCTGCACGTTGATTGAGTGGCAGCCCTTACAGTTTATGTATTCAGCTAGTTACCCAGCGGGAGCCTTGATGGCCACATGGGTGCAATCTATGACCCCTTGCACCTGTGGGAATCCTGCGAAGGAGCCGAAACTGATAGGTCTCTGGGCCTGGCTTCAGGGTCTGTCATGAAGCGGATATAGTCACCGTCCCTCCGGTACAGGGCATTGGTGACCTCCCTGATACAGCAGTGCACTGCTGACTGTATGACCCCACAAAGGTCTCTGGTGGGTCCCTGAAATGATGCAGAGGCATAAAAATTAAGAGCCCCTGTCACTTTGAGGGTCCCCCAAAGTCCGTGGACTGCAGGGCATCATTGAGCAGGGCACAGAGATGTGTCACCACCTCTCTTGACATCCGCAGTCGCCTCTGACACTATCGCTCTGACATTTACAAGTATGTCATGCAGGACCTATGGATGTGCACCAATCTGTAGTGTCGAGCTCTCCTTGGGGGCTGCTGCTCATGACCGGGGGCCTGTATGTGGGCTGCAACTGCCTGTTGGTTTTGCCTGCGGCTCATATGGATCCTCACGAGAAACGGGAAAATGCATATCGGGTAAAACATTTCTATACAAAGTTGCTATTAAACTCGGTTCTTTCACTTCTTCAAAGGTACCTAACAGGACAGAGATTGATGTTAACAGGTACATCAGGTGCTTTCATGCATCAATTATGTGGCGTGGCATTGCCCGTCTTAGCTCCTACTAAGAGTCGCACCGCATGACCACAATGATTGTACAAGCTGCATCCATTGCCCACCAGACATATAAGCATTACACGCCTACCGTTTCTGGCACTCTCCCCACATACAGGGCCACTGGAATGCCGTTGCTCCTTCACTGACAGAGGCATTCAATGGCACTGAATGGACAACCTTTGTGGAGGGCGGAAACACAGTGGCTCCCTACACGTCTGCAGACGTACCCCCTGTAATACCATCCCCCCTCCCACATCCCTTCCAGTGCAGAGTTAAGACCCCAATAATCTCATACTCTCCATCTCCCTTTCAGTGTGCACTGGTGCCCCCTGTAATCCCATCCCACCTCCCTTCAAGTATGCAGAGTTGAAACCCCATTTTTTCCAGACTTACCTGCACTGTGAGCGAGTCCTCCTATTTCTGATGTCCCATCGGCTTTTCACATTCGTGAACAGAACGGCACATGACAGCGACAAATGCATAAGTGCAGAGTGACTGGTGGCGGGATGCATAATCGGGAAAGGTAAGTAGCGCTTACTTGGGTAATTGGGGTGCCACGGCCGAGTGGAGGGGGGGGGGGGGTGCACAGAACTCCCGTTGCCGACAGTAAAATGCGATGGGGCCGTCTCGGCATCGAGGGTCAAGGTGCACCTCTCCCAGCAGAATTTTACAGGCCCCCCTGCCCCGATCCTGGATGTCAAAGAGCTGGTAAAATTCAGCTCTTATAGTTGAATTATGGGCATCAATTCATCTGGAAGCTTGAAGAGATGCTGAACTTTGTTTTTTTTTAAAAGAGATCTCCAGAAGGCATCCTGAACTTGGCTTATAAACCAGCCCATACTGGAAGGCACCTGCTTTCAGATAAAATGCCAGCGGGGAGCTTATTATTTTGACTTGGAGAAGATGTTTACAGAGAAGTGACAGACAGGTCAAGATTTATAGAATCAGGAGGCTTGATTTCTGGAATGTTTTTGGTTTCAATTTAATTTGTTAAAAAAAAGACAGTTGGTTTTTACCTGCCAAGAAAACCCATCTCATCTCTTTCTCTCCCTTTGAAAGAAACCCTGCGTGTCCAGTGTGTCAGTCTCTTCTTTCCTGCTGTATTTGGAGAAACCCTGCACATCGAATGTATGGGAACTGAAACCCCTGTTGCCACATTTCTGCTGTAAGACCTATCTGAAGCCTCTGTAGCTGCATTTCTTGGAGAGCCTACCCAAACTGATCTTCAACATCGTCTGGAAAGAACTGTCTAGAAAGATCCCACTGACAGCCATTTATACATATTTGGGACACCAAACCAAAACAAAGGACATTTTCCATATTTTCTCTTTTTTCCTTCAAGAATGAGCAAGTATTCAGCCTAAGTGTTATTTTTTTGTCTTTTTTTGTAACAGCGCTCTAAACAGAAATCCCTTTTAGTTTTCCGGTTAACCGGTATAGGTAGGGTGTGTGTGTGTGTGTGTGTGTGTGTGTGTGTGTGTGTGTGTGTGTGTGTGTGTGTGTGTGTGTGTGTGTGTGTGTGTGTGTGTGTGTGTGTGTGTGTGTGTGTGTGTGTGTGTGTGTGTGTGTGTGTGTGTGTGAAGGGCTAAGGTGAAAAAGGAGTTTGGAATATTTCAATCTGTATGTTTATGCTTTACTTCATTACTGGTTAACCCTTGTTTTATAATAAACTGATAATTTTGTTGTTTATTAAAGAAATCTGGTTGGTGTGTTTCTGGGAAAAATATGATTGATCGTATCGGTAAGTGGGAAAATTTAAATATATGCCATGACCTGCGGAAAAGTGGGACTAGAATAAACAGTGCGCTCCTCCTACCTCGGACATAACACATTCCTGAATTGAATGGGTTCTTCTGAAACAAAAAAGGTGTGAAGCAGATACACCATAACAATGATTCTCATTCAAACATCAAGCAATGGTCATGGTTATCATATCTTGCCCCATTGTTGATTACAGCAGGGGAGAGGGCCATGCATCTCCTAACAGAAGTTAATGTGAGAGATTTTTACCTTAAAAGCTACCTCTGGAAAAAGAGAGATATCACAAAAACATCACAAAAGCAGCCCAGCTAGTGGCTGTGGAAAGAAGCCCAGCCAGGCAAAGAAGGAGCCCTGCTGCTAATTCTACACTTTAACTTGGTGCAGCAGAGAACTGAAAGTGACCCACTACCTCCAACCTGAAATCTTAACCACCAGAAATCTACAACACCACAAAAGTCAAAACAACCCAGGCCTACATCTTTAAAAAAGACTGTCCTACTTGGAAGGTTCAACAGGTTTTCCATAAACCACGAGCACCTGCCACACCTTGAATTCTTCCCTTTTACCTTCTATATTTCCTCTTAAGAGTGAATGTAAGAGTGAATGCATGTGTGAGTGGTGTTGTGAACATTTTGGAGAATGAATATTGTTCAATAAATAGCTACTCTGTTTTAAATCTACAAGAAAACCTGTCACTGTCTGTTTATTTGGCAAGTAAAACACTCAAGGACTAACTCATCATTTTAAACAAAACACAATTGCAGTCAGTTGGGAGGTGAACAGTGAGAAACACCCACACCCCTTACCACCTGTCCATTACAAAGGTCTTTAAAATTATGAAAAAGTTTGCTAAGTTAGACACAGGGAAGATGTATCCACTTGGAGTGGAAACCCAAAATAGGGCCCATAAATAGAAGATAGTGGAATTCGCTATCACAAGGAGTGGTTGAGGTGAATAGCATAGGCGCATCGAACAGTTGACTCAAATGGCTTGTTTCTAGGCTGTTCATTTAATGTAGAAGTACCTTTAACACAGATATCCTAGATAACAAGAATGTGAACATTAGCCAGTTATCCATTTGTCAGGAATCAACTGACTAGTTATTTCTATTATTGTTCACAGTCACAGAATTGTATTAGCACAAAGGAGGACTTTAGGGTCATTAGGCGTTCAACAGCTCTCTGAAACAACTATCTATTTAGTTCGAGTAGTCTGCCCTGTTTTCATACTCCATAGAAATGTAGAGTAACTATGTAATATGAGAACTCTTATGTGTGCACTTACTTTTAATTTTTTCCATTATAAACTCCTGTGTCCACGTTTACAATGGAAACTGCCTAAGTTGACAACATCACAGGAAAACACGCCGAGTTTCACATGTATGTTGACAACACTCAGTTCTACCTCACCACCACCTCTCTCAACCCCTCCACTGCCTTTGATGTATCATGTTGCTTGGATGATTAAAAATTTCCTCCATTTAAATATTGGGAAGACCAAAGCTATCTTCAGGCACTGTCACCAACTAAATTCCCTAGCCACCAAATCCATCCCTTTTCCTGGCCACTGTCTAAGGCTAAAACAGACTGTTTACAATCTTGGTCTCCTATTTGATGCAAAGCTGAGCTTCCGACCCCATATCTTCTCCACAACCAAGACCGCCTACTTCCACTTCCATAACATCACCAGTTTCCACCTCTGCCTGCTGAAATCCTCACGCGTGCCTTGAGCTCTAGCCTCAACTAGTCTGATCTTCTCCTGGCTGGTCAGTCATTTTGCATCCTTCATAAACTTGAGCACAGCCAAAATTCTGCTGCACATACCCTAACTCTTACCAAATCCCATTCACCCATCACCCCTGTGCTCCTGACCTACATTAGCTCTCAGTCTGGCAACACCTCTATTTTAAAATATCATCTTTGCTTTCAAATCCCTCCAAAGCCTCTCTGTTTCCTATTTCTGTAACCTCGTCCAGCTCGACAACCCTCTGCAATCTCTGCACTACTCCAAATTTGGCCTCTTGCTTATTCCTAATTTTCATTGCTGCACCATTGGTGACCGTGCCTTCAACTAAGGCCTAAACTCAGAAATTGTCTCCCTAAATCTCTACACCTCTCTACCTCGCTCTCTTCCTTTAAGATGCTCCTTAGAACCTACCTCAGTCCTAATATCTCCTTCTGTGACTAATGTCAAATATTGTTTGATAACACTCCTGTCAAGGACCTTGGGATGTTTTACTATGTTAAAGGCACTGTATATATGCAAATTGTTGTTATATTAAAATTGATCAATCAATTGTCGCAACTAATTATAGAATAAACTAATTTAGTTTTTCCAAAATATTGAGTATGTATTATCAGCTCTCCTCTCCAGAAAATAAACAGGAAATGTATGTGTTGAATGGGAAAGGATGTATATTTGTCCACTAATAGTTAAACATCACCCTACTGTTCCTGCCTTCTTCAAAACCTTAAAATGATGTGAGTTTAGTGGCATCTTGCTTTTGATTCAAAAACACAACATAAATTACATTATCACCAATGTGAATAACACAAGGTGTTCAAAGGGTCTGGCAAACAACAGAAATTTAGCCCTCCATGCTTGTCACACAGACAATACTCAACCAAAATATTAAAATACACATATCTGATTACTACATCAAAAGTCATGGGAAGCACAAGTGTGCACATTATGAAGAAACTCAAAGATTTAATAGTGTGATTTTTGACCTGGTGGTCGTTAAGGCCCTTTGACATATACTTGTCACTGAATGCCTTCTATTATCACCCATGCACAAAGTCAGCATGCTACTTAGTTAGTGATACAGCACTGAAACAGGCCCTTCGGCCCACCGAGTCTGTGCCAACCATCAACCACCCATTTATACTAATCCTACACTAATTCCATATTCCTACCACATCCACACCTGTCCCTATATTTCCCTACCACCTACCTCTACTAGGGGCAATTTATAAAGGCCAATTTACCTATCAACCTGCAAGTCTTTTGGCATGTGGGAGGAAACCGGAGCACCCGGAGGAAACCCACGCAGACACAGGGAGAACTTGCAAACTCCACACAGGCAGTACCCAGAATTGAACCCGGGTTGCTGGAGCTGTGAGGCTGCGGTGCTAACCACTGCACCACTGTACCGCCTACTAATTAGTAACAGCATAACTTAAAATCATGGAAATTTCAGACAGAGGGAGGTCAGTCAGCCCATCGTGCTTGTGTTGATGCAGGCTTTGTATTAGTGCTATGTGTTCTAACTCTATTTCCCTACTTTCTCCAAGTCACTTAATATCTTTTTTCATCATATGTTTATATAATTGCCCCTTATGAACTCAGCTTCAAGAGCCACTTGTGATCATGTATTCTATATTCTACTCTTTGTATAACAGGAATCTTCTAACTTCCCCTTTATGCTTCTACCACTAACTTTGTTTATGTCTCACTGTTACAAATTTCATAGAAATTACAATCATCTGTCTACATTGGTGTTGCCCTAATCCAATGTGCCTGCCCTGTTCCTACATCCTTTTCCCTCCCCTTCTTTTAACCAATTATCTAACATATTCTTATTTATTAACATAGTCTCTGTTTCAATCACTAACTCCACTCGTGAATTCCACATCTATACAACCCTTTGTGCAAAAACATTGCCTTCCTGCTCTCTTCATTTTACTTATGTATCTATGCCCCCTCTTTCCAGATCCACACTGTAAACAGTCTGTTTCTAACTGCTCTGTCCCATTTATTCATAAATTTAAACACTGCTATCAAATCACTCCATAATCTCTTTTCGAAGAGAACAGCACCAAATTTTAAAGTCTTTCGTTGTTTTTGTATTTCCTCATACCAGGCAGCATCCAAGTGAAGCTGTGCTGTACCTGCTCTAATACCTCAACAATCAAATTCAATGACCAATAGAAATAATCTTTTACTATTTATCCTCTCAATCCTTTCAAAATTTTGAATACTTCTATTCAATGTCCTCCAGGAAATACCGCCTTAGGTTTTCATGCTTCTCATCATAACTGCATTCTCTAATTCTTGCCATCGCCCTTTTATCCTTTCTATAGTGAGGTTGTGGTGGATTTCTTTTTGGGACCATCCCGGATCAAGAGTACTTCTCACATGATCACTCTCAACTTAACATTGACAAAGACAGATCTTAAAGACACTGAATGGAACTGAAGAACTGATCTATCTCTCCCTAAAGCAAAGGAACCAGCTGAGAATATTACCTCCAGATAGCATTTTTAACAAGTTTCAGCCAGATTATAATAACCCGGATATTATGAGGGCCCAGGAATCTCTCAATAATGTACCTCCACACCAAAGATTGCATGGAGATGAGTTCATGAGTTAGTGACAGAGAAAACTATGGGCAGAATTTTACCTGCCCCTCGACACTGCAGGTCATGGCGCGGGGGCCGGTAAAATTCTGCAGGGAGAGGCCTGTCTCGACCGGAAAAATCAAGAAGGGCCCGCCGCATATTACCGATGGCGGGGGGACCTCAGTGTTGCACCCCACCCCCGCCCCAGCCGTCTCTTGGCGGGCCTTTCATCAGCATATGCAAGTTAACACTAAAGAGATGCAAATAAACTTACCTGCAGGTGGCGGCCGTCCCACGCCAATTTTACGGTCGCCGCCTGCAGGTAAGTTTATTTGCCGTTCGTACTCCATATGGAGTTCCGAGGTGAGAACCTGGTGGGGAGGGGGGAGGAATACAATTTTTAGGGTGGGAGGGTTGGAGGAGTGAGGAAAACAATTTTGATTGGATCTGGGGATGGTGGGAAGGGGTTGAAGGGTAAAAGTTTGAAGGTTGGGGGAGAAAGTTTGGGCAGGGCAAAAGGCAAGTGTTGGTCATTTCGGGAAATGAAATGACCATTGGGGAGGCTGGGGAAGAGCCTCCACATCTTCATTATTTCTTAATAAGAAATTACACTTATGTACCTTAAATGTTGAAATTAATTGTAAGGGCTTAAAGGCCTTTAAAGATGGCACCGGTTGCCTTTGCCAGGGACGCAGCGGCCGCCCCCTCTGTGTCATCTTGGGCAGCCGCTTTGTCCCTTCTATTTAAATGAGCCCCCACGTGTAATATCGTGGGGTTCCTTGGCGGCACTTCCGTGTCAAAGTTCAAAGCGCAGAGCATGGCACATGATTAAAATTGAGCCCTATGTGAGACAATATAAATTCTAAATTAAATCGAAGTTTGTTAAAGAACCAAACATACAATTCAAAGTTGATGAGTCAGTCAATCGCAATGTTCCAGGAAAAGATAGAAAATACAATCTTATTTCTAGTAGAGAATCCTTTTTTTAAAATCCAAATATTGTTACAGTAAAATAGTTAAGTATTCATTAATTATTAAAGTCATATTAACCTGAAATCCCTGAGTAGAAGACTACAGAATTAGCGATAATAAAAGCAAAATACTGCGGATGCTGGAAATCTGAAACAAAAACAAGAAATGCTGGATTCACTCAGCAGGTCTGGCAGCATCTGTGGAAAGAGAAGCAGAGTTAACGTTTCGGGTCAGTGACCCTTCTTCAGAACAGAATTAGCGAGAAACCTCTGTCCCAGTTAAGGGGAGAATTATCATTGCCTCACTCCAATAGTTATACCTTTAGTAATCAACAAATCTAAGAATCCAATGTGTGCTCCCAATATTTATACTGCTTTTCAAGTTGCATAACTAATTTCTTACATGTGGGGGTGTTACCTCAATTGTAAGTAAGTTCATCCCCCTTTATTTCCCAAATAAGGCTGTATAACTGTTCATTTCTAGGTAAGGTCCGGGCCTCGTTGGTTTCTGAGAAAGCCAGGCCAGTAGCAAGCTGTGAGCCTTGTGATGGTCAATTTTACATTAATCATCTAACTGTGATTCAAGATTATAATTCAGTTTTGGGGTTTGGTTAGCTTTGTCAAAAATTTAGTCGATTGTGGTTTGGGGCTATCAGATAAAACCATCTTGTCAAATATTACACTGCGGCAGCTGTTGTGACAATTTGCAAAACTATGTTAACAATGTTTTACCCTGTAGTGAGGTTTGTGACTTTAGGAGTGAATCTCTCCTATCAGAAGTTGCCTTTATGGTTCTAGGATGAGGCAAGCTTTTTCACTCAGAGGCTCATGTCCATTTTGTATTATAAAGAAGAACTTCTTGTCACCTTTTAGGAAGGTGAACTTTAAAAAAAATTTTTAATCTTGTCATTCATAGGAAAATAACCCTTTTAACCTTATAATCACTCATTATGGCTGGATTCCTTCACAGGGTATCCAAAATTGCAGGCATTCTTCCAAGGGAGACTTACCCTAAGTATTGTTCTTCATTTCCCTGCCAATATTTATCCCTCGGCTATATTGCCCAAAAATAAATTATCTGGTCATTTATCTCTGCTGTTTGTGGAACCTTTCTAGTTCTAGTTAATATCATTGTTTAGTCTAAGTTCAAGAGCATTTGTATGGACTGCTTAAGCGACTCAGATTTGGAAAACACAATCATTATTGTATTGTACACAGTGGCGCAGTGGTTAGCCCCGCAGCCTCACAGCTCCTGGGACCCGGGTTCGATTCTGGGTACTGCCTGTGCGGAGTTTGCAAGTTCTCCCTGTGTTTGTGTGGGTTTTCGCCGGGTGCTCCGGTTTCCTCCCACATCCAAAGACTTGCAGGTGATAGGTAAATTGGCCGTTGTAAATTGCCCCTAGTGTAGGGAGGTGATGGGGAATATGGGATTACTGTAGGGTTAGTATAAATGGGTGGTTGTTGGTCGGCACAGACTCGGTGGGCCGAAGGGCCTGTTTCAGTGCTGTATCTCTAAATAATAAAAAAAAATAAAATAAAAAATAAAAAAAAAATAAAATAATAAATTGGTGCTGCATTTCCCTATGTTGCAACAGTAACTACACTTCAAAAGTACTGCATTGGTTTGATGTGCTTTGGGACAACCTGAGGTCATGAAGACACTAAGTACAATTCTTGCTCTTTGTTTCTAATCAATGTTTGTATGTACTGAAATCAGTGGATTAAAGGCACAATCTGTAATCATTTGTAAATGAAACATCCAATCAGTACTTGGCAATAAATTAATCATCCATCATCCAATCAGTATTCATCTGTGATAATTTATATTTTTATAGTTTGATGGTGCACAGGATAGAAGATTTCATCTGAAGATGCATTCACTGACCTTGACCACCTTTGTGAGGTTATTGAACTTGCATTGCAGCCAGGTTCTTAGGCTCAGACTCAAGGGATTCACCTCCCTGTCCACCTGCACCTTGAGGGCCTCCTTCTCCCAATGGAAATAGGGGGTTGAATTTTTACTTTGGGGGGGCAGGAAACAGGAATTGGGACTGTTTTTGGGTCTCGAACCCACCTCTGAAGGGAAACAGTCACTCTTTGGGATTTTCATGGAGGCGTGCCCTTAATTGGGATGGAGATAGGTTCCTTGTCCAATTAAGGGCAGCAAGCCCCTCTGGAAAGCTGGAGTGCCAATCAGACACCTTCTAGCTTGAGAGGACAACACAATCCCGTAGAGACTAAGTAACTGAGAGTGCGCTTCAAGATGGAGGCATCCTTTCACCAACTTTTTTAAATTATTAAAACAAAAAGCAGCCAGGCCACCCTTTTGGGGGGTGGGGGGGGGGGGGTGGGAGGTAGGTAAATCCCTCTACAAGGCAGCCTCCGGCTGCACGGCAGCAAGACAGGCAGGAAGGGCCTCTAAACTGCCCTCCCTCGTGTGGGAAATTGGAGGCTGGAAAATTCCAGTTGGCCTCCTTTAATTCTGGTTAACAAGGCTCTTAATTAGCCTAATTGGCTACCCGCCTTGTGGTTTACACTGACAAAAATAACAATTTAGCTAGAATGTTATGAAATTATTGTTTTAATCCAGTAAATCTGTGGAGAATTTTTAGTAAGAGTCAAGCTGATATAAAGACTGGGTGTCAGTCGGATGCATGCACAATGGGCCCATTTAAACCAAATCCCTCACTTGTTGCCTCTGAGTACATCCTAGACTCAGACTTTCTACTAAATAACTACACAATCACTAAGAGTGACTGGAAGGTGAAAGAGTAGCTTGTGTTGGGCGAGTGGCTGAGAGGAATTGCATGATGTTTAAGAGGAAAATCTGGTGCCATTTATAAAACAAGGCAAGAGAAATCCAAATTCCTGAAAAAAAAATTTTCAACTGTTTTATGGTCAGTTAAGTGACTGGTGTTCTTGATTAGAAAATATCAAAAATGCAATGGGCAAATTATGGGTCAGATGGTAAAAACATAATTGTTAGCCAGAGATTATAACATGTCATTCATTACAAGTGCAGGTGTAAAGCTGCAGGTGTATTTTCATCTGTGTAAACAACATTAGCAGCAGCCAACTTTGACCATTTCTCCATGAGAAACGTAGGGCTACATCAATTAGAACATAATCCCCTTTATTGCCTGCCCAGTTCCTTATAATATCCATATATATATATATTTCACACCAGTGATTTGATGGAATTACTGATTGTTTGGACATAATAGTCTTTTTCTGTGTTTAATACACTGGAGATGATCTGAAGCAAAAATGAGGAATTAGAACTAGTGAACAAATTACATGTCATTCCTCATCCTGAACAAACTACACGTTGAATTTATTTTTCAAAATGCAATATAAATATTTTTATCAATTCCTATTGTTCCCATTTTCTAAATGACAAACCAAACATTGTGATTGTCAAGTACTTTTTTTTAAAGAATCTTCTGATACGGTATCATAGCAAGGAATAATTAATAAGAGAATCATTAAATAGTATCTGAAGTTAATTGATTTGATGAGCAAATTTTTCCTGTCAATTATTATTATTATTATTATTATGGTGATGCATTTGCAAATTAGATATGTGGATTTGCCCTACAATTGTAAATCTTTCCTGCAGGATTTTGTAAACTGTAAAAACAGCAATCCTACCAGGTTTATAGTTTATTCTATATAATTTGCATCTTTGCTTGCTTTTCTTAGTGAACTTTGTCAGTTCTTCAGGACAGAGAAACCTGGAGACTGCTCCATCTCAAGAACTGACACCAGCAGTTCAGGGCTGTGCAAGTGCATCTGCAGGCAGCCCACAGAATGTGTTCACAGCATGTAAGGAAAGGACTGCAATGTAGACTGTCAAAACATTCCTGCTTATTGAAGCCTCTGGAAAACAACCAAAGTGGAAATAAACGTAGGGGAAAATGTAGTTAAGAAAATGTTCCTTAAGTCAGAAAATGTCCCAAGAGCTAATTGGAACAAAAAACATGCAGGACTAACTGGATAATTAACTCTGCTAGAATCTAATAATTACAAACTTTTTTATTTATTTAGAGATACAGCACTGAAACAGGCCCTTCAGCCCACCGAGTCTGTGCTGACCAACAACCACCCATTTATACTAATCCTACATTAATCCCATATTCTCTACCACATCCTCACAATTCTCCTACCACTTACCTACACTAGGGGCAATTTACAATGGCCAATTTACCTATCAACCTGCAAATCTTTTGGAGGTGGGAGGAAACCAGAGCACCCAGCGGAAACCCATGCAGACGCAGGGAGAACTTGCAAACTCCGCACAGTCAGTACCCAGAACTGAATCTGGGTCGCTGGAGCTGTGAGGCTGCGGTGCTAACCACTGCGCCACTGTGCCGCCCTTATTATGACTATTAAAGTAATACTTAGTGAGGATAAATTGATAGATGGACAACATCGGAGTTTCGAAAGAATACTAAAGAAAATGAGGGGGACTATATAAAATGTATGCGTGTGGTGAAAAGCGAGATTAGAAGGACTTAAGGCGAATATGACAACAATCCTACAGATAGTGAAAAAGGACATAGTGAGGGCTTTTATAACCATATTAAATTTAAAAGAAGATTTAGAGAGTGTATGATTGCTCGGGGACGAAGTTGGAAATGATGGTGTAAGCGAGAATTTAGGCGCAATAGAATTGCTAAAGATAACTGCACAAAAATAACTGGTTCTGAAAAACTGGAAGAAACATATATCCTAAACTGTTGAAGGAAGTCAGAGAGGAGATAGCAGAGGCTCCGATCCTGATTTTTCAGTCCTTCTTAGGATACAAATTCTGCATTATCATTATCAGTCGTCTTGAAAAAAGGGATAAAATAATAACTTGAATAACTACAGACCTGTTAGGCTAATGTCAGATGGGCAAATGCTTAGATTCCAAAATTCAAGATTAAATCAGTAAATATTTCGATATACATGAGATAAGGCAAATCAACTTTGACATTTAATCAGGTTTTGAGCAAGAAAATAGTGTAGTACATCTTCTAATGTAGCAGTAAGACATTAGTGAGATGTATGAAAACAGTTATAGGCACAAGGGGTAGTCACAGTGGCAATCTGTAACCTCCTGGCCCAGCATATCCCTCACTATACCATTACCACTAGATGATCAATGAGAAGTGTGGAATAACATGCCAGGAGCAGCATCGGGTGTATCTGAAAATGAGGTGCCAAATTGCTGAAGTGACATCACAGGACTACATGCATACTGAACAGCAGAAACAACTTGCTATAGAGAGAGCTAAGCAATCCTGCAACCAATGGATCAGATCAAAGCTCTGCAGTCCTGCCACATCCAGTCATGAATGGTGATAGACAATTAAACAACTAATGGAAGGATGAGTTTCCATAAACATCCCAACCTCAATGACGGCAGAACATGAGTGCAAAAGACAAGGCTGAATGCATTCACAGCCATCTACAGCTAGAAGGGCCAAATGGTTCCCAGCATCACAGATTGCAGTCTTCAGCCAATTTGATTCGCTCCACATTATGTCAAAAACGTTCGGATGCACTAAATACAGCAAAGGTTATGGGCCCTGTCAACATCCCAGCTGTAGTGCTGAAGAATTGTGCAATGGAACTAGCTGTGCCTTTTGCCAAGCTGTTCCAGTACCACACTGGCATCTACCTAAAAAAGTGGAAAGTTGCCCATATATGTCCTGTCCACTAAAAGCAGTGGTAATGTCATTGAACTGGTAACCCAGAGGCCTAGGCTAATGCCCTGGGGACTGGATTCAAATCCCACCAAGGCAGCTGGTGCAATTTAAATTCAATTAATTAATAAAAATCTGGAATTGAAAGCTAGTCTCAGCAATGATGCCATGAAACTATCATTGATTGTCGTAAAAACCCATCTGGTTCACTTACGCCCTTTAGGGAAGGAAATCTGCAGGCCTTACCTGGTCTGGCCCACATGTGACACCAGACCCACAGCAATGTGGTTGACTCTTAACTGCCCTCTGAAATGGCCTAGCAAGCCACTCTGTTTTCAAGGGCAATTAGGGATGGGCACCAAATAGTGGCCTTGCCAGCGATGCCCAGCTAAGTCAAATCCAGCTAATTACTGCCCAATTAACCGACTCTTGATCATCAGCAAAGTGATGGAAAGGGTCATCAACAGTGCTATCAAGAAAGAATTACTTGCCAAAAACCTGCTCACGAATGTTCAATTTGGGTTTTGTCAGGACCAGTCAGCTCCAGGCCTCATTACAGCCTTGGTCTTAACATGCACAAAGGAGCTGAACTCCAGGGTGAGGTAAGAGTGACTGCCCTTGACATCAAGCCAGCATGTGACCAATTGTGCCACCAAGAAGCCCTGGTAAAACTGAAATCAATGGGGATCACAGGAATGCTCACCTGTGCTTAGAGTCATACTTAGCACAAAGGAAGATAGTTGTGGTTTTTGGAATCCAATCGTCTCAGCCCAGGACATTGCTGCTGGAGTTCCTTAGGGCAGTGTCCTAGGCCCATCCATCTTCAGCTGTTCCATCAATGACCTTCCCTCCATCATAAGGTCCGAGGTGGGATGTTCTCTGATGATTACACAGTATGCAATTCTATTCCAAATTTCTCAGATAATGAAGCAGTCCATGCCTGCGTGCAGAAAAACCCAACATCCAAATGTGGGCTGTTAAGTGGCAGGTGCATGTGAACACCACCATTTCCATGTTCCCCTCCAAGTTACTTATCATCCTGACTGGGAAATATATCACTGCTCCATCACCATCACCAGGCCAAAATCATGGAACTTTCTACTTAACGGCACTGTGGAATTACCTTCAACACAGAATGCAGTGGTTTGATGAAGCAGCTCACTGCCATCCTTTTAAGGGCAACTATGGATGGGGCAATAAATGTTGGCCTTGTCAGTGACACCAAAATCCCATCAATGAATCAATAAAAAGTAGTCGCAGTATGATGTAATCAAGTAAATTATACTTATTCGGCCAGTCAGTGTTTGTATATTATTGCAAAGTGACTTCCTGTTAACTTATGATCTAGTGGATCTTGCAGGTATCACAGACAAAGACTCATTGAGTTGTAGAGTCATTATGGCACAGAAGGAGGTCATTCGGACCATTGAGTCTAGCCGACTCTCTGTAGAGCAATCCAGTCAGTCCCATTCCCAACCCCCCCTATCCCCGTAGCCCTGCATATTTATTTCCCTCAAGTGCCCATCCAATTTCCTTTTGAAATCATTCATCGGTTCCGCTTTCACCACCCTCGTAGGCAGCGAGTTCCAGGTCATTACCACTCGCTACGTAAAAAAGTTCTTCCTCACATTCCCCTGCATCTCTTGCCCAAAACCTTTAACTTGTGTCCGCTTGTCCTTGTACCATGAGCTAATGGGAATAGCTTTTCTTTACCTTATCTAAACCTGTCATACTCTTGTACACCTCTATCAAATCTCCCCTTAATCTCATTTGTTCCAAGGAGAACAGACCCAATTTCTTCATTCTCAACCTGTAGCTGAAATCACTCATCCCTGGAACCATTCTAGTAAATCTCCTCTGCACCCTATAGGAACTCTCACATCCTTCCTAAAGTATGATGACCAGAACTGGATGCAATATTCTAATTGTGGTCTAACCAGAGCTTTATAAAGGTACAGCATAACTTCCTTGCATTTGTACACAATACAACTTTTTATGAGGCCCAAGATTCTGTATACTTTCTAACTACCCACTCAATATGTCCTGACACCTTCAAGCATCTATGAACATGGATCCCCAGGTCCCTCTGTCCCTGTATACTCTGTAAAACGGTGTCATTAAGTCTATATTGCCTTTCCCTATCCCTTCTACCAAAATGCGCTTATTCCTCTTTCTACTTCTATCAGCTGGTGCCTATTCTGCTGCCAATTTATTTTAAACCGGCCTCAAGCACACTAGTGAACCTGCACAGGAGGATATTGGTTCCATCCTATTGAGGTGTGATCCGTCCCTTTTAAATAGGTGCCTCCTGCTCCAGAACTGGTCCCAATGCTCCAAGAATCTGCAGCCCTCCCTCCTGCACCATGCCTCATCCCTATCTTCCTATTTCTACTCTCCCTACCGCGTGGCACTGGGAGTATTCCGGAGATTACTTCCTTCAAGGTCCTACTTCTTAACTCCTCCTTAATTCTGAAAATCTGACTGTCGGACTTCAATGCCTGCTCTCATTATGTTGTTAGCACCAACACATACCACAACTTCTGGCTCACTCTCTTCCGCCTGCAGAATATTCTACACCGTCTCTGTGATGTCCTTTATCCTGGCACCAGGGAGGCAACACATCACTGGGGAAACACGATGACGGTCACAGAAATGCCTGTCTATCCTCCTACTTATTGAATCTCCCATAACAACTTCATTTCTACTCTTTGTTGTTCTCTCCTATGCAATCCCTTGCCATGTTCTGGACTGAACTCATTCAAGGTGTCATCACTCCCAACAGTCTCCAAAGCTGATTATCGGTTTGAGAGTGTCACACAGTCCGAACTCCTACCTCTTCTGGATGGCCACCCATCTACCATCCTGAACTCTGACAGCTTGTGGGGTGACCACCTCCTAAAATGTACAATTCAGGAAAATCTCATCCTCCCTGATGCTTGCCAGGGATGGAGCGGCTGCCCTCTCCACTGGGGGTGGCTGTTCTGGGAGGCGAACAGGGGGAATCACCTACACCCTTTACCACCTATCTGTAACAATGTAAAAATTATAATTTGAAGGAGAAACATATGATTGTCCACAGGGAAAAGTCCCATTATTCTGATTTGCAATTTTCATTTCCCATTTAACAGTATCCAATTAAACCATGAATAAAGGCTATCTTTCATTTTTTTTCTGAAGAGATTAAGTACTTTGCATATTTTTATTTTTGGTACAATATTTTGTACAACTTAAAGACTGACAATCAAAATGGCTAGCGATTTTCTGTGGGTAATTTAGAAGTTGGGCATGAAAGAAAGCCAACACATCATGACACACCAGTAAAATGCTACTATCAAACTCTTAAGCTGTTATATAATCAGATATTGATTATAACTGATGAACATTCTATAACATAGGTGGAGAGTTTGAAGTACATGGGCTTAATGGTTCTATAAAAATTTATAAAATGCCAATTTGCCAATAAGGCTCAGTCGCTGCAAAAAGGAAGTTCCCGATCTAAAGGTGATTTTCTACTCCCATTGTACTTGCACATTCAAGCTGATCATCATTTCTAGGTTCCAACAGGTAAGGCCTTCCGGAACATGCTGGGCCTGTGATGGGGAAGATGCTTGTTATTTGCATTACCTGGATGTACTCTCAATGGCATGACCATCACCCTGGAAGAGCCATACATTGGAACTGGAAGGATGTGGAAACAAGAAAGGCTGACAGGTCTGCAGCTACACCTCTTGTTAATGGCAAGAAGACCGTGTGGCCCAAAGTTGTCTTTGGGAGAGAATTCCTAAAAAAAAAATTCCAATGTTTCTGTCTCTCCATTATTCTTTAGACTGCCCTTCAGGATCTCCATGATTTCTCTGGTACATGGCAGTCCTAGTGCAAGGCCCAATGCCAGGTTTTATCATGTGCCCCATCCACTTGGGCTAATGGGACAGCGAGGAGGAAATTGAGACAGAAGGCTGGGAATGCTTGCTACCTCCTCATTGTAACGTGTGCCTACTGCAGGCTCAGGCCCCACTCCATCCATTTTTAGAAACCAGTAACAGTGAGGGCATAGACATGAGGCACTGGGTCTCCATTCCTATTATCTCTTCATTTCATCTGGGAACTGAATATTCCACAGGTATAATGAAGTGGAAAATCTCCCTGCTATTCATGACACATGTAATTTCCATGCATTGACTACCATATGCACACTTATGTCCAAAGCCATGTTTGCACCAGATTCTTGCAGCTCAGAGTCCTTTATCTGGATGTTAGAAATAAAGAGGTAGCAAGGTTTCCCTATGGGATGATGGTGCTATTTTGATAATCAAACTTTGTTCAGCATCCTTTGAGGAGCACATATTCTAATAATTCAGCAAATCAGCTGCTCTCCTCACTCTCCATCTACAGTTTAGACATTCATAAAATCTTACAGCACAGAAGGAGGATAGGCAGCCCAACATGCTGCACCAGCTCTCTGAAAGAGCACTTCACTTAATCACATTCCTCTGCTCTTCCCCATATAACTTTAAATTATTCTTTTTCAAATATTTATCCACTTCCTTTGTAATGCACCCATACCAGCTCAGTTCAGTAGTAGTTCTCTTATCTCCAAGTCAGAAGATTGTGAGTTCAAGACTCACTCCAGAATTTGAAGATATAATCAATGCTGACACTTTAGTGCAGTATGAAAAATTACTGCATTGTTAGAGGTTTTGTCTTTTGGTGAGACGTTGGGTGTGATCGTAACTTAACTCGCTGGATGGGAAACACACATGATCAAGTGGAAGGCCGACTTTTACACCCTGCCCAATATTGCTTGCCATTGACTTCAATGGAGAGTAAAATTGGGCATGGTATAAAGTTAATGTTGCACCAGATCACATCATTTTCCTGATCGGTGAGTTAGCTTAAATTTGCTCCATTAAAACTGCTGTCCCCTATTTGCATCTTAATTTTGGTGTAAAAGATCCTATGACACCTTTTGAAGATCAGGGGAGTTCTCCCAATGTTCTGGCCAACATTTATCCCTCAAGCAACATAACCAAAACAGATTAACTTGTCATTACTTTTTGTGGGAGCTTGCTGAGCACAAATTGTTGTCTGCATTTGCCTACATAACAAAGTTTATTACTCTGGTCGGTTGGTTGGCATCCTTCCATCTATGAAAGATGATGGACATGTAGCAAACAATCCGTTTAGGTGGGGTGTCGTCTCTTGGTGCACCTTTGTTGGTATCTGTGAAGGCCAATTGTTGAGAGGCAGGTTCTGCCACAAGTGTTGCACGGGAAACTGCCAGGTGACGCTGTGAGTTGTTGTTTTTGTCGTTGGCGCCTGTTGCCAAGCTGCTGTAGCAACTGGTCATCGTGGTAGTGCAAACCAGTCCACAAGATGTGTAGCTATTTCCCTCTTTCACCAGCTAGTGACTCCGAAGTGCGATAGTCGACATTTAGGCCCTTCATGTTACGCTTGCAAATATCCTTGAAGTGGAAGTTTGGACGCCCCTCTGGTCTGGCCCCGGCTACCTCACCATACAGAAGGTCCTTGGGTATGCGACCGTCTTCCATCCTGTGGACATGTCCAATCTATTGAAGCCACCTCTGTTTGATTAGTACCAACACACTTGGAGTTCTGCCTTTGAGACGACTGCCACATTTGTGATTTTATCCTGCCAGGATATACCCAAATTGAGCCTCAGACAGTGAAGATGGAAATTATTGAGCTTCCTTTCCTGGTAGCTGTATGTTACCCATGTTTCATGTGAGAACACAGACCTTATAAACCATCAGCTTGGTCCTAGGGTCAGCTTGTTGTTATCCCATGCGCATTTTGCATATCATCCAAAGGTGGCAGCTGCTTTCCCTATGCGTGTGTCGAGCTCTGCATCAAGGGACAGTTTATCTGTCACCTTAGACCAAAGGTAGCAGAATTTTCTAACCACGTCCAATGGGGTGTTATTTAGTGTGATCAGGGGTGGAGATGCAACACTTTGTCCCATGACTGCGGTTTTCTTGACGCTTATTGTCAAGGAGAACAAGTTACAGGCATGGGAGTGACAGTTCATGACTCTTTGTAGCTGAGTTTCCATGTGAGCGACGAGCACAGCTTCATCAGCGTAGAGGAGTTCTCTGATCAGGATATGATTTGTTTTTGTCGTCGCTTTAAGCATTGATAGAGTGTAGAGCTTGCCATCTGCCTTAGTGTTCCAGTAGACTCCTTCCATATCTGGAGGGAAGGTAAAGGTCAGGAGAATGGAGAAGAAGATGTCAAAGAGAGGGGGCTCGGACACAACCCTGTTTCATTCCATTCTTCACTCCAAAACTGTGGCTGGAATTTTACACCATAATGAGCCGGATGGTGGTGGGGAGGTGGCCTAAAATGGAGCGGGAGGCTCCGAGAGGCTTTCTCGACCCACTCCTGCCTCCGCTCCCCCCCTCCCCTTTACGTAGGGTGGGGGAGACAAAAAATGGCCCGCCCGCCCCAGGCCAATCAAGGCCCTTAAGTGGCCACTTAACAGACATTTAAGGGCCTTCGTCCGCCTCCATGCGGATTTTACGCGTGGCAAGAGGGCGTCCTGGAGCCAGGAAAAGCTGCCTGTGAAAACCAGGTGGCTGCGATCTCCTGTGTTACTCCAACCCCCTGAAAAGAGAAAAGATTGGTTAACTATTTGGGCAGAGATGCTCGAAAAAGAAAGTCAAGTGAGCCCTTGTAAAAATGATCCAAGTAACGGAAAAGGCAAGGAGGAGGAGAAAAAGAAGAGGACATCATGTAATGGTGATGGGTCAAAAATATCAAATAGTATAACCAAGAAGCCGCTACTGGAATTAATAGGCTGTGACCTCCAAAGTTGTATCTATAATGCATTGATTGTTTTGGTGAAGTGCAAAAATTGTTATTTAATCTGGAGTAAGAGCCCAGTATGAATAGGGTTGGGAACCCTCTCGGATAGTTCTGGAGTTTCCAGGAATTCAAGGTTAGACACCCAGGTACTGTTGCAAGGAGAACAATCATACGTGTACTGGAAAACATTGTGTTTTTTTTCATTTTCTTTGAACTGTTATAAATATAAAAATATTGGAGGCAGGAAAAGTAGTTGTCTGACTGACAGTCAATATCATCGAATCCTGTAATGAGGTGTCTTATCATTTTCGAAGTTAAGGGGTGGTGCTCTGCAAGGATGGATGTGTTGGACATCCAATAGCGGGAGTGTGGGGCAGAGTGATTGGTAGTAGGTGGTCAAATAATGAAACCTCTCAGAAAACATTCAACTAGAGTCAACAACCCTAACCTGACTCGCAGATGAAGCGGAATTAGATTTACTGGAGGAGGGAGCCTTGCTCTTCTTACAGTCGGGCTTGAGGCAAGCACTAACTCTGGTTTTGCACAACAAAACTTAAATGCTGTTGAGAAGCTAGAGCATTTTGTACAAAAGTAAAAATGGACATAAAATGGACTGCTGACTCGTTATCACCAGTTTTACACTATCGCTCAAAGTCAAGATCTACCTCAATAAGCACTATTTCACTGATAATTTGAAATGTCCATCCTTCATGTGACTAACTTTCAGGTTTCAATGTGAGTTCATACTTCAATTTTTGTTTCTTATCTTTTCCTCAATACTCAGCAAATCTAGATGGGTTTTGTCCGGTACAAGCGTTTTGTTGGACTAGTCATTATTAACATTTGTCATAATCAGAGCAAGACTCAGCCAAACAATGGACTGAAGTTCAATGTGGCTTTGTCCCATTTTTGCTCACATTTATTTTTTGGTTAATTTAAAACCCAAAGGAAATGTGGCCTCTGGACCCTTTTCTGCACCAATAAATCTCTGCAGACAGTTAGTTATCCTTTTTAACAGCTCATTCATATATCACTGCGGCAATTTAATACATTGATGAATATGAATCAGTTCCTGCCTTGCATTTGTCTTGTCAGTTGAAATGCTGGCTAATACACTAAAAAGAAGTTCCCATAAAAGCAAGAGACTAATTCATTAGGGCTCAGAACAGTAACATCTGGCTGTAAGTAGCATACTTGTTTGTGCTACAATCAGTTAATGTAAACATCACCAACACAGCCACCCCCTTGAGTTAGCCAGTCCCAGTAGGATACTAATAGTGGAGTCGAGTTTAAATTTGGATCCATGTGAAGTCATTAATCATAGTTGGTTTCTGTATATCTCTTATGCTCATAACTAACCAGGGAGTGTAGTCCAGCAGAATGAAAATTGAGTATTAACTTGATGAATGTGATGCTCGTCCCACAGATTGTTTTGAAAAGCACCCCATCAATGCAATGTATTTTAGTCAGTGATATATTCCAGCAAGGAATAATTCAATTTCATTATTCTATAGATTTTAACTTAAGCAAGGCAAATATTTTCTTTATGTTGAAAATAACCGCGGATAAAATATTGTGGGTAATTGCTTAATTCATGTAATATATACAGTTGACGTTTTGCTGGTCATATTATTGGTTGCATGACCACCACCCTTTTTTTATTATTTAAGTGACTAAGTGCTCAGATACATTATTCACTTGCTGTTGCTCTAACAAAAGAGCTAAATACTGTGGGCCTAATGGCCTGTTTCTGTGTTGTAGACCTCTATGGCTGTTTCTCTTCATTAAGAATAGTACATTAGAATGGTATGCAAAAGATAGATGTGGACCATAAATGGCTGTTACGTTTCCATATGAATGACTTCACTTCAAAAGTACTTTCTTGGCTTTAAAGCACTTTGGAACATCTCAAAGTGGTGAAACGCAGGTATAGTAGGATTTTTAGATGCTGCCTTATTAAAGCTATTTTCTTCCCAATTTTCTCCTATTCTCTCTTGGACCTGTTGAATATTTGCTGGGGTTGGATTCCATGCGTACCAGTTGCTGTTCAGTGTAATATTCTGTAAGTCTTATAACAGAATATCTGAGAGTTTGATGGTTACAGGAACAGGAGTTTATTCACATGGATTTAATATCTATGGCTTCCAGTTTCACTCTACATAAGGTTCTGTACAACATCTGTTGCATCACTTTCTGTGAAAACACTCACAGACTATTTACATATCCTGCCCAGTAACAACCCTATATTACATTATTCTGCATTCAGTACTTCACCATGTACAAGTTTTGACTAGGAATATTGGCAGGCTGCTGGACTACAGGGGCATCACAGTCGAACCTGTCCCTTTTCTGATCTGCCCTCCACATTTTCAGCAGGGATCGCTAGATATCTGTTAGGATTGAAAGCTTTAGACAGTTTCCACCTTCCTGAGCTCACAACCACTGTTGTCACCTCACTACTAAGCCATGTTTGCTGTGAGTGTGGGTGTGCAGAATTATCTCCTATCTGTTTTGACACTGAAATGGCTGTAATTGATTTCATAAAAGAAATGTGATGGTAAACCTCAAAGCATTGATTAACAAATGGACTTAGAAATATTTCAGCCAAGCATTAAGAACAATGCAGGTACCTGGACTCAGAATTCATGCAGTCCCTCACAGATCCTTTTGAGTAACAGATACTTAGAATTATAATTCTTCCCAATGTTCCATAACCTTCTCAATGCACAGTCTGTTCCAAAATCTTCAGCAGAACTTGCCACAACCTCTTGAAATGCGAATAAAATTAAATTACAAGACCAAACAGGCTGGGGCTCTTTTTTTGAGAAAAGAGAAGTTTAAGGAGTGACCTAATGGGCTGGACGCGCGGTGAGTTCTGAAAATGGCAGCCTGCTTGTGCGGGCTACACACCAAAGAACTGCCGCGATCTTAAATACAGCGGCTCATTTAAATCACGTGGAGGGGGTGGGCTGTCTGTCCCCAGCAATGGTGCCAGCTGCCTGTGTGCAGGCGCTGATGCCATTCTTGAACTGCAGCCAGCCCTGCCAGCTTATTTAAATATTTAAAGAAATAGACAGCAAAATTAAATAAATACATTTCTTTTTTTCCTTTCCCATCCCCCCCCCCCGATAACAATTACGATAACTATTTGCCCCTCCCCCAAAATGCTTACCTTTTACATCTGACCTTTCCCCTCCCCAAACTGCACAGGTTTCAACCCATCCCACCATCCCCTCTGCCTATTATGTGTATTTGACCCCGGCCCGCCACTCCCGCGTTAACAAACTTACCTCCTCTCCCCTCCCCGCCAGTGTTGCGCCTCATTTCCCTGGTCGAGAATCTGAAGGCACGGGAGTGCCAGCCGCCACGCTGAAGATCGAGGTGGCTCATCAAGATCTCAGGTAAGTAAGTACATGTTAATTTATTAATGTTATTAGTTTGAATATGTAAATTGTGGTCCCATTGCCCAGTGGCGGTGGGGTGCTGCCACAGTGCCACGGTGCCTTGCCGCCGCCGGGAGGATTGGGTCGAGTCCTGCCGGCGTCGAGGTCTGTGGCAGGTCTCATCCGGAGCCACCTTCAGGCCCCCCCGCCACGGACTCGATGTCGAGGTCTTCTTAAAATTCATCCCAATAGAGGTGTTTGAAAGGGTAGACATAGTGAGTGTGTTTCCATCTGTTGATAGTACTAGAGATGGAAGTAGTACCATATTAGATAGGAGAAGACTAAGAAGGACTAGGAAGAATACAAAGACAGGTTTACAATGTATGTATGTAAATGCACAAAGTGTTGTGAATAAAGTTGGTGAGCTACAAGCACAAATAGCTGTGTGGGAATGTGATGTAGTGGCAAGAACAGAAACATGGCTTAAAATTGGTGGGGGACTGGGCACTTAATATTCAAGGATACAAAGTAGGGAATTTTATCCTGGCGGCAGGGATTCCAATGTCTGGAGGAAGCAACGCCGAGATCCCTTCATCACCTCTTCAAGGAAAGGCCCACCAAAATTAGTGCTAATCAGGCACAAGAGTGGACAGCAGTGTGACTTCCATGGAATCAAGAACCCTATTGCCGGATGTCCCGCCCTTGCAGAGTTGCTGGCCAATCAGAGACTGGCAGCTGCAACGCCACCGCAGAGGCAGTGGCTGCTGCTGCAGGTGCACCTATTGGAGGACGAGGAGCATCACTGTTACAAGGCCTCAGTTAGGTTAGGGCGCATGGACCGTCTAGAGGCAAGGGCAGGGGGAGGGATACGCAGCGGGGCCCCCCCCTCACCTTCCCAATGCTGGGTCGCTTGTTCAGGCACAGTGCCTTTTAACGAGGGAACCCACCCTCCCCCGCCACCACCGAAGCCGGGAAGCAGTCTGCACAGTCTTCTGTGCCTTGCTTCCCGTGCAGCAGCAGGGCCGCCTGCCACACAGCTAATTGCGGCTTCGGCAGGAAGAGGCCCTTAATTTGTGGTTAATTGCCCAAATAAGGGCTTCAATTGACAATGGGGCAGAAAGCCTGTTCACAGGCCTTCCCATGCTGGACTAAATTTTGGTGGTGACGGGATGTCGGAGGGAACCCCCACCCCCCCCGCCCTCCACACCCCCTTGACCATCCCACCTGATTTTATGCTCTCTCTGGCTCCAAACGCGCGACAGGGGAAAGCATAAAATTCCCCCCAAAGTGTTCAGAAAAAATAGGGAAGGAGCAAAGGAAAGTGGGATGGCAGTACTGATTAGGGAAGACATTGCAGTGTAGGAGATGGAGGATGTCATTGAGGAGGAAAAGACAGAATCCATTTGGTTAGATTTGCGAAGTAAAAAGGATATGATCACACTTCTGGGGGTATTCTATAGGCCTCCAAATAGAGAGGGAGGACCAAATCTGCAGGGAAATCATAGAAATGTGCAAGAGTTATAGAGTGGTGATATTGAGAGATTTAAATTACCCAAATATTGATTGCGATAACGTTAGAGTAAAGGGTAAAGAGGGGGACGAATTTCTAAAATGTGTTCAGGAGAACTTCCTTTACCAGTATGTTCTCAGTCCAACTAGGAAGGAGGCATTGCTGGACCTGGTGCTGGGGAATGTGATGGGCCAAGTGGATCACTGTGGGAGAACACTTAGGTAAGAGTGTTCATTGTATCATAAGATTTAGATAAGCAATGGAGAAGAGCAAGGAACACTCTGAAGTTGAACTTATTAATTGGAAGAGGGCTAACTTCAAAGGAACGAGTGGGGATCTCGCCAGGGTAAAATGGAACTAAAGATTGACAGGAAAATCTGTAATAGAAGAATGGGTGATCTTAAAGAAGGAGATGTTTCAGGTACAGGCTAGGCACATTACAACAAGGATTAAATACAACAGAACCAAAGCCAGGGCTCCTTGGATGATGAATGAGATAGAAACTATGATGAAACAAAAAAAGGGTGTATGATGCATGTCAGGTGAATTCTTCAATTGAGAACCAGGCCAAATACAATCAGTTGCCAAAAAGAATAGAATAGAATAGAATGGCAGTTAACATAAAAGGGAACTCCTACCGGCATGTAAATAGTAAGCGTGTAGTAAGAAGGGGGACGGGCCTATTAGGGACTGAGAGGGTGATATATGCTTAGAGGGCAGTGCAAGGTTAGAATATTTAACGAGTATTTTGTATCGGTGTTTACTGAGGAAGAGGATGCTGACAAAATATTGGTAGAAGCAGAGACGGTAGAGATAATGGATGGAGTGAAAATTTATAGGAAGGATGTACTGGGAAGGCTGGCTATGCTTAGGGTAGATAAGTTGCCTAGTCTGGGTGTCTTGCAACCCAGGTTGCTAAAAGAAGTGGGTGTGGAGATAGCAGATGGGCTTGCCATAATCTTCCCTAGATATGGGGGAGGTGCCAGAGGATTTGAGAATGGCAAATGTGATACCCTTATTCAAGAAAGGGTAAGGACATTTCTGGTAACTACAGGCCAGTCAGTTTAACATCAGTGATGGGTAAGGTTTTAGAAAGAATAAGCAGAGAAAATTCACAGGCACTTGGAGAGGTTTGAGTTAATTAAGAACAGCCAGCACGGATTTGTAAAAGGCAGATTGTGCTTGACTAATCTAATTGAATTTGATGAAATAACAGAGAAGGTTGATGAAAGGAAAGCAATGGATGTTGTCTATATGGATTTTAAGAAAGTGTTTGACAAGTACCACATAAAAGGCTGGATAACAAAATTGAGGCTCATAGAATAACAGCATCAGTGACAGCCTGGATAAAAAATTGTCTCAAGGACAGAAAACAGCGAGTTGGTGTAAATGATTGTTTTCACACTGGTAGAAAGTTATGTTCTTCAAGAGTTTAGTGCTAGGACCACTGCTTTTTTGATATATATATAAATGACCTGGATATTGGAATAGAGAGTAAAATTTCAGAATTTGCCAATGATACCAAATTTGGAGGTGTGGCAGACAGTGGGAATAAAATCAATTGACTGCAACAAGATACAGATAGGTTAGCAGAATGGACAGACAAGTGGCAAATGGAATTTAATACAGACAAGTGTGATGTGGTGCATTTTGGCAGAAGGAATAGGGAGAGGCAATAGAGATTAAATGGCACAGTTCCAAAGAGTGTACAGGGTCAAAGGGACCGGGGATTCATGTGCATAGATCTTTGAAGGTGGCGGGACGTATTGAGAGAGTAGTTAACAAAGCATATAGGATCTTGAGCTTCAGAAATAGAGGTGTTCAGTACAAAAGCAGAAAGTTATGCTGAGCCTGTATAAAGCTCTGGTTAGGCCACAATTTGAGTATTGCACCCATTTCTGGTCACCACACTTTAGAAAGGATGTGAGGGTCCTTGAGAGGGTGCAGAGCTCCAGGGATGAGGGATTTTAGCTACAAGGTTATGTTGGAGAATCTGGGGTTGTTGTCCTTGGAGCAAAGAAGATTGAGGGGAGATTTGAGAGACTATAACAGGTTTAGATAAGACAAACAAAGAAAAATTGTTCCCATTAGCTGATGGTATAAGGACTAGCAGTCATAAATTTAAGGTTTTGAGTAAGGGATGCAGGGGGAATGCAAGGACATTTTTTTTATACAGCGAGTGTTAATAACCTGGAACTCGCTGAAATGAGGGTGGTGGAAGTGGAGACGATGAATGATTTCAAAAGGAAATTAGATGAGCACTTGAGGGAAATAAACTTGCAGGGCTACGGGGATAGAGCGGGGGAATGGGACTGACTGGCTTGCTCTACAGAGAGCCGGCATGGACTTGATTGGCTGAAAGGCCTCCTTCTATACCATAGTGACTCTATGACTGTGGGTGAGGCCAAAACTAGCGGTCATAATTCTAAGGTAGTCATAAGAAATTCAATAAGGAATGCAGGGGAATCTGTTTGCTTAGAGAGAGGTTACATTGTGGAACTTGTTACAACATGGAGTAGTTGAGGTGAATAGCATAGATGCATTTAAAGGGAAACTAGATAAGTACATGAGGAGAAAGGAATAGCAAGATATGCTGATAAGTCAAAAAGAAGTAGGGCTGGAGGAGGCTCGTGTGGACCATAAAGACTGGCACAGACCAGTTAGGCTCTATTCAATGGAAAAGTCATTTTAGATTAGAGATACAGCACTGAAACAGGCCCTTCGGCCCACCGAGTCTGTGCCGAACATCAACCACCCATTTAGACTAATCCTACACTAATCCCATATTCCCACCAAACATCCCCACCTGTCCCTATATTTCCCTACCACCTAACTATACTAGTGACAATTTATAATGGCCAAATTACCTATCAACCTGCAAGTCTTTTGGCTTGTGGGAGGAAACCGGAGCACCCGGAGAAAACCCACGCAGACACAGGGAGAACTTGCAAACTCCACACAGGCAGTACCCGGAATCGAACCTGGGTCCCTGGAGCTGTGAGGCTGCAGTGCTAACCACTGCGCCACTGTGCCGCCCCTTCCTTTCCTTCCTTAAGACTTAATGTAGTTAAATTACTTGACAATGTAAATAAATAGTCGTTTGGTAGTACAGAACTTGAGAATTGCTGAAAATAGAGACATGTTGTCGAAGCTTTTCATCTTGTACTCATCAGGATAATACGCAAGAATAACCAATGTAAGGGGAAACAGCAACTTATACTGCATGAGAAGAGAGTGCTGATTGGTTGGCAAGTGAACTCTGATTAGTAGAGACATTGCCATGGAGAATGCACCAGTTTATGGTGGCTGACAGTTAACTGCCAAGCTTTGTTTGAAACTTCAACCAGGCAGCTTGACTCTGATTGGTCAAGGCATTGCCCTGAGGAATGAACCAGCGAATGGCTGTCACTTATTTGTTCAGCTGAAATCGGTGCAATGTGTGCACATGTTCTTTCTGTCTGCAAAGAACAGAGCCCTGTGTATTAATATATGTAGCTTCCAGTACATGTAAATGCACCACACTGAGAGAGTTCAGCACGATATTGCACACTTCTTCTGTCGCCTTTGCCTGCGCACCTACCTCTTTGATTAGGAGTCTTCCCCCAGCACAGCAGACCTATTGTCCTATCTGCAGAATTCTCGTTCCACCTGGATCCCTCCCTCTGCCTATTATCCTCTCTAGATCTTTTCATTAGATCTGCCCATGTGACATAAGCTGCCTCAATTTCTCTGCTCCCCTCACTCACGTTAACGCTCTGAACTTGCAGCACTCCGCTCTCTCAGGTTCAACACTAACATTGTCATTATACCTGCTGACAAGAGTGGAGCTGTTGTTGTTTGACTAATTGACCTCTACCTTGTGGAGGCTGAATGCCAATTCTCTGACACCTCCTTCTACTTCCCCTGGACCATGACCCACCAAAGAACATCAAACCATCATTTTCCAGACTGTTACTGACCTTATCTCCTCTGGAGATCTTGTCTTTACAGTGTCCAACCTCATAGTTCCCAAACCCTCTAAACCTTCTTCCACCTCCTTCCCAAGATACACAAACAGGACGGCCCTGAAAGACCCATCGCTTCAGCCTGTTCTTGCCCCACAAAACTGATTTTTTCCCATTATTTTTGACTCTATTTTTTCTCCCTTGTCCAGTCTCTTCCCACCTACATCTTCCAGTGTTCACTGCCACTTGAACAGTTTCCAGTTAACTGTACTTAACTATTTCCTTTTAATCATGGATGTCCAATCCCTTTACATTTCTATCCTCCACAAGGGCAGTCTAAGGCTCTCTGCTTCTTCCTTGAACAGAGGTCCAGTCAGTGCCCATCCACTAGCACCCTCTTCCAGCTGGTGGAACATGTTTTCACATCAAACAACTTCTCTCCTTTGACACCGTTCACTTCCTCCAAATAAAATGTGTTGCTATGGGAACACGTACGGCCTGCCTTTTCACGGGAAATGTGGAACATTCTTTATTACAGTCTTGCTCAGGTACCCTCCATCACCTCTTTTTCTGGAATATTGGTGACTGTATGACTATATCGATGCAGTTTCCTGCTTTCACCCTGAACTGGAAAATTTCATCAACATTGCTTGCAATTTCCACCCTTCCCTTCCCTTCACATTATACCTCTCTGACTCTTCCTTTTCCTGTCACCATTTCTGCAGCTAACTTATTGACCAATATTCGCTATCAGCCCACTGACTCCCATAGCAACCTTTACTACACCTCCTCACACCCCACTTCCTTAAAGTACTCTATTCCATTCTCCCATTTTCTCCATCACATCTGTTCTGATGAAACCACCTTCCATAACAGGGCTTTCAATATGTCTTCCTTTTTCTTCAATTGAGGACTCCCCTTCTTCATGGTTGACAGGGCCCTCAACTTTGTTGTTCCATTCCCTGCACTTCTGTTCTTACCCCTTCTCCTCCCTCCCAGAATCATGATAGGGTTCCCCTGTCCTCACTTTCCATCCCATCAGCCTCCACTTGCAATGGATCATCCTCCGCCATTTCGGCCAAATCCAGCATGATGCCATCACCAAACACATCTTCCCCTCCCCTCCCCTTTTAGCATTCTGAAGGGATCATTCCCTCCGCGACACCCTGGTCTGCTCCTCAGTCACTTCCAACACCTGCTTCCCATCCAATGGCACTTTCACAAACAAGTGCAGGTGATGCAACACCTGCCCTTTTACCTTGGTCCTTCCAACCATCCAGAGCCGCAAACACTCCTTCTAGATGATACAGTGATTTATTTGAACTTCTTTCAACTTAACAGATTTTATTCACTACTCACGCTGCAGTCTCCTCAACAATAGGGAGACCAAATGCAGATCGGATGACTGCTTTACGGAACATCTCCATTCAGTATGTAAGTATGACCCCGAGCTTCCAATTGCATATCATTTTAATTCTCTGGCCCACCCACTCCCACTCAGACCATTCTGTCCTTAGGCTCCTACATGGTTCCAATGAAGTTCAATATATGCTCGAGGAACTGCACCTTATTTTTCGATTTGGCACTTAATGGCTTTCCAAACTCAAAAAATTCAGTTCAATAATTTCAGATCATAACCACTGCCACCATTTTTTGTTTTGAATGGCAGTTGTTGATAATGATTCTGCTATTTCCATTTATACCTCCTTTGGACCCATTTTTTGTTTCTTTACTTATCCCATTACCATGTTACCTTGCCTTGTACTATCATCAAATTTGTCATTTAATCTTTCCTGTATTCCACCCTATCACAGGCCATCTCTTTTGTTCTTTCCTTCCTCCCCCTTTCCCTCCTTCTGTACTTACTGAAAACACGTGACATCTCTAACTTTTTCCACTTCTGATGATTGACAGGTTGTCAGGTTGATTCTGGTCATTGACCTAAAATGTTAACTCTGATTCTCTCTCCACAAATGCTGCCTGACCTGTTGAGTATTTCCAGCATTTTCTGTTTTTATTTCAGTTTTCCATTTTGCTTTTGTACTGCATTAATTAAGTTGATTTTCAAGTTACCCATCAAATTAGAACAAGATATTTTAGGTTCACTTGTGCGGCTGCTCTGGATAAAGGTAGTAGGTGTGGTTTTCTGGAGATGTGCTTGATTTACCTTTTTGAAATGCAAGGATAAACTTTTGTTGGGAGATTAAATAGTGGAATCCATGACTAAATGGGTTGCATATGGTCTATGAAAGGAAAACATATGAATTTTTTTGACCAGTATGATTTTCTTATCAGTATGCTTCCAGCCCAACAAGAAAGGGCTGTAGTATACTGTATTCGCTGCTCACAGTGTGGTCTCCTCTACATTGGGGAGACCAAGCGCAGACTGGGTGACCGCTTTGCAGAACATCTCCGCTCAGTCCGCAAGCAGGACCCTGAGCTTCCGGTTGCTTGCCATTTCAACACTCCCCCCTGCTCTCATGCTCACATCTCTGTCCTGGGATTGCTGCAGTGTTCCAGTGAACATCAACGCAAGCTCAAGGAACAGCATCTCATCTACCGATTAGGCACACTACAGCCTGCCGGACTGAACATTGAGTTCAATAATTTCAGAGCATGACAGCCCCCCACTTTACTTTCATTTTTAGTTATTTTTTCTTCCTTTTTTTTTTGCATTCCTTTTTACATTTTTTACAATCTTTTTTTGCATTTATTTCATTTCATCTTAGTTTGTTCAGTTTGCTTACCCACTTTTTTTCAGATTATTTTTCTTCAGGTTTGCACTTGCTGATGTTCAATATTCAGTATATTCACACCTAATCTGTACTAATGCTTTGTCTTTCAACACACCATTAACATATTGTTTGCCTTTGCTCCGTGACCTTTTGGTCAGCTATGTGGCCTGGTCCAATCTGCACCTTCTCCTTTGTTATCTCTTGCCCAACCCCCACCTCACTTGTTTATAATCTGTGACTTTTCTAATATTTGTCAGTTCCGAAGAAGGGTCACTGACCCGAAACGTTAACTCTGCTTCTCTTTCCACAGATGCTGCCAGACCTGCTGAGTGAATCCAGCATTTCTTGTTTTTGTTTCAGATTTCCAGCATCCGCAGTATTTTGCTTTTAAGAAAGGAGGCATTGCAGGATCTAGATTTACAGTATGACATTTGTTAAGTGCATCAAGTGCCAGTTGGGCAACCTTTAGGGAATAGTGATCATAGTATCATAAGGTTTAGATTAGCCATGGAAAAGGACAAGGAACAAACTAGAGTAAAAGTAATTAATTGCAGGAGGGTCAATTTCATTGGGGTGAGAACAGATCTGTCCCAGGTAAATTGAATCAAAGATTGGCTGGCAAAATTGTAATGGAACAATGGGCTGCCTTTAAAGAGGAGATGGTTGAGGTACAATCTAGGTACATTCCCACAAGAGGGAAAGGTAGGGCAACCAAAGCCAAAGCTCCCTAGATGATGCAAGAACAAGAGAGTAAGCTGAAGCAGAAAAAACGGGCATATGACAGATGTCAGGTTGATAAAACAAATGAGAACCAAGCTGACTATAAGAAGCTTAGTGGGGAAGTGAAAAAGGAAATCAGAGAGGCAAAGAGTGAATATGAGAAGAGAGTGACAGCTAACATAATAGGAAATCCAAAAGTCTTCTTTAAGCCTATAAATAGTAAAAGAGTAGTAAGAGGAGGGGCAGGGCCGATTCGGGGCCAAAAATGAGATCAACGCATGGAGATAGAGGGCAGGGTAAATTACTAAATGAGTGCTTTGCATCTGTCATTAACAAGCAAGGAGATGCTGTCAAAGTCACAGTGAAAGAGATACTGGATGGGCTAAAATTTGATAAAGAGCAGGTCTTAGAAAGACTTTCTGTACTTAAAGTTGGTAAGTCACCAGAACCAGTTGGGTTGTATCCATCGATGCTTGGAAATAAGGGTGGAATTTGTGGAGGTACAGGCCATAATCTTCCAAACCTCCTGAGATATGAAGGTGGTGTCAGAGCACTGGAGAATTGCAAATGTTACACCCTTCTTCAAGAAAGGGTGCAAGGATAAACTGAGTAACTACAGGTTTAACCTCAATGGTGGGAAAGCTTTTAGAGATGAGTCTGCATTGAGTGCAGCTAGAGGGAAAAGAGTGTTAAGAAGGGAGTTTGGTAATTGAGGGAGTTAGATAAGGAGGGGAACTATAAATTAAGAAGAAAATAAATTTGAGTGCACAGAGTGTAAAGGGGAGTTTGGTGCATGAGGGAGGGGCTTCTTTCTTTCTTCCACCTTTTTTTAGCCTCCAGTAGCTGCCTCTTTCTTCAGTACAAGGGAAGAAGTTGGTTGGTGAGTAACTGGTAAGTTATTTTACTTCTCACTGTAATAAAAACGTTTTTAAAGTTACGTAATGGCAGGTCAGCTCGGCCAAGTGGAATGTACATTCTGCGGTATGTGGGAAGTCATAGATGCACCACGTGTCCTCGACGAACACATCTGCAGGAAGTGTCACCGGCTGCAGAAGCTTGAGCTCCGCGTTTCGGAACTCGAGCAGCGGCTGGAGTCACTGTTGTGCATCCACGAGGCAGAGAACTATGTGGATAGCACGTTTAGGGAGGTGGTCACACTGCAGGTTAGGAGCATGCAGGCAAAGAGGGAACGGGTGACTGCCAGGCAGTGTAAGAGAACCAGGCAGGCAGTGCAGGAGTGCCCTGAGTCTATCTTGCTTGGAATCACGTTTCCATTTTGGATACTGGTGAGAGCGATGGTTCCTCGGGGGAGTGCAGCCAGAGCAAAGTCAGTGGCACCATGGGAGGCTCAGCCGCAGGAAGGGAGGAAGAAGAGTGGAAGAGCAATAGTGACAGGGGTTTTGATAGTCAGAGGATCAGACAGGTGTTTCTGTGGCAGTAAACATGACTCCAGGATGGTATGTTGCCTCCCTGGTGCCAGGGACAAGAATATCATGGAGAGGCTGCAGGACATTCTTCTGGGAGAGGGTCAACAGCCAGAGGTCCTGGTCCACATTGGTATCTATGACATAGGTAGGAATAGGGATGAGGTCCTGAAAGCAGATTTTTGGGAGTTAGGAAGTTAATTAAAAGCAAGATCTCCATAGCAATAATCTCAGGATTATTCCCTGTGCCACTTGCTAGTGAGAATAGGAATAGGAGGATTGATCGATTGAACACGTGGCTGGGGAATTGGTGTAGGAGGGAGGGCATCAGATTTCTGAGGCACTGGGACTAGTTCTGGGGCAGGTGGGACCTGTACAAGATGGATGGGCTACACCTTAACAGGACCAGAACTAATATCCTTGCAGGGAAATTTTCTATTGCTGTTGGGGAGGGTTTAAACCAGCTTGTCAAGGGGATGGAAACCTGAAGAGTAACTCAAACTGGAAGGAAGTAAAGCTGGTAACAGGAGGTAGAAAAGTAGCAAGTGACATTAGAAGGCAGACGAAACAAAGGCAAGCATCAACTAGGCTTAGAATGCAGAATAATGTCAAGAAGACAAGGTTAAGGGCACTCTACCTGAATGCACACAGCATTTGCAACAATGTAGATGATTGAAAGTCCCAAATAGAGGTAAATTGCCATAACAGAATGTGGGTACAGGGTGACCAAGACTGGGAACTGAATATTCAAGGATATTCGACGTTTAGGAAGGACAAGCAAAAAGGAAAAGGAGGTGGTGTTATGCTGATAGTAAGGGATGGGATCAGTACATTAATAAGGGAGGATCTAAGTTCGGAAGAACAAAACATGGAATCTATTTGGGTGGAGCTAAGAAGCAGCAAGGGGCAGCAAACATTGGTAGGAGTTGTTCATAGGCCACCAAACAGTAGTGGTAGTGTGGAGCATGGTATTAATCAGGAGATTAGAGAAGCATGTGGCATAGGTAATACAGTGATCATGGGCGACTTCAATCTGCATATAGACTGGGTAACTGGGTAAACCTAATGGGCACTAATGCTGTGGAGGATGAGTTTCTGGAGTGTGTTAGGGATCATTTTCTAGAGCAGTATGTTGAGGAACCGACTAGAGAACAGGTTATTTTAGATCTAATGTTATCAAATGAGAAAGGGCTAATTAATAATCTTGTAGAAGAACCTTTAGGGATGAGTGACCATGATATGACAGAATTTTCAGCCAGGGTGTTAAATTTGAAGAAAGGAATTTATGAAGGTATGAGGTGCAAATTGGTGGAGGTGGATTGGGAAAATACATTAAAAGGTATGACAGTACATAGGCAATGGATAGTCTTTAAAGAAATATTACATCGTTTACAGCAACTATACATTCCTTCAAGGCACAAAACCCCAAAAGTAAAGGCAGTCAACCGTGGATAACAAAGACAGTTAAGGATTGTATAAGATTAAAAGAAAAGGCCTATAAAGTTGCCAGAAATAGTAGTAAACTTGAGGATTGGGAGGATTTTAGAATACAGCAAAGGAGGATGAAGAAACTGATAAAGAAAGGGAGAATAGAATATGAATGTAAGCTAGCAAAAAATATAAAACAGACTGTAAAAGCTTCTGCAGGTATGTAAAAAGGAAACATTTGGCTAAGAAAAATGTGGGTCCATTACAGGCAGAGTCAGGAGAATTTATAATGGGGAACAGAGAAATAGCAGAGAATCTAAATGATTACTTTGTGTCTGTCTTCATAGAGGAAGATACAAGAAATCTCTCACAATTCAAGATCCAAGGGATTAGGGGTAATGAGGAATTGAAGGAAATTAGTATTAGTAAAAAGGTTGTATTGGAGAAATTAATGGGGGTGAAGGTTGGTAAGTCCCCAGGACATGATATTCTACATCCCAGAGTGTTGAAAGAGGTAGCTATGGAGATAGTGGATGCATTGGTGATCATCTTCAAAAACTCTATAGATTCTGGAAGGGTTCCTGCAGATTGGAAGGTCGCAAATGTCACCCCACTATTTCAGAAGGGAGGGAGAGAAAAACAGGGAATTACAGACCTGTTAGCCTTACATCAGTCGTTGGAAAAATGCTAAAATCTATTCTAAAGGATGTGATAAATGGACACTTGGATATATATGATCTGATTGGGCATAGTCAACATGGATTTATGAATGAAAAATCATGTTTGACGAACCTGTTGGAGTTCTTTGAGGATGTTACTAACAGAATTGATAAAGGGGAGTCGGTGGACGTGATATACTTGGATTTTTGGAAGGCGTTTGATAATGTCATCCACAGGGGGTTGGTTAACAAAATTAAAGCACATGGCATTAAAGCATGGATTAAGAATTGGTTAACAGGCAGAAAGCAGAGAGTAGGAATAAATGGGTCATTCTCACATTGGCAGGCTGTGACTAGTGGGGTACTTCAGGGATCAGTGCTTGGGCTCCAGTTGTTCACAATATGCATCAATGATTTGGAATTGGGGACCAAATGTAGTATTTCCAAGTTCACGGATGACACAAAAGTAGGTGGGAATTTGTGTTGTGAGGAAGATGCAAAGCAGCTTCAAGGGGATTTGGACAGACTTAGTGAATGGGCAAGAACATGGCAGATGGAATATAATGTGGAGAAATGTGAGGTCATCCACTTTGGTAGGAGGAACAGATGTGCAGAGTATTTCTTAAATGGTAAGAGATTAGAAAATCTGGATGTACAAAGGAACCTGGGTGACCTTGTCAATAAGTCACTGAAAGCTAACATGCAGTTGCAGCAAGCAATTAGGAAGGCTAATGGTATGTTAGCCTTTATCGCAAGAGGATTTGAGTATAGGAGTGGTGCAGTCTTGCTTCAATTGTATAGAACCTTGGTTAGACCACACTTGGTGAACTGTGTGCAGTTTTGGTCCCCTTACCTTAGGAAGGATATTATTACCATGGTGGAAGGGCAACATAGGTTCACTAGTCTTGTTCCCGAGATGGTGGGACTGTCCTATGAAGAGAGATTGGGGAAACAGGATCTTGGTTCTCTAGAGTTTTGAAGAATGAGAGGTGATCTCATTGAAACCTACAAAATACTTAAAGGGATAGACAGGGTAAATGCAGGGAAGATGTTTACCCTGGTTAGGGAGTCTAGAACCAGGGGAGACAACTTCAAAATAAGGGGGAAGCCACTTAGGACAGAGATTAGGAGATATTTCTTTACTCATAGGGTTGTGAATCTTTGGGATTCTCTAACCCAGAGGACTGTGGAAGCTCAGTCATTTACTATGTTTAAATGCAAATGACATAAGGGGATATCAGGATAGTGTGAGAAAAAGGCATTGAAGTGGATGATCAGCCATGATCACGTTGAATGACGGGGCAAGCTCGATGGGCTGAATGGCCTACTCCTGCTCCTATGTTCCTATTATTCAGGACAGTAGGGATTTGTTAAAGGCAAATCATGTTTAACCAACTTGATTTAGTTTTTTTGATGGTCATAACAGAGAGGTTCGATAAGGGTCATGTGGTGTATATGGACTTCCAACAGGCACATAATAAGCTTGCCAGCAAATTTGAAGTCTGTGGAATAAAAGGGACAGTGGCAGCATGGATACGAAGTTGGCTAAGTGACAGGAAACAGAGTAGTGATTTGCAAAATAAAAACATAAAATGCTGGAAACACTCAGCAGATCTGGCAGCATCTTTGGAGAGAGAGACAGAGTTAACATTTCCAGTCTGTGACCTTTTAGCATTTTCTGTTCTTATTTCAGATTTCTAGCATCTGCAGTATTTTACTTTTGGAATAGTGGTATACAGTTGTTTTTCAGACTGGAGGATAGAATACAGTGGGGTTCTCCAGGGGTCAGTACTAGGACCTCTGTTTTTCTTGATATATATAACTGACCTAGATTTGGGTGTGCAGGGCACAATTTCAACATTTGCAGTGACACAAGACTTGCAAATATTATGAACTGTGAGGATGATAGTGATAGCCTTCAAGAAGACATAGCCAGGCTGGTGGAATGGGCGGACATGTGGCAGATGAAATTTGATGTCGAGAAGTATGAAGTGATACATTTTGGTAGGAAGAATGAGGAGAGGTGATATAAATTCAAGGGTACAATTCGAAAGGGGATGTTGGAACAGAGAATCCTGGGGGTATATGTGTACAACTCATTAACAGTGGCATGGCAGGTTGAGAAAATGATAGTGTGCAGAAAAATTTATGAGATTGGTTCCAGGGATGAGGAAAATCAGTTACGTGGATAGATTGGAGAAGCTAGTGTTGTTCTCCTTAGAGAAAAGAAGGTTGAAAGGAAATTTGATAGAAGTGTTCAAAATCATGAGGTGTTTAGACAGAGTAGATTGAGAGAAACTGTTCCCATTAACAGAAGGGTCAAGAACCAGAGGACACTGATTACAGATGATTGGCAAAAGAACCAACAGCGACATGAGGAAAAAACGTCTTTACATAATGAATGGTTATGTTCTGGAGTGCATCAACTGAAGGTATGGTGAAAGCAGATAACATTGTGCTTTCAAAAGGGAATTGAATGAGCCCATGAAGACAATAAAAAACTGTAGGGTTACGGGGGCAAGGAGGGGGAGAGGGGTTAGCTGAGCTGCTCTTGCTCTGGCCTCCTTCTGTGCTGTAACCGTTCTATAATTCAATGAGACAAATGGCATTTTCGTAATGAATTCCTTTTATGTTTTTTGAAACTTAATCACAAAACTGCTGCTTGTGATTTAAGTCCATAAATATTTAACATGTCTGCATGAAATCCCACTATCAGCTACTTTAACTGAAGCATATTCTACAGCAATGGACAAAAGAATTGTATTGTAATGTTTTGAAATTGCAATTGCATTGTGCTTTGTGTACATTTTAAGTTGCTGTAGAACACATATGCTAGCAAAGGGAAAGTGAAACTAAAACAAAATAAAGAAGAAGCCTTTGTGTTTAACAGCCTGTAGTCTGTCCAACATATCTTATTCAAAACCCAGCTAAACCTCACTCAAGTCCCGAGAGACATCACAGTCACAACGAAGTAAAAGCAAAGAATGGTGAAAAACTGGAAACATGAAAATTTTGGAAGGTTTTTGTCTACTTTTACAGACAGCATTTTAAGTTGCAGACTGTGTTGCAGTGACACACAGGGAGCTTGTACAATGTACACACATACTGATCGCTCCAAAATAACCTTCAATCAAAAAAATACATATAATCATAGAATCATAGAAAGTCTACGGCACAGAAAGAGGCCTCTTGGCCCATCGTGTTGGCACCGTCTGATAAATAAACTACCCAGCCTCATCCCATCTTCCAGCATTTGGCCATAGACCTGCAGGTTACGGCACTTGAGTTGCACATCCAGACGCCTTTTAAATGAGTTATGGGTTTATGCCTCTACTACCCTTTCAGGCAGTGAGTTCCAGACCCCCATCACCCTCTGGGTGAAAAATAATTTCCTCATCTCCCCTCTAATCTTTCTACCAATCACTTTAAATTTATGCCCCCTAGTCACTGACCTTTCTGCTAAGGTAAATAGGCCCTTTACATCCACCGTATCCAGCCCCCTCACAATTTTGTACACTTCAATCAAATCTCCCTTCATCCTTCTCTGTTCCAAGGCGAACAACCCTAGTCTTTCCAATCTTTCCTCATAGCTTCATTTTTCCAGTTCCAGTAACATTCTCATAAATCTCCTCTGTACCCTCTCTAGTGCAATTACCTCCTTTCTGTAATGAGGTGACCAGAACTCAAGTTGTGGCCTAACCAATGATTTATACAGTTGCAGCATAACCTCCCTGCTCTTGCATTCTGCACCTCAGCTAATAAAGGAAAGGATTCCATATGCCTTCTTAACCACTTTATCAACCTGTCCTGCTACCTTCAGGGATCTGCGGACATTCACTCCAACATCCCTCACTTCCTCTACACCTCCCATTAATTGTGTATTCCTTTGCCTTGTTCGATCTCCCCAAACGCACCACCTCACACTTCTCCGGGTCATCTGGATCATTGCAGAGATGTTTCCTGTGAAAGGAACGTGATCTCGGATCCTTTATCACTGCATCACTGATCAGTAATGGCGTTTGGTGTTATCTATGCCCAACCTACTACTTTTTGATGTACATTCAGAGCCATCATCCATATCCCCACATTGGAAAAAGTGGCTGCGACATTTCGAAGATGCGATGGCAGGTTTTGCAATCACAGATGTCACAAGGAAAAAAGCCTTGCTTGTAGAGGCCTGCTACTCAACCCAAACCCGACGGGACCCGACGACATGTGTCAGGTTTGGGTCGGGCCGGGACCATCTTCTGGGGCCGGCTTTCGGGCTCGGGTCGGGTCGGGCTGAGTCCAGGTCGAGTTGGGTCGGGTCGGGCCAGACACACACAGTAAGTGCTCTGCTGGTAAGTGCTGGAATTAAAAAAACTTACCTGAGCTGGGAGTCCGGGACGAAACTGAGTCTGCGCAGTGAGCGAGTGATGTCACTATGATGTCATCGCACATGCACTGCAGCTTCTTGCAGGTTTGGTGTCAGGAAGGTAAGTAAATGGATGGTCGAGTCGTGGTGGGTTGGGGTCTGGTCGGAATTGGGGCAAAATCGGAGGGACTCGGGCTGGGTCAGGCTTGGGTCCGCTGTAGTTTGGTTGGGTTCGGGTCAGGTTCTTTTTCCTGACCTAAAGCAGGCCTCTACTTGCTTCTTCCCTATGGAGATGAATAATTAAAAGATGTCTTTGAGACACTTGTGCCTGAGCAGAATGACTACAACTCAAAAATGCGTGGACAACTACTTTACACCTAAGAAAAACACCAGATACGAAACCATTGTCATTATATGCATTAAGCAAGAAGCAAACAAGAGAATTAAACAGTATTGCACATATTTGTGGCAACTAGCAACCAGATGTGACTTCAGTGATGGTGAACATATTGAACGGGAAATCAAAACAAAAATAATCAAAGGCTGTCTCTCTAGTCAACTATGCCGAAAAGCACTCAAGAAAGACAAAAAGCTGTCATAGTTGTTGGAGTTAGCAAGAACACTATCGCTCTCAGAATCCAGAGCTACTGAAGTAGAGACTGCTAACAGTAACTACCATACTCCAAGTTCAACTCCTGTGAATAGTATTCATTGCTCACGTGCCAGGAAACCACCTACAAAGCAACAAAAGCTGTCTCATCAACAGAGTTGCAACTTATCCAAAGAATGTTTCCATTGTGGTGATGCTTACCCACACCAGGCCGAGTATCCTGCTCCTGATAACCAATGTGAAGCCTGTGGAAAACCCAACCAATTTGATTGTGTTTGTCACTCATCAGCAAATTCAACTACTAAGACCGATACCAGCAGAAGGCTATCACGTATGCATACCATAGCAACAAAGCAAGAGAATGTAGTTACGTAGAGGCAGGTGACCCTGAATCTACTTCTGTTGTTTCTCTCAGACACAGCAAACAGCCACGTGTGACAGTCACTTTTGGCTGCTTGGATGTAGATGTTCTCATAGATACAGGAGCGTCCGTCAATGTCATAGGAGACAAAATATTCAACCAACTTCTGGATTGTCCCATTCTCTGCAAACCAGGGAATCCGAAAATTTTCCCTTACAACAGTGAGAAACTGCTGAAAATCCGAGGGAATTTTGAAATGCCAGTCTCATTCAAAAACACTAGAATGAAAGCTGTATTCTACAGCACATCTGGAGAATGTGGCATGCTTATCAGTTTCCACACAGCACAGATCTGCACCTGATTGCAGTCACATATGCAATTCCTTTGCAGAACAAAAACATTCTTGAACTGTATGTTGTTTGTTTCACTGGTTTCGGCAAGCTGAAAGGTGTTACATGCAAGCTGCATGTAGACCCTAATGTGACCTTAGTTGTGCATCTATGGAAATGATACCATTTCATGTCAAGAAACAGACAGAGCAGGAACTTCGACGTCTACTTGGCATTGACATTATGAGAAAGTTGGGGATGAGCCTACCTCTTGGGTCTCAGCCATACAAGTCATCAAGTAACCCAAGTGCAAGAATCAGATAAGAAACTGCGTTGACATGCGGTGTGTTCACCAAACAAAGCCATACAAAGAGAAAGACACTTGACACAGACAATCAATAATATCATAGAGAAAGTGAATGATGCTAAACACTTTGCTAAACTTAACCTCAATGCAGGCTACCATCAAATCGAGCTTGCAGAAGAATCAAGATATCTTAAAAGCAAAATACTGCGGATGCTGGAAATCTGAAATAAAAACAAGAAACGCTGGAAATACTCAGCAGGTCTGGCAGCATCAGTGGAGAGAGAAGCAGAGTTAACGTTTCAGGTCAGTGACCCTTCTTCAGAACTGGCAAATATAAGAAATGTAAAAGATTTTAAGCAAGTAAAACAGGGGTGAGGCAAGAGATAACAAAAGAGAAGGTGTTGATAGGACAAGGTCACAGAATAGCTGACCAGAAGGTCATGGAGCAAAGGCAAACAATATGTTAATGGTGTGCTGAAAGACAAAGCATTAGTACAGATAGGGTGTTAATGGACTGAAAACTGAACAGCCACAAGCACAAGCATGAAAAAAAAACTGTGGGTAGGCACAGTAGAAAGGCCAGTGGGAGTCATTCAAAGAGGAAATAGTGAGGGTTCAGAGCCAGCATGTACCCGTTTAGGTGAAGGGTAGGACCATCAAGTCCAGAGAACCCTGGATGTCAAGGGATATAGAGTATTGGATTAGGAAAAAAATAAAAAGATGCCTATGGCAGATTCAGAGCACTGAAAACAATGGAGGCATTAGAGGAGTATAGAAAGTGTAGGGAGGGTACTTAAAAAAGTAATTAGGAGAGCGAAGAGGGGACATGAAAAAACATTGGTGGTCAATATAAAGGAAAATCCTAAGGTGTTTTGTAAGTATATTGAGAGAAAGAGTATAACCAGGGAAAGAGTTGGGCCCATTAGGGACCAAAGTGGGAATCTGTGTGGGGAGCCAGAGGACATAAATGAGGTTTTAAATTATTACTTTTCATCTGTTTTCATTGTGGAGAATGACGATGTAGGTGTAGAGATCAGGGAGGGGGATTGCAATATACTTGAACATATTAACATTGAAAGGGAGGAAGTAGTAGATCTTTTAGCGGGCTAAAAAGTGGATAAATCCCCAGGCCCAGATGAGATGTATCCCAGGCTGTTATGTGAGGCAAGGGAGGAGATTGCAGGGGCTCTGACACAGATTTTCAGATCCTCTCTGGCCACAGGAGAGGTGCCAGAGGACTGGAGGACAGTGAATGTGGTACCATTATTCAAGAAGGGTCGCAGGGATAAACCAGGTAATTACAGGCCGGTGAGTCTAACATCAGTGGTAGGGAAACTATTGGAAAAATTTCTGAGGGACAGGATTAATCTCCATTTGGAGAGGCAGGGAATAATCAGGGATAGTCAGCACGGCTTTGTCAGGGGGAGATCGTGTCTAACTTGATTGAATTTTTCGAGGAGGTGACTAGATGTGTAGATGAGGGTAAAGTAGTTGATGTAGTCCACATGGACTTCAGTAAGGCTTTTGATAAGGTCCTGCATGGGAAATTAGTTAAGAAGGTAAGAGCCCATGGGATCCAGGGCAATTTGGCAAATTGGATCCAAAATTGGCTTAGTGGCAGGAAACAGAGGGTAATGGTCGAGGGTTGTTTATGCGAGTGGAAGCCTGTGACCAGTGTTGTACCACAGGGATCGGTGCTGGGAACCTTGTTGTTTGTCGGGTACATTTATGATTTAGACATGAATATAGGAGATATGATAAGTAAGTTCGCAGATGACATGAAAATTGGTGGTGTCGTAACTAATGAGGAGGAAAGCCTTAGATTACAGGACGATATACATGGGCTGGTAAGATGGGCAGAGCTGTGGCAAATGGAATTTAATCCTGACAAGTGTGAAGTGATGCATTTTAACAAGGCAAGGGAATATACAATGGATGGTAGGACCCTAGGAAGCACAGAAGGTCAGAAAGACCTTGGTGTACTTGTCCATAGTTCACTGAAGGCAGCAGCACAGGTAGATAAGTTGATTAGAAAGGCATATGGGATATTTGCCTTTATTAGCCGAGGCAGAGAATATAAGAGCAGGGAGGTTATGATGGAGATATATAAAATGCTAGTTAGGCCTCAGTTGAAGTACTGTGTACAGTTCTGGGCACCACACTACAGGAAGGATGTGATTGCACTGGAGATGGTGCAGTGGAGATTCACCAGGAAGTTGCCTGGGCTGGAGCATTTCAACTATGAAGAGAGACTGAAAAGGCTAGGGTTGTTTTCCTTAGAACAGAGAAGGATGAGGGGGAACATGATTGAGGTATAGAAAATTATGAGGGGCATTAAGAGGTTAGATAGGAAGGGACTTTTTCCCTTAGCGGAGAGGTCAATAACCAGGGTGCATAGATTTAAGGTAAGGGGCAGGAGGTTTAGAGGGGATTTGAGGAAACATTTTTTCACCCAGAGGGTGGTTGGAATCTGGAATACAATTCCTGAAGTGGTGGTAGAGGCAGGAACCCTCACAACATTTAAGAAGTATTTAGATGAACAGTTGAAACGCCATAGCATACAAGGCTATGGGCCAAGCGCTGGAAAATGTGACTAGAATAGTTAGGTGCTTGATGGCCGACACAGACATGATGGGCCGAAAGGCCTTTTTCTGTGCTGTATAACTCCATGACTCTCTGACTTCAAGGACTTGAAGGCACACTGAACATCAGTGATAACATTCTTATTTTTGGCCACACTGAAAGTGAACTAGAGACACGCTTACATGCATGTCCAAAACGTCTCAGAGATTATAACCTCACCTTGAACAAAGATAAGTGCTTGTTCAATGAAAGCAGAATTGAATTCTTTGGTGGTGAAGGAGTATCACCAGATCCATGGAAAGTTGAAGGCATCGCAAATGCTGCAGATCCTATGAACGTGCAGAAGTCCAGAGTCTACTAGGACTTATCACATACTGTGTCGCTTCATTCCTGACCTTGCTCTGTTATCTGCCCCCCCTATGCAACCTGACAAAAGAGACCATACAAAAAGGCAGTACACCAGATCAAACGATGGCTGTCAGCAAGTTGCAGAAATGCCAATTTTGACCCTGAGAAAACCATGCAGCTAGTTGTGGGTGCAAGCCCGGTTGGCTTATGTGCATTTCTCATGCAGAAAGGCAAGACAGGTAACCCACCAATCGTTGAGATGGCAAACAGATCGTTAACTCCCATAGAGCAACGTTATTCACAAACAGAGAGAGTACTCTCAATCACATGGGGTATCTTACACTTTCATCTCTACAGATATGGAAGCAAATTTAAAGTAATAACCGATCATAGAACACTAGTGAGGTTGTTCAACAATCCACATCGCAAACCACCCACTCAAATAGTACCTTGGATAGTCAAACTACAAGAGTATGAACTCCATGTTGAGTATCAGCCAGGCAAGGTCAACCCAGTGGACAATCTTTCACGACAACTGTTGCCAACAGTCAGTCTAGGCGTGAGGAAAAGGTTGCTGAACAACATCTTAACTATTAAGCATAAATGCGTGCCAAAGCCACTAAAACTAGCTGACACCAAAGCAAGATGAGGCTTTGCAATTATGTATGATTGCTATAGAATCACGAAACTGGAAAGACGTGATCAAGAGAGCGTCTACAAACGAAATCGCTCACACACTACAAGGTCTTCACAATGTTCAAAATGAGATCACCAGTACAACCACATCTGATCTTGGATTACACAACAACTGTATTATCATTCCACACTCATTGAGGAATGTTTTGTTGATATAGCACATGAAGGAGACCAAGAAATAGGCAAAACCAAACAACTCCTTAGAGAAAAGGTATGGTTCCCAGGAATTGACTGCATGGCAGAGCACAAAAGCAATCAGTGTTTGCCATGCCAAGCAACCACAATGTCAAATCTTCATGATCCTCCCAAGATGTCCAAACTATCTCCAAGACCATGGATTGAAGTTAGTGTTGACTTCACAGATTTGCCCATGGGTGAACACCTGCTAGGAAATATTGTGAACTGTGAGGAGGTTAGTGTAGAACTGCAAGAAGAAATGGATTGGTTGGTGGAATGGGCAGATAGGAGGCAGATGAAGTTCAATGCAGAGAAATGTGAAGTGATTCATTTTGGTAGGAAGAACATGGAGAGACAATATAAAATAAAGGGTACAATTCAAAAGAGTGTGTAGCAGCAGAGGGACCTGAGTGTATATGTGCAAAAGTCATTGACGATGGTAGGACAGATTGAGAGAGCGGTTGATGAAGCATACAGTATCCTGGGCTTTATTAAGAGTGGCATAGAGTACAAAAACAAGGAAATTATGTTGAACTTATATAAGACACTATTTTGGCCTCAGCTGGAGTATTGCGTCCAGTTCTGGGTAACCGCACTTGAGGAAAGATGCGAGGGCATTGGAGAGAGTACAGAAAAGATTCATGAGAATGGTTCCAGGGATGAGGAATTTCAGTTATGAAGATAGATTGGAGAAGATGGGACTGTTTTCCTTGGAGAAGAGAAGGCTGAGAGGTGACTTGATAGAGGTATTCAAAATCTTGAAGGGTCGATACAGAGTAGATGGGGGGAAACTGTTCCCAGCCGTGAAAGGATCAAGAACAAGAGGGCACAGATTTAAAGTAATGGGCAAAAGTGACATGAGGAAAATCTTTTTCATGCAGTGAATGGTTAAGGTCTGGAATGTGCTGCCTGACAGTGTGGTAGCAGCAGGTTCAATTGAATCATTCAAAAGGGACTTAGACTGTTATATGAAAAGGAAGAATGTGCAGGGTTATGGTGTGAAAGCGGGGTGTGACACTAAGTGAACTGCTCTTTCAGAGAGCCAGTGTGGACACGATGGGCCAAATGGCCTCCTGCTGCATTGTAACAATTCTGTGATTCTGTAACTTTGTTGTCGCTGATGACCACAGAAAATTCCCAATCATGGAATTAGTTATGTCAAGTTCAATGAAAATAGTCATCCCAAAGCTTGACTAGAATTTTGCCTTGTTTGGAATTCCTCAAACAGTAAGAAGTGACAATGGATCTCCATTCAACAGCAATGAGTTCAGTAAATTCATGAACTACCTAGGGTTCACTGATAGGAAAATCACAACCTGTTGGCCAAAAAGCTAATGCAGATGTCGAGAAGTTTATGTGACCCTTGAGAAAGTGATACATACGCCTACAGCTGAGAACAAGTCTTGGAAGCAACAGCTGTATGACATTCTTTGTAATTACAGAGTGACACCTCACTCGACTTCTGGAAAACCTCCAGCTACACTCATCTTTGCCTATCCTATGCACACACGTCTGCCTGAGTTACCCTGCGGAGCTAATGATAACATGTACGCGAATGCGATTGAGAACAGAAAGATTAAATGAAGGCAAATGCAGAACAAAACATGACATTTAGAGCTACACCACTTAAGACAGGAGGTAAAGTACTTGTGAAACGTGATTGTCATGTTGGAAGCAAACAACCCCTTATGAACATCCAACCATTTTTTGTGACTAACACAAAAGAATCAATAATCACTGCTAAGCGCGATTCACAAATCATCACAAGAAACGCATCATTCTTCAAAGCACTGAAAACACCACTCGTAAGCATTGAATCCGATTCCAACATCAGCATCTCAGATGAAGAACATGAGGCAAATGAGACTACATCTGATGTCAGATGATATCCGACTCGTGAGAGAAAATGCCCACCATACTTAAGCGACCATGTTATGAAGTGAACTATTTATGTTTAAATTTATTGTTTATAGTTTTGGAAACAAACCATTGAAACATGCTATGTCTCTCATTTACGAAGAAGGGGAGGGATGTAGTGTTGTTGTGTTCTGAAACTGCAGGTGCATTGTGCTTTGAGTACGCTTGGGGCTGCTGTAGAACACACATGCTAGCAAAACAGAATAAAGAAGAAAGCTTTGTGTTCAACATCCCATAATCTCTGTCTCACATATCTTAAACCAACCCAGCTAAACCTCAGTCAAGTCCCGAGAGACCCATCACAAATGCCATCCAAATGCATTGAATATCTGTATGCTAATATCGTAAGCAAGAGTTTCTAGGCTGTTGTTCCTAATTCCAGAGTTGCCTTTTGACTATTTTAGGCTTTCTAATCATCATTCAGGAATGAGTCATCTACATTAAAGAGGTGGTCCAGCAAAGGCACCTGGACAAGCCTAAAAATTGTAAACAATTGAACTTGGTACAATTTTACCTCTTATTAGTCGAATTCAGAAATGAACAAGAAGTTTGAATATTTCTTTCCTCTCCAGTGCAAAGGATAAACATTTTTTTCACTTCAAAGTAATGGTTGCCTCCTGAGATCTCTGCGTTGGAGAACACACTGTAGGGTTAATAAAGGTCAAGTTAACAGTGCAATATGAAGGGTGACCGATTGGGCATGTTAGTGCCCAATTTTTCTGGCTGACACGTCTGTCAGTTGAACTCCAAAATGGCATCTGTGGCACACAGACACACTTGTGGGACAAATTGTGCCAGATGCCATAATGGTGAGGGCATTAGCATGCGCGCAGTGAATGTCTGCCTGAAATATGCAGAGCAGGGAAATCATAACGTCAATCAGTGTGCGACATTGATATGATGCCAACGATGGCATTTTGAAGCTCAACGCTCCAGCTAATGGCCTCTATTAACCTCACATTACTGAACACATGGGAAACCACAGGCAGGACCACCACCAGCTCCATACAATTCTACCAGTAATAGGTGCTTTCTCTGGCTGTTTGAAGTTGCAAAAGTCTACAGGGAATGGTGCAGTAAGTGTTGAAGGACTTTTTGCTGAGTTCAAGGCTTCTGCCCAACCCAGTAGCTTCCAGACCCAGATGCACTAATAGGCATTTCCCTGGTATTGCAGCATGACTTGGAAAGTCCATGCAAAGCTGGACAAGTTGCTGAAAGAAGGAGGAGGGGGAGGGGGAGAAAGGCACTCAGAAAAGGTCCTATCTGTCCAGGATGTTCAGGGAGCAATTCTCCTACCTGAACCTAACTGAGGAACAATATGTAAGACATGGTGAGTTTGCTGGGATAGTTTGGACCGCTTGGGTATCTAAAAAGGATAGAGGCACAAGGGTAAGGTTGGGGTACAGGAAGAGGGGACAAGTAGGATGTACAAGCTTACACTATCTGCAAATTGTGAATTAGAATTGAGTGTGGAAAGAGAGGGAAGTGGAATGTGAGAAGGATGATTAGGTATGAGGAAATCATCCTCTTAGATGGTTTCATAAAGACAGGGCTAAATTGTGGCGAGTCGAAGAGACTTAGTAGTTGGCAGGACAAAAGACAGAGGCGCAAGGGGAGAGCCAACTGTGCAACAGCCCCAACAAACAAATTTCTCTGCAGCACCTGTGGAAGAGCCTGTCACTCCAGAATTGGCCTTTATAGCCACTCCAGGCGCTGCTTCACAAACCACTGACCACCTCCAGGCGCGTATCCATTGTCTCTCGAGATAAGGAGGCCCAAAAAGAAAAAAAAAAAGAGATGGTTTCAGCACCCCACCGTCCCCGCTGGCCACAGTGTCAGCAACGGGCATCCCAATAATAGCCAGCCCCATCTCGTCCATGGGGGTTAAGACGTGCAGGTGGGCCTTTCTCCCTCTGTTCGATCCTGCTGTCTTCAGATGTGCTCCAATTTGTTTGGCAAGAGAGAGGGAAGTGTGTCAGTGAGTACTTAGCTGTCATGGTTGAATTTTGTGTGGCTGTTTGAAATAGGAATGGTGGTGTGGGGGGATATAGAATCGCTTCAGAAGCATCCACCCAGAAATCCACTGTTGTGATACTGTTTCCAGATATTGTCAGCAGTGGGAAAGGACCACAGTGGAATTGATGCCCTGACGTGACGGGAATGCATTTAACATTGTAAAACACTGACTTTACATTCATTCGCATCGCATTCAGCACAATTCAGTGGGGGCTTCGGGCTTAGTGGATGACAGGCGGCACTCATGTGCCTTCAGGTTCATGTCAGTTAAAAGCTGGCGGCACCAAGGTGTGACTTCAGTGTCATGACGGGGAGGCAGTCATGACCAGCAGTGCATACGGTGAGAGAGTGGAGCAGAGGTCATTGTCGGACTGTGTTGCTGTGCGCTCTGCAAGTGGGATCAGGGGTTCTTGGTTGCCGTGCAAGTAGGTCAGGGTCTTGGGGTCTCGGGATCTCAGCCTGGGGGTCGGGGTCCCGGGGAGCTCTGCAAGAGGGGGCCTTGGGTGGGGGTGAATGCATTGGGCGAACAAACGGTTGAGTGGGATGGTTGGTCACCCTTACAGCTGGGGTTCGACCATCATGAAGAGTGAGCACTGAGGACTATCAGGAAGTCTGCCGGGAGAAGTTGAAAAAGTTCATTTGGCAAGCAGGGTCGTTTCTGCATCATCAGCTCTCTGGAGTGCTACTGGTCACCTGGCATGTGTCTCATACACCCTGCCTTTGTGGGTTTCCGTGGCATGATGTGGCGCCTACGATGGAGGGAGGGCCAAGAGATAGCTGCGCCTGCCCAAGAAGCTCCACAATGAGACCAACAGCAGCCGGCCATGAAAAGAAGGGCCCACCTGTGCCAGAAAGAGCACTGGACTTGAATCAGCTGCTTCCCAATGTCTGAGCTGCATTGTCAGTGAAGACTGTGGCTCTCCCTGGAGCCCGTCATCAACATATGCACCATGCTGCAGGATGACTTGCGACCTATGGGATTTGGGGGTCACCGTATGCCAGTGGCCCTAAAGATCACAGTGGCACTGAACATTTATGTGTCTGGATCATTCCAAGGATCCACTGGGGATGTTTTATTATTTTATTTAGAGATACAGCACTGAAACAGGCCCTTCAGCCCACCAAGTCTGTGCCGACCAACAACCACCCATTTATACTAATCCTACATTAATCCCATATTCCCTACCACATCCCAACCATTCTCCTACCATCTACCTACACTAGGGGCAATTTACAATGGCCAATTTACCTATCAACCAAGTCTTTGGCTGTGGGAGGAAACCGGAGCACCTGGCGGAAACCCACACAGTCACAGGGAGAACTGTGAGGCTGCGGTGCTAACCACTGCGCCACTGTGCCGACATGTGTGGGGGTCACAGACAGCAGTGTACCGCTGCACCAAGGAGGTGACCAATGCCCTGTTTATGATCACCGGTGACTATGTGCGCTACCGGACTGACCCTGACAGTTATGCAGAGAGGACCATTGGATTCTGGGTCATTGCTGGATTTCCCCAGGTGCAAGATGTAATAGATTACATGCATGTGGCCATCGAGGCCCCGATGGACCAGTCAGCCGCATTCATCAACAAGAAGGGCTTCCATTCAATTAACATTCATTTGGTCTGCAACAACCTGCGGCGTTTCCTGCAGATGTGTGCCTGCTTTCCAGGAGACAGCCATGACGCCTGCATCCTTAGACAGTCCCAGATCCCACAGCTTAACAGATCCCCCTGTTCGCCTTCAGTGAGGGATCCTTGGAGACAAGGGCTACCCAATGAAGACTTGACTACTGACACCTATGAAGAACCCTCCCAATTCAGCGGAGCAGAAGGACAACAACTGCCACTGCTCCACCCGAGCAACCTTTGAGCAGGCCATTGGGCTGCTGAAGATGAGATTCCATTGCCTAGATTGACCTGGTGGAGCCCTGCAGTATTCCTAAAAGAGGGTCTCGTGTATCTGCTGTGCTCTGCACAATCCAGCACTGCAGAGTGGGGAGGACTTACATAACGATAACATGCCTGACTGTCACTCATCAAGTGGCGAGGCAGATACAGAGGAAGGAGTGGAGCAAGCAGCACTGGATGTTGGAGCCTTTACACCAGCGGCCAGGCAGATTGAGCGACGTGCCAAGGAGGTAAGAGACAACCTCATAATCACCAGCTTCCAGCCTCCCTGATGCCCATTCACAGAAACACCAATAAAGACTCACCTCAAAGCATATAATCTGTTGCCTGTGATGTTCTTGGAACTAAACAGTTGTTATGCACATGTGAAGTGCAGCAATTGAAAATACAGAACTCAAACTTAAGAATTATAAAAATGGACTTCTTTAAAATAAAAAAGTGGACAATTTGCTGGAAAAAATGCCACCGAAGTTCAAAAGACCTGATCTTGCAAATCAAACTCTCTTAATCTCTGGTAAGAACAAAAGGATAGCTTCTAAGCTAAGAGGTGTCAATTACATCCATCCTGAACCCATCAAGAGACATTTTTGAATGGAATGGGTTCTTCTGAAACAAAAAAGGTGTGATGTAGCCACATCCTGGGCCATTATCGGTCACCACAGGGAGGAAGATCTATGTTTCCCAACAGAGGCAAGATGTGAGACCGTTCTGACCTTAAAAGTAGCTCTCTGGGAAGAGAGAGAGAATCAGGACAAACATCACCAAAGCCTTTCCAGTTGAGAGCTGGGAGAAAATCCAGCCAGCCAAAAAGAAGATGACTGGCTGTGAATTCTACACTTCAATTTGTGTTCAGAGAAATAAAAGTGATCCCCAATCTCCAGACTGAAATTTCAACCAACAGAGAAATCTACAAACAATCCAGGCCTGCAAATTTAAAGACGAAATTAACCTCCAAAAAGATTCAACAGGTTGCCGTGAACCCCAAAACCTTTCTCACTTCAAACCCCTTATCTCTTTTCCTCTCTATCTATCTCTTGTGTGTGTGTGTGTGTGTGTGTGTGTGTGCACATGTGCGCAAGTAAATGTGCGGGTGCGATTGCAACCATTTCGGGAATGAATATTGTTCAATAAATAATTAATCTTCTGTTGTAAACCTACAAGAAAACCTGTCGTTGTCTGGTTATTTGACAAGTAAAATACAGAGGGGTTAAAACCCGAGTAACAAAATCACTAGCTGTGGTCAAGTGGGAGTTGAACACTGGGGACCTCCTAAACCCCTCACCAAAGTGGCCGTAACACAGCAATAAGAGTAGGAGTTAGTAAGACACAACTGCAGCATGCTGTTAAAAACGGGGATTCCTTTATTCTCTTACAGACACCCTCTGAGATAACAAATTCCACAATTGCGAATCTGCTGTAGTCATCCGTGACAAGAAGCAAATGTTCATCAGTGGGCAAATCTGTGAAGCCAACACTAACTTCAATCCATGATCCTGCAGGTAGTTCAGACATTTTGAGAGGATCATGAGGATTTGGCATGGCAGACACTGATTGGTTTTGTGCTCTACCATGCGGTCAATTTCTGGGAAGCATACCATTTTCCTAAGGAGTTGTTTGACTTAAACAATTCCCTGGAGACCTTCATGTGCTATATTGACAACACATTCCCTCGATGAGTGTGGAATGACAATAACAGTTGCTGTGTAACACGAGATCAGATGTAGTTGAAATGTGAGCTCATTTTGAACATTGTGAAGACCTTGTAGTGTGTGAGTGATTTTGTTTGTAGACGCTTTCTCGATCACGTCTTTCCAGTTTCATGATTCCATAGACTCCATACATAACTGCAACGCCTCATCATGTTTGGACACCACTTTGATGTCAAATAGTTTTAGTAACTTTGGCCCTGCATTTAGGCTTACATAGTTAGGATGTTGTTCGGCAACCTTTCCCTCACAAGGAGTAGGACCGACTGTAAGCAACGGATGTCACGAAAGATAGTCCACTGGGTTGAACCTGCCTGGCTGATACTTAACATGGAGTTCGTACTCTTGTAATTTGAGTATCCAACGTTCTATTCAAGTGGGTGATTTACTATGTGGATTGTTGAACAATTCACGAGCGGTTTGTGATCAGTTATTATTTTAAACTCCCGTCTGTAATGAGCTTTTCATGTTGTCTGATGCAACATAAATGAGATGCGTGGGGTCCAGCTGGTTAAAGATCTCAAACACGTTTATTACAGCTCAATTATTATATATGGTGCAGAGCAAACTATTTACAGAAACTTCCTCTAAGTGTTAAGTTGCAGAGTGACTCAGGCTTGTAGTCATAGAGTCATAGAGTTATACAGCACAGAAACAGGCCCTTCGGCCCATCATGTCTGTGCCAGCCATTAAGCACCTAACTATTCTAATCACATTTTCCAACACTTGGCCCATAGCCTTGTATGCTATGGCATTTCAAGTGCACGTCTAAATACTTCTTAAATGTTGTGAGGGTTCATGCCTCTACCACCTCTTGACGCAGTGCATTCCAGATTCCAACCACCCTCTGGGTGGAATTTTTTTCCCCTCAAATCCCCTCTAAACCTCCTGCCCCTTACCTTAAATCTATGCCTCCTGGTTATTGACCCCTCCGCTATTGGGAAAAAGTTTCTTCCTATCTAACCTATCAATGCCCCATATAATTTTATTTACCTTAATCATGTCCCCCCTCAGCCTTCTCTACTCCAAGGAAAACAACCCTAGCCTTTTCAGTCTCTCTCCATAGCTGAAGTGCTCCAGCCCAGGCAACATCCTGGTGAATCTCCTCTGCACCCTCTCCAGTGCAATCACATCCTTCCTATCGTGTGGTGCCCAGAACTGTACACAGTACTCCAGCTGTGGCCTAACCAGCATTTTATACAACTCCATCATAACCTCCCTGCTCTTATATTCTTTGCCTCAGCTAATAAAGGCAAGTATCCCATATGCCTTCCTAACCACCTTATCTACCTGCTTTTTGTTTTCTTTTTTTTCCTATCCGACCCATTTAAAAAAAAATTTTCATATGTTTTCTGTTAAGGGGGCCTTTATTCCTCAGGCCCCCTTTATGTACATATTTTTAAAATAACTTTATTAAACGGATAAATAAACCAAAACCTCAATTTAAAATGTCATTCTCGGCATCGACGATGCATTCCAGTCCCCTGCGGTGCCCACCGGTCATGGAAGGCCTCAAGCGTACCAGTGGACACCGCATGCTCCTTCTCCAGGGACACCTGGGTGCGAACGTAACCGTGGAAGAGGGGCAGGCAATCAGGGAGGACGGACCGCCCGACGGCCCGCAGCCTGGACCTGTGAATTGCCACCTTGGCCAGGCCCAGGAGCAGACCGACGAGGAGATCCTCCTCCCGGCCCACGCCCCTCCGCACCGGGTGCCCAAAGATCAGCCAAAGTGCAGCCAAAACTTGAGGAGCAGCCCCTTCAAATACTCAAAGAGGGGCTGCAACCTCACACACTCCATATATACATGGAACACGGAATTGTCCCGGCCACTGAAATTACAGGCGGCCTGGGAGTCCGTGAACCTACTTAAGAGTCTATTGCATGGGACTGCCCTGTGCAACACTCTCTACCCCAGGTCCCTGATGTAAAGGGGGAGGACTCCCATGTAGAGAGACCTCCATCGGGGTCTCGCCTCGCCGCCAGATGGCAACACGGACCGCCAGGGCCTGTCTGGCCGGCTGATGAGGGTGAGGAAGTGGAGAGTGTGCAGGAGCAGCCCGTAGAGGAAACCCCTCCGTGCCGATTGGAATGGCACGGAGGGCATTTCCGAGAGGCGGCTTGGGTTTTGCGGGACCAAGCCCCGAGGAGGGTTTTGGGCCTTATCTACCTGTGCTGCTGCCTTCAGTGATCTATGGATAAGTACACCAAGGTCCCTCTGACCCTCTGTACTTCCTCGGGTCCTACCATCCATTGTATATTCCCTTGCCTTGTTAGTCCTCCCAAAATGCATCACCTCACCCTTCTCAGGATTAAATTCCATTTGCCACTATTCCGTCCATCTTACCAGTTCATCTATATCATCCTGTAATCTAAGGCTTTCCTCCTCACCAGTTACGACACCACCAATTTTCATGTCATCTGTGAACTTACTGATCATACCTCCTATATTCACGTCTAAATCATTAACGTACACTACAAACAGCAAGGGTCCCAGCACCGATACCTGTGGTACACCACTGGTCACAGGCTTCCACTCGCAAAAACAACCCTCGACAATCACCCTCTGCCTTCTGTCACTCAGCCAATTTTGGATCCAATTTGCCAATGCAGGACCTTATCAAAAGCCTTACTGAAGTCCATGTAGACTACATCAACTGCTTTACCCTCATCTACACATCTAGTTACCTCCTCGAAAAATTCAGTCAAGTTAGTTAGACACGATCTCCCCCTGACAAAGCCATGCTGACTATCCCTGTTTAATTCCTGCCTCTCCAAGTGGAGATTAATCCTGTCCCTCAGAATTTTTTCCAATAGTTTCCCAACCACTGATGTTAGACTCACCGGCCTGTAATTACCTGGTTTATCCCTGCTACACTTCTTGAATAATGGCACCACATTCGCTGTCCTCCAATCCTCTGGTACCTCTCCTGTGGCCAAAGAGGATCTGAAAATTTGTGTCAGAGCCCCTGCTATCTCCTCCCTTGCTTCACATAACAGCCTGGGATACATCTCCTCTGGGCCTGGGGATTTATCCACTTTTAAGCCCACTAAAACAGCTAATACTTCTTCCCTTTCAATGCTAATTTGTTCAAGTATATCACAATCCCCCTCCCTGATCTCTACACCTACATTGTCCATCTCTATCGTGAACACAGATGAAAAGTAATCATTTAAAACCTCACCCATGTCCTCCAGCTCCACACACAGATTTCCACTCCACTCTTTCCCTGGTTATGCTCTTGCCCTGAATATAATTATAAAACACAAAGAACAAAGAACAGTCCAGCACAGGAACAGACCATTCGGCCCTCCAAGCCTGTGCCGATCTTGATGCCTGTCTAAACTAAAACTGCTGCACTTCCCATCCTATTCATGTATTTGTCAAGATGCCTCTTAAACGTCGCTATCGTACCTGCTTCCACCACCTCCCCCAGCAGCAAGTTCCAGGCACTCACCACCCTCTGTGTAAAGAATTTGCCTCGCACATCCTCTCTAAACTTTGCCCCTCGCATCTTAAACCTATGTCCCCTAGTAACTGACTCTTCCACCCTGGGAAAAAGCTTCTGACGATCCACTCTGTCCATGCCACTCATAACTTTGTAAACCTCTATCATGTCGCCCCTCCACCTCCGTCGTTCCAGTGAAAACAATCCGAGTTTATCCAGCCTCTCCTCATAGCTAATGCCCTCCAGACCAGGCAACATCTTGGTAAACCTCTCCTGTACCCTCTCCAAAGCCTCCACGTCCTTCTGGTAGTGTGGCGACCAGAATTGCACGCAATATTCTAAGTGTGGCCTAACTAAAGTTCTGTACTGCTGCAGCATGACTTGCCTATTTTTATACTCTATGCCCCGACCAATGAAGACAAGCGTGCCATATGCATTCTTGACTACCTTATCCACCTGTGTTGCCACTTTCAGTGACCTATGGACCTGTACTCCCAGATCTCTCTGCCTGTCAATACTCCGAAGGGTTCTGCCATTTACTGTATACTTTCCACCTGTATTAGATCTTCCAAAATGCATTACCTCACATTTGTCCGGATTAAACTCCATCTGCCATTTCTCCGCCCAAGTCTCCAACCGATCTATATCCTGCTGTATTCACTGACAATCCTCATCACTGTCTGCAACTCCACCATCCTTTGTGTCGTCCACAAACTTACTAATCAGACCAGCTACATTTTCCTCCAAATCATTTATATATACTACAAACAGCAAAGGTCCCAGCACTGATCCCTGCGGAACACCACTAGTCACAGCCCTCCACTCAGAAAAGCACCCTTCCACCGCTACCCTCTGTCTTCTGTGACCGAGCCAGTTCTGTATCCATCTTGCCAGCTCACCTTGGGATTTTCCTTTATTTTGACCGCCAGTGTTTTCTCATGTCCCTTCTTTGCTCTCTGAATTACATGCGGGTACCCATAGCAACACCTTTTACTTGAAGGAAGTGAGTGGAGTTGAAGGAGAAGTTGTTCAATGTGAGAACATGTTCAGCCAGGTGGAGGTGGGTGGTGGTGGATGGGGTACCTGCATGGGTCCCAGTTATACCTGTCTTTTTGTGGGAGATGTCGAACATTTCTTGTTGGAGTCCTACTAAGGCCCCGTCCCCCAACTCTTTTTCCGGTACATTGATGACTGTATCGGTGCTGTTATCCTGCTTGATAAAGAACTAGAAAACTTTATCAACTTTACTTCTAGTTTCCCCCCTTCCCTCACTTTCACATGGTCCATCTCCGACACTTCCCTTCCCTTCCTCGACTTCTCTGTCTCCATCTCCGGGGATAGGCTGTATACTAATATTCATTATAAGCCCACCCACTCCCACAGCTACCTCGACTATACTTCTTCACACCCTGCCTCCTGTAAGGACTCCATTCCGTTCACCCAGTTTCTCCGTCTCCGACGCATCTGCTCTGATGATGCTACCTTCCGCAACAGTGCTTCTGATATGTCTTCCTTTTCCCTCAACCGAGGATTCCCCCCCACTGTGGTTGACACCGTCCCATTTTCCGCACCTCTACTCTCACCCCTTCCGCTCCCTCCCAGAACTGCAACAGGGTTCCCCTTGTCCTCACTTTCCACCTCACCGGCCTCTAGATCCAAAGGATGATCCTCTGCCACTTCCGCCACATCCGGCGTGATGCTACTACCAAACGCATCTTCCCATGCCTTCCCCTGTCAGCATTCTGAAGGGATTGTTCCCTCCGCGACAATCTCGTCCACTCCTTCCTTACCCCCACCATTTCGACCCCTTCCCACGGCACCTTCCCCTGCAATCGCAGGAGGTGTAATACCTGCCCATTTACCTCCTCTCTCCTCACCATCCAAGGTCCCAAACACTCCTTTCAGGTGAAGCAGCGATTTACTTGTACTTCTTTCAATTTAGTGTCCTGTATTCGCTGCTCACAATGTGGTCTCATCTGCATTGAGGAAACCAAACACAGATTGGGTGACTGCTTTGTGGAACACCTCTGCTCAGTCCCTGAGCATGACCCCGAGCTTCCAGTTGCTGGCCATTTCAACACCCCGCCAACTCGCCCCCCCCACCACCCCCCCGCTCTCATGTTCACATCTCCGTCCTGGGATTGCTGCAATATTCCAGCGAGCATCAACGCAAGCTCGAGGAACAGCATCTCATTTACCGATTAGGCACGCTACAGCCTGCTGGATTGATTATTGAATTGAATAATTTCAGAGCATGACGGTTTATGTTTAGTTATTTTTTCTTTTTTTCTTTTTCTTTATTATTTGGTTATTTTATTTTAGTTTTTTTTCAGTATGTTTAGTTTCTTTCTACTGTGCCTACCCACTGTTTCTGTTTTTTAGATTTTTTTTAAATTTTGTGTTTGGAGTGCTTTGTGCTTGACAGTCGATTCACACCCAAACGCTTTATCTTTCAGCACACCATTAACATACTTTCTGCCTTTGTTCCATGACCTTCTGGTCAGTTATTCTCTGTGACCTTGTCCTAACAACACCTTCTCTTTTGTTATCTCTTGCCCCACGCCCCACTTTTCTTGCATAAAATATTTTACATTTCGAATATTTGTCAGTTCTGAAGAAGGGTCATTGACCTGAAACGTTAACTCTGCTTCTCTCTCCACAGATGCTGCCAGACCTGCTGAGTATTTCCAGCATTTCTTGTTTTTATCCCTCAATTCATCTGCCTTACTAGTAAGACTCCTTTCATTAAAATAGATGCAATCCAGCCTTGCATTTTTCATTTGTGCCTTAACAGGTCTATATTTGCTCTGCCTTCCAGACTGACTCAGTTTCTTTTCTATATTTGACTGTGCATCACCCCTTACTGTACCTCCACTCTGTATCCCATCCCCCTGCCAAATTAGTTTACACCCCCCCCCCCCCCCCCCCAATAGCACTTAGCTACCCTCCCTGCAAGGATGTTGGTCCCATTTCGGTTCAGGTGCAACCCATCCAACTTGTACAGGTCCCACCTTTGCCAGAAACAGACCCAGTGATCCAGGAAACTAAAGCTTTCCCTCCTGCACCATCTCCTCAGCCACGCATTCATTTTCTCTATCCTCCTATTCCTATACTCACTAGCATGTGGCACCGGGAATAATCCAGAGATTACAACCTTTGAGGCCCTGCTTTTTAATCTGCTACCGAGCTCCCTAAATTCTTGTTGCAGGACCTCATCCCTCTTTCTACCTTTGTCATTGGTACCAATGTGTACCACAACCTCCCCCTTCTGAATGTCCTGCAGCCACTCCATGATATCCTTGACCCTTGCACCAGGGAGGCAACATACCATCCTGGAGTCCCGTTTGCGGCCACAGAAACGCCTATCTGTACCCCTTATGATAGACTCACTATAGCTCTTCCACTCCTTTTCCTCCCCTCCTGTGCAGCTGAGCCACCCGTGGTGCTACAGACTTTGCTCTTGCTGCATTCCCCTGAGAATCTATTTCCCCCAACAGTATCCAAAGTGGAAAATCTGTTAGATAGGGAGATAGACCCAGGGGACCCCTGCACTACCTGCCTAGTTCTTCTACTCTGCTTGGCGGTCACCCATTCCCTTTCTGTCTGAGCAGTCTTTACCTGCGGTGTGACCACCTCCCTGTACGTTCTATCCATGATTATCTCAACCTTGTGGATGCTCCACAGAGTCTCCAGCCACTGGTCCAGATCCAAAACATAGATTTCGAGTAGCTGCAGCTGGAGACACTTCCTGCAAACATGTTCACTCTGGAAATGTCCCTGACTTCCCACATTGCACAGGAGGAGCATTCCCAAATTGCTGAGCTGCCCTGCCATGACTTACCCTTAATTGACTCCCCTAAATTACCCAAAAATTAGATTATTTACGCTAGGGACCTTGATTCCCTAAAAAAAACCCTACCTACTCTATTAAAAAAACTGCAGACCTTTCCCTTTACTTTCAGGTACTTACCCAGCTATTTAGAGTTATTCCCTAACAGCAGTTACTCACCAACCAATCACCTTGCTGCCTTCCTGTGATGTCACTGCTTACTTTGTTTTCAAACTCCGGCGCGCTCCCGGAAGGTAAGTGACTGGGCTGAGATCCTCAGGCTCTATTTATTGGCTCCACTCTCAGCATTCTCCCCACAGGTCCGCTTCTCTCCGCTCCGCTCCTGGAAGGTAAATGACTTCATCCTGGTACTTAGTTTATAAACATACTGAGTTCTTAAAGGGATATCACTCATAAAGGCAATCATACAACATCCCTTTTCTTTCCGAAGATAAATCTCGCATGCTAAAAGTAAAACGTAAAACATCAACATTATTTATATGGTATATAGGTTATAGAATTTACAAATATAGAAGCTTAAGAGTTCATATATCGTTTTGATGGTGCATCAGAGAATTTGTGTCTGAGCTGTTGCTGTTTTTTCTGATGTTTCTCCCTGTCTGCATTCAGTTTCTGTTGCTCTGCCTTCAGCCTACTAAGATACTCCTTTGCTTTTCTCAGGATGACCACTTTTGAGGCCTTGTCATTCTTGGAAAGTTCTGGCACCTCATCTCGAAGAGCCAACAGACAATGCCTTATCTTATTCCTCCTCTACCTCTTCAGGACATTGAGTGTCCTTTGTCTGTCCTCATCCTCTGAGTCTGAAGGCTTGGGGCTCAAGGTTGAGGACTTGTTGGGGGAGGATTATTTGGTCTCATGGAGGTACCTGTCCGTTCTGACTCGTTGTGGTGCTGGTAGTTCTTCAGAAAGGAGAAGTGAAGGCACGGCATAGTTGTGCTGTTGCTGGACTTCCAGACTGCACTGCCTGATGTTGGTCAGAGTCTGTGAGAAGGTTCCAGTCCTTGGAGATTTCCCCTTGGGAATGCTCCCCATTGCCAGCCTGTGCTCCTCAGTATATATAATGTCAATCTCTTCTTTTGAGTCACTGGACCACGAAGAGACACTGTCCGTTGACAAATTACTTTCAGCATCTGATTTTGGATCTTCACTCACTTGGTGTGGCATCTCTGAGAAGAAGCTGATACTTCCAAACCAGAACCACTAAGATCCTGGAGGAATTGTGACTCAATGTGGGCACCCTTTGTCTCTTCCGCTGTGATGGGTACCTTGGTGATCTCATGGATATTTATGATATTCAGGTCCCTACATGCTGGCAATCCTGCCACTGCTGGTCCGCTCGTGTCTACCAGGTAGAATATTTGTGGTTTCTATGTCGACTTGCCATAGCTGCAGTGCATTGTTAGTGTGCTACTGCAAGGGATGGGTGACCTGTTGTATGCAGATAATTTTGCAGTTGTCGGTTGTATCATTGATTTACAACAACTCTAGTACGTATTCTTCGGGATTCAAATTGGTAGGATATTTGCACTAGCGCCGGTGTCAATCTTAATCCTGAGCGTATATTTGCCATCTTTCTTTGTGCACATAATATTAATAGTAGCAAAAGCTTCCAGTTGTTTGATTTCATCAACATGATGTGTCAGGGTCACATTGTGGAATGCCTGCTCGTCTCTTGGCTGAGAACTGCTTCTCTCTGAGTCTTGTCTCAGGTTTGTTTCGATGTCGACTTCGTGTATTGGCTTCCATTTACGTAGCTCTCTGGCACTCTCCTTGCTGCTGTTGCCCTGTTGCTGCACCTGCTGTCTGTTTGCTTGTATCCTACTGTGACTTCTGGCTGCACCTTTGAAGCCAGAGTTCCTGCATAGGCAGGCCCAGTGTCCTTTTGCACTGCACATCTTTCACAGGTCTTGACATGCAGGACAACTTTGTGGTGAGTGGGACCGTTTTCAACCTAGTTATTGTATCGATACTGTTGGCTGCACCTAGTGCTTTCAGATGCTGTTACCCAGCTACAATGGGTTCCTATTACCTGCTATCTTCTAGCAGACCTTTCTTTTTCCCTAAGAGGTCTTTCTGAAATGCTTCAATGGGTATAGAGACAATCACCAGCTCCATTAGTCACTCTGACATCTCAGTTTCTGAGAAATCACAATTGCTGCCCTCCCTACAGCATATACTGATGAACTGGTCTATTGATTTCTGTGGATGTTGCCTGTGGGATATCAATTCCAGGTGGTGAATTTTAAAATTCACTTGTAATCGGAGCTAATCTTCTAGCACTTTCCATATCTTTGTGGGTTTTCTGGTCCTCTTCAGATAATCCAGAGGTGTTGATTCTGTGTAATCCCTCATTTCCAATTGCCATTTGTATCTTTGCAGCTTGTTTCTCTGGTTCTGCAGTCACTCAATCAGTGAAACATAACTGCATTCTTTCTTTGAACAGTTTGAACTCGGATAGGATATCCATGGCCTCCTAGTTCATGCTGGGAAATTTGGTATCCATCTTCCTGCTGTTCTTTTGCTTAAAACCTGCTTTAAAACTTGTTCTATGACTCTGCGCTGTTTCCCTTTTAATTCTCTGTTGTTTCTACTAGCGGCTTGGATTGAGAGGAGCAGGTCTTTGACAGTACTGTGTGTTTATCTTGCTTGTAGCACTTATGTTTGTCTGTTTACACAGCTGTTCAATAGGCAGTTCAATTGCTTCTTTTTTTGGTAGAGTTTGTTATGTTCTTCACTCTCGAGTGGCTTAATGATATTTTTATAGCAGTGGCTTCATGAATGGAAACCCCTCTTCACACTCGAGTGATTTAATGAGTTTTTTAAAAACTTTGGCTATGTGGATGAGACTCTGCAGTGATTAGGGTTTTCCCACCCTTTTTCTAACAGATGCGTCCCGTAATTGTGCCGACCTCGATCAGCCTGGGAAAGGAGTCAGGTCTTCCCCATTTTTTTTTACACTGAGCCTTTGAAAAGAATAAAATTTTTAAAGCACTTCAAAGCTCTTTTTTTAAACTAGTGTTCCTTGACTGTCGGCACAATGACTCATCCGATATACTTACAGCCTGTCATTCTGTGCTCTATCGCCTGCAGCTTGAGGTAAGTTCTTTTTTTCTCACTGTTAGAGCCAATATTTTTTTTTTAACTTTCTCTCTCGTGTTTGTAGAAAGAGCAATTTTCAAAGCTGTTTTACCTGTGGTCTTCAAACCTAGACTTTGTCTTCTCACCACAGCTGCCACCATGTAACAAGTTCTTTATGATGCCTGATACAACATAACTGAAAAGTGTGGAGACCAGTTGGTTGAAGATCTCAAACAGTTTTATTACAGCTAAATTATTATATATGGTACAGAGCAAACTATTTACAAAAACTTCCTCTAGGTGTTACAGTTCCAGAGTGACTCAGGCTTGGAGTCACATGACTACATCCTGGTGCTTAGCTCATTAGCGTAGTGAGTTCTTAAAGGGACATCACTCTTAAAGCTTCCATACAAGTAGAAATGAAAGTGTAAGATACCCCAAGTGATTGAGAGTGTTTCTCCCTCTCTGTTTGTGAATTACATTGCTCTATGGGCATTAGTGATCTGCTTGCCATTGCAGCGATTGGCGGGTTACCTGTCTTGCCTTTCTGCAGGAAAACTACACCTAAGTCAACTAGTCTTGCATCTATGACTAGTTGGGTGGTTTTCTCAGTGTTGAAATAGGCATTTATACAACTTGCTGACAACCATCATTTCATCTGGTGATCTGTTTGTGTGATTTAGTACAGTCCCACTTGGTGGTCACTTTTTTCAGATCGCATGGAGGGGCAGATAACATAGTGAAGTCGGGAATGAAGCAACTGCAGTATGTGATGAGTCCTAGCAGACTCTGGACTTCCTGCACATTTGTAGGATCCGCAGCATTTGCAATGGCTTCAGCTTTCTGTAGATTAGGTAATACTCTTTCACCACTGAACACATGACTGAAGAATTCAATTCTCCTTGCACTGAACAAGCAATTGTCTTTGTTCAAGGTGAGGTTACATTCTCATTCTCAGAGATGTTGTAAGCATGCATGTAAGCATGCATGTAGGCATGTCTCGAGTTCACTTTCAATGTGACCGTACATGAGAATGTCATCACTGATGTTTAGCGGCCTTCAAGTCCTTGAACTGCTGACTGAATCATGTGCTGAAATACCTCAGCTGCTGAGTTCCTTCTAAAGTTGAACTTCTTGTGGCGGAAAAATCCAATATCTGTGGAGAATACAGTAAGATGGCTTGATGTGCGATTGGGGGCACATTAGAATCTACATGCTGCTTGCATGTAACACTTTGCAGTTTGCCAATACTAGTGAAGTGGCCAACATACAATTGAAGAATGTTGTTGTTATGCGTAGGAATTGTGTATGTGACTGCAATCATGTGTAGATCTGTTGCTGTGTGGAAACAGATAAACTGATGACATTCTCCAAATATGGCACAGAATACAACTTTCATTCCCGTGTCTTTGAATGAGACTGGCATTTCAAAAGTCCCGAGAACTTTCAGCAGTTTGTCATTGTTATAAGGGAAAATGTTCCTATTTCTTGGTTTACAGAGAATGGGGCAGTCCTGAAGTCTGTTGAATATTTTGTCTCCCATGCCATTGACAGATGCTGCATCTCTGAGAGCATCTACATCCGGGCAGCCAATGGTCACTGTCACACATGGCTGGTTGCTGTGTCCAAGAGAGAGCACAAAAGTATATTCAGGGTCATCCATCTCTACATTGGCTACATTCTCTTACCCATTTGCTGTGATACCCTTCTGTTGGTATTGGTCTTAGTAGTTGATTTTGCTAATGAGCGACAAACATTAGTGACAAAGTGGTTTGGTTTTCCACAAGCTTTACATTGTTTACCAGTAGCAGGACGCTTTGTCTGGTGTGGGTAAGCAACGCTACAGTGGAAACATTCTTTGGACAAATCGCAACTTTGTTGGTGAGATGGCTGTTGTTGCTTTGCAGGTGGCTTCCTGGCATATGAGTAATGAATAGTGTCCACAGGAATTGGCGTGTTGCCTGCATTACATTGAACATGTGCAGATTAATCACACATTAAGATCGTTGTGTTTATTTTCCAGGGCTATCCAATTTAACTTCCATAGTGTTCTTTGACTGGTTGCAACACTGCTGATAATATTAAATACTATTTATCACCTTCTGGTGATGAGTCAATACTATAATCAGTGAAATGACAAATGACCAACACAGTGTTAACATATAAACACAAAAAATGCTGGAAATACTCAGCAGGTCTGGCAGCATCTGTGGAGAGAGAAGCAGAGTTAACATTTCAAGTCAGTGACCTTTCATCAGAACTGGTAAAGGTTAGAAATGTAATAGGTTTTAAGCAAATAATGTGGGGATGGGGCAAAAGATAACAAAAGGGAAGGTGTTGATAGGACAGAGGGTCGCAGAGAATAACTGACAAGAAGGTCATGGAGCAAAGGCAAAGGGTGTGTTAATGGTGTGGTGAAAGACAAAGCGTTAGTGCAGAGAGGGTGTTAAATGGCAGAATAATGAACAGCTCTGGCCAAAAGCACAAACATGAAAAAAAATGGGCAGGCACATGGTAAAAAAAAATGAATGATGAAACAAACTAAAATAAAATAAAAATAAAAATAAAAATAAATAGGCGGCCAGTCATGCTCTGAAATTATTGAGCTCAATGTTTAGTCCGGTAGGCTGTAGCATGCCTATCGGTAATGACATGCTGTTCCTTGAGCTTGCGTTCATGTTCACTGGAACACTGCAGCAAGTCCAGGACAAGAGATGTGAGCATGACAGCAGAGTTAACATTGTGTGTTGAAATGGCAAGCAACAGGAAGCTCAGGGTCATGTTTTCGGACTGAGCAAAGTGTTTCTCAAAGCAGTCACCCAATCTTCATTTGGTTTCCCCAATGTAGAGGAGGCCGCATTGTCAGCGGCGAATACAGTATACTAAATTGAAAGAAGTACAAGTAAATCGCTGTTTCACCTGAAAGGAGTGTTTGGGGCCTTGGATAGTGAGGAGAGAGGAGGTAAAAGGGCAGATATTGCACCTCCTGCGATTGCATGGGAAGGTGCCATGGGAAGGGGATGAGGTGTTGGGGATAATGGAGGAGTGGACCAGGGTGTTGTGGAGGGAAGGATCCCTTCAGAATGCTGACAGAAAAAGGGAGGGGAAGATGCGTTTGGTAGTGGCATCATGCTGGAGGTGAGGGAAATGGCAGAGGATGATCCTTTGGATGTGGAGGCTGGTGGGGTGGAAAGTGAGGACAAGGGGAGCCCTGTCACGGTTCTGGGGGGGGGGGGGGGGGGGGGAACGGGCAGCGGTGAGCGTAGAAGTGCAGGAAATGTGTCAGATACAATTGAGGGCCCTGTCAAACACAGTGTGGGGGGGAATCCTCAGTTGAGGAAAAAGGAAAACATATCAGAAACAGGCTTCTTATGTTTTAAAAACATGTCAAGGTCTCAATATATAAATATTGAGCAGAAGGCATGATAAAGATTAGTTTTTCCTATATTACAACAGTGACAACATTTCAAAATTACTTAATTGGCTATATTTCATTTTGGAAGTCCTAAGGTCATCAAAATAAAAACAAGTTATTTCTTGTTCTTTCGGATAACCAAAGGCAGAATGTTTACAATTTGCTTTCTTCTTAGCATTAGAGATATAACATGAGTTTTCCATTACAGTGCATATCATAGGATTAAGTGCACTGCACTTGTAATTCTGTAACACATAGACACCCATTAGTCTAATGGTGAAGGTATTCAGTTTGTACACACGCATGCACGCATACTGGTTACCTGTTCTCTCCCACAGTTAGCACAGTTGTGATTTTCAGAGTTTGCGAGCCGGCACCTGCTTGGGATGCACTGCAATCAGTAGAGCGTTGATGACAGTCATTCAGATAAAGTCATTCAACCCCTTCCATTCCACACAAATTCAACAACAACGTGCATTTATACAGCGCCTTTAACACAGGAAAACTTCCCAAAATGGTTCACAGAAGTGTAATCATGCAAAAATTGACACTAAGCCAAAGAAGGTAATATTAGGACATGCCAGCGAAAGGTTGGTCAAAGTACTGGTTTTAAGAAGCATCTAAAAGGAAAGAGAGGTGGAGGAGGGGTGGGAGCAGTGGTTTAGGGAAGTAATTCGAGAGCTGATGGCACAGCCACCAATGGTAGGGCAAAGGAAGGGGGTGGAGGTTGCACAAGAGGCCAACGTTAGTGGAACACAGAGTTCTTGGAGGGTTGGAGGGTTGGATGAGGTGACAGATAGGGAGGGGCAAAGTGTTGGAGGGACTTGAACAAGAGGATTTTTCCATATAGCCAATCATGGAGAGGGTGGAAGATCCTGATCGAGGGATGTTGTAAAGTTATGGGTCTCACTCACCTGGCAGCTGGACGTCATGTATAGAGAACAGGGAAGGGAATGTAAGATGCAGTAATTAAAAACAAAATGGGTCATTATATAAAGGAATATAGCATGACTTGCATGTTGATTTTGCACAGATTTAGAGAAACCCATGTGCAATTCAACATGATGACTTTGTAGTTAAAAATGCATGTAAGTGATTAGTATGTCAGATGTACTGCCATTTGTCTGAAATAATCTCACATGCATCAATACTCTTTAGTGTTTTATTATTACTGTAATTTAAAAAAAATTTTCTTTGGCCTCCTTATCTCGAGAGACAATGGGTAAGCGCCTGGAGGTGGTCAGTGGTGTGTGGAGCTGCGCCTGGAGTGAATATTATAGCTACTTTTATTTTCCAAATCAGTTACATTGTAAAAGAAATAAATGAGATGACTCATGAACAAATAAAACCTTTTGTATCAAATTGATGCCTGTTGCTATAGAATAATTTGAAGCACATCATTTGAAATCTTTTTAAATCAATAGTTAAGCAGGTAATAAAATGTCACTTTTGTTGTTTACTGATAATAAAAAAAATTAAAAAGCCATTGCTGTTGCTGCAGTGTTTTGCTGTTCTGTGAAATGAGATGTTTCAGTCAATCCATTAATTAAAAATATGCCTACTAAAGCCTGTTTCAAAAATGGGAATGGTCCTCAGTGGGAAAAAAACAATAAATGGTACATTTTGGCCACTACATTATTCACAGTATCATTAACTGCATGAAAAAGAGTCAGATGCTCTTTGACAGCAGTGTAAAATTTTAATGCATAGACATGGCACCAGAATCAATGTGTCAGTGCAAATACATCAGTATTAGAATCCTTGGAGGGTTTACACAGTGAACTGTGATAAAACAAAAGAGCTGCATTTAACCTATCACTAACCATATATCACTACATAACAGCATTTGCTCGAACCAGTCTAATTCTATGTTACATATCATATGTGGAATTTGTCCCGAGTCATATTCATGTTATTGACACTATGGATGGAAATGATTTTATTCCAGGAGGTTGGGTAATGACTGCAGAGGTCTGAATCCAAATCTTAATCTGCATCCTCCAGGAAGCTTGCTGAACCATTTCCCTGAAACAATCCCTGTTCTCTGCTGTGATTTTAGGCCAGTGAGCATTGCCATTACTGCTAAATACAGCTAAGAACAGTGAAGACGGGGTCAGGAAGTGCCAATGGTCGTGGGAGACTATGTTCTTTGTCCGTTCCAAATTGCAGCAAATGTGTTGTGTTAAAGCCAATTAAATGGACCAGCAGGACAAGAGGGAGTCTCAGGATGTGGATGCTAATGGAGAAGTGTTGTTGGCAGTCACCCAGCAGGGTCAACAGTTATTTCTAGTATTTTGTAGCTGATTTATCAGTATTGAAATATCCTGGAGCGATAATAACTAGCCTTTCTGCTTGTGCATCACAGTGTCAATGCTACTCTGCAGCTGTTTTTTGATGTGGGTGACACTGACAAGGCCTCATTTTATGCACATGCCTAGTTGCCCTGAGAATTTGTGGGTTTTCTCCTTCTACCACTTCAATTCTTGTGGTACTGGTTCTCCCTTGATGGTGTCAGATAACAAATTCCAAGATATTGACCCAGCAATGATGAAGGAATATAAGTCAGAATTGGGATGGTGCGAGACTTGGATGGGAATGTGGAGCTGGTGGCATTTCTATAATATTTGTATCTTGTCTTTTTCAGTGTCAGATATCACAGGGGAGGTCAGTGCTGTTAATGTAACTTTAGTTAGTTGCTGCAAAGCATCCTGTGAATCCAGTGATGAAATGGGTGAATATTGAGTCCAATGATAGCATTACAATCAAGGCAACCATGCCACTTACGTGAAATATATGGTGCTTTTATGGAGCTGATGACTGCCAACTGTTTCTCAAGGGTTAACATTCACTTTGGGATAGAATTGACCTAGTTGCCTCCTGTTTGCTTGTAAGTGGCTAATATGCTTCTATCTGTAAGGGTGTGCCACTTATAATGTACCAGAAAATCAACATGCAATTTAACATATAACTGGGAACTATATTAGTGCAAGTGCCAGTGGGTGCTAATGGAAGGATTGTCAAATTCATAACAAATAATGCTGTTAACATGAAGTGTCACCTTGCTTTTACCTGCTGTGGGATGCGTTGCATTTAAAAAGTGTTCTCTGGTTTGAGGTTATAATCATGAATGATGCCAAATTTGCCACCGTTTGAAGGCTGCTGGGTAAAGAAGACCTACTACCTGATCCATTGTTCAAACGATCCTGAAGGACCTGCAGCATTTCCAGAACTAGCCAGGGATGTTGCAAGGATTTGGAGCTATGCTCACCAAAACATTGCTCTGAACCTCATTCGCAAAATATATGTCAATCGAAATATACAGTGCAACTGCAAATCAAAGGAGAGGAGCTCAGACAATAGTTGGATCTGTATCAGCTGCCTGAGTTCCTGCATCCCCTCCCTAAGGCTGTCTACTTCTTTCCTACAAAGGATCAAAGCTGGTGATCACACTTCCTACAAAGTTTCCTGCACTTTGACACACCTGATCTGAAATATTAACTCTGTTTCTCTCTCCATAGATGTTGCCACACCTGCTAAGTACTTCCAGCATTTTTTATTTTTATTACACATTTCAGCATCCTTTGTTCCAAGGAATGTGTATAGAGGTTTCCATCCTTTACGTAACACAAGAACAGCTGTGGGTAATAAGGGCCTCCACAAAGCACTTCTGCTGAAGTCCACTCCCAGTATGCTTCCTGATCCGGGCAGTTCTACCATTGCTGGGTGATTGACACTCTTCCTGTGAATATGAGGTGTGCATGCTGCTAAGACTTCGGAAGGTCCTCAGTGAATGTAGCAGAAGGGGTGCCTATCAATGTTCAGAAGGCATTGCCTTCTTACTCCCAGCTTAATGAGAAAATAAGCTGTGGCACACCTACAGAAATATCAATACAGCTAATGCTCAAGTGGGGGGAAACTGCATGTATTTGAAGGCTGATTTGGTCAACCATCCCCTTTTCAGGTACCGTTCAGCACATCCACTTACCTTTTTGCATGTGCGAGCCAATTTGAGTCAGAGTCCTAGCAAATAAGTACTAGCAAACATTGTGTCCAAGTAGAGAGCTTGCTACCAGCTGTTTCAGCTTACACCCTGGCATTGCATACCACATGGTGCTCTGCAATAAGCAGCAAGTCATCATAAAGCATATTATGCCAATTACTTTTCATATGTTTGGTTATAGATCTCATGCTGATCCAATCAATCCTGTAGTTTCCCACATAGTTCCACTTTGCTGTTTAGAATTCTCAATAAGCCTTGCAGGACAGCAAAATAAAGCTGCCCTCCCCAATTTTTACATTGAACCATGCTCTTGTCTAGGTTCTCTCCTCCAACAGTTTTCTTACCATGTGTGCTAATTCATTCTCTTTGTATGGTTTTCTTTTAGATGAAAGCTTCAGTTATGTTTCTCCTTAAGGCATGTTATAATTACCAGCTGGGGCTATAGCAGCAAGACTCTTCAAAATCAAATCAAAGCTGACCAAATATAAGATCTGCTCCATTATTTAGTACATTGCAGAGTACTGTTTGTATTCCAGTCACTACCTTACTGAAGCTACCAGATTTTGTTGCATTTACTTCGCTAGATGGGATACTGGATCAACTTGCTGGGTGCCCTCCTCTCATCAGTCCTCTTTCTTAAAGACACACTGTTGGAGATGGCCTTGATCATTGCATATCCTGCTGACCTGATGATTGTTTGCTGTCATGCTAGTACTGTCTTATGAATTCTGATATAGAGGCCCTGATTTTAAAGGTGAGGATGGTGGATGGTGGATATGGTGTGTGCAATCCCCGAAATGGACAGTGAAACGGTGGTGCCCGGAAGATCTTAATTGCTGGGCCTTATTTGCACAAAATCGCCCAGAGTCTCATCCAAATCTGGACAGATCCATTATCCATTATCTGGCAGCAGTGGGAATTCGACAGCAGGAGGCTGCAGCCAGGGGCCCATGAGAACAGTCACTGACACTCAGCTGCATGGGGCATTCTAGAAGTGATTGGAAGGAGGAGGAGCCAGAAGCAAGGGAGGTCCATGGTTTCCTTGTAAAGCCCATAGGAACATTTATGCTCCACCTAGACCAGAGTCTAAAAAACATACCTGCTGGGCCTCTGCTAGCTAAAGACTGAGTACCCAACAGGTTAGGCTTGACATCACCAGGCCTTGATCTGCATATTTAAAGAAGGACCCTACTTTCTTCCCATCGTGCCCTGCTCTACTGCTAAAATATGGTAGGAAGGCAATGGGATCAGAGGGAGTAAGTGTCTACCCACATTTTAACTGCACCTGGTTGCATTTCTGCCAGGCAGGGGGAGTTACAATTGGGGCCAGTGTGTCTATAAACTACTCTTAACTAGCACTATGGTCTTCTATTTTTTGGACAAAGCTTCGCTTTCCACAACAAGTTTTGAAACCAAAATCACTTTTTATTTCAACATATTAAGGAATTTAACAAGTGAGATACCCTTTCTTTTTTGTCTCCAACAGGGGGATAATTTGGTTGCTGGCAAATGACACAGATCATGCTAATTATTAATGTTACTGCAATTATTATGAATGGTTAATGCATCAAATGCAGGGAAATGAGCACAGATTTGTAGATTCATAATTGAACGAAAAGTATATTAACCTTAGGTCACGTAGTAGGTCGAGAAGCTTTTGTTTCACTGAGCTAACCCTTTTGTGTGTGTTTTAGTTCTTGCAGCCTTTGTTAAAACTAAATTAATATACTGGTGATAAATATACCAGAACAATTATCCCTAAACTAATAACATAAGCAATTAAGCTGCAAGATTGCAATTGGCACAAAGACAGAATCCCTATTTCTTACAGATGGTCATTTTTGGGTAGAGAGGGATTGGAAGAATGTTCTGTCTTCTCTCTCTGTCAATGGGGCGTTTCTGGGTGAGTTCCTGGACTCTTAGCTGGTAAGAGATCCAAAGAATCCCCAGCAAAGGCCATAAGGCCTTACAAGGGCATATTGAGCTGGGTGTCACTGAAGCATCCTTGCAAGCAATGCAGCTTGCTCCAAATATCCAAACAACCCTGTCCCCACATTGCATCTTCTACATCTTCAGGTATGGGAGGCCAGGATTTCTGTTATTTCAAACTTCTGCTGGTGAAGTGTGTTAATTGTATATCAATTGGGTGTTAATTGTATTCAGGTGGTGGGTATCTGTGCTGTTTATTTATATATATATAAGAGCAGACTGAAAGTTGGGTTGTTGGTTGGAGGTGCATGAGATGCAATGCGGTCTCTGTAAATAAAAGCTTTTAAGTGCATAAAGACTAGGTTCCAGTGGTGAGTGGTGACGCCCTTACCACCAGTCTACCTGAGTTGCAAACAAGTAGAATCTTTGGAATTTTGGGCCCTGAGTGACCACTTGCAATTAAAACTTTAAATATCTTTCCTCTGCTCACCAAATCATGTACCCCTCACCCATTCTCTCACCTTACTCATTCACTGTCATTTGTTTTGAAGTTTTGTGATCTAATTTATTTTTCCTAACCCCTTTTACTATCTTTAGAAACTTTCCTTTACCTGTTCTCTTCTTCGTGGATATCACTATCCATTTTGGGAGTTGTTTGTATTTTCCAAATGCATGTGGTTAGCTTTTAACTTGGGCCACCTGATGTAAATGGATTGTTAGCGTACTGAAGATAGCATATTTCCCCATTAACGCTGCCATCTTCGAAGGGGCCCAATACTGTGCAACCAGAGTGCCACCCTATTTCAGGCAGTAGGGTCTTACAACATGCAATCAGGATGAAATACATAGGACCCTGATTGCAATTTTGACAGATAACTGGGTGGATGCCTGTACAATTATATCTGTTCAATTATTTCTAAAACATTATTGCTGTGAGGCTAAGACTGCTCGGCTCCACAAGAATAATGTGAGTCGCTACCATACTGGACATTCCTCCCTTTGTAGTGGCTCCCCTTAACCTAAAATTCTTCCAGCTTGGTTGGACCTAATATTGGAGGCCTGATATTGTGTCACCTCAGAGCTGGCAAGCTACAGAGGGGCACCCGCATGGCACCCACAACTCAACGGTGGCATGCTAGTGAGGCTCGACCCTCAAAATGGATCGGGTCATAAATTGGCATGTTTGGGCCACTGCCTAATAATTGAAATCTATCCCTTGCTTTAACTGGCTGAAAACTGCCTTTAATTACTATTTTCTAACCAGCTGAATACCATATAAGGTTGCCATAGGTGTATCTGGTCCATTTCGATACAGAAAACGCTCTGCTGGTGAATTAGCCCCTTGGCTCCTGCCCCTACTCCTGAGACCCTGAGAATATCTGCATCAATAAACTTGAGCAAAGTACTGAAAGGGTTAAAGTCCAAACAAACAACATATTGACATACAGCTGCTGCTGCTACATTCTTTTTTATTTTGTCTTGTGGTGTGGGCAGCACTGACAGGGCAGTATTTATTGCCATTAACACTCTCTTTGGACAAGTGCCTAGTTGCTGAGGGCATTACAGACAACTACACAGTGTGGGGCTGGGGTCACATGTAGGCCAGACTAGATAGAGGTGGGAGATTCCTACCTAAATGACATTTGTGAACCAATTGGACTTTTACATTCACCTGACACCTTTCTAGTGCCAGTCTAAAATGACCAGAATATCTTGAATTCAATTTCACAAGTCATACAAGACCTTGGTTAGACCTCAAATAAAAACAGACAGTGTTGGAAATACTCAGCAGGTCTGGCAACATCTGTGGAGAGAGAAATAGAGTTAATGCTTCAAGTGGATGACCTTTCATTAGAAGTGGCAAAGATTAGAAATGTAATCAGTTTTGAGCAAGTGAAAGGTGGAAGAGAGCAGAGGGCAGCGGATGGGAGAGATTAAATGACAAAGATGGGTAAAAGACAAGGCATTTGTCCAAAGAGAGTGTTACTAGCAGAATAATGGACTGCTCTGTCCAAAAGCAAAAACATGAAGAACAAGTTTAAGACCGAGTCATAGTCTGAAATTGTTGAACTCAATGTTGAGTCCACAAAGCCGTAGTGTGCCTAAGCGAAAGATGAAGTGCTGCTCCTCGAACTTGAGTTGATGTTCACTGGAACACTGCAGCAGGCCAAGGACAGAAATGTTGGGAGTGAGAGCAGGGTGGTGAATTAAAATGGCAAGCAACTGGAAGCTCGGGGTCATGCTTGCGGACTGAGCAGAAGTGTTGCACAAAGTGTTCACCCAATCTGTGTTCGGTCTGCCCAATGCAGGGGAGATGGCATTGTGAGTTCTGAATACGGTACACGAGATTAAAGAAATACAAATAAATTGCTGCTTCACCTGAAAGGAGTATTTGGGGCCTTGGATGGTGAGGAGAGAGGAGGTAAAAGGGCAGGTGTTACACCTCCTGCAACTACATGGGAATGTGCCGTGGGAGGGGGAACGAGGTGTCGGGTTGATGGAGGAGTGAACCAGGGTGTGGTGGGGGGTATGATCCTTTCAGAATGCTGACAGGGTAGAGGAGAGGAAGATGTGTTTGGTGGTGGCATCATGCTGGAGGTGGCAGAAATGGTGGAGGATGATCCTTTCGATGTGGAGGCTGGTGGGATGGAAAGTGAGGAAAAGGGGAACACTGTTGCGGTTCTGAGAGGGAGGGGAAGGGGTGAGGGCAGAAGGGCGGGAATTGGTCGAAGGCCCTGTCAACCACAGTGGTGGGGAGGGGGGGGGGTGGTGGGGGGTGTGCGGGGTGGGGGGGGTAGTCCTCGGTTGAGAAAAAAAGGAAGCCATATCAGAAGTGCTGTTGTGTAAGGTTGTATCATCAAAACAGATGCAACAGAGACAGAGAAACTGGGAGCGTAGAATGGAGTCCTTACAGGAGGCAGGGTATGAAGAAGTGTAGTCGAGGTAGCTGTGGGAGTGGGTAGCCTTATAATGAACATTAGTAGACGGTCTATCTCCAGAAATGGAGACAGAGAAGTCGAGGAAGGGAAAGGAAGTGTCGGAGATGAACAATATGAAGGTGAGAGAAGGGTGGAAATTGGAAGCAAAGTTGATGAAGTTTTCCAGTTCAGGTTGAGAGCAGGAAATCGCACCAATACAGTCATCAATGTATCGGAAAAAGAGTTGGGGGAGGAGGACTGGAAAAAGGAATGTTCAACATACCCCAGAAAAAGACAGGCATAACCAGGACCCATAGAAACATCTTTTATATGGAGGAAGTGAGTGGAGTTGAAGGAGAAGTTATTCAATGTGAGAACAAGTTCAGCGAGGTAGAGAAGGGTGGTGGTAGATGGCGACACGTTGGGCCTCTGGCAGGTGTAGTGTGCACGTGGCTTTGCCAGGATACTGGGCTTCCCCATGGTGCAGGGTGCCATCGATTGCACAAGTGTGGCTTTGCATACACCGTATCTCAATACTGAGATGTACCACAACTGCAAAGGTCATCATTCACTGAAGGTACAGTTGGTGTACAACCATATTCAGCACATCATGTCAGCAAACTCCCCTATTCTGGCAGCAGTTAAAATGCTTTCATTCTGTACCAGTCGGCTGTCACCCTGGTATTTGAGCCACCACTTCTAACCAAAGAGTGCTGCTAGGCAAGAAGGGCTATTGCTTTACACCTGGCTCATGACTCTGCTCTGAAACACAATCACACATGGACAGAATGCTTACAGTAAGGGCCAAGCTGTTATGAGAAACATCATAGAGCAGTCAATTGGGGTGCTAAAGCAATAATTCCACTGTCCCGACCATTGTAGAGCAGCTCTGCCATACTTGGCAGAGCCTGTGTCCTGATTTGTGGTTGTCTGCTGCACAACCTGGCCATCATGAGGGCACAGCCCTTACCACCAGGGATATGGTGAGCACCTCATGAGGAGGAGAGGGAAGAGGAGGAGGAGTGGAAGGAGGAGGAAGGGAGGAGGCAGCCAACACATCCCCATTCTTGCCGGGCTGTCTTTGATCGCGCCTTTTGGCTATGGTTTTCATGAATACAACCACAAATCCCCATTGTACAACAGTCCCACATCTTACCATCCCTCTGTTATGGATCAGCACAGTGTCTTCTTAACGATAATACTGAAATAAAAGACGCCACAAACAAACTAACTTTATTGAACAAAACATCCAATGTTCCTTACAAAAGTCAACTAATCATCCTTGTGCATTCTCTTGATGCCTTTCTTGTGGGTGCTTTTGGTCTACCCTCTTGCTCCTATGCAGTGCTACCCCAGTTGCAGCAGCATGGCTCGTGGAAGGCTGTTGATTTTCAGTGGGGGAGACTGCATATGTACCCTTGAGCAGCTCTGGGCCTTGAGGACCCAGCTTCGGACTGCGCCACCTCGGCATGGGTGGTAGCAGTCCGGGCTGGCTGGCTGAAAGGCAGCAACGGGCACCATCTGAGTGACAAGGGTGGAACATGAATGCTGTCATCCTGAAAGAGGGCAGCAGAATTGTCCTCGATTAATTCACTGCCACTACCCCAATGCAGTACCTCAGCAATCCTGGTTATCTGTTGGAACACAAATTGCTGAACTCCAGAGTGGCCCAGGCAGTGGAACCATTACTTCAGCACCCCAATGGTTTGCTGTGAGACCCTTCGAGCACTGGAATCCATAGCCATGACGAAAGCAGTCTGAGCCTACATGACAAGCTGAGATTTTGCGATGTCAGTCTGAGTTTCCACTGCAGTATCAGACGTAGGATGACTTCTGCTTGTGCTGCAATAGAAGCTGAGATATCAATCATCAGACATTATATCATGGTTTGGTCCGCAGGTGTTTTCATGGAGTTGCTCAACATTTCCACACTGGAAAGGATAAGTTCCAAGCTCTGCACAAAGCCCTGTGGCAAGTTGGCACATTGGTGCCTAGCTCTTCCATGCTCCTTGACAGTAATGGCAGCCTTTCTGGCATGACTGTCAATGCACCAAGTGTTTCTGCAGGCCAGCCCATCAGCCTTTTTCTGTACACTGCCCGAACAAAGTCCTCATTAGGGTCCTCTAAAGCAGAACTCGTGAGCGACTTTGCCCTTCACGAAGCTCCGATGCAGCATTGGAGGCCTCGGTGAGGGAGGTGGACAGGAGGAGAGACGTCCTTTTCTCTCAGGGAGCCAGGAGGTCCTCCAGACAGATACTACAAAGGCAGTGAGAGTAGGTAGCCATTGCAGTCAATGCCAAAGGTCTAGCTCTGAGGGCCTGGATGCAGTGCCGCAATAAGTTCAATCATCTCACACAAGTGGTTAATGTCAGTGAATGTATTTTCACATGCCGTATGTTTACAAATGAGAGGGCCAATGGAGGTTGGTGCATCTAATTCACAACCTCCGATCTTTACATCATTTTAGTGGCAGAAAAATTGGGAGTGCTGTGATTTGGATGTGCTGATTTTGATCATCTATTATCCAAGCCGTCACCCATTGAGTGAGGCTCCACACTGGAGCACTAATTTGTCGACCTTACCCCTTCATGTTCATTGTACTAGGACCATCTGAAGGGTCAATGTTTATTTAGTGTTACAAAGTTAGTTTGGGATGTAATTCCTTCTGTTGGATATGTGATATTTTCTATCCAAGTGTCATGGGGATATTAAGAAAAGGCATTCTGTTGCAACATCAAATTAATAACAGGGTCACATAATGATCACATAAAGCATCTTTACACCTGGCTGCAGTGACTTTTCAGGTTTTTAGGAAGAGCACATCCTCATACTGTTGTCACTTAATGAGCAGACACAGGACAACAATTTTTGCATGTGTTTCTGCATGAACCTATTTGGGACACTACCAAAATGTGTGCACCACTCATTGCGAAGAGATGTCAGCTGCCTCACATGTACTTGTGAGCACAGCAGGCTATTTTCCTGCTAACCTGTATCCCGGGCAGAATGTATAATGATGCAACAGAGCAAGTTAAATAGGGAAGGTGCAAGAGGTGTCATGAAATAGGTGCTTCTATGAAGTTGTTGATTTCTACATTTCCATGTTCTTCAGATTGGCTCCATCTTGGAATCTATTGTATTGTTTTATGTTGGGTTTTATTTAATAAGCAGCAATCAGTGTGTGAAATCTTTCAACCAAGGTTTAATGGGGTCTGTTATCTGCTTAAATTGGACCCCCAATTAGCTGTGCAAAAGTTATGTAAAAAGAGTTTCACACTCCGAATAATGGAATTGTCACTTTTCCAGTCAGAAAGCTGAGTATGCAGGACAGGAACTGTTACTGGCAGCGACACCTTTGTTTGCCTGTTGTTATGGTCAGATGAAGAGGGGTCGAAGGGCTTCCCACTTTTCCCTCTCCTTGCTTGACCACAACAGGTTTAATTATTTTAAAGTGGATGTACAGCCAACTCAGTAGGTATTTGATTACTCACTTGCTCTGATCATAAAAAGAAACACATCAAACAGGTTTTGTTGAGTTTAACAAAGAAAGAGGTTAACTTTATTGTACTTAAACTGAACTAAGTAAAATAATAAACTACGTGGCAACATTCACTCACACACACACACTAGGGGCTGAATTTTGTTTGGGCACCGTGCACTGCAGCGCGCCCTCTGAACTCAGCGGCATGCCTGCATTCAGCAGCGGCGGCCGAGCTGCTGCGATATTACACACAGGGCTCATTAGCATCACTGCGATAAGCCGCCCCCCCCCCCCACCCCCAAATTACGTGGGGAGAGGCGGGACATCTGCACAGTGAGGAACCATTTGACAGCTGTGTAGCAGGTGCTGGGGCCTTGTTTTAAGCGCTCCAGCACATGCTTCCTGACATCTGTCAAAGAAAAACTTAACTCGCTGTACAAGAGTGGGGCTGCTGTCAATCTGGCAACAAAGCAGAAAGTGCTGGAGAAACTCAGCAGATCAGGCAGCATCTGTGGAGAGAAAAGCAGAGTTAACTTTCAGGTCTGACCAAGTTCACAGACCTGAAAGTTAACTCTGCTTCTCTCTCCACAGATGCTGAGTTACACCAACACTTTCTGCTTTGCTGCCACATACTTACCCTGCTGTGTCCCAGTGTCCTGTGAAGTTAATATCCTCTTCTTCCACTCAAGTGTTAAATTGCTTCTTGTAGGCGTGCCGCACCTGGGTGAACAATCTTAATTTTGCACATTCCAGGACGTGAGACTTAAATGTAACATAAAAGGCAAATACACAACAGAAATAAAACCATAATTGAACAATATTTACATACTATGGATTCGAGTCACCCGACTGTGAAAAGCTGCAGACTAATATGCATTTGGAAGCTGTATTCATTTCTCTGCTAACTGTTATGTGAAAATACATGTAACTGCAATTAAACAATCTCTGTTACAAAACAAGAAAATATGTTCATATTCTAGCTGCATTTCCAACTAGAAATATTACACCAATAACTATGATCAGCTGCTGCAGAAGTAAAGTGTTTGTGAACATGCGTCGATGTGTCATTGTTGAAAAACCATGACAACAGCACAGATTTCCTCACTAGTCCTGCATTGGTTTTCAAACATGTGCAAGACAAACCTTTGCAGCCAGAAGTTACAGCAGTTAGACAGTGGAGTCACCTTTGCATTTAAGGACCACACCAAAAGCCGAGGATGGCAGAGGGGTGCTTTAGGGTGGCCACACAGTGCAGCAAAGCCTTCCTGCTCACTCTCCTCCAGGCTGTGTGGTCAAGGCAGGAGGTCCTTTTCACCAGTGATGGTAAGAACAGGCCCTCTCACCTGACCAAGGCAGTCTGGCTGGAGATGGCAGAGGAGGTGAATAACCATGGGCCATCTGGCATCAAAGGGTCCAATGCCGGAAGGAGATGAACGAGCAGTCCTCCAGCCAGCCGGTGCCCTCTAGGCCTCATGCACACAGGGTACAAGCGCTAAAGTCATCCACAGCCGAAGGCCAATCAGATCAGCAGTCTTCCTCCGGTCAGGCTGCTAGTGCAGAGGTTGCACCAAGAAGGGGCACTCGCAAGCATTTACAGAGAACACACTGACACAATGGGAATGCATGGGTATCACAGCAATGTAAAATACGACTTTCACTAAATGTTCCTCACCAACATGTGTGTCCTTTTCTCTGTGTGAATTATGTCTGCCAGCATGTAGCGCCAATGTCACATCCCTTTGCACCGTTGACCCTTCAGGAGAGCCAACGTATGCAATGATATCATTGCCATGCCATCGTTACTCATGAGCGTCTCCACGGACTCAGTGACATGGACATTGGCTCAGTCAGCTGCTGCCTCTAATGGTTTACAACAGGGATGCTGCAGATGTGGACTGGTGCACAGCAGGTGAACGAGGGTGATGTATGGCTTGCAGAGCTCATGTCGGTTCCTATAGAGCAGAGAACCTTTGTCTGATAAGCTACCGCCATACATCCCTAGCTCGCTGTTAGCCCTTCATGCAAAGCCTGGGTGGCATCTGCCCTCCCATGCACCTATCCTGTTGTAGGTCTTCAGCGTCTTCCGAGGAGGAATCCTGTTGACGTCTCTCCTCATCATGCCAGGCCGGGCCCCTATTGGATGCATAGTTGTGCAGAGCAGCAAAGAAAGGAGCTGACCTTTTTGGCACGTAGTACATGGCATCACCCTATCTATCCAGGCATTGGGAGCACGTTTTCAATATGCAGATCACCTGCTCAGTGGTGGCTCTTGTAGCTCAGTGGCTGGCATTGTATATCTCTTCTGCAGCAGTGATGAGGTCTCTCACTGGTGTCGGGAGCCAGTCTGTAAGGGATAGCCCTTGTCTCCAAGAAACCACCCCTGCATCTGAGCCAGTTCAATGAACAGCAGTGACAGCTAGGACTGGCGCAGGACCCAGGTGTCATGGCAGCTGCCTGAAAAGTGGGCACAGATTTGCATGAAGCATCTCCGGATGATAACCTATCAGGTTCACCTAGATTCTCTGGGCCTGGCTGTGAGGGTCCATCCTGAAGCGGACATATTCACTGGCCCTCCGGTGCAGGGCATCGGTGACCTCCCTGATGCAGCGGTGCACTGATGACTATGTGACCTCACAAAGATCTGCAGAAGGCCCATGAAAAGTTGCATCGGCATCAAGATTGAGAACCTCTGCCACTATGAGGACCACAGGCATAGGATGTCCACTGAAGCCCATGGGTTGCAGGTCATCTTTGAGCAAGGCACAGCGATGTGTCACCACCTTCTCTACATGCGCATTCACCTGTGACACTGGTGCTCTGACTTCCAGTGGCACGTCATGTTGGGCCTGTAGATGCACGGTGACCGTAATGGGCAACTCCCCTTGGGGGCTGCTGCTCACGAATGGGGGTCTCTATGTGCACCGTACCTGTCTGTTGATTTTGCCTCTGGTGCATACGGATCCTCAGGAGAAGCAGATCGCACACTGTAAGATGAGCCATATCTATTTCTATGTGATAGATAAAGTTGTATCCTTCCTTTATTGGAAGGTTCCTAATAGGGCACGGATTGGTGTTGACGGGTACATTAGGTGCTAACATGGATCAACTATGTGGCGTGGCATGGTTATGTCCATCTTGGCTAACACTCAGAGTGGCACAGCATGACCACATCAAGATCCTCACAGCTGCATCAATTGCCCCCACCATCCATATAACCTTAACACTCCTACCCTTTCTGGCACCCTCTCCACACACTGGGTGACTAGAGTGCCATTTCTCCTGCACAAACACAAACAAATGCAGAAGGTACACTGTTTATGGAAGGAGGGTACACAGTACCTCCCTTCATGCCTGCAGAGCTTTCACTCCAGTAATCCCAGACCACCTCCCTCCTCTCTTCTAGTATACAGAGTGAGACCCCTAAATATCCCCCCTCCCTCCTTGCTTCCAGTATGCAAAGTGAGACCCCTGAATATTCCCCCCTCCTTCCTCACTTCCAGTATGCAGAGTGAGACCCCTGAATATCCCCCCTCTCTCTCCTTGCTTTCAGTATGCAGAGTGAGACCCCTGTAATCCTTTCCCCTCCCTCCCAGTATGCAGAGTGAGACCCCTGAATATCAGAAGTTATTTTCCGTAACAAAACCTTCTGCCTCTAATAGCCCGCCTGCTTTTCTGTTCGGGAACAGGACAGCATGTGATGGTCACCCGTTCAAAGTAAAATCCAGAAGTATGCATCAAGAGGCGGCGGGCTGCATAATCTGCAGAGGTAAGTACTGTTTTGAATATGGTAATTGGGGTGCTGCTGCTGAGCGGCGGGGGGGACGATACTGAGGTCCGAGGTCAGAAATACCATCTTAAAACTACAAATGGGGTGGGGGGGAGGAGTCTTGTCACATGACAGTCACTCAATAATCCAAGCATGGTAGTTAGCAGTGTATTTCTTCTTGCTAAAAAGAACAGACAGTTCCCTTAAACTTCCTGGGTCTTGGTTCTTGCTGGGATGAGCAAACATGTCATCTCCACCTCACAGGCCTTGTAATGTAGGATACAATGTTGCAAATTAGGTGGTTTTTAAGCTGCGAGCAAAGTCATCTTTTATCTGTTCCTTTTTAAATTTCTTTAGAAAATATAAATTCAGATCTCCAGTCAGTGGATTAAAGAAAGTTATCATTCAACAAAGCGCGTTGGTGTGACACTGTGTTGACAACAAGAACAACATCTGCAGCTGGGTCCATTTTCATAATTCTGCAATTCATTTGTCACTTGCAGCTGCAACTAATCCATGCAAATTATTAATATTTCAACAAAAAATATTTTTCATGATCAGCAAAGGCCAAATCTATATAATATATCTGGAAATGTAAAAGTAAGGACAGATTTTAAAATAGCGACAGAATTGTCCAATTATCCCCACTCCATCTTTAACTGCACTTTTCCTGGAGACTACACTTGGTGCTGATTCCCATACGTAATGCCATGGAAGGTTAACAAATAATATGTTTAAAATTTTATATCTAGACACACCTTATTCTCAACTATTTCCATTATAAATTCCTGTGTCCACATTTATAATGGTAGTTGGCTATGTAAAGTTTTTTTTTTAGAGATACAGCACTGAAACAGACCCTTCGGCCCACCGAGTCTGTGCCGACCATCAACCACCCATTTATACTAATCCTACACTAATTCCATATTCCTACCACATCCCCACCTGTCCCTATATTTCCCTACCACCTACCTATACTAGGAGCAATTGCTAATGGCCAATTTACCTATCAACCTGCAAGTCTTTGGCTTGTGGGAGGAAACCGGAGCACCCAGAGAAAACCCACGCAGACACAGGGAGAATTTGCAAACTCCACACAGGCAGTACCCAGAATTGAACCCGGGTCGCTGGAGCTGTGAGGCTGCGGTGCTAACCACTGCGCCACTGTGCCGCCCATGCTGTTGTCATGCTGTTACCTGATAACTGAGATTTGACTTGGGATACAAGAACTGCTGCCGCACCACAGCTTAACAATAGACAGCCTTCAATTGGAAAATGATAAAATTGGAAATCTATTCTCCTAACAAAACACTGCAATGTGCATGTGCTTCCATGCTGTTATTTACCAGTAATTAACTCAAGATTGTTGCTCAATAAATTACATTGGCTGCATCACAACCATTAATTCTTCAGTGTGAAAATCACTGAGCATTGATAATATTGATCACCTCAACAGAAGTAAAGTCTGGCTACCCGACCCGAACCTGACTAGACCCGACTACATGTGTTGGGTTCGGGTCGGGTCGAGTCAATATTCCGAGTCCATCATTCGGGCTCTGGTCGGGTCGGGCTGGACAGTGCTGCTTCCGGGAACTCACGGGATCAGGCTTACCCATAATTGTACACAACTCCATCTGTGGTGCAGCCTGCTGCCGGAACGGATGAACGATATTGGTATCGGGTCAGGTCGGGCTCAAAAAAAAATTAAAGGAATCGGGTCCAGGTCGGGTTCGGGTTGGCTGTGGTTGTGTTGGGTCCGGGTCGGGTTTCAATTTTATACCTGAGCAGGCCTTTAAGCAGAAGTACTTGAAGTTTGGATGACACTTGCAAAGTTAAAATCAGAGAATCATCGAATCAGACAATGGTTACAGAACAGAAGGAAGCCATTCAGCCTGTCTTTCTGTGCTGGCTCCCTATAACAGCTCCTCAGATAGTCCCACTCCCTGGTCTTTTCCCCATAGCCCAGCAAATATTTTCTCTTCAGATAATTATTCAATTCCCTTTTGAAAGTCACGATTGAATTTGACACCACCACATTCTTAGGCAGTGCCTTCCAGATCCTAACCACTTGCTGCGTTAAAAGGTTTTTCCTCAGGTCGCCTCTGGTTAATTTGCCAATCACCTGAATTCAGTGACCTCTGGTTCTGGATCCTTCCACCAATGGGAATATTTTCTCACAATCTACTCCATCCAGAGCCGTCATAATTTTGAACACGTTTATAAAATCTCCTCTCAACATTCTCTAGAGAGACCAGTCTCAGGTTTACCAAACTATCCATGTAACTGGAAGTCCCTCATCCCTGGAACCAATCACATAAATCTTTACTGCACCTTCTCCAATGCTTTCTCATCCTTCCCAAAGTGTTTTATAAAGGTTCACCATAACATCCTTGCTTTTGTAATTTATGCCTCTATTTATGAAGCCCAGGATCCCGCATGTCTTAAAACCAAATTCTCTACATTCCCTGCAACCTTCAATGATTTGTACACATGTACCCCCAGGCCCCTCTGCTCCTGCACCTCCTGTAGGATTGTATCCATTATTTTATAAGGCCTTTCCTTGAACTTCCTACCAAAATGTATCACTTCACACTTCTCTGCTTTGCTGGCAAGTCTATTATGTGGTACTTTATCAAATGCTTTTCGGAAGTCCACGTACACCACATGAAACACATTAGCTTCATCAACACTTTCTGCTACTTCATCGAAAAATTCAATCAAATTAGCTAAAGATGATTTGCCATAAAGAAATCCATGCTGGCTTTCCTTCATTAATCCACATTGTCCAGCTAACAATTTTGTCTCGGATTATCGTTCCTAAAAGCTTTCCCACCACTCACTGGTTAAACTGACAGGCCTATAGTTGCTGAGTTGCTGGGTTAATCCTCATACCCTTTTTTGAGAAAGGGTGTAACATTTGCAATTCTCCAATCCTGTGGCACCATCCCTGTACCTAAGGAGGATTGGGAGATTATGTTCAGTGCCTCCGCAATTTCCACCCTTTCTTCTGTTAGTATCCTCGGATGCATCTGATCTGGTCCTGGTGATTTATCAACTTTAAGTACAGCCAGCAATTCTAATACCTCCTCATTATCAATTTTTAGCCATCCAGGGTCTCAGCCACCTCCTCTTTTACTATGACTTTGGTAGCATGTCTTCCTTGGTAAAGACAGATGCAAAGCAGTCATTTAGTACGTCAGCCATGCCCTCTGCCTCCATGCATAAATCCCCTTTTTGGTCCCTAATCAATCCTACTCCTCCATTAATATCCTTTTAATATTTATCTGCCGATGGAAAACTTTTGGATTCCCTTTTATGTTGGCTGCCAGTCTCTTATACTCTCTCTTTGCTGCTCTTATTTCTTTTTTCACTTCCTCTCTGAACTTCCTATATTCAGCCTGGTTCTTACTTGTATCATCAACTTGACATCTGTCATATGCACTCTTTATTGGCTTCATCTTACTCTATCTTTTTTGTAATCCAGGGAGCTCTGGCTTTGTTTGTCCTACATTTTCCCCTTGTGGGAATGTATCTCGACTGTATCACAACTATCTTCTCTTTAAATGCAGTCCATTTTTCAATTACAGTTTTGCTTGCTGATCTTTGATTCTAATTTAGCTAGGCTGGATTCAGTCTCACCCCATTGAACTTGGCCCTCCCCCAATTAATTATTTTTACTCTGGATTGTTCTTTGTCCTTTTCCATAGCTAATCTAAACCTTATGATCCTATGATCACTTCCCCCTAAATATTCCTTACTGACACTTATTCCTGCTTATTGCATGGAACCAGATCCAACAGTGCCTCCTTCCTTGTTGGACTGGAAACATATTAATGTACAAAATTCTCCTGACCACGTTTCAGAAACACTATTTCTATCTCAGTATAGTTAAAATCCCCTCTTATAACTACTGCATCGATGTTTCACCTCTCTGGAATTTCCTTGCTAATATGTTCCTCCATATCTTTCCCATTGGTTGGAGGCCTATAGAATAGTGTAATGGTATCTCTAATGTTTCTTAGCTCTAACCAAATAGATTCTGTCCTTGACCCCTTTGGGACATCCTCTCTCTCCAGCGCAGTAATATCATCCTTAATCAATACTGCCACTCCTCCTTCCTTCCTACCTCCTTTCTTCCTTCTTCCTTTCTTCCTTCCTTTCTTCCTTCCTTTCTTTCTCTATCTTTCTTTCTTTCTTTCTTTCTCTATCTTTCCTGAACATCTTGTATCCAGGAATATTTAGTACCCAATCCTGCTCTTTTTTGAATCAACACTTTGTTATCTCCATAGTATCATATTCCCAAGTGGTTAATTGTGGCTGCGGCCCATCAACCTTACTTACCACACTTTGTGCAATCACATACATACACTGTAAATCTAATTTCGACCTTATTGCATTCCCTCTTACTCTGACCCCATCTAATACCTTACTATTTCTTACTCTGGTGCTATCTGTCTGTCCTAATTCTTTGTGCACCTTGTTTTTCTCTCTAATGTTACCTCGTTTCCCATCCCCCTACCAAGTTAGTTTAAACCCTCCCCCATATCACTAGCAAATCATTCCCACAAGGAAATTGGTTTTGCTCTGTTGAGTTGCAACCTGTCTGGCCAGTACAGGTCTCATCTGTTAAATTCCAGAAAGCATGTTGAGGAAGGATAATGCTGGAGCCTATCTTTACTCAGTTTCACATTTATTGTACAGAGTAAATGGATTACAAATATGTAGCTCCTCACTCATACCCTCCACCAGTCTCAGTAACAGGCTCTTGTAAGTGCTCAAGTAAAACCCCAGTTAACACCCTCCACCTGCATAGAATTAAACAACTGATACACAATTAACAGATTCCATTCTTTCTTTAATAATAAAACTTAGATTAATATGCTCAAAGAACATTTCAAAATAAATCAAAATAAATTCCATATTAGGTATGAGGTATTACATTGCAAGAGGTCACTCCTCGAGCATGCCTAACAATCTCTTTGTACTCGCATTTCTCTTTGTGAAACAATCTGATAGCTGATACTTGCATATACCCATTTAAGTTTGAAGATTTCCTTTCTCTCTAGCATTTGTTTCAATCCAGCAAGGTCAATACTTAGTCTTTTCTCACTCACACTTTTTGTAGAGTGTATATTGTACCATTGTCTCACAAGGAATGATTATCCACATAACATTCAATGGGTATTCTATCTTCAGTATGCCCCTTGTTCATAATTTCACCTAAAATATTTGACAACTAGAACCCCATAACCACTGCCTCCACAAAACCCAGTGTTTCCACAGCGAAAGTGCTTTGAATGACTCTTTATTTTCTTAGCTTCTCAAGCTAAAGGACAACATTTCCCATTTTCACCCATCAGAAATAATATGAAATCAGCTGCACTTGAATACCCATCAGCAAGATTAGCATGTGAAGCATCACTGACAATGATTAGCTTCATGTTCTTTGGGTCACCTAAGGATGGGAACTTCAGTGCACAGTTCTCCAGATTTAATTTTTTACATGTTTTATTTGCCCTGAAAACATTCTCAACTTCTGCGTGTTTCATCATCGTACTTAGCTCCAGCACATCAAAACTAGCATCACTTCTAGTCTGAGAGCCCAACCAATTTTAATTGACTAATCAAGCGTCACAATTTCTCAATCTCTGCTTTAGATATATAATCATCTTTCTGTGATAATCTAGCACAATTAACCAGGATGGAAGTAACACTTTCTAAATAGGATTGTTGATTTTAAATTATTCCAGACTTATTCTGCTTCATATCTAAACCAATATATTTAAAGGCCCCACAAGCCTGACTCCCAATCTTAAATTCTGCCCTAATCTTATTAATAACATATTTCTCAAAATCTGCGGTACCACCACATAAGAAATCATCAACGTGCATCATGAAGATGTTTGAAGATTTTTCTTTATGATACCAATAAAACATTGCAGGATCTGCTTGAAGTTGAACACAACCAATTTCCAACAAAACAATTCTCAGTGAGAAATACCACATCCTGGAAACATCATTAAAGGCCACAGATGCATTTGTTCAGTTTCCATAGTTTTCCTTCTGCATCGACTGCCTCCTTATATGGCTTAGAAACACTTTTGTCTGAAAAGTATCACCTCACAGAAATGTAACTTTTATGTCAATGGATCTATACTGCTGTGAAAATGATTACTTTTCCAGATGTGGGAGAGTCCACTCTAACATTGGTATCACTCAGTCGCTCTTCAAAACCCCTCGCAACAAGCCTTGCTTTAGCCTGATAAGTCCCATCAGGAAGGACTTTTTCAGTACAAATCCAACTATATGACAAGGTTGGCTGTCCCCTGTCAGCTACCTCAGAATAAACACCAAACTCTCTCCAACTCTCTAATGCCTTATGTTTTGCTTCTCCTATTAGTTTACCCTCAGGTTTATTGGCAGCCACTAAATCCTCACAGTCATGAGGACTTCTGCTTCTAGTTCTATTCCGAGACTGCTCTCTAGCCTTTGCTTCATTGTGGAATTTGTTCAAACTACGGCCTCTATTAGCACTATGATGTCTTTCGGAACTACTGCTATAATATCCCTCTTGCACTATCGGAGGCTTTTTCTCCAGTCTGGGATCGTTTCCTGCTGCAAGAGTCACTTCCTGATCCACTATTCGAACTTGCACTGCACTTGCTTACTATCCACTCTTTCAGCTCATTCTGCTAGTCCACGGACCTTGCTTCTTGGCCATCATGTTGAACATTCAACCAATATTTAAACGTTCCAGTAGATTTTCCTGCAAATCTCACAATTGTTGCATCCCTCCATTAATTAGACCACCCTGGACTATATGTTACCCGAGTACCTACTCGGGTCAATTGCCTTTGGATGCAATAGCTCTTTCTTGAGCGTCATGATTGCTCACATTACTATCCAGCCCTTGATCCACCTCATTGTGTTCCTCAGGACCTTCATCACAAAAAACATGAGTATTTGAGGTACAAGGTCCCTTGTTTTCCTCTATCAACTGCTCAGATTCTGAGATTTTGTAATCAACCCCAATTAATTGTGAGGAATGAACCTTAACAGTTGATTTCCATGCTTGATAACTATTGTCTTACCATCATGACCTATTACCTTACTTGGGCCCTTCCATGCAATATGACACTCTCTTTTATAATACACAAAATCTCCTGAATTAACTTCCACCTCAGATGGTCTTATACATTGCCTCAGAGCTCTCCAAATGTTCTTAGAGACTTCAGCCTTGATGAAAGCCCATCTCCCTGCATGTAAAACATTCAAATGTGCAGAAAAAGTTGAACTAATTGTAGTACGTTCTAGAGCAGGCAGACTGTCACACAGTACAGAAGGCAATTTGGGATTCCGCCCATAGAGCAATTAATAGGGACAATTTCCCTCAATCATCTGAAGCAAATTCTTTGCAAGAACTACCCATGCTAGGACGGTTGTCGTCTTTCTGTTTGGTTGGTCAGTGAAGGTTATGTGCAGCATTTCATCAATCACTGCATGATTCATTTCACAGAGTGCATTGCTGGAAGGACTTTCAGCTGCAGTATTCATAACCATAATGTTCATGTTTTCAAACATGAGCCTAAACTGGCATTGGCAAATTCCCCTCCATTATCAGTCAGAAACTTAACTGGTTTCCAGTTCCTATCCATTTCTCCATGTTTTTACCTATAATCACCCTTTTGTCCTTGCTATTTATTATTGTAGAAATATTAAATCTAGTTACTAAGTCTATAAAATGTAGAATGAAAATATTCTTGTCTTTGTCCCATACCTTCAAATCCATTGCAACTACCTCATTAAAGTCACATGCCAATGGAAGGCTTAATATAGGACATGATGGCACTTTTTACAGATTTCACACTTTTCACTAATCTCTTCTATTATCCTCATATACTCTTCATCAATCACACTTGCATCCTTTAGCAGGGTTTTTAATCTTTGACAAGAAGGGTGAGCAAATTGTTGTGAAACTTTAAGACAATTAGCTTTTTATCTCTCTGATTCTTATCGCCTGATGCCCATAATACTTCTTTAACACTACTAGAAACATTAGGTTTTGTTAAGGGGATACAATAATGCCCTGACTGGATAAACTGAAAATTCACTGATTTTCCAAAAAACAATTGCCTTATCATGCTTCATATCACGTTTCATTTGTGCCTTTTTCATTGAAGGTTTCCTCAACAGTAAAGATATCTCACTGGAGCCTACATCAGTACTGATAAAGTGGCTTACTCTGGCTATTATACATAGAATTACTACTCTCTTTAGTGAAGTCAATGTGTTGTCATAACCAAACCTAAAGCTGGTAGTACTTTTATACTCCCTAACCTTGCGTCGATCCTCATGACTGATTGAATCCAGATACCATTGTAACCAATCTGTTTCACATACTGTTGATGTGAAAGCACTATCTAATACAGTACAGTTGAATGAATCTGCAAGTAACATATTCATCACAGGATTAAAACTCCTTGTGACTAGTACAATTCATTCAGATTCATCAGTATCTTCCTCTTCTGCCTCAGAATTCTCTGTGTCATATGTTATTTTGAGGACTCTGCCCCTTTGCTTTGGGCAGTTCATTGCATAATGATACTTTGAGTCACACCTCAAGCACTTATTAACTATTTCCTGGGCATTCCTGGGATTCATTCACCTATGATTGGTGCTCCAATTCTGTCTTCCAATGTAATAGTCAGACCTGCTAAAGGTGCTTTCATTCTCATTCCTCCTGTCTTTAACACTTCCATTGTACTTATGCCTGCATCCAGTATCTGGACTATTTCAAAATCTAGTAAACATTGAGTCCTCCATTCTTTGTGTCACCACAGAATGCCCTGTTTGTTCTACCAGGTCTGCATGAAATTACTGCTTCCCCAGGAATTTCCTTAAGGCAGCAGCAGACATCTGATCTAACAGGAAGTCTTTTTTCATGAACTGAACCCCAGGTAGAACCAAGATCCTGTCCATATGCAATTCCCATTGCACAATCTGGCAACTTAAATGCTAGCACTGAACCAGGGATCTCCAAATTGAATTTCCTCAGTCTTCTATACTGTCTGTTAAAGTCCATGATATAATCCTCCATTGAATAACCATCTGTTTTCTGAAATCTATCAAAGCCTGACCATGCCTCATATGCATTCAATAGGTCATCTTTCTTGTAAATTTCATCCAAGAATTCTAATAGAAGATCCAAACCTTCATCAGTATCTAACTGATGAGCATCCTGTTCACAAAACACTTCACTTCTGATTTTACTATTGGTAGGAAGTGACAACGCCAAGGCCATACCTTGCTTCCTCTTTGGTAGGGGCATAACCCATGTCTACATATCCACTTTATTCTTCCACTGGTCATATGGTTCAGATTCAGAGAACATTGAAGGGTAATCATACCCTGGCTATTCACACTTCCTGGGCTGAATTTTGTATGCTCACCGCTCTTCTGCCTGAAAGAAGGTGCGGTGCACGGGTGACTTGTGCGCCGCTGAGCCCCTGCGATATTTCGCGTGGGGGTTCATTTGAATGGAGGGGGCAGAGTGACCGCCCCAATTACATAAAGGGGCAGCCGCTCCAGCCCCGGCAACAATGTCTGGCACCACCATACAGGCCCCGGCACCATTTTTAAAGGGCTTCAAGCTTTGATAGATCATTTGAATGTTAAAAGGGAACATTATCCTTAATTTAAATAAAAGCAGTAAAGTTCACATCAAAGACCCTCTTCCACCCCCGCAATCATCAAACAACAAATTTATTTCCCTCTCCCTCGTGAAAAAACATTTTTGCCGGTCCCGACCTTTCACCCTCAAACTTTATAATCTTTGTCCTTCAGCCCCTTCCAACCATCCCCTCAGCCAATGGAATCAGTTTTCTCCGCTCCCCCACCCCTCCCAACCTGAAAATTACACTCCTCCTCCGTCCCCACCAGTGTCTTGTCTCAGTTCCCCTTGAGAGTTTTTGAGGGATGACAGATTGTCACAATCTAACTTCCCCTCCTTCAGTTTAAATTACCTGAGATCTCTGTTTTTGGCTTGACCTTTTTAGAATTTTGAGAGATAATAATTAAACAGACGAAAATCCTACTCCTTCAGTTTAAATGATTGAGTGCTCTTTTTTCAGGTACTAAACACCACAGCTGTCTACTTGTGTTCCGTTAGAACAAACTGTCTTCAACTAAAAAGTCAGTTCAATATTGAATTGTAACAAACGTATAACTTGATGCTCACTCTCAGTGGCTATATCCATGGTAATGAGAATGCACCCTTTGAACTGCAGTCTCCAAATGGCTATATCCAACGGCAACCGAAAATGCATTTTCTCTAACTCCTGAGGCTTGCTGTTTCTGAAAGCAGGCCTTTGCAAGCCTTAAAGGCAAACCACATATTCCCAGAGAAAAAAAAACTACAGGACCATGACAACATGGACTGCAGCAGTTCAAGAAGACAGCTCACCACCACCTTCTCAAGGGTAATTAGGGATGGACAATAAATGCTAACCTAGCCAGCGATGCCCATACCCCATGAATGAATTTTAAAAAACCAATGTCACTACGATTTGGATGAAAACACTTACAAATTACAGGCAAAAACACTACGCTTTTGTCCCAAAACTTTACAAAACCCTCAGACCAATATCACTACGATTTGGCTGAAAACACTTACAACCCCCAACTGGCGTTGATTGTAAGTCCTGAGTCAAGGTGACCAATCCCGACCTTCTTCCGACTGCAGCTCCCACAGTACAAACCCTTTCAAGATTTGACTGAAAACTTACAATCACCCACATGGCTGGTCATTACCGATGTTGATTGTTGGCCTGAATCTGGAGATGACCGTTGCCCATCCTTTTTCACCTGACTGCAGGACAGTCACTCCAGTATGCCCTCTTTTTATTACCATTCAACTCAAATATATATCCTGTTGTTCGTGCTGTTGAAAATGACCGGTAGTTAACACCTCTTAGTTTATTCCACACGAGTAGGATCAGCTCATACTTGTTGAAACAATACCGTCATTCTATGAAAGAAATAGCCCAGACAAATATGATCAGCTCATACATCATTTAAACAATCCTCCTGCTGTTTTGAGACAATACAGTAAAAGCACCTGGCTCCGAGGTTGATGAAGGTGTGAATTTCCCATTTCTCTCCTCAAGAGGAACCAATCATAGTTACAATGGCCAGAATCCGGTACCATTTTCGATGATGCTGGCCTGAGTTGTATTACAATTCCTTAATTGTATTATCTTGATGGCATGCTTCTTGTACCATTGTGTAGGGTAACAGTCTCTAAATTGCAATAGCCAATGGCAGGTAATAGCTTTTCCCTGGCACCCCCCACCTCCCCCCACAATGTTCCATGATAGCAATCAGTCAATGCCCGAATCCTTTTGATGAGCCACTGTCTTTTACTAAATGTCCAAATTAGCCCCTTGCTGCCCAGTCCTGTGCTGTTGGCTGCAGCTTTGCTTTTGCATTTTATAGTTCCCCTCCCAGTTGGTGGGGATTCCAATCCTACAAAGAGGTCAATCTCATGGACAAGATAAGCTCAAAGAGGGCATGAGTAGAGATAGAAATGGAACTAAAAGAAGATTCAATTTCAGGGCTGCGGCAGGAGGAAATTTAGCTCAGTGGGATAGGGGAAGGGAATGAATTAACAGAGGCAGCTGAACGGATGGCCTCAATCTCAGTAACAAATAAAGCTATAAGCTCTTCATGTTTGTTGTTGGAGGTGAAGATGGAGAAGACAGCAGAAAGGGATTTAGACGATGTTTTGTAATGAAGAGAAGCTGCATGTTATCTTCACATTCAGGATGATTTGGCAGAGCAGAGCAGAACCTAATAGTGTTTTACATGGTCTAGCAGGATCTAGCGATTAATGGTTTAACAAGTTATAAATGTTCAACTCCACATCCCCTGGATTTAAGGCAGCAGAGATTAAGTCCATACTAAGAAATGGCAGATGGAGTTTAATCCAGACAAATGTGAGGTAATGCATTTTGGAAGGTCTAGTACAGCCCCCTTCCCAGCTCCCCCTCACACCCCCTTCCCTCCACCCCTCCCCCTCACACCCCTTCCTCCCACCGGCATCCTCCTACCCCTGTGTAGGGGCCCTAACAACCCCACTGCCTTGTGGGCGTCTCGGGAGAGACCAAGGCTAAGGGAGTAAACCCTAACAGAAAATCCGGAGCGGAACCCCGTAGGCGGTCATGTGTCACCTTTGGCATGTTTCCGGCAGTTCCTGCAGCCATACCGGTGCCAAACGTTGTGCTCTGCACTCCTTTGGACCCCACCAGAAAGGCCGAGAGGGGGGTTTTGACCTCCATACATTTGTCCAGGCATGCGCCATGGAGAAGTCACTCCATAGTTGCCTCACAGCGACTGAAACAACACGGAAGGCAGCAGTTACGGGTTATAAGTCCAGCTCAATTGACGTAGAGATTGGGCGCCATGGGTTGCCTTTGTCGGTGGGAGAGGTCATTGCACCTCACTGGACAGCTACCGCCCACCTCAAACCGGGCAGCCCCCGGTCAATAAGGTTCTGTCCCACCACAGTCCACCTGCTTCAATGGGTGCTTGGAGCTCAGGGTCATTGCCCGAAAAGTGGACTGCAACACCGCACCAAACAACATGAAAAAAGGAAAGAAGGTACCAGCCCATCGCTTTGCAAGCTGGAACGTCAGAACTATGTGTCCTGGCCTGTTGGAAGACCTTACACAAATCAACGATTCTCGGAAGACCGCCATCATTAACAACGAGCTCAGTAGACTAAATGTGGACATTGCAGCACTTCAGGAGACACGCCTCCCTGCGAGTGGATCTCTAACAGAGCAAGACTACACCTTCTTCTGGCAGGGTAGGGATCCTGAAGAACCAAGACAGCATGGAGTGGGCTTCGCTATCAGAAACTCTTTGCTCAGCTTGATAGAGCCACCCTCAAATGGCTCGGAACGCATACTGTCCATCCGACTGCTCACCGCCTCTGGTCCAGTACACCTACTCAGCATCGATGCTCCAACACTCTGCTCCCCACATGAAGCTAAAGACCAGTTCTACGAGGAACTCCATAATATCATTAGTAGCATCCCCAACACCGAACACCTGTTCCTGCTGGGGGACTTTATTGCCAGGGTTGGGGCCGACCATGACGCATGGCCCTCCTGCCTTGGGCAGTATGGCATTGGAAGGATGAATGAGAATGGACAGAGACTGCTTGAGTTGCGTACCTATCATAACCTCTGCATCACCAACTCGTTCTTTCACACTAAACCCTGTCACCAGGTCTCATGGAGGCACCCAAGATCACGTCGTTGGCACCAGCTAGACCTCATCGTCGCAAGGCGAGCCTCCTTAAACAGTGTTCAAATCACACGCAGCCTCCACAGTGCGGACTGCGACACCTACCACTCCCTGGTGTGCAGCAAGCTAAGACACAGACCAAAAAAGTTGCATCAAGCTTGTTCCAAGCAGAAGGGCCACCCGCGCATCAACACGAGCAGAATTTCTCATCCACAGCTGTTACAAAAATTTCTAAATTCAAATTCACTTGTAAAAGCCCTTCAAAACACTCCCACAGGGGATGCTGAGACCAAGTGGGCCCACATCGGAGACGCCATCTATGAGTCAGCTTTGACCACATACAGCAAACGTGCGAAGAGGAATGCAGACTGGTTTCAATCTCATATTGAAGAGCTGGAACCTGTCATAGCCGCTAAGCGCATTGCACTGCTGAACTACAAGAAAGCCCCCAGCGAGTTAACATCCGTAGCACTTAAAGCAGCCAGAAGCACTGCACAAAGAACAGCCAGCCGCTGCGCAAATGACTACTGGCAACACCTATGCAGTCATATTCAGCTGGCCTCAGACACCGGAAACATCAGAGGAATGTATGATGGCATTAAGAGAGCTTTTGGGCCAACCATCAAGAAGATCGCCCCCCTCAAATCTAAATCAGGGGATATAATCACTGACCAACGCAAGCAAATGGACCGCTGGGTTGAGCACTACCTAGAACTGTACTCCAGGGAGAATGTTGTCACTGAGACTGCCCTCAATGCAGCCCAGCCTCTACCAGTCATGGATGAGCTGGACGTACAGCCAACAAAATCGGAACTCAGTGATGCCATTGATTCTGTAGCCAGCGGAAAAGCCCCTGGGAAGGACAGCATTACCCCTGAAATAATCAAGAGTGCCAAGTCTGCTATACTCTCAGAACGACATGAACTGCTTTGCCTGTGCTGGGATGAGGGAGCAGTACCTCAGGACATGCGCGATGCCAATATCATCACCCTCTATAAAAACAAAGGTGACCGCGGTGACTGCAACAACTACTATGGAATCTCCCTACTCAGCATAGTGGGGAAAGTACAGAACAAGCTTTCTGCAATTTAACATGGTAGCAGAGGACGGTTGCCCAAAGCTGAAGGTTGGAAACTAGGATTTTATTTTACAGAAAACTAAAATCTCACTAGATATTGTGGAAAATATGGCAGAAAGCAAACATGAATTGTCAGAGTATGATTACCCTCTGATTTTCTCTGAGTCTGAGCCATATGGCCAGTGGAAAAATGGGGGAATATATCATGGACTTGAACAGACTGTATAGAAGATTGAGAAAATTCAATTGTTCTGTGTTAGCATTTAACTCACTAAACTGTGCTAGGGCATCACATATGGACAGGCTATGGTCCTAACTGGGGTTTGGTTCTTGGGGAAAAGACTTCCTGTTAGATCAGATGTCAGCTGCTTTAAAGAAATTCTTGGGAAACAATCATTGCTTGCAGCCCTGGTAGAACAAACAGGGCATTCTATGGTGACGCAAAAAATGGAGGACTCAATATTTACTGGATTTCGAAATGGTCCAGATACTGAATGCAGACATAAGTACAATGGAAGAGTTGAAGACAGGAGGAATGAGGATGAAAGCACCTTTAGCAGGTCCGACTATTACAGTGGAAGACAGAATTGGAACACCATAGGCAAATAAATCCCAGAAATGCCCAAGGAATAGTTAATAGGTACTTCAGGTGTGACTCAAAGTATAATTATGCAATGAACTGCCCAAAGCAGAGGGGCAGAGTCCTCGAAATAACATACGACATAGAGAATTCTGAGGCAGAAAAGGAAGATACTGATCAATCTGAATGAATTTTACTAGTCACAAGGAGTTTTCGGTATCTGTGATGTAGGTGTTAGTTATGGATTCCTTCAACAGTGCTGTATTAGATAGTGCTTGCACATCAACAGTATGTGAAACAGATTGGTTACAATATTATCTGGATTCACACAGTAGTGAGGATCAACACAATTTAAGGAGTATAAAAGTACTACCAACTTTAGGTTTGGTAATGACGACACATGTATGTCACTGAAGAGAGTAGTAATTCCACGTAAAATAGCTAGAGTAAGCTACTATATCAGTACTGATGTAATCTTTAGTGAGATACCTTTACTGTTGAGTAAACCTTCAATGAAAAAGGCACAATGGAAACTTGATATGGAGTATGATAAGACAATTGTCTCATTGCTTAGAATAAGACATACAATTTGCTCAAACAGGAAATGCTGGAAATACTCAACAGGCCTGGCAGCATCTGTGGCGAGAAAAGCAGAGTTAACATTTCAGGTCAGTGACCCTTCATCAGAACTGGCAGATATTAGAAATGTAAAAGGTTTGCTCACCCTTCTTGTCAAAGATTAAAAACCCTGCTAAAGGATGCAGGTCTGATTGATGAAGAGTATATGAGGATAATAGAAGAGATTAGTGAAAAGTGTGAAACCTGTAAAAAGTATTGAAGGACGCCATCATGTCCTATTGTCAGCCTTCCATTGGCATGCGACTTTAATGGGGTAGGTATCATGGATTTAAAGGTATGGGACAAAGAAAAGGACATTCTACATTTTATAGACCTAGCAACTAGATTTAGTCTTTCTCCAAAAATAATAGCAAGGGCAAAAGGGTGATTATAGATAAAATCATGGAGAAATGGATAGGGACTGGAATTGGGGCACCACTTAAGTTTTTGACTGGTAATAGAGGAGGATTTGCCAATGATGAGTTCAGAGACATGTATGGAAACATGAACATTATAGTTATGAATACAGCAGCTAAAAGTCCTTTCAACAATGGGCTCTGCGAAAGGAATCATGCAGTGATTGATGAAATGCTGCATAAAATCTTAACTGACCAACCAAACTGCAAGTTTGGCATGGGCAGTTCATACAAAAAAATCACTTCAGATGGTTGGAGATAGTGTCTCTATCAATTGTTACTCCCATCTGTTTTATTGTAAAAGAAAGAAGGAAATCTGTTAATTGTGTATCAATTGTTTAATTAAATGCAGGTGGAGAGTGTTAACTGGGGTCTTAATTGTGCACTTATAACGGGAATCTAACTGAGACTGGTAGAGGGTTTGAGTGAGGTACTACATGTTTGTTATCCTTTTACTCTGTACAATAAAAGTGAAGCTAAATAAAGATAGGCTCCAGCATTATCCTTCCACAACAAGCTTTCTGGAATTTAACATCCAGGACCTCTTTGCTCCAGTTGAGCTTTCAATGAGCGGCTACTGAGAGACCAATTCAACCGGTCATCACCATTGCTCCACAATTCTTCACCTTTCAATCCATCTGCTATGTACCATCACAGAGTCCTCTTGGCCAAAATACTGAAATAAAAGCTACCGACAATGATAAAACACAATGACAATATCTTTTGTCAATGATTTTAGATCTATGACCTCTGGTTATTGACCCACACACCAGAGGGAATCATTTTTCTCTATCTACTCTCGAAAAACTTCAATTAGGCCACCTCTTAACCTTCTCTGTTCCAAAGAGAACAGTTTTAACTTTTCCAACCTTTCCTCAAAACTGAAGATCCTAACCTGCAGCTGTACAAAACTCTGGTGAGACCGCACCTGGAGTATTGCGTGCAGTTCTGGTCACCGCATTATAGGAAGGATGTGGAAGCTATGGAAAAGGTGCAGAGGAGATTTACTAGGAGGTTGCCTGGTATGGAGGGAAGGTCTTACGAGGAAAGGCTGAGGGACTTGAGGTTGTTTTCGTTGGAGAGAAGGAGGAGGAGAGGTGACTTAATAGAGAAATATAAGATAATCAGAGGGTTAGATGGGGTGGATAGTGAGAGTCTTTTTCCTCGGATGGTGATGGCAAACACGTGGGGACATATCTTTAAGTTGAGGGGTGATAGATATAGGACAGATGTCAGAGGTAGTTTCTTTACTCAGAGAGTAGTAGGGGCGTGGAACGCCCTGCCTGCAGCAGTAGTAGACTCGCCAACTTTAAGGGCATTTAAGTGGTCATTGGATAGACATATGGATGAAAATGGAATAGTGTAGGTCAGATGGTTTCACAGGTCGGTGCAACATCGAGGGCCGAAGGGCCTGTACTGCGCTGTAATGTTCTAATGTTCTAATGTTCTAACCCCTGCTAATATCCTTGTAAACGTCATCTGCCCCTATTCTAAAGTCTTTACATCTTTCCTGAAGTGGGGCTGCCTCCGGAGAATCCTTGGCATCAGGTGGCAGGACCGTATCTCCAACACTGAAGTCCTCAAGGCGGCCAACATCCCCAGCATATACACCCTACTAAGCCAGTGGCGCTTGAGATGGCTTGGCCATGTGAGCCACATGGAAGATGACAGGATTCCCAAGGACACATTGTACAGCGAGCCCGTCACTGGTATCTGACCCACCGGCCATCCTTGTCTCCGCTTTAAAGACGTCTGCAAATGGGACATGAAGTCCTGTGACATTGATCACAAGTCGTGGGAGTCAGTTGCCAGGCATAAAGGCGGGGCTAAAGTGTGGCGAGTCGAAGAGACTTAGCGGTTGGCAGGAAAAAAGACAGAAGCGCAAGGAGAGAGTCAACTGCATAACAGCCCTGACAACCAATTTTATCTGCAGCACCTGTGGAAGAGTCTGCCACTCTAGAATTGGCCTTTATAGCCACTCCAGGCGCTGCTTCACAAACCACTGACCACCTCCAGGTGCTTACCCATTGTCTCTCGAGACAAGGAGGCCAAAGAAGAGTTGCCCAGAATTGTCCATAATATTCCTGCTGAGTCCTATCAAGTGATCTATAAAGTTCTAGCTCGATCTCTTTGCTTTTATAATTCTATGCCTCTATTTATAAACCCAAGTAACTCATATGCTTTTTTAACCACTTTATCAATTTGCCCTGCCGTCGATAAGGATTTGTGTATATGGACACCATAGTCTCTCTGTTCATCGACATGTTTCAAAATTATGCCATTTAAATATCTTTCCATATTGGTTCTCCCAATGTGCATCACTTCACATTTTTCCACACTGAATTCTATCTGCCATGGCTTTGTTCATTTTATTCATTTCATCATCCTGTCTACATCCTCCTGAAGTCTACAACTATTCCCATCACTATTTACTAGGTTTCCAAGTTTTGTATCATCTGTAAACTTTATAATGCTGCTAACATCACCCAATTCTAGGTTATTTATAAAAATTTAAAAGAGTAATAGTCTCAAACCTGACCCTTGAGAAACACTGTTGCAAACCACCTCTCAGTCTTAAAAACATCTATTCACCACCACCCTCTGTTTTCTGTCACTGAACCAATTACATACCACCACTTTTTCCTTAATTCTATGGGCACCCATGTTCTTAACAGACCTCCTGTTTGGCACTTTGCTGACAGTGTTCGGCAATTCCATATATGTAATATTTACTACATTACCTTGATCAACCTTCTCTGTTACCACAAATAATTCAGTCAAGTTAGTGTATGAATGCTGGACCTTGCAACATGATTGTGGCTTTAAAATTGTGATTTTTAAAAGTTCAAGATGGAGTCCAGAAGGTCAGTTGACTTCACCTCCACTCTGCGAAAGGTTACCAGGATAACAGAGTACACAGATCAAAGATTGTCTTTTGGTAAACAGAGACTACAGCACTAACAGCTGAAGAATAATGGGTTTCACCCTCCCAGACCTTTTGGTCATAAAACAAGGAGTCAGTAATTGAGAAATTGCAAATGAACCAGGCAAGTGTTGACATCTGGGGACAATGGAAAGGCCCAAGTGTCTTTGTGAAACCAGAATTATGGTTTCTGCATTTTGGAACAGAACAATAAACTATGGACTTATAAGTCCAGATAAATTTGTAGACTTTCTAGAGGCAAACCAGCTGGAAGAAAGGAATCAACAGTTGCGGCCTTAGGATAAGTTGTAAGAAGAAAATCCATCGAGGTACAGCCTCAAAGCAAGCTATAGGAGAAGATACCCAGTGGTAGCAGTTGGAGAGAGAGAGAGAAAACACAGTTAACAGTGGATGTGTTAATGGTTGCAGCAGAGCAAGTGGGGTTAGTTTAAATTCAAAAGCCAAAAAGGCAGAAATTGTTGAAGTTTTAACTCGGCATTTTAACCTTGAGGAGGAAAAGTGTGAACCTGGTAGCTCTCAGATTGAGTAAGTTAGAATTCAGTTACAAATGAGGCAACTAGAAAGGAAAGAAAAGGAAAGAGAAAGATAATTTCAACTTGTACTGAGAAAGGAGAAAGACAAATAAAGAGAGTTACAAAAAGAAAGGAAATTTGAACTGGTCAGAGAAAAACCTAGATTATGCAAAAAGGGAATGACAGGAAGGCTTGAGGATGAATCCAATTTAACTCCTGGTTTTGATTTGGCAAGGAATATTTGCCTAGTGCCTAAATTCAAAGAGGAAGGAGTTGATATGTACTTTGTATCCTTTGAAAATATTGCTATGAAGTTGCAACGGCCGAAGGAAAGTTGAAAAATTTTATTGCAACGTGTGCTAGTGGGAAAAGCATTAGAAGTATATTCAGCAATTTCAGAGGAATAGTCAAGTGATTATGAAGTGGTTAAAACTGCAGTTCTCAATGCTTATGAGTTGGTACCAGAGGCTTATAGACAAAAATTCAGGAATTAAAAAAAGAAACAGGGTGAGACATTTATGGAATGCACTAGAGAGAAGGAAATGACATTTGATCATTGGTATCGGTCCCCGAAGATTGAACAAGATTTTGAGAAGCTTAGGGCAGTATTCTTAATGGAGGAATTTTAAGGAATAAAAGGTCCCACATAGAAGAACATAAAGTTGGTAAAATAAGAAACACCGTAGAAATGACGGATGACTACAAATTGATCTACAAAGCACTAGTTACAGGTCCCAGTTTGGGAACTTACAAAGGTGTTGGAAACAAAGAAGAAGAGATTCAGTTTTAATGAGAGGCAGGATACAGGCAACCATCAGGGTGGTAAAAAAGATATTCAGAAGACTAGGGTTGATTCAAAAGGACCAACATGTTATTTTGGAATAAAAGAGGCATATAAATGCAGAATGCTTGAAATTGAGGTGCACACGCATAACTCTGGAGGGTTTATGAAAGCCTGCCCTGAAAAAGATGCCCCAATAGGTAGTGCTGTTGACGAGCTGTTGCTAGCATCTACTGAGCAATGTGGAAAGCTGCCCAGGTATATCTGTGCACAAAAAGAAGGACAAATCCAACCCAACCAACTACCACCCCATCAGTCTACTCTCGATCAACAGCAAAGTGAGGAAGGAGGTCATCAACAGTGCTATCAAGCGGCACTTGTGCACTGATGCTCAGTTTGGGTTCTGCCACGACCACGACCTCATTACAGCCTTAGTCCAAACATGGAAAAACTTGCTGAACTCCAGAGGGGAAGTGAGAGTGACTGACCTTGATATCAAGGCTGCTGAGTATGGCATCAAGGAATCCTAGCAAAACTGGAGTCAATGGGAATCAGGGGGAAAACTCTCTGCTGGTTGGAGTCATACCTAGCACAAAGGAAGATGATTGTGGTTGTTGGAGGTCAATCATCTCAGTTCCAGGACATCACTGCAGGAGTTTCTCAGGGTAGTGTCCTCGGTCCAACCATCTTCAGCTGCTTCATCAATGACCTTCCTTCAATCATAAGGTCAGAAGTGGGGATGTTCTCTGATGATTGCACAATGCAAAGAGATAGTTCGGACACAGTCAAGGTATGTTCTGTCAAAGGGGAAAATTAAGGCAAACAAATCCAGAGCTCCCTGGATGACAAAAACGATAGAGATTAAGATTAAGAAGAAAAAGTGTGCTTATGACAGATGCCAGGTAAAAAATACTATTGATTACCAGGCTGAATATAGATAGTCCAGAGGGGAAGTGAAAAAGCAAATAAAAGAAGCAAAGAGATAGCATGAAAAGAGACACTGGCAGCTAGCATTAAAGGAAATCCCAATGTTTTCTGTAGGCATATAAATAGTAAAGATTGTAAAAGGAGGAGTGGGGCCGATTAGGGACCAGAAAGGGATTTACATAGAGAGGCAGAGGGCATAGCTGAGGTATTAAATGAATACTTTGTATCTGTCTTTATCAAGGAAGAAGATGCAACCCAGGTAATGTTGAAAGAGGAGGTAAGTCAGACACTAGAGGGGTTTAAAATTGATAAAGAGGAAGTATTAGATAGGCTGTCTGTATTTAAAGTGGATAAAGCACCAGGGTTGAATGAGATGCATCCAAGGATACTGAGGGAAGTGAGGTTGGAAATCGCAGAGGCACTGGCCATAATTTTTCAGTCTTCCTTAGACTGTGGGGTGGTGCCAGAGGACTGGAGCATTGCAAATGTTACACCATTGTTCAAAAAAGGGTGTAAAGATAAGCTCAGCAACTACAGGCCATTCAGTTTAACTTCAGTGGTGGAGACACATCTAGAAAAAATAATTTGGGACAAAGTCAATAGTCACATGAACAAATGTGAGTTAATTAAGGAAAGCCAGCATGAATTTCTTGAAGGAAAATCATGTTTAACTAACTTCCTGGAATTTTTTGAGGAGGTAACATAGAGAGTTGATGAGGACAATGCTGCTGATGTGGTGGACATGGACTTTCAAAAGGCGTTTGATACAATGCCACACAACTGACCTGTGAGCAAACATATAGCTCATGGAATAAAAGGGATGGTAGCAACTTGGATACGAAACTGGCTGAGGGATCGGAAACAAAGAGTAGTATTTAATGGATGCTTTTCAGACTGGAGGAAGGTTTGTATTGGATTTCCCCAGGGATCAGTGTTGGGACCCTTGCTTTTCCTGATATATATTAATGATAATTGTGTACAGGGCACAGTTTCAAAGTTTGCAGATGTTACGAAACTTGGAAGCATTGTGAACTGTGAGGAGCATAGTATAGAACTTCAAAAGGTGGAATGGGCAGTCAAGTGGCAGATGAAGTTCAATGCAGAGAAATGTGAAGTGATTCATTTTGGTAGGAAGAACATGGAGAGACAATATAGAATAAAGGGTACAATTCTAAAGTGGGTGCAGGAGCAGAGGGACCTAGGTGTATATATGCATAAGCCATTGCAGGTGGCAGGACAGGTTGAGAGAGCAGTTAGTAAAGCATACAGTATCCTGGGCTTTATTAGTAGGCGCATAGAGTACAAGAGAAAGGAAGTTATGTTGCACTTGTATAAGACACTAGTTCGGCCTCAGCTGGAGTATTGCGTCCAATTCTGGGCGCCACACTTGAGAAAAGATGTGAGGACATTGGAGAGAGTACAGAAAAGATTCACAAGAATTGTTCAAGGGATGAGGAATTTCAGTTATGAAGATAGATTGGAGAAGTTAGGACTGTTTTCCTTGAAGAAGAGAAGGCTGAGAGGTGATTTAGTAGAGGTATTCAAAATCATGAGGGGTCTGGACAGAGTAGATAAAGAGAAACTGTTCCCACTCGTGAAAGAATCGGGAATGAGAGGGCACAGATTTATAGTATTTGGTAAGAGTGGCAAAAGTGATATGAGGAAAACCTTTTTCACGCAGCAAGTGGTTAAGGTCTGGAATGTGCTGCCTGAGAATGTGGTGGAGGCAGATTCAATTGAAGCATTCTAAAGGGAATTAGACAGTTATAGGAAAAGGAAAAATGTGCACCGTTATGGGAAGAAGGTGGAGGAATGCAACTGAGGGATTTGCTCTTTCAGAGAGCCAGTGCGGACACGATGGGCCAAATGGCCTCCTTCTGCACTGTAACAATTCTTTGATTCTGAATTAGGGATGGGTAATAAATGCTGGCCTAACCAACGACATCCACATCCCATGAACGAATAAAAAAACCAGTGACCTTGGCAATGTTGTCTCACGAACTATGTCAGGTTCCTGAAGGATATAGAAGTTTTGTGCTCGGGGGTTCGATGTGCTCATATTTGTCAGATGAAGCAGGCAAGCCAATTATGCTGCTTAGGGCTACAGGGGCCACTCAGTCATTGATGGCAGCAAAGGATGTAGATCTTCCCCCAAATAGTGCTATGAATGTGGAAGTCATGGTGCGAGGCCATTATCCATTCCATTGCATAAGGTTAATTTGTAATGTGATTTAGTTACTGGTCCGATAATAGTGGGAATCGTCTGGATTTGCATATCGAAGGGGTGGATTTGTTGCTCGGGAATGATTTAGCTCGGGATAGAGTAATGGTGTTTCCAGAAGTTGCAGAAAAGCCAGTTGAGGTTGCTGAAACTGAAGTTTTGCAGGAGGAATTTCCTGGAATATTCCCACATTGAGTAATGACAAGATTCCAAGTTTAAGATTAAACAAGATGAGAAAGAGTCAGTTATTGTGGAGGACTATTTGGGTGTTTGGTTTCCTGAGACCTTTTTCAAGGATTTGGATAGGGATGTTTGTAGAAAAGACTCCAAGGCTAGCAATGGTGAATGTTTAGCCAATCATCTTTGATCAAGGCCCAACAGGCAGAACCTCACTTAAGAAGGTTGTCTCAAATGACATGTTCTGAGGCAGAAGCTGAATAGGTCCCTGAGTGTTATTACATTAAGAATGACATTCTAATGAGAATGTGCAGACCTCCCCAGAGGCCCACTGATAAGGATTGGGCTATAGTTCATGGGGTTGTTCTTCCTTTGGGGTACCGTAATGAGACTTTGAGAATTGCCAATGCATTCCCAGTGGCATGTCATGTGGGTATTCAAAAGACTCAGGCCAGAATAAGACAGCATTTGTATTGGCCAGGCTTGCATATGGATGTGGTTGAATTTTGCAGAACCTGCCATACATGTCAGGTAGTTGGGAAGCCACAGCCTTCAATTAAGCCAGCCCCTTTGCTACCGATACCAACTTTTGACAACCCCTTTCGTGGGGTTCTCATGGATTGTGTCAGACCCTTACCCACAACTAAGTCAGCTCACAAGTTTCCCCTAATCATCATGGATTTGTCCACAAGGTTTCCAAACAAAAGAGCAAACAAAGTGAACGTTGGTCCTATAGAAAGTGAGTCTAGGGAATTAATAATGGATAATAAGGAGATGCCAGATGAATTGAACAGGTATTTTGCATTTGTCTTCACTAGAGAGGATACAAGTAATATCCCAGAATTAGCTGTAAGTCAAGAAATGGAAGGGAGGGAGGAACTCAAGAAAATTACAATCACCAGTGAATGGGTACTGAACAAATTGTTGGATCTGCAGGCTGACAAGTCCCCAGATCCTGATGGACTTCATCCTAGGGTCTTAAAAGAAGTAGCTAGTGAGATAGTTGATGCGTTAGCTTTAATTTTCCAAAATTCCCTAGATTCAGGGAAGGTTCCGCTAGTCTGGAAAATAGTGAATGCAACTCCTTTATTCAAAAAGGTAGGGAGACAGAAAGCAGGAAACTACAGGCCAGTTAGCTTAACGTCTGTCTTAGGGAAAATGTTAGAAGCTATTATTAAAGACATTATGGCAGGGCACTTAGAAAAATTCCTGGTAATCAGGCAGAGTCAACATGGTTTTGTGAAAGGGAAATCATATTTAAACAATTTATTGGAGATCTTTGAGGGAATTACATGTGCTGTGGATGAAGAAAAACCAGTGGATGTATTGTACTTAGATTTCTAAAAGGCATTTGATAAGGTGCCACATCAAAGGTTATTGCAAAAAATAAAAGCTCATGGTGTAGGGGGTAACATTTTGGCTTGGATAGAATATTGGCTTGCTAATAGGAAACAGAGAATAGGCATAAATGGTTCATTTTCTGGTTAGCAAGATGTAACATGTGGTGTGCCACAGGGATCGTGCTGGGGCCTCATCTTTTTACAATTGATATAAATGACTTAGATGAAGGGACCAAAGATATGGTTGCTAAATTTGCTGATCACACAAAGATAGGTAGGAAAGTAGGTTGTGAAGAGGACATAAGGAGAAGGTTAGTATGCAGATACAGCATGTAATTAGGAAAGCGAATAGAAGGTTATCGTTTATCGTGAGGGGAATTGAATACAAAAGTAGAGAGGTTATGCTTCAGCTGTACAGGACAGTGGTGAGACCACATCTGGAGTACTGTGTACAGTATTGGTCTCCTTATTGAAGGAAGGATGTAAATGCATTGGAAGCAGTTCAAAGAAGGTTTACTAGACTGATAACCTGGAATGGGTGGGCAGTCTTATGAGGAAAGATTGACAGGCTAGGCTTGTATCCGCTGGAATTTAGAAGAGTAAGAGGTGACTTGATTGAAACATATAAGATCCTGTGGAGTCTTGACAGGGTGGAATCTAGAACTAGGGGTCACTGTTTAAAAATAAGGTGTCGCCCATTTAAGACAGAGATGAGGAGAAATTTGTTCTCTCAGACGGTCGTGAGTCTTTGAAACTCTCTTCTTCAGAAGGCGGTGGAAGCAGAGTCTTTGAATATGTTTAAGGCAGAGGTAGATAGATTCTTGATCAGCAAGGGGGTGAAAGTTATCAGGGGTAGGTGGTAATGTGCAGAAATCAGTTCAGCCATGAACATCAAATGGCGGAGCAGGCTCAAGGGGCCGAGTGGCCTACTCCTGCTCCTAATTTGTATGTTTGTATGTTCATTGCAGAATTTCTTTAAACATTGTGCCTGGAGGACTCTTGGCTGTTTTTCTCCCTCTCCTCCACCTCTGAATGCTCCCTCAGTTCCCAGTGTAAGACCTCACTGGAAGGAATTTTAACCCCAAGAACAGGTGAGTTGATATCAGGGAAATAAAAAATGAAGAGAATTGAATTGTGGCTGCAACCCAGTTCCACAGTGGCCATATTTTAACTTGCTGAATGTGAGTAACTTGCTTGTCATAGTCAGCACAATCATTAGGACACGTGGATTGGCAATTAGGACAGCTGTTAAATTAAACAATCTTTTGAATTTAATGCCTTCACCACAAGTTTCCCAGAGCCTGCCGCTGAACTAAAGACGAGAGTGAGGTACACTTTATGGTGGTCTTTAAATTTCAGATTTCCCATCTCAATAAAGATCCAATGCTTACAAATGTTTTGTCAGTTCCCTCTGGCAAACATCTATCAGAACGTTTTTGTCAGCATAGGAGCCTTTGAAAAGTTTGAAGGCTTTCAAACAGACACCAGCAGGATGGGAAGCATTCTGGATACTTTTGGCACTACATGAGATGAGGAAGTCAATCTCTATCCAGGGCAGTGATGTTACCTTGTAGTGAGATCAGCAGGTGCACAGGAAAGTGGTGCAAAGGAGACAGAAGTGCATGGCAGTGAGGTGCAGAACACAGAAATGAGAGACTAACAAGAGGGGCTGAGGTTGCAGGAGGCACTAAGCACCTGAGAAGGTGTACAAACAAAAGGCTCAGCTTTCCTGACCTATGTGAAAAGCAACGCTTCCACAGGCTGAGATTGTCACGTTGGTAACTGACTTCTGTAGCCTCTTTAAGGAAGAGCAGCTCCCTGCTGGACCTGGTGATCACCGTAGCCAGTCCTTCAGCATGAACACATTCAACTTAAAAGGAGCTGACATTTAAAGTTCATGTGGCGGTCCTGCAAAAAGGCCATTTGTAATGGACAGTTGTCAGAAATTGGCCAAGTTTCACATGCCACCATCCCATAAATCTTTGCAACTCAACTTTTGAAAAAATAAGCTGGGAATTGAAATAAAACAGAAACAATGGAGTGATGTCATGAATATACCAGTCAAGAGATAGCTGATGCAATCAGACCACACAATGGTATGCATCCATCCAGATTTAAGTGACTTATCGCAACCATCGAACTCCTGTAGCCAAACTGTAAATAGCACTTAAAAGCTAATGAGCTTGGTTCTAGTATGTCTGGGTGGACACTCACATCCATTGGAAATGCTAATCCCAAAATCTGTTTCATTAGGCTGAAACTCATTCACCAATCTGATGATGCTGATAAGCCACAATCTTCTCCATTGAAACACCTTCTTATGTCAATGGGCTATTCACAAACCCAGGATGTGGAATTGTTGCAAGATTTAAGAAGTTACTATCAAAAGCAGGAGGGGTTTGCATCAATCATTGTCACAGGTATGATTTTTGTATTATAAGAAACATATGTTTAGAGACAAAAGCAGTGACTTACAGGATAACTGTGGGCGGACCCGATCATCCGCACAGAGGGGAACGTACTCCTCTGAGTGATCGGCAGGGTGAGTGCAGTTCGGAAATTAAGGGACAATATTTGTGAGTATTGACTTAACTTGAAGGGAGCAGACTACTGATGTTTGTAAGTTATCAGTGGTACAATAAACTGGTAAAAGAATACCGAGTGTCCTGAGATGTGAGCCTTGACCATTTTTCCACATGGACAGGTTCAGGTGGGAGTTTAGACTGAAGAGTATAAGAGGGGAGGTGCGGGTTCACCTATATACATCAGACAATATCAAAGTCACTGTCACTGTCAAAATCATCACGACCTTCAATTTCTGGCTTCTTACAGTACACCACCCGAGACAGACCTGCTGAGTATTTCTGGCACTTTCTGTTCTAATTTCAAGGAAACCTGCTGTCCTTACCTGGTCTAGTCTACATGTGACTCCAGACCCACAGCACTGTGGTTGATGATTAACTGCCCTCTGAAATGGCCTAGCAAGACACTCAGTTGGATCAAACCATGACAGACAAGTCGAATAAGAATAAAACTGGACGGACAACTCGTCATCGACCTAGGACCATCTGCAACAGGAGAGAATCTAACCATCGCCTCTTGAGATTCAACATTACCAGTGCTCAATGCCCCCACTGTCAACATTCTGGGGGTTACTATTGACCAGACATTTAACTGGACCAGCCTCATAGGTACTGTGGCTACAAGACCCGATCAGAGGCCGGGAATTCTGCAGAAAGTAACTAACCTCCGAAATCCTTAAAGTCTGTCCACCATCTCCAAGGCACAAGTCAGGAGTGTGTTGGAATTCTCTCCACTTGCCTAGCTGGGTGCAGCTTCAACAACACTCAAGAAGCTCGACACCATCCAGGACAAAGCAGCCCGCTTGATCAACATCCCCTCTCCCACCTTAAATAATCACTCCCTCCACCACTGACACACAGTGGCAGCAATGTATACTTCTTTTGTTATTCTTCTTATTATTATTATTATTGAGCATCAGTGGTTGGCCAGTATTTATTGCCCATCCGTAATTGCCCTTAAGAAGGTGATGGTGAGCTGCCTTCTTGACCCGCTGTAAGGTAGAGAGTTCCAGGATTTTTACCCAGCAACAGTGAAGGAAAAGCAATACAGTTCCTAGTCAGGATGGTCCTGGGATGGTAGGATTGTCCTATGAGGACAGATTGAGAAGACAGGGCCTCTATTCTCTAGAGTTTAGAAGAATGAGAGGTGATTTTATTGAAACATATAAAATTCTTACAGGGCTCCACAGGGTAGATTCAGGAAGGATGTTTCCCCTGGCTGGGGGGGTTCTAGAACAAGGGAACATGGTCTCAGAATAAGGGGTAGGTCATTTAGGACTGTGATGAGGAGGAATTTATTCACTCAGAGGGTGGTGAATCTTTGGAATTCTCTACCCCAGATGGCGGTGGAGGCTCAGTCATTGAGTATGTTCAAGACTCAAACAAGTTAGTTGAACACAATTTGCCCTTAACAAATCCAAGCTAGCTTTCCTTAATTAACCCGCATTTGACCAAGTGACTATTAATTTTGTCCAGAATTATCATTTCTGGAAGTTTCCATACCACCAAGGTTAAATTGACTGGCCTGTAGCTGTTGGGCTTATCTTTACACTTTTTTTTGCACAGAGTGGTAGTGAGTAAGTGTTAAGGTTGGGAATTTGGTGCCGAAGGTATCAAACTGAAAGAAAAAGGCATACAATGTTGTGAAGATTATAGGTAGGCCAGAAGATTGGGATAATTTTAGAAACCAGCAAAGGATAACAAAAAATAATAATAAAGAGGGAGAAAAGAGATTGAGAATAAGCTTGCAAGAAATACAGAAACAGACATTCTGGGATGAAGGGGTTGTCTTTGAGAAAAGTTTGAGCAGGTTGGGCCAATACTCATTGACGTTTAGAAGAATGAGGTGATCTTATTGAAAAATATAAGATTCTGAGGGGCCTTGACAGGGTAGATACTGAGAGAATGTAAAGGATAATATTAGATTAAAAGGCAAAGCTTATAATGTTGAGGAGAATAATAGAAAGCCTAAGAATTGGGGAAGTTTTAGAAACCAGCAAAAGGTGACCAAAAGATTGATAAAAAGGGAAAAAATAGAATGAGAGTAAACTAGACAGGTAAATAAAAACAGATTGGAAGAGCTTTTACAAGTGTAGATATAAAGGAGAATAGCAGGGGAAATTATCATAGGGAATGAGGAAATATTAGTGATGTTGAACAAATAGTTTGTGCCTGTCTCCACACTAGAAGATACAAAATACATACCAGAAATAAAGGGTAACGAAGGGGCTAATCAGAGTGAGAATTAAGATAATTAATATCAGCATGGAAAATGTATTGGAGAAACTTAAGGGACTAAAAGCCAACGAATTCCCAGGACCTGATGGCCTACATCTTACGGTTCAAAAAGAGGGAGCTGTAGAGATAATAGATACACTGGTTATGATTTTCCAAAATTCTCTAGCTTCTAGAATGATCTCAGCAGATTGGAAGGTGGATAATGTAACATCACTATTGAAGAAAGAAGGGAGAGAGAAAATAGGGAGCTACAGGCTGATTAGCCTGACATCAGTTGGCAGGAAAATGCTGGAATCTATTATTAAGGAAGTTTTAACAATGTACTTCAAAAAATCATAGTATGATTTTACAAAATAGAAATAATTTTGACAAGCCTAGCAGAGTTTTTGAGGATTAACTAATAGGCGAGATAAAGAGGAGCCAGTAGATGCAGTGTATTTGGATTTCCAAAAAGCGTTCAATGATGTGCAACACAAAAAGTCAATATGCAAGATAAGGGCTTGTGGGGTTGGGGGTAATATATTAGTATGGATGGAGGATAGGATAATGGACAGGAATCAGAGAGTAAGGATAAACTGGGCATTTTCAAGTTGGCAGGCTGTAACTAGCGGAGTGCCGCAAGGATCAATGCTGGGGCCTCAGCCATTTAAAATTTGTATTAATGACTTTGTTGAAGAGAGCAACAGTAATTTATCCAGATTTGGTGATGATACAAAGCTAGGTGGGAATGTAAGCTGTGAGGAGGACACAAACTGACTGAAAAGCGATACAGGCAGGCTAAGTGAGTGGGCACAAGGTGGCAGATAGAATATAATGTGGGAAAGTCTGAGTTTATTCACCTTGATAGCAAGAATAGAAAAGCAGAATATTTTTTAAAAGGCATGAAATTTTTAAATGTTGATGTTCAGAGAGACTCTGGTGTACTTGTACAAGGCACATGAAAGTTAGCATACAGGTACAGCAAGCAATTAGGAATGCAAGTGGCATTATTGGCCCTTACTGCAAGAAGACTGGAGTACAAGCAGAAGGAAATCTTACTACAATTGTTTAGGGCTTTGAGACCACACCTTGAGTGCAGTGTGCAATTTTGGTCTCCATATCTAAGGAATGATATACTTGCCTTGGAAGCGTTATAGCACAGGTTCACTAGATTGGTTACTGGGATTACAGGTTGTCCTGTGAGGAAAGGCTGAGTAAATTGGATTTATACTCTCTGGAGTTTAGAAGAATGAGAAATAATCTCACTGAAACTTACAAGATTCTGAAGGGGCGTGATAGGGTAAACACTGAGAGGTTGCTTCCCCTCTCTGGGGAAGCTAGAACACAGGGGCACAGTCTCAGGATAAGGTGTTGATCATTTAAGATTGAGATGAGGAGACATTTCTTCAGTCAGGGTTGAAAATCTTTGGAATTCTACACTCAAGAGGGTTGTGGATGCTCCATCATTGAATGTATTCAAGGCTGAGATAGATAGAATCTGACCTGCTAACTTTGCTTCCAAATTTCATGAATGCAATCTCCCCTCTTCCTGCTTGGAACCTGCCTTTGCTTTAATATGAGGGTCTATTTCTCTTCTTCCCAAATACCAGTAAATTTTGCCACTTAATTATAAATACGAACATCAAATCATTGTCTTGTATAAAAATACTGAAAGCAAGTGTTACCCTAAAATGGGGACTAAATTACATCTATTCACCCTTGTCCAATTATCCCTTGACATGAAACCCTGCCTCACTTGAAGACCACCCTTGGCCTTGATTCCCTGTGTGTATTGCCACAAGAAATCAACGAGTCACTTAAAATGCTCTAAGGGTAATCATTTCACTGGTGTTGGATCTTAGAATATTTTCATGGCTTTCTTTTGAAAGCAAGTGCTACAAGGATGATTATTGAAAATGGTTCCAAATCAGCAAAATATATTGGGTTGATTTTCATCTTCACTGTCTGGCAATCTGGCACAGTGAATCCCCTGCCCATTATAGATGTTGATCAATTCGCATTCCATTAATTTGAAAATGAGCGTGCGATCTGCTCTGCCAGATTAACACCAAGGCACTGAAGACAAAAATCTACACTATTGGAAAAATTGTATAGCGGGATTGGATAAACAGTGGAAATGAATACTCAGTGCCTTTGGCTCAGTTGCATTAAAGAAATGTGTACTTTAAAAATGCACAAAACACTTGCTGTAGGAGAGCATATCAAGCTAATAAGTAACATGCTGACTCTTTGTAATACTACATCAGTTTTATGACTCACAGTTCGATAATGCAAGTTAATGATTTCCAAATGGAAGTCAAGGGAAAAAAACTGCACGTTCATACTAGCAATCTATATAAATTATATAAATATTATATTATATTTTATATATATAAATTGTTCTAAGTTAGCTTTGGTGTTTTAGAATTCTTTTTAAAAGATGTGCAGTACCTTGACAATTACTGGTGTACAGACTCTGCACAGAGTTGGGGTGAACAACACAAAAGGTCCCTTAAAGGCAAAGGGCCTTATGCCTGTTTCAGGCGCAGGAAAAGGACACATTTTTTGTCCTTGCACAATTTGGTGGACGGCTCACTCCAGCCATAAATGTGTGCACACTTCCTACCTGCCATTTTGATGCCTTAGTAGGTCAAATGTCACCTGAGAAACAGGTGTTGCACAGACCAATTTCTAGGCCTAAATATATATTTTATGAAGAATTTGCAAGGGCTTGCAATAGATGGAAATTAATTTGATACATTATGAAAGAAAACATTTGAATCTATTTGGTTTCATTGATCTGATACACAGTCAGCTGCTAGGAAAACAAAGCTAAATTGTCTAATTATAAGGCATCACTAACACCCTAGGCTCCCATTTATTGCAGCATATCATCAGACTGAATTTCTTAAATTACAACTTTCTGCCTCAATATGTAACAGAGATATTCATTTCAGAGCCTGCCCCTTCAGTGCCCTTCAGTCTGGGTGCCACTGAGTCAGCAACATCAACAACATCAGCAAAATGGACTTCTCATTAGCCACTGCCAACAGCCTATCTGGCAAAGGAAACGTGAGATATTTATATACCTGCTCTAATGAAACCTTTAAATTGTCTCGGTTAAACATGACCTTGTCAGTAATCACTTTGCTGTGTCTGCGTGGGTTTTCTCCGGGTGCTCCGGTTTCCTCCCACAAGCCAAAAGACTTGCAGGTTGATAGGTAAATTGGCCATTATAAATTGTCACTAGTGTAGGTAGGTGGTAGGGAAATATAGGGACAGGTGGGGATGTTTGGTAGGAATATGGGATTAGTGTAGGATTGGTATAAATGGGTGGTTGATGTTCGGCACAGACTCGGTGGGCCGAAGGGCCTGTTTCAGTGCTGTATCTCTAATCTAAATTCTGCTCGCACTTGCCCTTATTTTGGAACCTTAAGAAACATTTCCTGGTTGACCTTGTCAAGCTGCAAAATGAAAAGTACGTGAAGTATCTAAACTTTTGATAGTTTATTTTCTCAGGTTATGGGAACCCAAATTGGATAAACACTCTGAGTCAAATGTAAGACAAAAATTAAACATATCTTGAAGTATTTTCAATGTTTTTAAAGAAGACAATACACAACAACAGAATGATTTGGGGGGGGTGGGGGGTGCGGGGTGGTGGGGTGCCGGGGGACGATGGGCTGATGCATTTATTAATGTGGCATGAAAACAGAATAAATCAAGATGGTAGGATAGGTAATTATATCTCTGTTTGCCCTCAAAAGATTTCATCACCATACCCTACTAATGTGTTAGTAGGCAACATAACTTCCCATTCTTGTTAGTGCACAAATTACATCAGGGCCTTACCAGTAACTACATGAGTGCAAGAGAGAAATTGTATTCAAAACACTGGTGCAAAATTCTCCTTTATAGTCTAAAGAATCATTCAGGTGGTCATCCTGATTCAGAAATGGATACCTTACTCAGCATATGAATTACTGTATGCAAGAGGCACACAGGGTGTGCTTCCCTCCTAGAATGGGCTTTTGATTAACCAGAGTGAAAGTGAAAACTTGGGCACAAATCATCCACTGCAATGGTTGAAATTAGGAGCATCATAAATCAAAAGTGTTCACCCTGTATCCAATGCTCTGATCAATACTCCCTTTGAGCAATGGTCTTCTATAAATAACAGAGGAAAATTTGCCTCTGCATTTCCAAGTACAACAGTGACTAGGACAAAGTTCCCAGGGTAGGAAAACAAAACCTTTTGTACAATTGATGCATAATAATGAATTGGGCCAGATCTTGCTGGTGTGGGGCATCTCTTTGTTTTGCATCCTTCAGTTCAAAAATTTATTGCACTGTAAATTGCTGAAAGTGTGAGCTAATAATAGTGTGGCAATGGTAATGGGGTAACTGAGGCCTGATGCAACAATGGAACCTGCAGTCCATCTCCTTCCCAAATGAGAAAGAAAGATTGGATTAAAAGAGACAGAAAGGAAGCGTATGAAAAAGATTAAAAATTCAAAGTTTAACATTTTTTAAATCTCTAACAATAATTTACTACAAGCAAGAATAAGATTGAACAGTTAAATTAGTCCCTTCTGGATCAGGGAGCTTGACATTGCATTAACAATTATCACATCGTTAAAAAGTACCTAAGCTGTTAAGTTCCAGCTCTAAGTTTCTGTGGCAAGTTTAATGGACAATTAGTGTTTAAATCCAGCAAATTGTTATCAATCATGGGGCGGGGGGGGGGGGGGGGGGGGGGGTGGCGGGGGGTGGCAGGTGGGTGGGTGGGGTGGGGTGGGGGGAAGAGCGAAGAATGAGATGTTGTTTGTGCGAAGCAAGTTGCGTAGCATCATAAAGCGATCAACAAGTTCTGAAGATTCGCAACTGAAAGCATATCTCTTCATCTCTTGAACTTGCTGGCTGCTTTGTGCATTAATAACAGTGTGTGTTATTAACAAGCCATTATTTTTACAGCATGTTTTAGAGTACTAAAAATTAGGAGAGAGAATGGGGTAAAGGAAAAGCTAGTGAGATCAGATATACAGGAGCTGATGTTCAATTTTGCTGCCTTGGCAGAAAATGATAAATGACAATCTGCTCCTTAAACTTGAGAAAAATTATTTTAGATTTTAAATTCATCATATTTTAAAAATGCTTATTAAGTGTGTAAGGTGAATTTCACAATAACTCTTGGTATGAAAAGATTTATTACTGTAATATGAGGGTTTATAAGTTTAAAGTATAAACGGAAAATGTAAAAACAATTGACAGAACCCAAGAGCCTGAAATTTTCTGAAGGCAGTAGTGATCTCAGTTTTAAGAATATACTTTTTCACATTAATTGATTAAATCAGCATGTGTTTAATAGTAATTCAGGAGCATTCGACAGTTTTGTCTTTATGGGGTGTTTAGGCGTGTATATTATGAAGCCTCACAGGCAATTAATAAAGTTTTTATTTCAAAATTTCCATTAATTGCAACTGTCTTGAGGTGTGAAAACTGACATCGAGATGATCTGTTTCAGAATTTAGCTATTCATGAAGTAACATCACTAAGAAAAGCTAATTTCAAGACGCCAAGCCTACAATATACAAATAGGACCACACCAACAAGGAAGAAGATATAAATATAAGTAGAACAAAGATGTCTGGATTTCTTGGGTCAGGTTACTGAGGCCTGTGGCTGGAAATATTCTATGGGCTGTAAATTTGCATCAGTTATTTGATTTGACTAATATACTTTTTTGTGATTGATTTTATCAACAGTATCTTTGAAAACAGGGGAACCGTAGCACAGTGGTAATGTTACTGGCCTATTAATCCAGAGGCTTCGACTAATGCTCTAGAGACATGCATTCAAATTCCACCACTGCAGCTGGAGGAATTTAAATTCAATTAATTAAGTAAATCTATAATAAAAAAACTGGTATCAGTAATGGTGATCATGAAACTATCGGATTGTCGTAAAAACCCATCTGGTTCACGATTGTCCTTGGGGGAAAGAAATCTGCTGCCCTTACCTGACCTGGGCTATATATGACTGCAGACCCACAGCAATGTGGTTAACTCTTAACTGCCCTCTGAAATGGTCAAGCAAGCCACTCAGTTGTATCAAACCGCTCCAAAAAAATTGAATAAGAATAAAACTGGTCAGAGCACCCAGCATCCACCTAGGCACTGGACAAGACAAAGGCAGACCCAAGCCAGCAGATCCCGCAAAGTCCTCTCCACTAACCTCCTTTACTTACCTGGGAGCAGAGTGGAGCGGCGACTGGCGGACCTGCAAGGAGCCTGATCCGGAGCGGTGGGTGTAAATAAAGAGCGGGGCTTGAGGCCCTCTGTCACCTACCTGGGAGCAGAGTGGCAACTGGCGGACCTGCGAGGAAGCTGATCCGGAACGGCGACTGTAAATAAAGTGCGGGGCGCCAGGCCCTCTGTCACCTACCTGGGAGCAGAGTGGCGACTGGCGGACCTGCGAGGGAGCTGATCCGGAACGGCGACTGTAAATAAAGTGCGGGGCGCCAGGCCCTCTGTCACCTACCTGGGAGCAGAGCGGCGACTGGCAGACCTGCGAGGAAGCTGATCCGGAGCGGTAGCTGTAAATAAAGAGCGGGGCTTGAGGCCCTCTGTCACTTACCTGGGAGCAGAGCGGCGACTGGCGGACCTGCGAGGGAGCTGATCCGGAACGGCGACTGTAAATAAAGTGCGGGGCGCCAGGCCCTCTGTCACCTACCTGGGAGCAGAGCGGCGACTGGCGGACCTGCGAGCAAGCTGATCCGGAGCGGTAGCTGTAAATACAGAGCGGGGCTTGAGGCCCTCTGTCAATTACCTGGGAGCAGAGCGGTGACTGGCGGACCTACGAGGAAGCTGATCCAGAGTGGTAGCAGTCTCTCTGTGTCTCTCAGTGCGCGCTGAGACTCGAAAAGAGGTAAAAAAAAACTTAGTGACATCACAGGAATTCTGCATGATTATTGGTTGGGTAAGTAACAGCTGTTAATGCAATTAAATTGCTTAAAAAAGGGGACTTTTTTTTTTAAAAAACCTCAAGTGATAAGGTGAGTAGTACTACTTAAATTAGAGTAATTTTTTAAAGACTTTAGATTGTAGTGGGTAGTGTTTGGAGTAGAACAAGACCCCGAGAGTAATGAGTATTTTTTAAAGGGAGTAACGAAATTAATTTAAAGGTAAGTCATGGCAGGAGAGCTCAGCCCCGTGGTATGCTCCTCCTGCGCTATGTGGGAAATCAGGGATGCTTCCAGTGTCCCTGACATCCATGTGTGCAGGAAATGTATCCATCTGCAACTACTGACTACCCACATTTCGGAGCTAGAGATGCGGGTGGATACACTGTGGAGCATCTGTGATGCTGAGGACGTCATGGATAGCACGTTTAGAGAGGTGGTCACACCGCAGGTAATGGCAGCACAGGCAGAAAAGGGATGAGTGACCATCAGGCGGAGTAGTAGGCACAGGCAGGTAGTACAGGAGTCCCCTGTGGCCATCCCCTTCTCAAACAGATATACCGCTTTGGGTACTGTTGGGAGGGATGACCTTGCAGGGGAAAGCAGCAATAGTGCCAGATCTGTGGCACCAAGGATGGATCTGCTACACAGCAGGAGAGAAAAAGGAGTGGAAGAGCGATAGTGATAGGGGATTCTATCGTAAGGGGTACAGATGGGACTCCAGGATGATATGTTGCCTCCCTGGTGCTAGGGTCAAGAATGTCACGGAGCAGCTGCAGGACATTCTGAAGGGGTAGGGTGAGCAGACAGAGGTCGTGGTATGCATTGGTACCATCGACATAGGTAGAAAAAGGGATGAGGTCCTGCAACAAGAATTTAGGGAGCTAGATGGCAGATTAAAAAGCAGGACCTCTAAGGTTGTAATCTGTGGATTACTCATTAGTAAAGTGATGGAAGGTGTCATCAATAGTGCCATCAAGCGGCACTTGCTTAGCAATAACCTGCTCAGTGCCGCTCAGTTTGGGTTCCGCCAGGGCCACTCAGCTCCTGACCTCATTACAGCCTTGGTTCAAACATGGACAAAACAGCTGAACTCCAGAGGTGAGGTGAGAGTGACTGCCCTTGACATTAAGACAGCATTTGACCGAGTATGGCATCAAGGAGCCCTAGCAAATCTGAGGTCAATGGGAATCAGGGGGAAAACCCTCCGCTGGTTGGAGTCATACCTAATACAAAGGAAGGTGGTTGTGGTTGTTGGAAGTCAATCATCTGAGCTCCAGGACATCACTGCAGGAGTTCCTCAGGATAGTGTCCTAGGCCCAACCATCTTCAGCTGCTTCATCAATGACCTTCCTTCAATCATAAGGTCAGAAGTGGGGATGTTCGCTGATGATTGCACAATGTTCAGCACCATTCGCGACTCCTCAAATACTAAAGCAGTCCGTGTAGCAATGCAGCAAGACTTGGACAATATCCAAGCTTGGGCTGATAAGTGGCAAGTAACATTCGTGCCACACAAGTGCCAGGCAATGACCATCTCCAACAAGAGAGAATCTAACCATCTCCCCTTGACATTCAACAGCATTACGATCGCTGAATCCCCCCCTATCAACATCCTAGGGGCTACCATTGACCAGAAACTGAACTGGAGTAGCCATATAAATACCGTGGCTACAAGACCAGGTCAGAGGCTAGGAATCCTGAGGCGAGTAACTCACCTCCTGACTCCCCAAAGCCTGTCCACCATCTACAAGGCACAAGTCAGGAGTGTGATGGAATACTCTCCACTTGCCTGGATGGGTGCAGCTCCAACAACACTCAAGAAGCTCGACACCATCCAGGACAAAGCAGCCCGCTTGATTGGCACCCCATCTACAAACATTCACTCCCTCCACCACCGACGCACAGTGCAGCAGAGTGTACCATCTACAAGACGCACTGCAGCAATGCACCAAGGCTACTTAGACAGCACCTTCCAAACCCGCGACCTCTACCAACTAGAAGGACAAGGGCAGCAAATACATGGGTACACCACCACCTGCAAGTTCCCATCCAAGTCACACACAATCCTGACTTAGAGCTATATCGCCGTTCTTTCACTGTCCCTGGGTCAAAATCCTGGAACTCCCTTCCTAACAGCACTGTGGGTATACTGACCCCAAATGGACTGCAGCGGTTCAGGAAGGCAGCTCACCACCACCTTCTCAATGGAAAATCGGGATGGGCAATAAATGCTGGCCTGGCCAGCGTCGCCCATATCCCATGAATGAATAAAAAACAAACTCCCAGTGCCACTTTCGAGTGAGTTTAGAAATAGGAGGATAGAGCCGATGAGGAGATGGTGCAGGAGGGAAGGCTTTAGTTTCCTGGATCACAGGGTCTGTTTCTGGCAAAGGTGGGACCTGTACAAGTTGGAAGGTTGCACCTGAACCGGAATGGGACAAGCATCCTTGCTGGAAGATTTGCTAGTTCTGTTGGGCGGGGTTTAAGCTAATTTGGCAGGGGGATGGGATACAGAGTGGAGGTACAGTAGGGGGTAATATAGAACAGAAAGTGAGTCTGCCTGGAAGGCAGAGCAAATATAGACCTGGTAAGGCACAAGGGAAAAATGCAAGGTTGGATTGCATCTATTTCAATGCAAGGAGTCTTACTAGTAAGGCAGATGAATTGAGGATGTTGATCAGCACATGGGATTATGATATTATTGCTATCACAGAGACATTGTTGAGGGAGGGACAGGACTGGCAGCTCAATAATCCAGGGTATAAAATCTTCAGGCGCGACAGGGGAGGGGATCAAAGAGGAGGTGGCATTGCACTGTTGATCAAGGAGTCAATCACTGCAGTAAGGAGGGATGACATCTTAGAAGGTTCCTTAAATGAGGCCATTTTGGTAGAACTTAAAAATGAAAACGGTGCAATCACTTTGCTGGGTGTCTACTACAGGCCTCCAAACAGTCAGGAAGAGAGAGAGGAGCAGATATGTAGGCAAATCTCTGAGAGGTGTAAAAATAATAGGGTAATAATGGTAGGGGATTTCAACTTCCCCAATATTAACTGGGATAGTCTTAGTGCAAAGGCTTAAAAGGGGCGGAATTCTTAAAATGCATACTGGAGAGCTTTTTGAGCCAGTATGTAGAAAGCCCTACAAGGGAAGGGGCAGTACTGGACCTAATCCTACGGAATGAAGCCGGACAAGTGGTAGAAGTATCAGTGGGGGAGCATTTCGGGGATAGTGACCATAACTCTGTAAGATTTAAGGTAGTTATGGAAAAGGACAAAGATGGACCAGAAATAAAAGTACTGAATTGGGGGAAGGCCGATTTCAATATGATAAAACAGGACCTGGCCAAAGTGGACTGGGACCAGCTACTTGTAGGAAAGTCTACATCAGATCAGTGGGAGTCATTCAAACAGGAAGTAGTGAGAGTTCAGAGCCAACACGTACCCGTTAAGGTGAAGGGTAGGACTAACAGGCCCAGGGAACCCTGGATGTTAAGGGATATAGAGGATTGGATCAGAAAAAAAAAGGAGGCTTACGGCAGATCCCAAGCGCTGAAAACAGCAGAGACACTAGAGGAGTATAGAAAGTGTGGGGTGGCACTAAAAAAGGAATTCGGAGAGCACAGAGGGAACATGAAAAATCACTGGCAGGCAAGATAAAGGAAAATCACAAGGCGTTTTATGTATATTAAGGGTAAGAGGATAACCAGTGAAAGAGTAGGGCCCATTAGGGACCAACGTGGCAATCTTTGTGTGCAGCCGGAGGACATAGGTGAGGTTTTAAATGATTACTTTTCATCTGTGTTCACAATGGAGAAGGACGATGTAGGTGTAGAGATCAGGGAGGGGAATTGTGATACACTTGAACATATTAGCATTGAAAGGGAGGAAATATTAGTTGTTTTAGCGGGTTTTAAAGTGGATAAATCCTCAGGCCCAGATGAGATGTATCCCAGGCTGTTATATGAGGCAAGGGAGGAGATAACAGGGGCTTTGACACATATTTTCAAATCCTTTCTGGCCACAGGAGAGGTACCAGAGGACTGGAAGACAGCGAATGTGGTGCCATTATCCATGAAGGGTAGTAGGGATGAACCAGGTAATTATTGGCCGGTGAGTCTAACATCAGTGGTTGGGAAAATATTGGAAAAAATTCTGAGGGACAGGATTAATTTCCACTGGAGAGGCAGGGATTAATCAGGGATAGTCAGCATGGCTTTTTCAGGGGGAGATCATGTCTAACTAACCTGATTGAATTTTTCGAGGAGGTAACTAGATGTGTCAATGAGGGTAAAGCAGTTGATGTAGTATACATGTATTTCAGTAAGGCTTTTGATAAGGTCCCGCATGGGAGATTGGTTAAGAAGGTAAAAGCCTATGGGATCCAGGGCAATTTGGCAAATTGGATCCAAAATTGGCTTATTGGCAGGAGGCAGAGGATGTTGGTTGAGGGCTGTTTTTGCGATTGGAAGCCTGTGATCAGTGGTGTACCACAGGGATCGGTGCTGGGACCCTTGCTGTTTGTAGTGTATATTAATGATTTCGACGTGAATATAGGAGGTCTGATCAGTAAGTTCGCAGATGACACGAAAATTGGTGGTGTTGTAACTAGTGAGGAGGAAATCCTTAGATTACAGGGAGATATAGATGGGCGGAGAAGTGGCAAATGGAATTTAATCCTGAGAAGTGTGAGGTGAAGCATTTTGGGAGGACTAACAAGGCAAGGGAATACACAATGGATGGTTGGACCCTAGGAAGTACAGAAAGTCAGGAGGACCTTTGTGTACTTGTCCATAGATCACTGAAGGCAGCAGCACAGGTAGATAAGGTGGTTAGGAGGGCATATGGGATACTTGCCTTTATTAGCCGAGGCAAAGAATATAAGAGCAGGGAGGTTATGATGGAGCTATATAAAATGCTAGTTAGGCCACAGCTGGACTTCTGTGTACAGTTCTGGTTACCACACTATAGGAAGGATGTGATTGCCCTGGAGAGGTTGCAGAGGAGATTCACCAGGATGTTGCCTGGGCTGGAGCATTTCAGCTATGAAGAGAGACTGAAAAGGCTAGGGTTGTTTTCTTTGGAGCAGAGAAGGCTGAGGGGGGACATGATTGAGGTGTACAAGATTATGAGGGGCATTGATAGGTTAGATAGGAGGAAACTTTTTCCCTTCGCGAAGGGGTCAAGAACCAGGAGGCATAGATTTAGGGGAAGGGGCGGGAGGTTTAGGGGAGATTTGAGGAAACATTTTTTCACCCAGAGGGTGGTTGGAATCTGGAACGTACTGCCTGAAGAGGTGGTGGAGGCAGGAACCCTCACAACATTTAAGAAGTACTTAGATGAACACTTGAAATGCCCTATCATACAAGGCTACAGGCCAAGTGAAGGAATATGGGATTAGAATAGTTGGGTGCTGTATGGCTGAACAAACACAATGGGCCGAAAGGCCTGTTTCTGTGCAGTATAACTCTATGACCCACTGACTGACATCTGTGGACTTGTGCCAAAATAGGGAGAACTGTCCCCCACAGACAAGGAAAGCAACAGCCTGACATTGTTATGCTCTCAGAATCATACCTTTCAGACTCCTCATTCATCTTCCCTGGGTATGTTCTGTCCCAGCAGCAGGCAGACCCAACAGGGGTGGTCACAGGTGGTATACAGTTGGAGGGAATGGCCAGGGACTCCTCCACATTGACTCTGGATCCCACAAAGTGTCATGGCATCAAACATGACTAGGGAAACCTCCTGCTGATTACCACCCTCCCTCAGCTGATGAATCAGTACTCCTCCATGTTGAACACCACTTGGAAGAAGTCCTGAGAGTAGCAAGGGCACAAAATTGGAGACTTCAATGTCCATCACCAAGAGTGGCTTGGTAGCACCACTACAGAGAGCTGGCTGATTACTGAAGAACATATCTGCCAGACTGGGCATCTACAGGGTGGTGAGAGAAAAAACATGAGGGAAGAACCTACTTGACCTCATCCTCACCAATCTATCTGTCACAGGTACGTAGGAAAATATTCTGGTGCTGAAGACTTGTACATCAGAACTGGCTGTGCTCCTAGCCAAGCTGTTCCAGTACAGCTGCAACACTGGCATGTATCCAACAATGTGGAAAATTGTCCAGGTGGGTCCTGTCCATAAAATGCAGGATAAATCCAATATAGCCTATTACAACCCATCAGTCAACTCCTGATCAGCAAAGTGAGGGAAGGTGTCGTCGACAGTGCTACCAAACAGCAATTACTCATCAAAAAACTGCTCGTTGCTCATTTTGGATTGTGCAGGACCATTCCACTCCAGACCTCATTACAGCTTTGGTCCAAACATGGACAAAAGAGCTGAATTCCAGAGGTGACAGGACAGTGACTACCATTGACATCGAGGCAGCATTTAACCAAGTGTGGTATCAAGGAACCCTCGGAAAAGTGAAGTCAGTGGGAATCAGGGAGAAAACTCTCCACTGGCTAGAGATATACCTAGTACAAAGTAAGATGGTTGTGGTTGTTGGAGGCCAATCATGTCAGCCCCAGAACATTGCTGCAAGAGCTCTTTAGGACAGTGTCCTAGGCCCAACTACTGTCAGCTGCTTCATCAATGACTTTCCCTCCAACATAATGTCAGAAGTGGGGATGTTCACTGATTGCGCAATGTGCAGTTCCATTGCAACTCCTCAGATAATGAAGCAGCAAGAGTTGAATTCATTAAGGCTTGGGCTGATAAGTGGCAAGTAATATTCACAAGAAGATAAGAAATAAGAGCTGGAGAAGGCCATTTGGCCCTTCAAGCCTGCTGCACCATCCAACATGGTTAATCTTCTACCTCAACTCCACCTTCCTGCATTATCTTCATATCCCTTAATTCCTTTTAGTACCCAAAAGACTATCAACCTCTGTCTTGAATATACACCGAGCATCTCCAGTTCTCTGAGGCATAGAATTTCAAAGATTCACAATGCTTTGAGTGAAGAAATTTCTCCTCATTTCAATCCTAAATGGCTGATCCATTGTCCTGAGCCAAAGCCTGTGTTCTTATTTCCACAGCCAGGGGAAACATTTTCTCAATGCCTACCCTGTCAAATCCCTTAAAAATTTAATTTGTGTCAGTTAGATCACCTCTCATTTTTCTTAAACTTTGAGAATCTAGGCCTAGTCTACTCGGTCTCCTCGTATTACAGTCCCGTCATCCCAGTAACCAGTCTAGTCAACCTTAGTTGCACACCCTTGCAAGTATCTCCTTCCTTAGGTAAGGAGACCAAAACAGCATACACTACTCCTGGTATGGCCCCACCAATACCCTGTATAATTATAATAAGACTTCTTTACTCTTGTACTCCAATTGCTTTGTAACAAAGCCGAAGATACAATTTGCCAGCCTAATTGCTTGCTGTACCTACATGTTAACCTTCTGTGATTCACATACAAGGACAGCCAGGTCACCCTGAATGCAAACATTTTCCAATTTCTTACCACTCAGAAAATATTCTTTTTTTTGGTGCCAGGCAATGACCATCTGCAAGAGAGAATCTAACCATCTCCCCTTGACATTCAACAGCATTACTTCCCAGGGATCACTATTGACCAGAAACTTAACTGGACCAGCCACATAAATACAGTGGCTACAAGAGCAACTCAGAGGCTGGGTATTCTGTGGTTAGTAACTCACCCCTTGATTCCCATCATTTACAAGGCACAAGTCAGGAGTGTGATGGAATAGTCCCCACTTGCCTGGATGAGTGTAGCTCCAACAACAATCAAGAAGCTCAACACTATTCAGAACAACGCAGTCTGCTTGATTGGCATGCATCCACCACCTTGAAACATTTATTCCCTCCAACAATGGCGCACCATATCTGCACTGTGTACCATCTACAAGATGCACTGCAGCAACTCACCAAGGCCCCTTCAACAGCACCTACCTACCATGACAACTACTGCCTCGAAGAATAAGGGTGGCTAGTCCATGGGAACATCAGCACTCCAAAATCCAATTCCCCTTCAAGTTGCACACCATCCCAGCTTGGAAATATATTGCTGTTCCCTCACTAATGCTGGCTGAAAATTCTAGTACTCCATTCCTAACAGCACTATGGGTGCACCTACACCATGCAGGCAGCAGTGGTTCAAGAAGGTGGCTCAGCACCAATTTCTAAAGTATAATTTGGGATGGAGAATAAATGTTGGCCTTGCCAGCAAGGTCCACATCCCATATATGACTTTAAAATAAGCTGATTGTTAATTAATTAATATTAAGTTAAGTAACAAAATGTTACTGTGGGGATAGATCAAATGTAAGCTAATCAACTAACAAACTAACTGTGGAGATGTGGAGCCATTTTATAAAAAATAACAAGCAGAAGCTAACAGGACAGCTGCAGATAGTTTAATAGTAGCCTATTGTTTAATAATTAGCCTAAAAGTTCAAGGAGGGGGGATGTGAAACTACTGAAATAAAATGCACAAATAAAATGCTGGGACAAATGAACTCATCATGCACTGATAACAGAAGTCTGCAAACCACTCAGAAACAAGGGAGGTGGGTGGGGGGGGGGGTTCATTACTAGTTTTTTTAGTTTTGAGATACAGCACTGAAACAGGCCCTTCGGCCCACCGAGTCTGTTCTGACCATCAACTACCCATTTTATACTAATCCTACACTAATTCCACATTACTACCACATCCCCACCTGTCCCTATATTTCCCTTCCACCTACCTATACGAGGGACAATTTATAAAGGCCAATTAACCGATCAACCAGCAAGTCTTTGGCATGTGGGAGGAAACCGGAGCACCCAGAGGAAACCCACACAGACACAGGGAGAACTTGCAAACTCCACACAGGCAGTACCCAGAATTGAACCCGGGTCGCTGGAGCTGTGAGGCTGCGGTGCTAACCACTGCGCCACTGTGTCGCCCAATTTTGTTTGAATAACTATAAGAAAGGCTTGCTGTAGTGAGCACGTTCTTTTGTTTTGTTCGTTTGCATGTTCTTTTTGTGCTTTTTGTTCTTTTTGTATCCTTGTAACGTAACAATTACGTACTGCAATAAAGTTTCTAAAAGTTATGGTCAGACTTCATCTCTCTTTGTAACTGAGGATCCAACAGTTACTATATAATTGCTTTTCTGTACATCAGACGTAAGCAACATGCTTACATGAGCGAAGCAATTCCCTCAACCAATGGATCAGATCTAAGCTGTGCAGTGCTGCCACATCCAGTCGTGAATGCTGTTGGACAACTGGAGGAGGTGGCTCCACAAATATCCCCATCCGCGATGATGGGGGAGCTCAGCACATCAGTTCAAAAAATAAGGCTGAAGCATTTGCAGCAATCTTCAGCCAGAAGTACCGAATGGATGATCCATCTCGGCCTCCTCCTGAAGTCCCAGCATTACAGATGCCAGTCTTCAGCCAATTTGATTCATTCCACGTGATATCAAGAAACGACTGAAGACACTGGATACTGTAAAGGCTATGGGACCTGACAACATTCTGGTGATAGTACTAAAGACCTGTGCTCCAGAACTTGCCGTGCCCCTCGCTAAGCTGTTTCAGTACAGCTACAACACTGGCATCTACCCAGCAATATGGAAAATTGCCCAGGTATGTCCTGTACACAAAAAGCAGGACAAACCTAACCCGACCAACTACCGCCCCATCAGTCTACTCTTGATCATCAGTAAAATGATGGAAGGTGTCATTGACAGCGCTATCAAGCAGTGCTTGCTTTGCAATAACCTGCTCAGTGGCACTCAATTTGGTTTCCACCAGGGCCACTCAGCTCCTGACCTCATTACAGCCTTGGTTCAAGCATGGACAAAAGAGCTGAACTCAAGAGGTGAGGTGAGAGTGACTGCCCTTGACATCAAGGCAACATTTGACTGAGTATGGCATCAAGGAGCCCTAGCAAAACTGGAGTCAATGGAATTGGGGGAAAGCTCTCTGCTGGTTGGAATCATACCTAGCTCAAATAAGATGGTTGTGGTTGTTGGAGGTCAATCATCTCAGCTCCAGGACATCACTGCAGGAGTTCCTCAGGGTAGTTTCCGAGACCCAACCATCTTTAGCTGCTTCATCAATGACCTTCTTTCATTAATAAGGTCAGAAGTGGGGATGTTCACTGATGATTGCACAATGTTCGGCACCATTCACAGCTCCTCAGATACTGAAGCAGTCCATGTATAAATGTAGCAAGACCTGGACAATATCCAGGCTTGGGCTGATAAGTGGCAAGTAACATTCGTGCCACACAAGTGCCAGGCAATGACTATCTCAAACAACAGAGAATCTAACCATTTCCCCTTGACATTCAATGCCATTACAATCACTGAATTCCCACTATCAACATCCTGAGGGTTACCATTGCCCAGAAACTGAACTGAAGTAGCCATATAAATACCATGGATACAAGAGCAGGTCAGAGGCTAGGAATCATGTGGCCAGTAACTCACCTCCTGATTCCCCAAATCCTGACAACCATCTACATGACACAAGTCAGGAGTGTGGTGGAATACTCTCCACTTGCCTGGATGGGAGCAGCTCCAACAATACTCAAGAAGCTTGACACCATCCAGGACAAAGCAGCCTGCTTGATTGGCACCTCATCCACAAACATTCAACTCTTCCACCACTGACGTACAGTGGCAGCAGTATGTAACATCTACAAGATGCACTGCAGCAACGCACCAAGGCTCTTAGACAGCACCTTCCAAACCCGTGACCTCTACCCCCTAGAAGGACAAGAGCAGCAGATGTATGGGAACACTACCACCTGCAAGCTCCCCTCCAAGCCACAAACTATACTGACTTGGAACTATATCACCGTTCCTTCACTGTCACGTGTTCAAAATGCTGGAATTCCCTTCCTAACAGCACTGTGGGTGTACCTACCCCACATGGACTGCAACGGTTCAAGAAGACAGCTCACCACCACCTTCTCAAGTGTAATTAAGGATGGACAATAAATGCTGTCCTAGCCAGTGATGCCCACATCCCATGATCGAAAAAAAAAGTGAAATTAAGAACAGAAAAATTGATGCATTTCAAGATCCTTTGCTTGCACGTCCCATTTGTGCTGCAATTATAGGTTGCATACGTAATACTTCCGAGATTAAGGCAGCAATTCACCTCTCACCAGTAGCAAAAACACTTGTCCGGTTTTGTTGTCTTTGCCTAGTACTGTGTTTCAGGGCCATCACTCAAGGTTTGCGCAATAGCTTGATGCTGCAATCTTGTGAGTTTTAGTTATCAGAAGTCAATGTCTATCTAAGTCCATAGATTTACCCATCTCAGTCCTCCACATAGGTCTTAGAATACCCCTATGCAGTTCAGTTTATTTAAATTAATTTTGTTTCTTCTCCAAGATTGTTGAAGATGACGTCTCTTCCAAGATGCATGTTCACCTCCTCTGCAACTCCTTCTTTGAGTATCTCCAATAATATTTGCCCTGTTCCCACAGCATTAAAACAGTCCTATCCGAAGTCACAAATGACTGCCTCTATGACTCTAACCATGGTGCATTATCCCTCCTTATCCTCCTTGACTACATGCAGAGAAGTCAATCACATGATCCTCCACCAATGCTTCTCCTTAGTTGTCCAGCTGCGTTGGTCTACTCTCATTGGTTCTACTCATATCTATGCAATCATAGCAAGAGCATCTTTTGTAATAGTTTTTCTTAGCGCAGGTGTGCTGTCACCATAGGATGACTCCCAAAGATCTGTCCTTGGCCTGCTCTTTTTCCTCAGCTATTTGCTTCCCCTTGGCAATATCATCAAAATATCCATGGGATCAGCTTCCACCTACACACTGATGACACACAGCTCTACCTTTCCATCAATTCTCTCAAACCCTTTATTGCTTCAGTGCTGTCAGACTGCTTGTCTAACATCCAGTCTTGGATGAGCAGTAGCTTCCCCCAACTAAACAATGGGAAGACCAAAGCCATTGTTTTTGGCCTCTGCCACAAACTCCCTACACTCACCACCAACTCCATTCTCTTCGTTGGCTACTTTCTGAGGCTGATCTATACCACTCATTACCTCAGCATCCTATTCAACCCAAAGCTAAGCTTTTGACCACATATCCTCTCTGTCACGAAGACCTCATATCTCCACCCCACTAACATTATATATCTCTGTTCCTACCATAGCCCATTTGCCACTGAAATCCTCATTCATGCCTTTGTAACATTTAGATTTGATTATTTCAATGCTCTCCTGGCCTGCTGCCCACCCTCCATAAGCTTCATCACTAAATGAATTAAAATAGACCCTTAGAGTGTCACCTGATCCTTCTATGACAGATTAACAGCCTATGGCTGATATGGATGTATTTCCCACAGAGACTGACATCAGCTCCTATACCATTCCTACAAACAGAAGCACTTGCCAGACAGGATCTAGGATGCTGATTTGTGTTCACTGCGTCCCCACCCAATTGTTGGCATGATTCAAATTACTGCTGTGCTTGCTTTCCTCAGCTATTGTTGGATCTAACTGGTTAACATTTGCCTTTATTAGTTTTGTGTAACAAATGCAAGATAATTGACTTTTGTTAAAAATAGACTACCTTTTGTTTTTAATTTGTTCCCAAGATGTGGGTGATGCTGCCAAGCTTGCATTTTGGCCCATCCCTATTTGCCTTGGGAGGTTGGTACTGGGCCTCCCTGGTTTCATTAACTATTTTCCTTCACTGTTAAAAAAACCCTGCACCCCTTTGTTTATGTCATTACATCCTGTTTGACATTATTTGTAACTTGTTTTCCAGTTCAATAACGACACAGAATTAACACAAGAAGCCAATCCAATGAAACTGATGGAGTCAGTTATACTTACTTGACTTCAACCAAATACACCGTACATTGATATTGAATATTGAAATGAATATCAGGTGAGGTATATAATAGGCAGACCATCCATTACAACCCATTTCCTGCCAACACAAAAAGGAAAACTGGAAGTTTTTTTTTCTGTGGCATGTTTCTATGTAGATGGGAGAGGATCAACTTTCTCTTTTCTCATTTTCTATTAAAGTGTGAAACAAAAGTCTATGAGAGAGTGACACCCTCGAGTGTGGTGGACCTATCTCAAAACTTTATATCGATCAATCTCTCATGGTGTTGCTTATGGTAAACTGGAGTCTCCTCCTATTGGTAGGTTAGTAACAGGTAGGCCTACAGTCCACTAGGTGGCTACCCCAACTTAGCTATTAACTTTTCCTCCAGGCGCACTTGTGAGCCATTCAGAGTGCTTTAGCAGCACTAAAAATCCCCCTCATTGGCTTACTGTCCCTGGTACAGAAGGAAATCTGGTAAACCTTTTAAAAACTGTAGACAGTTAACCAGTAACATTAATTTTCAGTAAAATGTCACAAAGAATAACCTGATTTTTCAACACAAACAAAAACAAGAAATGCTGGAGTCACTCAGCAGGTCTGGCAGCATCTGTGGAAAGAGAAGCAGAGTTAACGTTTCGGGTCAGTGACCCTGATTTTTCAATATGTCCATAGGGGATGCAGCTGGCGGATGTGAGAGTCAGGAGCGTCTTTCTGATGGGCATTGAGGTAGGCAGCTTCATAAGGGCATGGTGAAGGCTGTCTGGACGGAGGTGGCAGAGGCATGAGTGCAATTTGTACCAATCCAAGAACTTCCTCCTAATGGCAAAAGAGGTTCAAAAATCTCATCAGCATGGCCAAGGTAAGTTAGGCACTGGTGCTGATACACATACTCTACTAGTCAGGCAGCTTCCCTCAGTTCCTTAGTTATCATACGCTTTCTCTTCCTGTGGACTGACAGCGCAGTAATGGTGCATCTCTGGTGTAGGGATCATTGAACAATGCAGAAGAAAATTATGAAGTAAGTGACTTGCATTATAATTTGTACTAACGATGTTGCTCCATTTTGTTTTGGGACTTTGCAGTTACTCCTGCTGAAAATGGTGAGAAGTTAATTATCATATCTCCACCCCGTTATAATCAATGGTAATCACTATTTTCTTGTATTTAAGCCAATTTCCATGTCACTGCCACTTCAGGCTTAAAGATAATGATACTGATGGGCTTTTGGCTGTGGCACTGAGTTATTTCACTGACATCAGTTACCTTTAAACAGTTGACCTGTGCTGGTTTGTTTAGCTCCCAGAAAGCCTGATCCCCAGCAGAATGCTATCTTTCCGCAGGTGTTTTATACAGCAACTTCACCCCCAGTTTAGCACAAAATCAGAAATCAGCAGGGATTTTAAAAAATTGGACTAACTAAATCCTGAAAAATAGAGTACACACTACACCCTGATCAGCATCTCCAATTCCCTCCTGTCTAGCCTGTTTTACCATGGACAACATCAAAGAATAACAAATACATTTATTTTCAGGTATATTTGTATGCTTGAGCTATCTCAGAGACAAGGAGCTGACCTCCCAACCATCTCCCAGAGAAGGAGAGGCTGCTGAGTACTTCCAGCTCAGCGAGCTGATCAACTGTATTCATCACCCGGGATTTTATTTGGGTGAAGGGGGTCTCGGCCACTGGCTAAACACCAGTGAGAGCCCTGCGTCACCTCCTCTGGTGAAGTCTCGCCACATTCCGTGTCACTTAGGCACTTAAGTGGACAATGCTGTGCCTTCTCCAAGATTAAGGACCCCGGCGACAGAAGTCCCACCTGCTGAGAACTGCCAGCCAATGAGAGGCCGGTTGCTTTTTCACTGAGCAGGTACTGGGCTCACCTGAGGCACTGGACCCAGGCCAAGGTGAGTCAGGGCGGGAGGGGTTTCACATGGTGGGGGTCGCAGGGGAGGAGGATTGGTGAGGGGGTCAGCAGCGAGGACAGGGGGTGGCAACCCGCCCCCCCCCTTCCCAATGCTGGGTACCTCGATCAGGAATTCTTCTGATGGAGGGTCACTGACCTGAAATGTTAACTCTGCTTCTCTCTCCACAGATGCAGCCAGACCTGCTGAGTATTTCCAGCATTTCTTGTTTTTATCTCTCTCTCTCTCTCTGTCTGACCCAGTGGTAGATTTCCTTGTTCAGCGTATGGCACCATTACATGCTTGTTTACTTTCTTATTCTTGTGCTTGCAGGCAAGCAGCTAAGAGATGACATGTCCAACACAGGTGAGTTAATATTAATTAATGACCTTAATCGCTTTCTTCAACTTAACATTTCCTTGCAGGCATCCTTCTGGATCTTAATTTAAGGGTATTACTGGGAAAGAAACTTGCTTTGCAGAAGGATGTTTTGTACTTGGAAATATATCGCCATTCCTTCACTGTCACAGGATCAAAATTCTAGAACTTCACCCCCCCAACAGCTTTGTGGATGTACCTGCACCAGATGGACTACTGCAGTTCAAGAAGGTAGCTCACCACCACCTTCTCAAGGGCAATTAGTGATTTGCAACAAATGCTGGCCTTGCTAGTGTTGCCCACATCCCGTGAAAGAATTAAAAAAAAATCTGTGTAGTTAAAGTCTCATTCTAAATATGCCTGCTTAGAGAGTGAGTTTTTTTGTTAAGGATTGTATGTTCATGTGGGATTATGAGTAGGAGGGGTTCAGAATTGCTATGGATGAACACATGTGGATGGGGTGTCCAGAAAGCTTGGGTTCTACTTGCACATCCTCCTTTATTTTGTACACATTTGGACATCAGTGCAGACAGGCCTTTTTAACTCCTCAGCAAATGGTTGTCTCTGTTCTAGGTCTTTGGAGGTTTATTTTCTCGGCCATTTCCTGTCATATCCGGTGAGCCAAGCACCTCTAGGGCTGATCTTCCTCCATCCCTGGAGCACAGACTCAAGTATCTAATGGCTGATTTTTCAAATGCGCACTCCTAGCATGGAGCCTTGCCTGTCTGGAGTTCAGATCAGATCACAGGTGCAATCCCCATTATTAAAAGTAATGGATTTGAAAAATGATACCCTGATTTTTTAATATTCATTCCTGGTGGACAAGGCTCTACACCAAGTGTATATTCTGAAAATAGGTCCGCTAATATCAAACAGTGTCTTCATTGCTCCTACGCTACAATACTCATCCCCCATTATTTACAAATGGCAAAATTCAGATGGCATGCACTCTGCTGCACAAATAATGCTGATTTACAATGTCAACAAGAACAAAATCTTGTATTTAATTGTGCCTTTCAGCATCGACAACATCCCAGGCGCGCTCAAGGAGCATAATCAAACCTAATCAAATATTGACACTAAAGGTGAACATATCAAGATGGGTGATTGACAGCTTGGCCACTAATGCAGCAATTAAAATCAGGGATGCTCAAGAGCCAGAAATAGAGGAGAGCAGTTTGTGGAGTTGGAGGAGATTACAGAGATATGGAGGGGTGAGGCCATGGAGAGATTTGAAACCAAGGAGGAGAATTTTAAAATCAAGGCATTCACCTGAAGCCAGCTTAGGTAAGTGAGCACAGGGGTTATGAACACAGGAACATACAAATTAGAAGCAGGAATAGGCCACTTGGTCCCTCAAGCCTGCTCCACCATTCAATAACATCACGGCTGATCTGATTGTAACCTCAACTCCACATTCCCGCCATCCCCCCAATAACCTTTCATTCCTTGTTTATTAAGAATCTATTTCTGCCTTAAACATATACGAAGACTTTGCTTCCACTGCCTTTTGAGGAAGAGAGTTCCAAAGACTCACGATCCTCTGAGAGAAAAATCTGTCAAGACCCCTCAGAATCTTATAAGTTTCAGTCAAGTCACCTCTTACTCTTGTAAACTCCAGCAGATACAAGCCCAGCCTGTCCAACCTTTCCTCATAAGACAACCCGCCCATCCCAGGTATTAGTCTAGTAAACCTTCTCTGAACTGCTTCCAACACATTTACATCCTTCCTTAAATAAGAAGACCAATACTATACACAATACTCCAGATGTGGTCTCACCAATGCCCTGTAGAGCTGAAGCATGACCTACTTTCTTTTGTATTGAATTCCCCTCGCAATAAATGATGACATTCTATTAGCTTTCCTAATTACTTGCTGTACCTGCATGCTAGCCTTTTGTGATCTGTGCACTAGAAGACCCAGATCCCTCTGCATCTCAAAGCTCTGCAATTTCTCACTATTTGGATAACATGCTTCTTTTTAATTCTTCCTGCCAAAATACACAATTTCACATGTTCCCACATTATACTTCATTTGCCAGATCTTTGCCCACTCACTTAACCTATCTATATCCTTTTGTAGGCTCCTTATGTCCTCTTCACAACTTACTTTCCTACCTTCAATTTAGTATACTGTATTCGCTGCTCACAATGTGGTCTCCTCTACATTGGGGAGACCAAACGCAGATTGGGTGATCACTTTGCGGAACACCTCCGCTCAGTCTGAAAGCATGACTCTGAGCTTCCGGTTACTTGCCATTTCAACACACACCCCTGCTCTCATACCCACGTATCTGCCCTGGGCTTGCTTCATTGTTCCAGTGAACAACAACGCAAGCTCGAGGAACAGCTTCTCATTTACCGATTAGGCATGCTACAGCCTGCTGGACAGAACATTGAGTTCAATAATTTCAGAGCATGACGGGCCCCCCTTTTTATTTTTAGTTATTATTTTTTAATTATTATTTTTTATTTGTTTATTTTATTTTAGTTTGTTTCTTCATTCATTTTTTTACCATGTGCCTACCCACTTTTTTTCATGTTTGTGCTTTGGGCCAGGGCTATTCATTTTTCTGTCAATTAACACCCTCTCTGCACTGACGCTTTGTCTTTCAGCACAATTAACATACCACTTGCCTTTGCTCCATGACCTTCTGGTCAGTTATTCTCTGTGACCCTCTGCCCTATCAACACCTTGCCTTTTGTTATCTCTTGCCCCACCCCCACTTTATTTGCTTAAAACCAGGTGCTCAAAGAAGGAGATGGCACAGGAGGAGTTGGGGGAAGGGACTGAGTTGAGATTTTGTGATTCAGGGCCATACTGATACTACAATAGTTTGGATGGGGGTTGGTAGCAGAACGTATAGCCAGGTGAGAAGGCTTCTGTAGGGGACAAAGTGCCATTACCCGTGAGCTAAGTATCCATCAAAATTATGATGCCAATGCAATCATTCACAAGGTCCTTGTTCGCAAGGCATTCCAGCTGGAGATGCAGAGAAGGGTGCTGGCGGAGTCCAGGTGTTCAGCGGTGAGCTGGGTGAGCAGAACAGGAAGGAAGTTTGCAATATTAGATGCCAGTCACATGCTTGATGGAAAGGTCAGCAAGAGAGGAGGGAAGTACAGTTAGGGTTTTTTCTCATAAGGAGGCAACAACAAATGCCTCAATGAACTCTTCAGAGAATACAGTGAGGAATCAATTCTGGGCAATTTACCACACCATATATTTATGCTAATTGTTCCTAAGAGCGATGATAAGGTGCTTGAACTTATTTAGAGTACAGTGTGCAGTATTAAGCTGTACATTATAGGAAGGATATTGAGACTTTACAATGCACATTCACTAGGATGCTGCCTGTGTGAAGAAACACAAACACAAAGAAAGACATCTGAGACTGGTTCTTTCTTTTTTAAAGAACAGCAAATTTTACAGATGATATGATGGAAGTCTTTACGATTTTGAAGATGAGATATGGTAGACAGAAGCACACTGTTTCTACTGGGTGAGGAGTCTAGAACAAGGTGCCATAGATACAAGATTAAAAGTCAGAGATTTAGAATACAGGGCAGGGGAAACATCTTTACACAAAGAGTTGTGAGGCTGTGGAATTCACTTCCCACATTAGTGGTTGAGGCAGAAACTCTGACAACATTCGAAGTTGCACTGAGTAGGTAGATGAAGGATTATGTGGATATGGGAACAGGGTGGATAAATATGTTTAGAACACTTTAATCATATGGAGAGTAAACACTGACACCAACTGGTTGGGCTGATTAGCCTATTTTCCATGTTGTAACTCGCATACAACTGCAAGCTTCTCTTTGCTTACTTTGGCTCATCAGTTCTAAGAATTCCCGACCAAGAATAAGAATACCGACCAAGTAATAAACAATTGAGCTAGTGATTACTTGGAAAACATTTAAGGGTGTTACTGGAAAGAAACATGCTTTGCACAAGGATTTGTTTTTATTGATCTGTTAAGGTTCAAGTCTTATCTGCAAATAAACTTGTTTGGAAAGTGGGTTTTCAGTCAAGGATTGTACACATATGTGAGTTTATGAGTAGGAGGTGTTTCAAACAGCAGCCAGTAAACACTTGTAGGTAGATTTTCTGTGAAGCATGGATTGTGGGACCACTTCCTTGAGGCTTTCTACACATCTAGATGGAAGCCTGATTAACTGCTGTGTCTGCAGCTGTCCCTGTTGATACAGAACTATAATACTGATGAATTAAAATGATGTTAGTTTTGGGACCTGGGTGATGCAGTTAGCCTCTGGACTATTGGGGGGCGGGGGAGTGGAGGGGATTTGGGGCAGTATTTTAACTCCATCTATCCCGCACTCCAATCTAGCTGATTACAATTTTCACTCACAAATACCAAGGACGCCAGGGCTGTGGCTGACATAAACTTTCTTTAAATATGATGATGTCATCGGGGCCCAGCTGTAACTTTAACCACAGGCCCATGTGGGAAAACCATTGTGACTTTCATAAAACCTGCAGAAAGTGGATCCAGGGTTGGAAGTGTCCCAGAAAGGTAAATTATTTTACATTTTCTGTAGGTTCCAGTGGTCCCAACAAGGAAACTATATGCTTTTGATACTTTTTTCTCCCTTCCTGACAACAGTGTCTTCCTGAACCCCTCCTGGTCCCTTACCTTAGTGCCAGGGTCATTCTTTCTGATCCCCACAGCAGCCTCCTGTCATCTGGATTTAGCAGCTGGGTAACCACCTCATGTTCATGTGACCTGACTGTTTCAATTGGCCGAGTCTTAATGCTGCTGCTCCTTGTTAGGTAGGCCGCCTGCTAGGATGCAAGGCCATATCCCCCCACCGGAGTTAAAATCGACCCGATTTGAACTCTGCCTAAACCAACTGCAAAGTCTGCACAGGAAATAAAGCTTTGGCAGCGAAACCACAGTCTTTAGTGGAAGGAGATTTATGTGCAAAGATTTGGCGCCTGAAGCCTCTTTCCCTTTGAAGCCATGGGATGACATCATTGAAGAGCCACCTGTATCCCCTAGGAGCTCTATTCAATATGATGGAAGTTGCAGCATCAGGCTGTTCTGGGAATTAACAGAGAGAGGATATACTTGCATTTATATTACATTTTTCATGACATCAGGATGGCCCAAAGCATCTCACAGCCAATTAAGTATTCCTGAAGTTTCCTCACTGTCGTAATGTAGACAAATGCTGCGACCAATTTACTTGCAGCAAGATCACATAGACACGATGAGATAAATGACCATCTGTTTTTGGTAATTTTGGTTTAGCAATAAATTTTGGGCAGAACACTGAGGAGAAGTCCCCTGCTCTTCTTCAAGAAGTGTGATGGGATGTTATACAGCAGATGTTGAACAGCTTGTCTGCTGAAAGACAGCACCTCCAACAATGCAGCATTCCCTTGGTACTGTACTGAAATATTAGCCTAGATTATAGGAAGTATGATCAGTAAGTTCGCAGATGACACAAAAATTGGTGGTGCTGTAAATTGTGAGGAGGAAAGCCTTAGATTACAGGGAGATGTAGATGGGCTGGTAAGATGGGCGGAGCAGTGGCAAATGGAATTTAATCCTGAGAAGTGTGAGGTGATGCATTTTGGGTGGACTAACAAGGCAAGGGAATATACAATGGATTGTAGGATGTACAGAAATGGATGCTAGGAAGTACAGAAAGTCAGAGGGACCTTGGTGTACTTGTCCATAGATCACTGAAGGCAGCAGCACAGGTAGATAAGGTGGTTAGGAAGGCATATGGGATACTTGCCTTTATCAGCAGAGGCATAGAATACAAGAGCAGGGAGGTTATGATGGAGCTGTATAAAACGCTAGTTAGGCCACAGCTGGAGTTCTGTGTACAGTTCTGGGCAGCACACAATAGGAAGGATGTGATTGCACTGGAGAGGGTGCAGAGGAGATTCACCAGGATGTTGCCTGGGCTGGAGCATTTCAGCTATGAAGAGAGACTGAAAAGGCTAGGGTTATTTTCCTTAGAGCAGAGAAGGATGAGTGGGGGGGACATGATTGAAGTATACAAAATTATGAGGGGTATTGACAGGTTAGATAGGAAGAGACTTTATTCCTTAGCGGAGGGGTCAATAACCAGGGGGCATAGATTTAAGGTAAGGGGCAGGAGGTTTAGAGGGGATTTGAGGAAAAAAATTTTCACCCAGAGGGTGGTTGGAATCTGGAATGCTCTGCCTGAAGAATTGGTGGAAACAGGAACCCTCACAACATTTAAAAATTATTTAGATGAACACTTGAAATGCCATAGCATACAAGTCTACGGGCCAAGTTCTGGAAAATGGGATTAGAATAGTTTGGTGCTTGATGGCTGGCACGGACACGATGGGCCGAAGGGCCTGTCTCTGTAGTGTATAACTCTATGGCTCCATGACTCTGTTATGTGCTCAAGTCTCTGGATTGGAGCTTGAACCCATTGACTCATTAACTGGACTCCTACCATTGAGCCAAGGCTGACCCTACCATTGGTAGAGGTTGCACTGCACCCAATGAGTTAATTGTTTTCTCCGGATTGGGTTACTCTGGATTGGCTCATAGGCCAGTGATGTTGCTGAAGGGGTGGAGTCTGTTTTGTTAAAAACAAATCTTCAAAAGGTAGCAAATAGATTTGAGTATATTTTTCTCTGATAAATACTGTGGAGAGGGAGTGTTGTATATTAGGTGCATTCCAACTTTCCCTTCCTTCTCCCCAAGTGGAAAAAAGAGCTGGAGAAGCAGGCAGTACAAGTATTCACTTCAGCAGTGTGTTGGACTATCATTCAAACATTTACAGGATTTAAAGAGCTGTTGTAGTGGCTTGGTGGAGACTGACACTTTGCATCTCGGCTGCCAGGATGATGTCTGCCCAAAGGGATTTCTTTCTGAACCAGTTTGGCCAGTATTCAGCAAGCTCTGGAACTGTGACAAATCAGTTAAATGAAAAAGTACTCCAGGGGTCAGATTTTGCTTGCAAACTGTGTGTTGTGTAAGGTGTTTGCTCTAATGCCCTGTGGCTGTTTGTGACTGAATGCAGTTCTGACTGACAGACACATGTGCAAATAAAGGAGCAAGTTAACCATACTTTTTCCAAGCTAATGCCTTCAAACATTTTTGGGAAAGTCAGAGAGTGCGAGCAAGTGTTAACTGCAAGTAAGGGATTAGCATTGCTGCCCCTCTCCTGCCAAAGTATGGCTGGGCACATCAACAATTGTGAACATGTGAGGGTCGTTTTCTGACTTAGTACTCACAGCAAAGAACACTGCCCAACAAGAGTGCAAATCAGGAATGTGGGTACACAGTGCTTATGACTTTCAGACTCCTGCTTGACAGGCAAAGGTTGCAGTTGGGAAACTACCCGTAATATGCTGTGAGGGAATAATCCAGCCTCAGAGAGTGCACTCATTGTCAATTTCACATCAATTCAAAGCAGCTTCTGGCACACATCACCTTGGAAGTGACAATATAACTCAAGTGCCACAAAATACAACTAATATTTGCATCAAGTGCAATAAAGGCAAATGGTGGGAGATCTAGGCGACTATGGCTGGATTTTCCTCCACTATATCAAATGGATTTCCCTCTTCCCACCCGAGCAGAGAAGCCCATCCAATCACCAACTCACAGCAAGTAAATGATGATGGAGAGGTGGGACCTGGCAACCAGGCCTTCTGCTGTTGCCATCACTAACACTAGGGACCGCTACGAGAAAGCTGGCACTAGTCCACGGGTCGCAGTGGACGGCTCACTGAAGCCTGTTTTGTAGAGGGGTGTCCATTAGTGGCACTGCTCCCTTTGCCCAGGGCCCAAGAACATATCTTATAAGTCTCAGCTCAGTAAGAGTTGAACTGCCTCTTCTGATATACTCTCTGGCAGTGTCAGGCTTACGCTAACTGCACTCATGACAGGGATCTTGCCAGCCACCAATGCTACATGGATAAACAACCACAATCTAGAAATATGGGCCAGAATTTTACACACTCACCACCCTCCCCCCCCCCACAATAACTGGGAGCAGGCTGACAGGTGAATGGGGGAGGGGGAGCGTAGAAGTAGGTGGGATGGCGGGCATCGTGCCTGTCACTTACCTGCCTCGGTTGGTATTTTACCAGCGGTGGGGTAGGTGTTGGGCGGCCCACCCACCTTTGTGCGAATTGAGGCCTTTAATTGGTTAATTAATGGCTGCTTAAGGGCCTCTTCCCACTGCCACTGATATTTTACCAGGGGTGGGGTGGGGTGGGGGGGGGGTGCCCATGCCATGTTGTGAGGCCACCAGGCTTGACTGCAGGCTTGGAAGTGTGTTGGTGGTATTCATCTTGCTTGTGCACCTTGTCCCCAATGGAAGACGCCCCCCCCCGCCCAGTAGAAAGGGCCACTCCGGTCTCATGATTGCCATGGCCCCCAACCCCTCATGGGGGCCTGCCTAACTGGCCCCAGCGAGCCCACCCCGATTACCTGAACTCCATCGCTGGCTGGGTCTGGGGATGGGTGTAGTCCCAGCAGTGTCACCGGGAGCGGTGACACTGCTGGGACTGAAGAGCTGTCAGCTGTCTGATTAGCCAGCAGCTCTTGCAGGTGGGATTCCTGCCTTGTGGGGGCGGAAACCACGACCTCAGGCAACTAATTGTCTGCTGACCAGAAAATCATATGGTGGCCTTCAGGGCCGACGGAGACAGGCTCACCCCCCACTTTCCAGCTGGTGGGCAGAACCACTGCCTCCACGTTAAATCTCGACCATGGTCTGGGTCACAGCAAGGTCCAACAAGCAGTTGAAATTCCTGCCCCAAATGTCCTCTGACAGGAAGAGGACTGTAGATCACATTTTGCAATAGGTGCAGTATAACTTCAGCCCAGTGTAACTGGAAATTTTTTGAACCATATATGGGACCTTGTTACTTTTGAGACTGAATGGACACTATTGCCAGCACTGGCCGAAAGAAAATTCATTTATGTAGTCCTGTCTTCAGGATATTTAAAAAGAAAATGAAAATAATTTTTTCATGCATGGGATGTGAGCGTCACTAATAAGTACAGCATTTATTGCCTGTCCATAATAGCCCTTCAAATGGGGGTGGTGAGTTACCTTCTTGAATTGCTGCAGTCTATCTTGTGTCAGTACATCCACATTGCTGTTACAGAGGGACATCCAGGATTTTGACACAGTGACAGTGAAAGAATGGCAATATATTTCCAAATCATGATGTTATGTGGTTTGGAGGTGAACATGCAGGTGATGGTGTTCCCACATGATTTTGTATGTAAATTAGCCACGCAGCAGCGGGCACAGAGGACACCTGGGATCATACGGTGCTTTTTATTGGTGGAACCTGCCGTCACTGCCATCATGATCACCACAGATATAAAATATTCTGTGCTTGCAGCTTCAAGTATCAGCAGCCTTTCTTTCATGTAAGTATCTTCAGCCATATACAATCTGACCTACACTCCATCGCTGTTGCTGTTGATTGATGCAGAAGAGTCTAAGTGAGAGGGGGATAAGGAACCTGGACCTCCCTCCAGGTGCTCCTTCCCCTCAGGGATACAGGCAGGTGCCATCATGCACAGAGATGGAGGATGAATGCGGGACAGCTGCCCCGGGGCCTTCCTCTCAGGACACTCCCAGAGTAAGTGGCACCTCGTCCATCCTCTGCCACCACCCCCCACCACCAGCACTTCCTACATTACCTCCAGCAGGCGAGCACACAGGGGCTACTCAAGCACCAACGCTGCAGCCGCCCGGTAGGATGGAGCCATCAAGGCCCCGTTCCTCCAGTGGACACCTGCCATGGTCATCCACAGCAACGGGGCAGCACACTGAGCAGACTGCCTCCACCTCAGTTGCTAATGTCAGGGTAGCACCTAGATGCAGTGGTAGAAAAAGGTGCTGTACATATTATGACAATAGAAAAGATTTATTAACATTTTTATTCCATGCAAAATTTGATCCACTGGTGATATTTTGCTTGATTACAGATGGACACAAAGATGTGTTTTGAAGGCCTATGGCAGGATGTTTGCAAAGCATCTCAGGAAATGTCCAATGTCCATTTCTTATTGGAATTTGAGCCCTCAGTCTTCAATGATGGCTGTTTTCCTATTGTTGATAATTAACTTTTTCCAATACTGTCATGCCTTACTTTTATTTTCTACAGTCATAACCTAACGCTGCTTGCTGTGGTGTATAGTTGCAGTCATCGTAGCCCATAGATGATTTCAGATGCCAATCACACGACAGTGCAGCCACGCTTTATTAAGATTGCAGAAATGAATAAGACCGCATGCAAAAGTGAATTTCTGTGGGCAGTTGTTATGTTTCTCCTCTCAACATTCCTTGATGATGTGACTTATTGTTAGCAGAAATGTGCATTAATGAGCTTCTCCCTGGTATCCCTTGCATGTCTCTCCATGGTCCTCATATTGATGACATCATCATTGTCATTGTTGTCGTCCTCACCCTCTTCATAGGCTTCCTCATCTGAGGCGGACTGGTATTCTTCTGTTTCTCCACCTGCAGCATGTTGCCACATTTAATTGAAAGGTTGTGCAAGGCACAGCAGACAACAATAATTTGTGACATCCTCTGTGGTGCGTATTGAAGAACCCCTCCAGACTGGTCAAGACAATGTATTTGCATTTTCAGCATGCCAATGATGTGCTCAATGATGGCTTTGGTGGATGCATACGTAGGATTGAGCCTCTCTTCAGCAGCACTTTGGGGATGACGTACTGGTGTTATCAACCATATACAAAGGGGGTAACCCTTGTCACCCAGGATCCATCCATGCACTTTGGCTGGTTCCTCAAAAACTGCGGGCAGCTGGGAGTTCCTCAAAACATACAGTCTTGACAGCTCTCTAGGAAATGTGCGCAAACATACAAGATTCTTCTCATGTGGTCGCAAACCAGTTGCACGTTTCAAGAGTGGAAACCTTTGTGATTCACAAATACAGCAAGCTGGTCCCAGGGAGCTCTAATGGCCACGTGAGTATAGTCAATCATCCTTTGCACTCCAGGGAAATCAGCGATGGCACAGAAGGCAGCAAACCTTGGTGTCTAGCTATCCTCGTCTACAGGTAAGCAGATGAAATCATTGTGTGATGAACACCCAAATGCAAAATGGGAAATATTGATTTCATTGATTGGAACTTCGCCTGAGACTTTTACTGGAAATTATCATAAATAACTTTTTAAAAAAGAAAAGCTGGCAACCAAGATGGCCATGGCAATTTGGACATGAATCATCAACAAAGCAGACTGGAGACAACATAATTGACTCAACCTAGCCAGAACAATGTGTGCTCTCTGATTCAATTAACTGAGATGACCTTAACAATGCAGTCGTCAAGCGCCATCGACACCCATTGACTCTGAAAGAGCCAACACCCCACCAGCTGTGACTGGAAAGCCTGAGGGGAGAGCCTTGAATCTCAGAGAACATTGCAGAAGTACCTCATTAAAACACAAAGAGGCAGTTCACATCATGTGACTACTTGTGCAATTCTGGGAGATTGTGAGTTGTGACTCAGAATGCAGACACTATTTGAGAAGCCATCAAGGAAGCAGCATTCTGTTTCTCTCCCTCTCTCCAATACAGATCGAGAGAAGGCCCGGCTACAACTGCTAAAGCCTCAAACTTACAGACCAGCAGAGCTAACAACTAGGGGACAAGGATCAAACCCCCTCTTCTGCCTTCCAAAGCCTGAGAAGCAAACCTACAACCATGCACGTGGCCCAGTGAGGACTTCAGGACTACAATTTCAACTAAGAACCCTAGGACTACTGAACTGTATTTAAATACCATTTATTACAGATGCTACTCCAACCACCCAACTCTGGTTTTCCCTCTGTAATCTATTTGTGTGGCTCTTGCGTGAATATGGGTGTGGATGCATAGCATATTTCAGTAATTGTAACTGGTTTAGAGCGTTAAGGGTAATAAACTTATATCTTTCTTGTTTAAAAATCAAGAAAACCTGTCTGGTTGGTTAATTTGCAATTATATTAGAGGAAAAGGAGCAAGTGCTCACTGAGGTGTTAAGTTCAATCACTGTGTTTAAAAAAAGGATAAACCCTGTTGCGGTCAAACAAGAGAAGGAATCAAAGGGGAGCTTGAGACCTTTTCCTTACCTAATCGTAACAATTGGCATGTCGAAAAAGGGCATTAGGCACCTTTGATGCACCTGTTGCAGACTGCAAGATGCCACACATGCAACCCTGGAAGAAGCCATTGGAAAAATAGTTGAATGCAGCAGTCACCCTTAAGGGCACCTGGCATGGGATTCCCACTGGAGTCAAGTGGTCATGCCATAGGATCCTACAAATTTCTGTGATCATTTCACGTGACATCCTTAGGTGTCTCCGCAGTGCCACTTTGAAATTTGTAGGTAATTGGTTTTTGTCCTGAGGATGCAATAACGTGCCAGTGCCTGTCTTCAATAAAGCCGTTCCTGGCTGTTATCATTCAGAGCATCCTCACCTTCTTGATCTGCCTGTTGCTGGCACTCAGGCATCATGAGTTGAGGGGAAAGACCCCTCCTTAGTCTCTTACTTTGTTCTTCTTCCTGTGGTACTAGACAATGTGTGTATGAGCCCTATGTTGCTGCAGCTTTTTCGAATAATAAATAAGCAGTGTGTGGCAATTCAGTCCTCTGTTGCCAGTGAGCTGAAACATCGAGGCATTGAACAGCTCCCTTATATCTGCCTTCAAATTTCAGACAGGTAGAAGACACACCCACTGTTGTTTGCTTCCTCCCACTCTCCTTGCTCTCCTTGAGTGTCCACATGGTTTCCATTATTATTGGAGAAAATGGTGAGCGTGGATAGGGTAGACACTGAGAGATTATTTCCCCGGGTCGGGGAATCTAAAACACAGGGGCAAATCTGAGGATAAGGGGACAATCATTTAGGACTGAGATGAGGAGATATTACTTCACTCAAAGGGTTGTGCATCTTTGGAATTCTCTACCCCAGAGGGTCCATCATAGAATACAGTTAAGGCTGGGGTAGAAAAGCAGAGTGGATCAGGAAGGGAGAGAGAGATTAACGAGAGGTAGCCAACACAAGTTTATTCATCTTGACTGGCTGTTAAACCAGGTCCTGGAATTTAAAATACAGAAACAACAGAATCTCTCACGGACAAAATGTCATTTGTTCACCAAAACTAGTGACAAAATTAGTTATAAACACAATTACAAATAAAGAGCACCCTTCAGTTTCTCCAATAAAGCGATTCTCTTAAATTCACTTATCAGTCTATCACTGTCAATATCGATTCAGCTCTGAGAAGATAATTATTAATCAAAAGCTTTTCTGCAAAAAGTTGAGCAGTTGTTACTGCATGCATTATTCAGTTACAAAATGTTTAGTCACTATCTGTAAGATTGTATTCCAGACTAACCAAATTATGTCTCAGTCAAATCCAGTACCTGTCAGCAAACATGCACTTTTAACGTAACGTAATTATATGATGCAGACAACTTTCAAATGGCATTGGTCAGTCAGGTTATCTGCCCTCAAACTGGATAGTAAATGATGCACATTACAGTTACTGATCTTTGACATACTTGTAAAACTTCCCTTTAATACAATTAACAGTAGAAATAACCAGTTAATGACTTAATCTGACATGGTCATTGCAACATCATAAAGTTCTACTATGTCTTCCCTGACAGATTTAGATTTTGTTAAGGAATCATTGACAATTCATCATAGATTAAGGTTTATTGAAGCTATCTGTTACATTGTATTTATTAAGTATTATATATGGGTCAGCAGCATCTTGTTTTTGTCAATTAGACTGTAATCTTTTATTCATGAGGAACTTACAGTGCTGACTTCTGGAGATTCTTTAGATTTTCTTGCCTGTTTTTCCCTCAGTACAAGTTCTGGAAAAATTTAATTCCAAATGGATAGCAGCAGAATTGTGACATTTATATAGAAGTAAAAGCTGCTCGGTTATTTTAAAACACAAGGTTAAAGGTTTGAAGCGGGGGTGAACAACCTTTTCACGTGGCAGGGTGGGGGGGGGGGGTGCACAATACAATTTTTGTCTTACATAGAAGGCCAGTGAGACAATTTCAGGAAGATAAAGACACTAAAATTTTATCTGACTATTAATCAAAACAACAACAATTGTGCATTTTTGAAAATAAATTTAACTGAGAATACTAATTTATTGACTTACCTTCTTATCTCTATGTCGGACACTGATTCATTGACTTGCCTGGCATTCTTTTGCTTGCACAACAAGTATTCAGTATTTGCCTGCACACTTCTTGTAGCAATATGGAGTATTCCAGATACATGTTCATCTGTCAGGAGTGATCTTGATCGCTCTCTCTCCCTCTTTTCTCTCTCTCTCCTCTCTCCTACTCTCTCACTCTCTCCCTTTGTTTCTCTCTCCCCTCCCTATTTGTTTCCCCCTCTCTGTGGTTCCCCTCTCTCACTTGTCCCCCCTCTCTGTTTTGTCTTCCGCTGTCTGTGTTGTCCGCTCTCTGTGTCTCCCCGCTCTCTCTCTCTCTTTGAATCCCCACTCTCACTCTCCCTCTCTCCCTCTCTCTGCCCCTCTCTCTCTCTCTCTGTCTCCTCCTCTCTCTCTCTACCCCCCTGTTTCCCCCTCTCTGTCCCCCTCTCTCTCGCTCTATGTTCTCCCTCCATCTCTCTGTCCCCGCTCTCTCTCCCTGTCTCCCTCTCTCTCTCTCGCCCTTTCTCTCTCTGTCCCCCTTTCTCTCTCTGCCTGTCTCCCCTCTCTCTCTTTGTTCCCCCACTCCATTTTTTTCTCTGTTTACCCCTCTCTCTCTCTGCCCCTCTTTCTCTCTCTGCCCCCCTTCCCCACCCCACAACCACCCAGCTCTCTCTGACAGTTGCAGAGAGCAGGAAATCTTAGCTTTATGGTTGGTCTGTTTTTTGAAAAAATCGCAGTCATCATTTCCACAGCTGACAGGTGCTTAGGGCAGGGACAGCGGCTTCCGAACTTCAGACAAGTTCATGGTTTTAGGCGGGCTTTAAAAAAAAAAATCACAACCCTTTGGAAAACCCCAAACTTATCTGAATTGGAAGCGCTGTCTCTGCTCTAAGCACTTTCAGCTGTGAAACTGATGGCTGTGATTTTTTAAAACCAATCTGAAAGAAGAAGCTAATGGGAAATTTCCTATCCCTGAAGGGTCCCCAAAATTTTTACCACGGTCACTGGTGTCTGTGTACAAACACGTTGCCAACCCCTGGGCAGAGAGTAGATTTGATTGAGATGTACAAAATTGTGAGAGGTTTGGATAGAGTGGATGTAACGGGCCTATTTACCTCAGCAGAGGGGTCAGTGACTAGGGGGCATAGATTTTAAGTCATTGGTGGAAAGATTAGAGGGGAGATGAGGAAGATTTTTTTTCACCCAGAGGGTGGTGGGGGTCTGCCTGTAAGGGTAGTAGAGGCAGAAACCCTCAACTCATTTAAAAGGTGTCTGGATGTGCACCTTAAGTGCTGTAACCTGCAGGGTTATGGACCAAATGCTGGAAAGTGGGATGAGGCTGGGTGGCTCATTTTGTGGCCGGCGCAGCCATGATGAGCCAAGTGACCTTTACCTGTGCCATAAACATTCTATGATTCTATGGATCAATGGTAAAACATCAAAAGGGGAGGGAATAATTCCTATTTCAGCACATTTATTGTTATACGCGCATATGAAATTGATGGACAGGAAAATATCTGCTTGTCCATCAAAGCTGCTCCACAACATGATTAGAGAGTGCATCATGACTAAACAATTGTTTCCTCCCCATAGTTGCCCCGCAACCTCCCTTCACAACTATATGATCTCCTGGGAGAGGCAACAAAATTTAAAAATTTAGGGCCAATAAGGGAAAAAATCTGGAAAATTCCTATCCAACCCCCATGGGCGATCACATGGACCAAGTGATATCAATAATGGCACTTACCGCTGTATGATGCAATCCCTGCCCAAGTCAGGAACACGTCCAGCCCGCTCTTGAAGGCATATAAAGGGCAGGATTTTATGGCATCTCAGGGAACGGAGAGGCAGAGGGGCTGAAAAATCAAGTGGGAGGGCAGGGGGTGGCATGCCCATCACCCTCCTGCCATCGCTCGCATTTTATCAGCAGCGGAGAAGGTGGCAGACAGCCCTCCAGCCCAGAGGCCAATTGATGCCATTAAGTGGCCAATTAAGGGACAGTTAAGGGCCTCTTCCCGCCACCAGTGGTATTTTGCCTGTGTTGCGTGGGCCCTCCACCATGTGGTGAGACCGGCAGGTATACCCTGGTGACCTCTTTGTGGGCTCAGGGGTGAGGGTTGGCCCTCCTGATTGCGCACCCTGTAGCCCACTGAAGGGTCCCCCCAGTGGGCCTCCACCACAAAAACAACCCCCACCCTCACCAACAGCCCCCTCTGTCCCCAAACTCATGGGGCCTGCCTGACTAACCCCGGCAAAATCGACCGCACTTACCTGGGCTACGGGGCGGCATCCATGATGCTGCTCTGGCCAGCTATGGCCACCGGTCGCAGTGGTGCTACTGGGACTGAAGAGCTGCTGGTCCTTCGATTGGCCAGCAGCTCTTGGAGACGGGATCAAGTCCCATAAACGTATGGGAGCCCCACTGGCAGACAGTTAATTGCCTGATGCGTGTAAAATCTGTTTGGGGCTCCCAGAACTGGCTGAGGCAGGGCTGCTCCTGACTTTCCAGCCGGTGAATGGGGCCACTGACACTGTGTAAAATCATGGCCAGAGTGTCAGCACCCATCACATCAACCGCCAATGTATTCCAGAGGCTCACAATTCTCTGGGAATAGAAGAATTGCCTAACGTCCAATCTATTCTACACTTACATATTTAAACTAATGTCCTCTGGTCCTCCCCAATCTGTTAAACTGGAATAATCTATCATCAAGGACGCAATCCAGATCTTTAATTATTTTATAGACCTTTATCAGATCACCTCTAAGTCTACACTGCCCTAAAGTAAATAGACCACAGATTTCAATGTTGGCAAATATGAGGTCATCCACTTTGGAACTAAAAACAATAGAACAGGGTACTTTCTAAATGATGAGAAACTAGAAACAATGGAGGTCCAAAGAGACTTGGCGTTCCAGATAGACAGATCATTAAAATGTAATGTACAGGTACAAAAAATGATCAAAAAGGCTAATGGATTGCTGGCCTTTATATCTAGAGGACCAGAATCACAGAAATCACAGAATCACAGAATCGTTACAGCGCAGAAGGAGGCCATTCGGCCCATTGTGTTTGCACTGGCTCTCTGAAAGAGCAACTCCCTCAGTTCCATTCCCCTGCCTTCTCCCCATAACCCTGCACATTCTTCCTTTTCATATAACTGTCTAATTCCCTTCTAAATGCTTCAATTGAACCTGCCTCCACCACGTTCTCAGGCAGTGCATTCCAGACCTTAACAACTCGCTGCATGAAAACGTTTTTCCTCATGTCACTTTTGCTTCTCTTACCAAATACGTTAAATCTGTGCCCTCTCATTCACGATCCTTTCATGAGTGGGAACAGTTTCTCTCTATCTACTCTGTCCTGACACCTCATGATTTTGAACACCTCTATCAAATCACCTCTCAGCCTTCTCTTCTCCAAGGAAAACAATCCTAACTTCTCCAATCTATCTTCATAACTGAAATTCCTCATCCATGGAACCATTCTCGTGAATTTTTTCTCTATTCTCTCCAATGCCCCAATGTCCTCGAGTGCAGTGCCCAGAATTGGACGCAATACTCCAGCTGAGGCCGAACTAGTGTTTTATACAAGTTCAACATAACTTCCTTGCTTTTGTACTTTATGCCCCTATTAATAAAGCCCAGGATACTGTATGCTTTATTAACTGCTTTCTCGACCAGTCCTGCCACCTTCAATGACTTATGCACATATATACCTAGGTCCCTTTGCTCCTGCACCCCCTTTAGAATTGTACCCTTTATTCTAAATTGTCTCTCCATGTTCTTCCTACCAAAATGAACCACTTCACATTTCTCTGCATTGAACTTCATCTGCCACCTGTCTGCCCATTCCACCAACTTGTCTATGTCCTTTTAAAGTTCTACACTATCCTCCTCACAGTTCTCAATGCTTCCAAGTTTTGTATCATCTGCAAACTTTCAAATTGTGCCCTGTACACCAAGGTCTAGGTCATTAATATATATCAGGAAAAGCAAGGGTCCAACAGTGATCCCCGGGGAACTCCACTACAAACCTTCCTCCAGACTGAAAACATCCATTAACCATTACTTTTTGTTTCCTGTCACTCAGTCAATTTCGTATCCATGTTGTTACCGTCCCTTTTATTCCATGAGCGCAAAAGTTTGCTCACAAGTTTGTTGTGTGGCACTGTATCAAATGTCTTTTGAAAGTCCATGTACACCACATCAACAGCATTGTCCTCATCAACCCTCTCTGTTACCTCCTCAAAAAACTCCAGCAAGTTAGTTAAACAATATTTTCCCTTAAGAAATCCATGGTGGCTTTCCTTAATTTACTCACATTTGTCCATGTGACTATTGATTTTGTCCCTAATAATTTTTTCTAGAAGTTTTCCCACCACCAAAGCTAAACTGAATGGCCTGTAGTTGCTGGGCTTATCTTTACACCCTTTTTTGAACAAGGGTGTAATGTTTGCAATTCTCCAGTCCTCTGGCACCACCCCACAGTCTAAGAAGACTGAAAAATTATGGCCAGTGCCTCTGCGATTCCCACCCTCACTTCCCTCAGTATCCTTGAATGCATCTCATCCGGCCCTGGTGCTTTATCCACTTTAAGTACAGACAGCTTATCTGACACTTCTTTTTTCTCAATTTTAAACCCCTCTAGTGTTTGACGCTTCCTCTTTCAACATTGCCTGGGTTGCATCTTCTTCCTTGGTAAAGACATATGCAAATTATTCATTTAATAGCTCAGCTATGCCCTCTGCCTCCATGTATAAATCCCCTTTCTGGTCCCTAATCAAAACTTTGGGATTTCCTTTAATGCTAGCTGCCAGTCTCTTTTTGTGCTCTCTCTTTGCTTCCCTTATTTGCTTTTTCACTTCCCCTCTGGACCTTCTATCTTCAGCCTGGTTATCAATAGTATTTTTTACCTAGCATCTGTCATTAGCACACTTTTTCTTCTTAATCTCTATCTTTTTTGTCATCCAGGGAGCTCTGGATTTGTTTGCCTTACTTTTCCCCTTCGACGGAACATACCTTGACTGTGCCCGAACTATCTCTTCTTTGAAGGTAGCCCATTGTTCATCTATTGGTTTTCCTGCTCGCTTTTGATTTCAATTTATTCACCCCAGCTCCATTCTTACCCCATTGAAGTTGGCCTTCCGCCAGTTAATTATTCTTACCCTGGATTGCTTTTTGACCTTTTCCATAGTCAGCCTAAACCTTATGATACAATGATTACTATGCCCTAAATGCTCTCCTACTATACTTGATCCACTTGGCCCACCTCATTCCCAAGAACCAGGTCTAGCAGTGCCTCCTTTCTCGTTGGACTAGCAACATACTGTTGTAGAAAATTTTCCTGAGCACACTCTAGGAGCTCTTGCCCCTCACTGCCCTTTACACTACTATTATCCCAAGTATATGTTTGGATAATTAAAGCCCTCCTTTTTGCACCTTTCTGTAATTTCCCTGCAAATGTATTCCCCACGTCTTCCCACTAGCTGGTGGTCTACAGACAACACTGAGCAATGTAACCACACCTTTTTTTTTCTTTAGCTCGAGCCAAATTGATTGTGTCCTTGACCCATCTGGGACATCCTTTTTCTCCAGCACTGCAATGCTCTCCTTAATTAATACTGCCACCCCTCCCCCTTTTTTCCCTTTCCTATCTTTCCTGAACATCTTGTATCCAGGAATATTTAACAGTCCTGCCCTTCTTTGAGCCAGGTCTCTGTTATAGCCACAACATCATATTTCCATGTGGCAATCTGTGCCTGTACCTTACGAATCTTATTAACCACACTCCGTGCATTCACATTTATGCACATGAACTCTGATTCAGACTTTATTACTATCTCTCTTACTCTGACCCCAACTCATAATGTACTATTCCCTACTCTTGTGCTATTTCCCCCAGTATTCTGTGCATCTTGGTATTCCTCTCTAATACTTGCTCCTGGTACCCACATCCCAGACAAGTTACCAGTTTTGCTTCCCTCCAATCTGAGGTCCCTCTCAGGTTCCCATCCCCCTGACAATTTAGTTTAAACCCTCCCCAACAACACTAACAAATCTCCCTGGGAGGATATTCATCCCAGTCCTGCTAAGATTCAACCCGTCCATCCTGTACAGGTCCCACCTGCCCCAGAACCGGTCCCAATGTCTCAGAAATCTGATACCCTCCCTCCTACACCAGTTCTTCAGCCACATGTTCAATCGCTCAATTCTCCTATTCCTATGCTCACTTGCACGTGGGACTGGGAGTAATCCTGAGATTACTGCTTTTGAGGTCTTGCTTTTTAATCTCCTTCCTAGTTCCCTAAAATCTGCTTTCAGGACCTGATCCCCCTTCTTACCTATGTCATTGGTACCAATTTGGACCACGATCTCTGGCTGTTCAGAAGAATGTCCTGCAGCTCCTCCGTGACACCCTTGACCCACACCAGGGAGGCAGAACACCATCCTGGAATCATGATTCCTCCTGCAGAAATGCTTGTCTGTTCACCTACCTAACGAATCCCCTATCACTACTGCTCTTCTACTCCTCTTCCTCCCCTCCTGTGCAGCTGAGCCACCTGCAGTGCCACAAACTTGGCTCTGACTACACTCCTCTGAGGAACCATCACCGTCACCAGTATCCAAAATGGAAAACTGATTAGTTTAGTTTTTAGTTTAGTTTAGAGATACAGCACTGAAACAGGCCCTTTTACCCACCGAGTCTGTGCCGACCATCAACCACCCATTTATACTAATCCTACACTAATTCCATATTCCTACCAGATCCCCCACCTGTCCCTATATTTCCCTACCACCTACCTATACTACCAGCAATTTATAATGGCCAATTTACCTACCAACCTGCAAGTCTTTTGTGAGATTGGTGCAGTGGAATTGACTCAGGGGATTCCTGCACGACCTGCCTGGTTCTCTTAGTTCGCCTGGCAGACACCCATTCCCTATCTGCCTGCATACTTCCTACCTGCGGTCTGACCACCTTCCTAAACATGCTATCCAAGTGGTCCTCCGCCTCGCGGATGCACAACAGTGACTCCAGCCACCGCTCGAGTTCCGAAACCCGGAGCTCAGACTTCCTGCAGATGTGTTCGTCTTGGACACATGGTGCATCCATGACTTCTCACATACCGCAGGGTGTACATTCCACTCAGCAGAGCTGCCCTGCCATACCTTAACTTTACAGACTATTTATTATAAGAAGAATAGCTTACCAGGTACTCACCAAACAGCTCCTTCCACTGCACCAAAGCAGGAACCAAATACTAGTGGGCTAAAAAAATATGAAAAAAGTACAAAAATGGACCACCTCCTCCCACCTTCACTGAAATCCCCATTCACCAAACTCGAATTTCCACACTCAGCTTGCAGTCTGCACTCCATTTACATGCTCCATCCAGACCTCTGTATTTATACCTTTTGAACTTGAAAGTGCAGCAACTAGATTTGACTGGTCAACTACTTAACTAATCAGTTACTTTGCAGTACAGCCTGTTAATCCCTGCCTAAGACTGTAAGAAACTTACTTTACTTTTTTCACCCCACTTTACTTTCTTAACCCTGCTTTAAACTAGAGTGTAAATCCCTGTTAAATCCTAACTCCAGACCAGACTTTTATAAAGATAATAACACTTAAAATTCCCACTCACCAAACTTGAATCTCGACACTCAGCTTGCAGTCAATATATACAAGGGGTAGAAGTCATGCTTCAGCTATACAAACCTTTTGTTAGACCACACCTGGGCTGCTGTGAGCAGTTCAGGGCACCACACCTTAGGAAGAATATATTAACCTTCAAAGGAGTGCAGTGTAAATTTACTGGAATGAGTAATGAGGAGAGATTAAACAAACTAGGGTCATACTCCCTGGAATGTAAAGGATTAAGGGGTGATTTGACTGAAGTTTTCAAGAAATTAAGGGGAACAGATAGGGTAGATAGAAACTTTTTCCACTAGTTGGGGAGTCTAGAACTAGGGCACATAGTCTCAAAATTAGAACCAAGCATTTCAGGAGTGAAATTAGAAAACTATTCTTCACACAAAGGATGATGAAAGTTTGGAACTCTCTTCTGCAAAATGTAATTGACGTTACATGAATTGTTAATTTTGGAATTGATAGAGTTTTGTTATCTCAGGGTATTAAGGGATATGGGGAAAGGCAAGTATATGGAATTAGGTTGCATTTCAACCATGGTCTCATTGAATGGTAGAACAGACAGGAGGGGCTAAATGACCTGCTCTTGTTCCTTTGTTCCTATGTTCCTAGAGCCAATCTGAGTTGCTGAAGTTCTTTAAGGTAGGAATCATTCTTGTAGCACTCCTCTGGGACTTTTTCAAAGCCCAATATTACCCAACATGTGTGAGGACCAAAATTGGACACAGTACTCCAGATGTGTTCTGACCAGAGATGCGGATCATGACAAAATGGGGTCCATTGATTTAAAAGGATTAGTTTTATTAATACAACCCAATAGCCTGTTAGCTTTAGCTACAGTTTCTGTGCATAGTCTTACAGTGATCTAAGTACAAGAATACTAAGATCTTTTTCTCTCTCAACCTCGTTCAGTATTATTCCCTGCAAATGATATATATATATATATATTGTGTGGGCCCTACTAAAATGCGTTATGCTACACTTACCTAATTTAAAATGCAATTGCAAATGTATAGCCCATTCCTCTAGCATGTCTAAATCTTTAGGATTTGATTGCACTCCTGTACTGTCTTAACCTTTGTACAGATTTTGGTATCATCTGCAAACTTACTATACTCAAACACCACTGTGCAGGCCATTAATAAAGACCATGAAGAACAATGAGCCTAGGACTGATCCCTGGTGGAAACTGCTATTAACATGTCTGCAGGCTGAACCATGTTCGTCAACTACTACTTTTTCGGTGAGGGATTGAAGCCAATTTTTAATTCAGTGTTTCAAATTCGGACTAATACTAAAAGTTTCTATCTTGTAAGGTAACCTACAATGAGGTATCTTATCAAAGGCTTACTGAAAGTCCAGCTGGACAATGTCTACTGGATTTCCTTCATTTCCTCACTAATGGCTTTCTCAAAAAGTACTATCAAATTTGTATGGCATGACCTATTTTTCGGAAGCCGTGATATGAATTTCTAATTATTATTGAGAAAGGATGATTAAGTAAAATGCACCTTGACCTCATTACTGTCCTTGGTGTGTAAGAATTTTGAATATTTTAGCAAACCCATTACAAAAGAATATGTAGCATAGTGGTTATGCTATTGAACAAGTAATCGAGAGGCCTGAACTAATGATGTGGAGACTGGAGTTCAATTCCATCACAGCAGCTGGGGAATATAAATTCAATTCATGAAATAAATATGGAGCAAAAAGAAAGTTGGTATCAGTAATGATGTCCATGAAACTACCGGATTGTTGTAATACCCCATCTAGTTAACTTGTGTCCTTCAGGGAATAAATCTGCTGTCCTTACCTAGTTTGGTCTGCATGTGATTATAGACACACAGCAATGTGGTTAACTCTTAACTGCCCTCTGAAATGGCCTAACAAACCACTCAGTTGTACCAAACCGCTACAGAAAATTTGAATATGAATAAAATTGGGCAGACACCCAGCATCCACTAGGCAATGGACATGTCAAAGGCACAACCTGCCCTGATGACCCTACAAAGTCCAATGCCCTAACATTGGGCGGCATTGTGGACGGCACAGTGGCGCAGTGGTTAGCACCGCAGCCTCACAGCTCCAGCAACCCAGGTTCGGTTCTGGGTACTGCCTGTGCGGAGTTTGCAAGTTCTCCCTGTGACCGCGTGGGTGTTTGCCGGGTGCTCCGGTTTCCTCCCACAGCCAAAGACTTGCAGGTTGATAGGTAAATTGGCCATTATAAATTGCCCCTAGTATAGGTAGGTGGTAGGGGACGTGAGAGGGTAATGGAATTAATGTAGGATTAATATAAATGGGTGGTTGATGGTCGGCACTTACTCGATGGGCCGAAGGGCCTGTTTCAGTGCTGTATCTCTAAATAAAATCTGGGGACTTGTGCCAAAATTGGGAGAGCTGTCCCTCAGACTAGTCAAGCACCAATCTGACATAGTCAGACGTACAGAATCATACCTTTCAACCAATGTCTCAGAATCCTCATTACTACCCCTGGGTTTATCCTGTCCCACTGGCTGGACAGACTCAACAGAGGTGGTGGCACCATCGTTTACAGTTGGGAGGGAGTAGCCCTGGGAGTCCTCAACATTGACTCTAGATCCCATGAAGTTTCATGGCATCAGGTTAAATATGGGCAAAGAAACCTCCTGCTGATTACCACTTACTGCCCTCTCTCAGCTGATGAACTCCTCTATGTTGAAATTCACTTTGAAGAAGCACTGAGGGTACAGAACGGGGGACTTCAATGTTCATCATCAAGAGTGGCTTGATAGCATCACTATTGACAGAGCTGGTCATGTCCTGAAGGACATAACTGCCAGACTGGGCCTGCATGTGGTGGTGAGTGAACCAACATGAGCTCAAGGCCCTGCACATCCCTCATATTGCCATTACCATCAAGCCAGGGGACCAACCCTGGTTAAATGAGGAGTTTTGGAGAGCATGCCAGGAGCAGCACCAGGCACACCAAAAAATGAGGTGTCAACCTTGTGTAGCTACAACACCGGACTTAATCATCCTTTCTCAAAAATAGTTAGAAACTTACAACATGGCCATGCCAAGCAAATTTGATGGTGCTCTTTGCATGCTGAACAGCAGAAGCAGCATGCCATAGACAGAGCTAAGTGATTACCAACCAACGGATCCGATCAAAGCTCTGTATTCCTGCCACATCTAGTTGTGCATGATGGCGGACAATCAAACAACTAATGGGAGGAAGAGGCTCCATGAATATCCTCATCCTCAGTGATAGCGGAGCCCAGCACATGAGTGCTAAAGACTAGGCTGAAGCATTTGCAATTGTCTTCAGCCAAAAGTGTCAAGTGGTTGATCCATCTCTGGCTCCTCCCGAGGTCCCTACCATCATAGATATCAGCCAAAGTCAATTAGGTTAACTCAAGAAATAGCTGAGTGCAGTATATACAGGAAAGGCTATGCACCCATCAGTCTACTCCCAATCATCAGCAAAGAAATGGAACCTGTCGTCAGCAGTGCTATCAAGTGGCACATGCTTACCAATAACCCGTTCACTTGATACTCATTTTAGGTTCCACCAGGACCAGCCGGCTCCAGACCTCATTACAGCCTTGGTCTAAATATGGACAAAAGAGCTGAATTCCAGACGTGAAGTGAAAATATCTGTCCTTGACATTGAGGCAGCGTTTCACTGAGTGCAGCATGAAGGAGTTCGAGAAAAATTTAATTCAATGGGAATCAGAAGAAAACTCTCCACTGGTTGGAGTCATAACTTGACATTTGTCATTTCATCTCTTCTGCCTTCTACCCTATCACAGAACTTCCCTTTTATTCTTTTCCTCTCCTCCTCCATTTCCCTGCCTCTCTACTTGCGTTAAACCTGTTACATTCTCCAAATTTTCCCAGTTTTGATGTGAAACGTTAACTCTGCTTTTTTCTCTCCACAGATGCTGACAGACCTGTCGAATATTTCTGGCATTTTCTGTTTTTATTTCAGATTTCCAGCATCCACAGTATTTTCCTCTTATACTAACACAAAGGAAGATGTTTGTGGTTGTTGGAGACCAATCATCTTAGCTCTAGGGCATCACTGTAGGAGTTCCTCAGGGTAGTGTAATTTAGCTGCTTCATCAATAGCCTTCCCTCTGTCATAAAGTCAGAAGTGGGAATGTTTACTGATGATTGCACAGTGTTCAGTTCCATTCGCAACTCCTTGATACTGAAGCAGTCCATGCCCACATGCAGCAAGACTTGGACAACATTCAGGTTTGGGCTGATAAGTGGTAAGCAACAGTCACACAACACAAGTGTCAGGTAATGACCATCTCCAACAAGAGAGAATCTAACCAGCTTCCATCGATATTCAATGGCATTACCATTGCTGAACCATTCACCATCAACATCCTCGAGGACACTATTGACTGGAAACTGACTGGACCAGCCACCTAAATACTATGGCTACAAGGGAAAGTCAGACGAAGGGTATACTGCAGCAAATAACTCACCTCCTGAGTCTCCAAAGCCTTTCCCCAATCTATAAGGCACAAGTCAGGAGTGCGATGGAATACTACCCATTTGCCTGTATGAGTGCAGCACTAACAACACTCAAGAAGATCAACACCATTCAGGGCAAAGCAGCCCGCTTAATCAGCACCCCATCCACCACTTTAAACGATCATTACCCCCAACCATTGGTGCACTGGGGCAGTAGCGTGTACCATTTACAAGATGCACTGCAGCAACTTGAGCATGTTCAAGACAGAAATCAAGAGATATCTGAATACTAATGACATCAAGGGATATGGGAATAGTGTGGGAAAGTGGCATTGAGGTAGATGATCAGCTGTGACCTAATTGAATGGCGGAGCAGGCTCGATGGGCTGAATAGCCTACTCCTGCTCATATGTTTCTATTCTTCTAACTCGCCGAGGCTTCTTTGACAGCACCTTCCAAACCCGCCACCTGTACTACCTAGAAAAACAAAGGCAGCAAATGTATGGGAACACCACTACCTGCAAATTTCCCTCTAAGTCACACACTATCCTAACTTGGAAATATATTGCCATTTCTTCATTGTCGTTGGAAATCTCTACCTAATAGCATTGCGGGCGTACCTACACCACACAACTACAGCAGTTCAAGAAGGCAGCTTCTCAAGAGAAATTAGTGGTGGGCAATAAATGTTGCCCTTGCCAGCAATGCCCACATTCCATGAATAAATAAAGGAAACATAAAATCTAAATTTTCCAGTCAGAAGCCCTTTTCCAGTAACTTCAATGTCGTGATAATTGAGGTCTTCGTAATTAGAAAAAGCATAAATAACACTATGTATAAAATTTTACATTTTCTCTGTGATAATCTCATGATAACAATAAGTCTTTCTGATATTATTTTGTGGAACTTTAAGTAGCTGGGATTCTAAATGGAGGGTAGCTTTCATTGCTTGTTACAAATGAAAAGCATGAGACAGCAAGGTGTGAGAAACTGAATATTTACCAGGCATCAGCTAAGATAATTGTGTTTTGATCGTGGGGCACCAATTTTAAGATGTGAATGTCAGCAGAAGAATGATCAAGGACAGGATTTTCTTCCACGAATGTTTTCTGCTCTTTCCCACTGGATTTACATCACATAATTCCAGAGGAAAACTGGCCCTGTAATTTCCAGTTGTAGTCATATGTGAAAACAGCTACTAGAAATTCTAAAAGGAACAAAACTTTTGCAGCCCATTATCCCAGGGTACAAATTATTGTTGGCAAGTACAGTACGTCATTCCTTTGCAATTTTCCTTGACGTGTGAACCCATTTATTTAGTTCAAATAGTGCTTGTTTGCAATTATCACCAACAATAATTTCTGCCATCCCATTATGTACCAAGATCTAAGGATAAACTTTTGTTTGCTTGATTGCTTCAAAGGAAATGGCTTTACATCAAAGAAGTTTTATAGCGACTATAGTTTCAGTAAGGATGTGTTACTTTCAAGAAGCAAACTGTTTATTTTAGCTGCGTTAACACTTGTCTATAAACAGCACACAGCAGGTTTGATAAGAGTGCATTAAAATACTCATCTGCGACCTGCACAATTTGGAAAATATCATCTTTTGAAGTCTTAAGACTCTAAACATTAGGAATAGGACCTTTAAGCCTGTTCCATTATTCAATTAGATCATGACTGGTCTGTGCCTCAACTCCACTTAGACCCGACTTAACTCCATATTTCTTGATATTCTTACCCAACAAAAATCTATTGATGTCAGTCTTTAAAATTTGAATTGATCCAGGATTCACAGTCTTTTGGGGGAACAGGGCCTAGCTTTCCACTGCTCTTTGTTTGGAAGAGTGTTTCCTGATTTCACACCTAAGGGCCCAAGTTCGAATTTTAAGGTTATGCCTTCTTGTTCTGAATTTCTGCACTGGAGGAAATACTTTCTCAGTATCTACCCCATCAAATTCGTTTGAAATTGCATTTGAAATACCTTGTTCAGGTCACCCCTTGACTTTCTAAACATTAGGGAATACAAGTCAAGTTTATGTAATCAGTCTTTGTTATATAACCCTGTAAAACCTGGTACAATTCCAGTGAATCTGCAGTGTATCCCTCCTGCCAAGGCCAACATATCTTTCCTGAGGTTCTGTGGCCAAAATGTATATATATTTTATTCATTTGTGGGATGTAGGCATCGCTGGCTAGGACAGCATTTATTGCCTATCCTTAATTGCCCTTGAGAAGGTGGTGGTGAGCTGCCTTCTTGAATTGCTGCAGTCCATGTGGGGTAGGTACACACACACACAGTGCTGTTAGGAGGGGAGGTCCAGGATTTTGACCCAACGACAGTGAAGGAGTGACGATATATTTCCAAGTCAGGATGGTGTGTGACTTGGAGGGGAATTTGCAGGTGGTGGTGTTCCCATGCATCTGCTTCCCTTGTCCTTCTAGTTGGGAGAGGTCGCTGGTTTGGAAGATGCTGTCTAAGGAGCCTTGGTGCGTTGCTGCAGTGCATCTTGTAGGTGGTATACTCTGCTGCCACTGTGCATCGGTGTTGGAGGGAGTGAATGTTTGTGGATGAGGTGCCAATCAAGCAGGCTGTTTTGTCCTGAATGGTATCGAGCTTCTTGAGTGTTGTTGGAGCCGCACACATCCAGGCAAATGGAGAGTATTCCATCACAAGACTTGTGCCTTGTAGATGGTGGACATACTTTGGGGAGTTAGGAAGTGAGTTACCCACCGTAGCATTCTAAGCCTCTGACCTGCTCTTGTAGCCATGGTATTTATATGGCTACCACAGTTCAGTTTCTGGTTAATGGTAACCCACAGGATGTAGATAGTGAGGGATTCAGTGATTATAATGCAATTGAATGTCAAGGGGAGAAAAATACAGTAATCCATGTATTTCATTTATTGTTTCTAAAGGATTACAAGTTAAGTCTCTGTAGACTGAAATGTTAATTATTTTGTCTAATGTTTCTCCTAATGACCTGTTAAATGGTTGCAAAGCAACTGTTAAATCATAGATTCTTGGAATTTTGTGGTACAGAAGGCCATTTAGTCCATCACTGCTAGCTTTCTGAAATAGCTATCCACTTAGTTCCTTCCTTGCATCCTTTCAAAATTTGCTTTTTACAAATGGTCAGTTGGTAGTGCCCAACTTGAGTATTGCTGAAAAAAGAGACATACTGTTGAAGACATCTTGCACTTATCAGGACAGATGCAAGAATGCACAGTGGCGCAGTGGTTAGCAATGCAGCCTCACAGCTCCAGGGACCCGAGTTTGATTCTGGGTACTGCCTGTGCGGAGTTTGCAAGTTCCCCCTGTGACCGCGTGGGTTTTCGCCGGGTGCTCCGGTTTCCTCCCACAGCCAAAGACTTGCAGGTTGATTGGTAAATTGGCCATTGTAAATTGCCCCTAGTGTAGGTAGGTGGTAGGGAATATGGGATTACTGCAGGGTTAGTATAAATGGGTGGTTGTTGGTCGGCACAGACTCGGTGGGCCGAAGGGCCTGTTTCAATGCTGTATCTCCAAATAAATTATGAGCAGCAATTTATACGATATGAGAAAGTCAACTTCCCAACTAATCAGCACCCTTTTCCCAGGCAGGAGAAGATTTTTCAAATGCTGATACACTTCCATTTCAAAAGCTATTATGGATTCTGCTTTCGTCTGTGTTTCTGGTAAGGCATTCTATGTCCTAATAACTTATGGCATTTACAAAAAAAAATCTCCTGACCATTCACTTCTATGATTTTAAATTTATGCCCTCCAAGTAACTGATTCACTGATTAAGAGAAATACTTTTTCCCACTTAATCTTATGAACACTCATCATAATTTTGAACAACTTTTTTTTTATTCATTCATGGGATGTGGGCATCACTGGTTATGCCAGCATTTATTGCCCATCCCTAATTGACCTTGAGAAGGTGGTGGTGAGCTGCCTTCTTGAACCACTGCAGTCCATGTGAAGTAGGTACACCCATAGTGCTGTTAGGAAGGGAGTTCCAGGATTTTGACCCAGGGACAGTGAAGGAACGGCGATATAGTTCCAAGTCCAGATGGTGCTACCGAGCCATTCTTGGTGATGGACATTGAAGTCCTCCACCCAGAGTACATTCTGTGCCCTTGACACCCTCAGTGCTTCCTCCAAATGGTGTTCAACATGGAGAAGTACTGACTCATCAGCTGAGGGAGGGCGGTAGGTGGTAATCAGTAGGCGGTTACCTTGCCCATGTTTGACCTGATGCCATGAGACATCCTGGGGTCCGGAGTTGATGTTGAGGATTCCCAGGGCAACCCCCTCCCTACTGTAGACCACTGTCCCGCCACCTCTGTTGGGTCTGTCCTGCGGTGGGACAGGACATACCCAGGGATAGTGATTGCAGTCTGGTACATTGTCTGTAAGGTATGATTCCGTGAGTATGACTATGTCAGGCTGTTGCTTGACTAGTCTGTGGGACAGCTCTCCCAACTTTGGAACAAGCCCCCAGATGTTAGTGAGGAGGACTTTGCAGGGTCGACAGGGCTGGGTTTGCCGTTGTTGTTTCCGGTGCCTAAGTCAATGCCGGGTCGTCCGTCCGGTTTCATTCTTTTTTATTGACTTCAAAGTGGTTAAGAATAACTGAGTGGCTTGCTAGGCTATTTCAGAGGGCATGTAAGAGTCAACCACATTGCTGTGGGTCTGGAGTCACATGTAGGCCAGACCAGGTAAGGACAGCAAATTTCCTTCCCTAAAGGAAATTAGTGAACCAGGTGGGTTTTTTACAACAATCGACAATGGTTTCATGGTCATCATTAGACGAGCTTTTAATTCCACATTTATTAATTAAATTCAAATTCCACCTTCTGCTGTGAATCCCTTCTACACCCTCTTGACATTCTTCCTAAAGTAGGGCCGTCCCACCAGTGATGTGCACTGGTTTAACATTAAATCTTTGTTTGCATTCTCTATGCCATTATTTATAAAATCTAGGAATTCATATGCTTTTTTTTAACAACCATATCAACTTTTAATGTTAATGCTAAACATGATGTCATGTTACATTGCCCTGGTAATGTATCTCGGCTGTGGGCAAAGACTATGCCATTGGTGGGTCTTCTTTTGCAACAGGATAGCTTTTTAAGCTGCAATGGAGTGACGAGTTATCTTGGTAGGTACCTTGGATGCATTAAGTTTCCAAATGTCTGCTCAGATTTAGCAATACAGCTTGACCTGATGAACCTAGTGGCTTGACATTCAAACTGATGCCACCTGCACAATTGTTAACGAGGAATCTACCTGTAGCTGGAAAAGAATGTACTAAGGAGCATATTAATTAATTTTGCGATAGGAACATTTTAGTTTGAGTCGTTGTCTTGTCTTGAATGTTACTGTCAATGTCGCTGTTTTGAATGACTGATGTTCTGCCTGAACAAAAACAACGCTAGTTATAAATGCTAAAAAAGAAAGGCTTGCATTTTATGTCACACCTTTCACAACCACCGGATGTCTCAAACAGACAGTGAAATAATTTTGAAATGTAGGTTGAATTTTAAGGTCCTGCCGGCGGTAGGAATGGAGGTGGGCGGGGTTGAAAATGCCAGTGCCGGCAGGCTTGGCAATTTCCCATCGCCATTACAGCCACCAGTGAATTTCATCAGATGGTGGGAGGGTGGCAACAAGGACCCGCCCATTCCGGGAATAATGCCAATTAAGGTAGTTAAAGAGCTTGTTAAGAGCTCATTGAGGGCCTTGTTCAGATTTGGTGAGGGCACAAAGGCTGCATGTACTCTCTGGGACAGACCAGGTGCATGGAGGCGGCAACATAGCGGAGAGCCAGTCATGGCCGCTCCAACAAATTGGGTGAGCCCCATGAAAGGGAGAACGATGCAGAAGGAACTCGGCCTTTGGCACACAGGTGCCATCGGGTCAGTGGAGGTTGCGGGAGAGTGGTCAGTAAGCATACAGGCAGTGCAGAAGGTCGTCACGCTGCTGGCATAGTGGGGACTAAGAGGAGGGGCCTAGGCTTCAAAATACAATTGGGGTTCCACCTAAGCACAAGGAAGGCAGCAGCTGTTAATGGGAGCATGATTCTCATATTTCAGGTTCTGTGGCGATGAGGAGAAACATCTTTCCCAGGAACAGCAGTGCCCCGGGCATCAAGAGTGCAGAGGAGAGGGATGAGGGGCAGGAAGGCAACAAAGGCCATACCATCAGCATAGGATCTACAACTGAAGACAGATCTAACTTGAGATGGCCGAGATCCAGTGCCAGAGAAGATTGCGCCTACCCAGGCATATAGTCACAGAGATTTGTGCCCTCAAACGCGGAAGAACTCAAACCTCTCAACACTGCTCACCATGCCCCTCCAGTAGCCATTAAAATCATTGTGGTCTTGAATTTCCTCGCCTCTGGTTCCTTCCAGGGGATCATCTCACAAGCGGCTGCACACCACTGCAACTCACAGGTGATTGATGCCCTCTTTGTAAAGCTAGGCAGTATGTACAATTCCTGACAGATTCCTCGCAGCCACAAAGGGCAATTTGATTTCATCCACATAGGAACATTGTGCCATGAACACGTGCTATGCTGAATGATGATTTTTTTTTAATCCATCAGCTGGAAACCTGAATTAAACTTTAATAAGAAAGCAAGAGACAAAGAATTTTAATTAAAGTTGAAAAGGAAAGCAGGAGACAAAAAACTGATAAAAGGATCCCTGCTAGCAGCTAAACTGGCCACCACAATTTGCATCTAAATACCTCACATACCAAGGTATCAAGGTGGAGATGAATGTCTGTTTAATCTCCCACCAGAAAAATGGCTTGCAAATTTTGATTGAGCTACCTGCCTCACCTCCATTAACAAGACATTCAAAGCCATCTTGGAACATTAAAACTGGTGGAGACGAAACTGAAAGGGTAAATACTAAAACAATGAGATCTGAGAGAGATTGGAATTCTTAAGACTTGAACTAATTAAGATGCAAAAGAGAAAATACACTGGGCCATCATGTGACAGATCGCCATCTGTGTGAAAAATTGCAGTTTCTTCTCTGTACAGCAGACAATACCTGAGTTTGATCAGTGCAGGACATAAGTGGGGGTCTCACTCTCTCTCCAGGCAATCTTTTAAGTTCAAACCCTGCCTGCTAGCTGCCAAACATCCAAATCTATCATTTCTGCAGACTGAAACCCCAGGGAGAAAACCATCTATATCACTGTCTCCAAGAAAACCCTAAACCAGGTGACCTCTACCAGCCAGAAACTTCAGGACCATGAATTCATCTCGAAGACAACAGAATTACCAGACTCCACAGACTGTATATTCTTTTATTTGATCTGGACTCTAATCCAATCAATCGATTCTTCTTCACTCTGTAACCTATTTGTGTGCCTGTGATGCTTGTGTGTGTGTGGAAGTTGGAGCATTGTTTATTATTTTACTTCGATCTGGTTTTGGTTTTAAATACAATAAACTGTCTGATTGGTTATTTTATGAGCATAGAACATAAAAAAGTTAAATGCTCACTGAATTGGTAAGCATATCTACTGTTTAAAAGAAATAAACGCTGTTGCGGTCAAACAAGGAGCGGGGCAAGCGGGCAGCCTTTCAACGTCTCCTCACCTGTTTGTAACAATAGGAACATAGGACTTAGGAGAAGGAGTAGGCCATTTGGCCCTTCAAGCATGCTCCGCCATTGGATAAGATCATGGCTGATCTGGTTGTGGTCTCAACTCCACTTTCCTGTCTGGCCCCCATTACCCTGAACTTCCACTACTATCAAAACTCTAAATAAAACTTGAATAAGTTCAATGACCCAACCTCCAGACCTTTGAGAAAAAAAATTCTCCTCATCTCCATCTTAAAAGGGAGACTGTGTCCCCCAATTCTAGTCTCCCCCCACTAGAGGAAACATCCTCCTGGTATCCACTCTATCAAGTCCCCTCAGGATCTTATATGTTTAAATAAGATCATCTCTCATTCTTCTAAACTCCAACGGGAAAAGACCCAACCTGTTCAACCTTTCTTCATAAGATAAGCCCTTCATTCCCGGAATCAGTTGAGTGAAACTTCTCTGAAAAAGTAATCTACTACAAATAGATAGGATTTTCCATCCACCAGCCCTGAACCCTCTGAGACACTTTTGCTCCTCTAATTCTGGCCTTTTGCCTATCCCCCATTTTAATCACTCCACCATTGGTGACCGTGCCTTCAGTTGCCTAGGCCCTAAGCTCTGGAATACCCTCCCTATACCTCTCCACCTGTTAACCTCACTTTCCTCCTTTCAGACACTCCTTAAAACCTACCTCTTTGACTAAGCTTTTGGTCATCTGATTTAATATCTCCTTACAAGGTTGGGTGTCGTATTTTGTTTTATAATGCTCCTGCGAAGCACCTTGGGATATTTTACTACATTAAAGGCATTACATAAATATAATTTATTGTTCTTGATGGTCATTTCTGCCACCTTAGAGTTTTTTTGACTGTGAACTGCTCTTCCCAGCTGCCAACCTTCAGATCAGCATTGGAGCTGCTTATGCAGCTCTATCTTGGACCTCAGATTACAAACAAGAGGAGTAGCAGCAACAACACCAACAGAAGCAGGAGCAGTGCTAGCAGGATCAGCAGCAGCCTTCTCTTCAACTACCTGCTGCTCCACAGGAGAGAGAGGATGAGCACAGAGTTCCAGCTCTCATGGGTCACACAGGATATATACACTGGGCATGACTGAGCACCCATTTCTCAGGGGGCTCAGAGTTTGCCATTAGGTGGTTGCTTATATTTGCAGCTTCCTGGAAGAAGGTCTTCAGCCACATGGGCATTGCATTGTCATTGGCAGTCAAGGTCACCACAGCCCTTAGTTTCTTCACCCCGGCTCCTTCCAGGGATCTGCTGTTGATTTTTATCAAATCTCATAATCTGCTATCTGCAAGTGCATCTTACAGGCAATGGATGTCATATTTGCCATGTCCAGCACTGGTGTGTATTTTGCAACTGAATGAGTGGATGCTTAGATTTGCTGCTTTGGCTGGCTTCCCCCACATCCAGGGAGTCACAATTCGCACACACGTGACAATCAACATTCCCCCACAACACCCAGAATTCTTCATCAACTGAAAGGAACTCCAATCCATCCACGTTCAGTTAGTCTGCAACCACAGAAAGATCATCATGCATGTCTGTGTAAGATTCCCAGGCAGCTACAATGATGAGTTCATCCTGCACTAGTCAAGTCTCCCAGAGATATTCACACCTTGAAACAGAGTTAGCGGATGGCTGCTTGGAGACAAGGGCTACCTGCTGAAGAAACATAGAAGCATAGAAAATAGGAGCAGGAGTAGGCTATTCAGCCCTTCGAGCCTGCTCCGCCATTCATTATGATCATGGCTGATCATCTAACTCAGTAACCTGTTCCCACTTTCCCCCCCATATCCTTTGATCCCTTTAGACCCAAAAGCTATAGTTTAGAGATACAGCACTGAAACAGGCCCTTCGGCCCACCGAGTCTGTGCCGACCATCAACCACCCATTTATACTAATCCTACATTAAACCCATATTCCTACCACATCCCCACCTGTCCCTATATTTCCCTACCACCTACCTATACTTGGGGCAATTTATAATGGCCAATTAACCTATCAACCAGCAAGTCTTTGGCATGTGGGAGGAAACCGGAGCACCTGGAGGAAACCCACGCAGACACAGGGAGAACTTGCAAACTCCACACAGGCAGTACCCAGAATTGAACCCGGGTCGCTGGAGCTGTGAGGCTGCGGTGCTAACCACTGCACCACTGTGCCGCCCATCACTCCTTCTTGAAAACATACAATGTTTTGGCCTCAACTGCTTTCTGTGGTAGCCAATTCACAGACCCACCACTCTCTGGGTGAAGAAATTTCTCCTCATCTCAGTCCTGAAAGGTTTACCCCGTATCCTTAGACTATGACCCCTGGTTCTGGACTCCCCCACCATCAGGAACATCCTTCCTGCATCTACCCTGTCAAGTCCTGTTATAATTTTATAGGTTTCTATGAGATCCCCCCTCACTCTCCTGAACTCCAGCGAATATAATCCGAACTGACTCAATCCTCATACATCAGTCCCACCCTCCCAGGAATCAGTCTGGTACACCTTTGCTACACTCCCTCTATAGCAAGAACATCCTTCCTCAGATAAAGAGACCAAAATTGCACACAATATTCCAGGTGTGGCCTCACCAAGGCCCTGTATAATTGCAGCAAGACATCCCTTTTTCCATTTTACCGCCTGTTGCACCTGCTGATGACACATCACAAGTGAGCATGAGCAGGTGGAGACAGGTACAGTGGCTGATGATACATGTGAGGAGTCTAAACAATGCTGCCTAAGGAAAGATACAGCAGAAGACACAAAAACAACAGAGTTGTATTGAGAAAAGAATCAGGAGGCTGAAGATGCATTCAATGCCTGGACTGGTCTGGGGGTGCCCGTCAGTATGCACCAGCCAGGATATCCAGAGTAGTTGTGTTCTTTGCACAACATTGCACAGCAGCGAAGACTGGAGCTCCTGGAGGAGGAAGGTGATGAGCGCTTTGTATTTTTGGAAGGGGATGATGAGAAGGAGGGGCAAGTTGAGGAGCAAGAGCTGCAGACAGAGCCACACATATAGTTGCCAGACATGCCTCATTTGTTTGATTCAGGCTGCTTTAGTTAAACTGAGGCAAGGCAGTCATCTAGCAGACCACTTCTGAACCCACTGTCCCTCCTACCCCCTGCCCATAGCACAATGCAGTCCCATAATCAACAATTCATCCCTCTCACAGACTTCCATTGCTTGTCTTTAACTCTTGTCATGCCATTATTCAAAAGGCAGAAGGCATCTTGGTAGACAGCTGGCAAAAATGGGCAAGACAGGACAATGGCGCAGTGAAATAAATTGTATGGTTCATAAATGTGAAACAGAAATGTGACAATGTAGCACAATGCTAAACACCCTTGTGCAACTTCAAATCCTTTGTATAATAAAAGCAAAACACTGCAGATGCTGGAAATCTGAAATAAGAACAAAATGAAAGGTCACTGTCCTGAAACGTTAACCTTGCTTCTCTCTCCACAGATGCTGCTAGACCTGCTGAGTATTTCCAGCACTTTTTGTTTTTATTTCAAATCCTTTATCTTCCTTTTTCTACTATTCCTACACGGTGCAACCTCTGTGGCCCCAGCAGTGCTAGAGGCAAGCTGCTTGTATCCTTACTCTGACTACTTATATGCTCTTGGCAGACATCTTCTGGGTTTTGGAGTCCTTGTGGGTTCTGCCAAAGATTGCCTCACCTGCACCTAAGCAAGGGCAGACTCAACCATTGGAAAAAGAGGCAGCATATGGCGTTATGAATGAGCAGGGGTCAAACGGTCAGAAATAGAAGCACTTTGAGCAAAGTTCCCACTGCCAATGACTCCTTTCTCCATCTTCCTTCTCATGGTCCACCCACAGTTCCCTGCTAATAAAGATCTGGAGAGTATTTTGCTGGACCAGTGAAGTGCTGCAGGCCGAGATGAGGTTTTCCTCTGTATGGTGTCAGTCTGAGTGTGCAGACCATTGGTGAGGGCCAGCATGCACTCAGTTGCCTGCCACATCTGATGTTCCATGAAGGTGGCCACTGATTCCATTGATGTAGGCATCAGCACGAAGGCCTGAGACATCATCGCACTCTCGCTAGAGGTGCACTCCTTCAATCTCTCTCCAGTCATGCGCAGTGCGACTGGAAATGCTGACGGAGCTTCAGATGTTTTCTGCTGCTGCTCCAGAATAGTCCTCTCCGCTAACAGCCACCAAGGCTCATCATCTGCTTCCAGCTGAGCAGAGCTTGCAGGACCCTCCAACAGGTACTCTCCATTGCTGTACCTGTCTCCACCTGCTCCTGCTCACTTGTGATGTGTGAGACACCATGTGACAACCCAACTACCTGCCTTGGCGGCCCCACTGAAGTGTGTGTAACTGAGCTGGTGGAGGGTGTGCATCTTCAGAATGTGTTACCTCCTCTGAGGAGTCTTCATCTTCCTCCCACACCACCTCCTGAGGAATGTTTGAAGGACCTTTGTTAGAGGAAAGACATGAATTAGAATTGACAAGGTGAGAGGATTTTAAATTATCATTGTGCACATTGTTATATTCCAGTGCTGCTAACATAAAGTTAACATAAATGAGTGTTGTATGCCATGCGGTTGCGTTATATATAATTCTGTAATCAGGTAGCTGGGAGATCCCCATCACTCCATCTTCAAGTGTTAGGCATGCCGTGACCTGGCTAATCTCCATCGCCTCTTCCTTGCAGCAGTCAAGGTGGAGATGACTGGAGGGCCAGCTCCAGTTCTGTGTTTCTCCCCGATGTTCTTTACTCTCTTCACCTGCAAGGAGAGAAAGACCAGTCCTTTGACTGTGAACTGTGGAATGATTTGAGAGGATGGAAAAACAACACTGCTGGGGATGTTGATGAGACATTGCTTTAAGATGAGGGTGAATGTCAGTGGTGGTGATCAGTTGAAGATGTGAGATGTGCCTTGAAAGAGAGGGATAGGTGCACCAGCAAATTGTGCCGGTATTAGGAGTGATGTGCAGGAGAATGTAGGGGAAGGCAGAGTGAGGAAGTTTGTACTTGAAGGTGCCATGCCACTCACCTTTCCTGTTTAACCTCTTGCACCATTCTATCCAGGAGTGGAGCACCACATTTCTGTTGCTGACCTCCTCTGTCACTTCCAGGCACACCTCCTTGTTTCCTTTTTCCTGCCAGCAGGGAACATAATCTCCCTGCAGGCTCTGACAGCCAGCAGCATCATTTCCAGGGATGCCTTGCTGAAGCAGGATGCTGCCTTGCTATGTTGAGCCTCCATCTATGCAGGTTCTGGGTCTGTCCAAACGCACCTGCAATGCTTCAGTTCTGACACTCACAGGGTCCTTTTGAATAATGGAGCTGAAATAAACTGCTCTGGGCTGTCATCACGTCCGCTCGCTCTAGTTGGTTGGGAAAGGCAGATGCAAATGCGGTGGCTGCGTTAAAAAGCCACTGACAAACACACTGCTGAAACTTTCAGGTTCTCGGTGCACTACTGGCCTTCCCTACTGCAAAAAGGTCTGAAATTTAAAATTCAGCCCTTTGAACCTTTTCAACACTTTTAATACAATACAGGTTTTTGTGCATGCCTTTTGGAATCTTTCCAGCTCCTGAGTAATTTCATTGTAGTGTTCATGAGACCCTTGAAAATCTGGAAGTTGCTGTCATGGTAGAAGATGTTTCAGTCTGCAGTATAAATGAACAGGTCCGCAACTGGAAATTGGGATCCTTGTTAAAACAGTACCAACAAACAGGTATCAAATGGAGCAAGATCAATATGAAGTTTAAGGACTGGAAAGTGAAATATTTGGGTTATGTTTGTCAGCCATGGCTCAGTGGTAGCACTCTCCTCTGAGTCAAAAGATCATGGGGTCAAGTCCCACCCCAGAGGCTTGAGCATAAAATCTACGTTGACACTCCAGTGCAGTACTGAGGGAGTGCTGCAGTGTTGGAGGTGCTATCGTTTGGATGAGATATTGGACTGAGGCACCAGTTGCCCTCACAGATGGACATAAAAGATCCCATGCTACCATTCAAAGAAGAGCAGGGCAGTTCTACCCAAAACTGAAAACAGATAATCTGGTCATTATTAGATTTCTGTTTGTGGGACCTTGTTGAGTGCAAATTGGCTGACACGTTTCCTACTTTACAACAGTATCTGCGCTTCAAAGGTACTTCATTGGCTGTGAAGTGCTTTGGGATGTCCGGAGGTCATGAAAGACACTATATCAATGCAAATCTTTCTTTATCAAATCTCTAAGATGGACTAAAATCTAATGAAGTTGAAGCAGTATTTAAAACAACTGACTATCTGCATCAGTTTGTTTCAAAGTTGGCTTCATAACTCACTGAAGATTTTGACTTTACGGAGAAGAGTTTGAAGCAAGAGGATTATTGCACAAGTACCAATTCAAAATTCTTTGACATCAATGACAATATAGTGCAACACATTTGTAACAGGGCTGGAAGCAGGTCCCATGCAAGCAGGCCAATCTGTAGTTTATGTATCAAGTTTTCCTTCAGAAAGAGTAAATTATACTCAGATAAGAAAAAAGCATAATTTTTGGTTTGAGCAGGTTTGCATTCTATGTATTTGGAAAGAGATATCCTGCAGAAACTATACAAAACCATTTCGAAAATAATCTAATAAGTACATTTAAAAAGAGTCCAGAGAATGGTGCTATGTGTTCAAAAATAAAACTTTGGTGTTGTCTGCAAAATCTTTCACACTGATACACTGAGCAGAGCATGTTTACCTATTTGACCAGAAAGTTGATAATTAGAAAATTATGTCAATTCAGCAACAGAAAAGGAGTTCACAAGTATTAATATGCTACAATATTTACCCCTAACAAAGGATGAAATGGCCAAGATACAACACTTAAATGAAACAAATGTCAGCATTGGCTCAGTGGTGCAGTTGCTTGTGAGTTAGAGTTCATGGGTTAAAATCTTCCCTCAGATATTTGAGCACATCATCCAAGCTGACAAGTCAGTACAGTGCTTAGAGAATTTTACACTGTTGGAGGTACTGTCTCTGGGATGGAACAATAAACTAAGGCCCCATTGTCTGTTCAGGTGGATGTGAAAGATCCCATGGTACTATTTTAAGGAGAGCAGGGAAAGTTCCCTGGTATTCTGTTCAACACCAAAACCACTAAACTGATTATTTGGTCATTGATTTCACTGCTGCTTGTGTGACTTTGCTGCAAGCAAATTGGCTGCTTTATGTGCCTACATTACAACACTGACCACACTTCAAAAAAAATTCATTGGCTGTGAAGTGTTTTGGCAAACCTAAGACATGAAAGCGTCAAACTGCCCAATATAGGCCCTTAAACCATGCTGAAGTCGATTGTCAAGTTAATAAGGAAAATCTGAGGTTTGAGACAAGAGTTGTTGTAAGGTGTACATAGAATGCAGGTATGAGCACATATCTTTACATAACCAAGGTTCAGTGCCTAGCATGACTGGATTACAGAAAGACAAGCAGCTAGTACTGAAGTTTTCCACCTCTAACTGGTGTAAGCACTGTTTGATGGGAGATGGTTTGTGTCCATGCTGTGGTCAGAAGGATGTTGGTAATGCATTGACATTTTATATAGAGCCTTGGTGAGACTGGACCTGTGGTATTGTGTACGGTTTTGGTCTCCTTAGATAAGAAAGGATATATTTTCCATAGATGGAGTGCAACGAAGATTCACCAGACTGATTCCTGGGATGGAGGGATTATCCGATGAGGAGAGATTGAGGAGACTGGCCTCGATTCTCTAGAATTTAGAAGAATGAGAGGTGATCTTTTGAAGCATATGAAATTCATACAAGGCTCGACAGGGTAGATACAGGATGTTTCACCTGACTGGAGGGTCTAAAACCAGTGGAACATGGTCTCAGAATAAGAGTTAGGCCATTCAGGACTGAATGAGGAGGAATTTCTTCACTTACAGGGTAGTGAATCTGTGGAATTCCGTATCCCACAGGGCTGTGGAGACTCAGTTATTGAGGATGTTCAAAACAGAGACCGACGGATTTCTAGATTTTATTTTATTCGTTCATGGGTTGTGGGATGGGGCGCAATTAAGTGGGTTGCTTTGTCCTGGATGGTGTCGAACTTTTTGAGTGTTGTTGGAGCCACACCTATCCAGGCAATTGGAGAGTATTCCATCAGACTCCTAACTTGTGCCTTGTAGATAGTGGACAGGCAATGGGGAGTCAGGAGGTGAGTTACTCACCGCAGAATTCCCAGCCTCTGACCTGCTCTTGTAGCCACAGTATTAATGTGGCTGGTCCAGTTCAGTTTCTGTTCAATGGTGATCGCCAGGATGTTCATACTGGGGATTCAGCAGTGGTAATGCCATTGAATATCCCGGAGAGATCGTTAGTTTCTCTCTTGTTTGAAATGGTCATTGCCTGGCATTTCTGTGACGCGAATGCTACTTGCTACTTAGCAACCCAATCCCGGATGTTATCCAGGTCTTGCTGTATCCAGACATGGGCTGCTTCATATTAAAGATATCAAGGGATATGAGGATAGTGTGGAAAAATGGCGGTGAGTTAGAAGATCAGTCATGATCTCGTTGAATGGCGGAGCAGGCTCGAGGGGCCAAATGGCCTACTCCTGCCCCTATTTCCTATGTTGAGTTTGACTGCTCACCATATTGTTCATCAGGAGCTCCAAGTTATCTGCCTAGAAAGAGTTCAAATCCATGTCAGTTCTCTGATAACCTAATAGAGACCATCCTCCTACAAGACATAATTAAATAGAGCCTTTTTGGAGTGACATCATATAAAGTGGCTCCAAGGTGAAATGACTTGCAATGGAAATCTGGGAACCAAGTCAATCCTCCACAACAGATGTGGCACACCAATACCTGAATCAGGTAGGTTGACCATACACTTAGGCACTCTTGATAATTGATCAGCCGTTTTGGTTCACTGATGGAACCTGATGGTGTGGATCTGTCACTGGGCACTCTAATTTTGTCTGCTCGGCTTCAGACAGCCCTGCAAGATAATGTCCTAATGGGTAGGGTAGCAGTTACCAATCTGGTACATTGTTAAACGGCACAGCTCCCTTTTGAATGCTTCAATTGAACCTGCCTCCATCACACTCTGAGGCAATGCATTCCAGACCTTAACCGCTTGCTGCGTGAAAACATTTTTCCTCATGTCGCTTTGCTTCTTTTATCAATTACTTTAAATGTGTGTCCTCTCGTTCATGATCCTTTCATGAGTGGGATCAGTTTCTCTCTATCTACTCTGTCCAGACCCTTTATGATTTTGAATACCTCTATCAAATCTCCTCTCAGCCTTCTTTTCTCAAAGAAAAACAGTCCTAACTTCTCCAATCTATCTGCATAACTGAAGTTCCTCATCCCTGTTAACATTCTCATGAAACTTTTCTGCACTCTCTCCAATCCCTCCACATCCTTCCTAAAGTGCAGCACCCAGAACTGGATGCAATACTCCAGCTGAGGCCGAACCAAGTCAAAATAACGTCCTTGCTCTTGTACGCTATGCCCCTATTAATAAACCCCGATACTGTATGTTTATTAACTGCTCTCTCAACCTATCCTAGCACCTTCAATGACTTATGCACATATACACCAAGGTCCCGCTGCTCTTGCACCTCCTTTAGAATTGTACCCTTTATTTTATGTTGTCTCTTCATGTTCTTCCTAGCAAAATGAATCACTTCACATTTCTCCACATTGAACTTTATTTTCCACCTGTCCACCCATTCCACAAACTTGTCTATGTCCTTTTGAAGTTCTAAACTATCCTCCTCACAGTTCACAATGTTTCCAAGTTTCGTATCATCTGCAAACTTTGAAATTGTGCCCTGTATACCAAGATCTAGATCATCAATATATGTCAGGAAAAGCAAGGGTCCCAACACTGACCCCTATGGTACTCCACTACAAACCTTCCTCCAGTCCGAAAAACATCCTTTAGCCACTACTCTTTTTGTTTCCTGTCACTCAGCCAATCATGTATCCATCTTGCTTCTGTCCCTTTTATTTCATGATCTATAACTTTGCTCATAAGTCTGTTGTGTGGCACTGTATCAAATGCCTTTTGGAAGTCCATGTACACCACATCAACAGCACTGACCTCATCAACCCGCTTTGTTACCTATTCAAAAAACTCCAGCAAGTTAGTTAAACATGACTTTCCTTTAAGAAATCCCGACTGGCTTTCTTTAATTAGGTCACATTTGTCCATGTGGCTATTAATTTTGTTGCATATTATTCTTTCTAGAGGTTTCTCCACCACCAAAATTAAACTGACTGGTTTGTAGTTTCTAGGCTTATCTTTACACACTTTTTTGAACAATTCTCCAGTCCTCTGGCATCAATCCTGCATTTAAAGAAGACTGAAAAATTATGGCCAGTGCCTGCGCAATTTCTACTCTCACTTCTTCCAGTATCCTTGGATGCATCTCATCTGGTCCTGGTGCTTTATCTACTTTAAGTACAAACAGCCTATCCAGTACCACCTCCTTTTTACCCTTCTAGTGTCTGAATTACCTCCTATTTCACCATTGCTTGGGTTGCATCTTCGTCCTTGGTAAAGACAAATTATTCATGTAATATCTCAGCTATGCCCTCTGTCCCCATGTGTAAATCCTCTTTATGGTCCCTAATCATCCCCACTCCTCCTTTTACCACTCTTTTATTATTTATACATCTATAGAAGACTTTGGGATTCCCTTTTATGTTAGCTGCCAGTCTCTTTTCATACTCTCTCTTTGCTTCTCTTATTTGTTTTTTCACTTCCCCTCTGACCCTTTTATATTCAGCCTGGTTCTCAAACTGACATCTGTCATAAGCATACTTTTTCTTCTTTATCTTAATTTCTATCTCTTTTGTCATCCAGGGAGCTCTGGCTTTGTTTACCCTACCTTTCCCTTTTGAGGCAATATACCTTGACTGTGCCCAAAATACCTCTTCTTTGAAGATAGTCTATTGTTTAGCTACCATTTTTCCTGACAACCTTTGGCTCCAATTTATTCATCCCAGATCCATTCTTACCCCAATGAAGTTGGCTTTCCCCTAATGAATTATTCTTACTCTGGATTGTTCTTTGTCCCTTTCTATAGTCAGCCTAAACCTTATGTTACAATGATCAGTGTCCCCTAAATGTTCTCCTACTGACACTTGATACACTTGGCCCACCTCATTCCCAAGAACCAGGTCTAGCAGTGCCTCCTTTCTTGTTGGACTGGAAACATTCTTCTGTAAAAAAAAAAAATTCCTGAACACACTCTAAGAACTCTTACCCCTCACTACCCTTTACTCTACTACTATCCCAGTCTATATTTGGATAAATTAAAGTCCCCCATTATAACTACCATATAATTTTTATATCTCTCTGAAAGTTCCTTGAAAATTTGTTCCTCTACATTCTTCCCACTAGTTGGTGGCCTATAGACAACACCAAGCCATGTAACTGTACCGTTATGTTCCTTAGTCCTAGCCAAATAGATTCTGTATGGGATATCCTCTCTGTCCAGCACTGCAATGCTGTCCTTAATCAATACTGCCACCCCTCCCTTTTATTCCCTTTTCTATCTTTCCTGCACGCCTTGCATCCATCAATATTTAACACCCAGTCCTACCCTTTTTGGAGCCAGTTCTATGTTATAGCCACAACATCATATTTCCACATGTCATTCTGTGCCAGGAACTCATCAATCTTATTAACCACGCTCCATGCAGTCACATACATGCACAGCAACTTTGATGTAGACTTTATTTCTTTCTCCCTTATTCTGACCCCACCTATTAAATTACTATTCCTTATTCTAGTACTATATATCTGTCCCAGTATTCTCTGCAGATTGGTATTCCTCTCTGATATTACCTTCTGGTTCCCATAGCCCTGCCAAGTTAATTTAAACCTTCCACAATAGCACTAGCAAAACTCCCTGCAAGGAACTCTGTCCTGGTTCTATTTTGGCGCAAACTGTCTGGCCTGTACAGATTACTACTTTTGAGGTCCTGCTTGCTAATTTCCTACCTAGCATCCTGAATTTTGACTGTAGGACAACCTCCCTCTTTCTGCCTGTGTCGCTCGTACTGATGTGGACCACGACTGTTGGCTGTTCACCCTCCCCCCTCAGGATCCTCTGCAGCCGTTCAGTGACATCCATGACCCTGGCACCAGGGAGGCAACACACCATGCTGGATTCACATCTGCAGCCACAGAAACAGCTATCGATTCCCTTAACTATTGAATCACCAATCACTATTGCTCTTCCAGTCTTCCTTGTACCCCATCACCACCTCCCACCACACCTCCATACAGCTGAGCCACCCATGGTGCCATGGACCTGGCTCTGTATGCACTCCCCAGATGAACCATCACTGTCATCGAATCATTGAATCATAGAAAGTTTATGGCACAGAAAGAGGCCACATGACCCATTGTGTCTGCGCCAGCCAAATAAAAGAACCACTCAGCCTAATCCCAGTTTCCAGGATTTGGTCTGTAGCCGTGCAGGTCAGTATTCAGTACTTAATACTGGTTGGAGAGTGGGATGCACTCAGCGGACTCCTGCACTACCTGCCTGTTCCTCTTTGACTGCCTGGTGGACATGCATTCCCTCTTTTCCTGCATTCTCTTAAGTTGTAGGGTGACCACATCTATAAACATCTTATCCAGGAAGCTCTCAACCTCATGGATGCACCACAATTATACCAGCTGCTGCTCAAGCTCCAAAACCCATAGCTCAAGCTGCTGCAACTGATGACACTTCCTGCACAAATTATTATCCAGGACACAGGAAGTATCCTGAAGCTCCCACATAGCACAGGATGTGCACTCCAGAGGTTGGAGCAGCCTTGCCATTCCTTTATTTATTAGTTAACCTTGCTACTGCAGAAAGACCTTACCGATACTAGTACACTTTACTGCTATTAATAAACCTTACTACTATTAATAAACCTTACTAATATTGATAAAACCTACTAATAGTTAACATACCTTACCAGTGGTAATAAACCTTACTTAAAAATAAGATAAGATAATACTCACCAGCTACTCACTTGTTACTTCTTATTACTACTTAATATTTTTATCATTTTTAATTTGCCAGTTGTTTAGACTTAGCCCATAAGCAGCGATACACAGCAGCCAATCAACTTACGACTTTCCTGTGATGTCACATCTCGAGATTCTGTGTTGTTTTAAACTCTCCTCTCGCTTTCTCTCTCAATGTGCTCTATTGCCCCCAGAGTTCCTCTGCTGTTTTGAAACTCTCCTCTCTCTCTCCCCCAATGTGCTCTGCTCCTCTCAAAGTTTCTGTGTTAGTTTAAAACACTCCTTTCTCTCTCTGTCTCTCACATTCCCGATGTGCTCTGCTGTTAGCATCAGCCTGTCACCAAGATAGGGCTGCAGTTAATCAGTTTCATTGCTTGAAAGCTTCTCAGCCTTTCAGTTTCACAGAACAACACTCCTGGCTGAGCTCTAAAGCCAGAATTCTGAGTTAAATCCACAGTTAGTCGGGTATTTAAATATTTAATTACTGATCCAACAGCTCCACAGTGGGGTTGTGGCGGGGGGGGGAAGGGGGTGGTTGGGGGTTCCCACTCGCCAGAAGCCACCGCTTAATGCCACTTTTCGGAGCTTTAACCCTCCGCCTGCATCCAAACCTGAACCAACACCACACACCCCACACCTCCGCCCAGCCTTGGCAGTTAAAATTCTGCCCTGTATCTGTGGATTCCTTGTGTTACTACTGAGGCGGGAGGAATGCACTGTTAATTCAGTACCACTTCCCCACAGGTCACAACATATTCTTTAAAGTTTTCTCGCTTGTTGAAACAGTCAATGGATTACACTATTTTCCCCAGAATAGAACACACTAACCAGGTTAGTTTTCTGAACAACAAAATTAACATTTTATTATAAAACAAGTTTTAATGAGTAATGAGGTAAAACAATGGCACATTGGTCAAATTTTTAAAGAATCCAACATCAAATTTTTTAAAAGTCCTAATTTCTATCTTAACCAATTTTTAAAGTTCCTTTTTACCTTAGTTCCTTAACACTCACACTCACCACACACATATATATATATATATATATATATTCCAGTTAATTGAAAAGTTAAAAAAAAGGATATTTAGATCAGAGTTCTGTTACAAACAAGAAGAGCTTGGGTAGATTACTTGCCCATTTTTTTTAAGTAAACGGCAGATGAGGGACGTTGTTCCAAAGCGGCACACAATCTAATCTTCGAGCACATGCAGATAGGTCACTACCAGAACAGTTCTCTTCAGGCAGCCTTGAAAGTAATTTCGCAGGCCTCTTGAAACACAAGAAACAAGACAAATTCACAGTGGACTTCACAGGATCCTTCAGAGAGATTGGAAAATGAAGCTGGGTTGTGGTCTTCTGTTCTTTCTTGGAATTCTCTCCTACAGCAAACTTGTCTTTAGTCTCCTTCCAGAAGGTATCACACACAATCACTAATTAATAACCAAGGTATTTTTTTGCCCACCCAGATGTACTGTGCCTGCCACTGGGCTTGTTCAATCAAAGGAGTGCTTATCAATTTCTACCCCTGTTGCTATGGCTTCTGCTCATCTTTAACCTAAGCCATGTGACAAACAGCAACACAGTCCTCTTAATTAAAAAAAAAATTAACTTAGCTATAAATTCCTTTAAAAAATATATTAAACAAAACAGAGTCACTTTCTTAACACTTTGTAGTTTGGCTTGGAGATTCCTGAAAATGATAATGTATCTCCATGAGTGCCAGTCGATCAATATTGCAGAAAATACGGAAGTATGGGGTTGAAAGTGATTTAGAGCTTTGGATCAGAAATTGGCTAGCTGAAAGAAGACAGAGGGTGGTGGTTGATGGCAAATGTTCATCCTGGAGTTTAGTTACTAGTGGTGTACCGCAAGGATCTGTTTTGGGGCCATTGCTGTTTGTCATTTTTATAAATGACCTGGAAGAGGGTGTAGAAGGGTGGGTTAGTAAATTTGCAGATGTCACGAAGGTCGGTGGAGTTGTGGATAGTGCCGAAGGATGTTGTAGGGTACAGAGAGACATAGATAGGCTGCAGAGCTGGGCTGAGAGATGGCAAATGGAGTTTAATGCGGAAAAGTGTGAGGTGATTCACTTTGGAAGGAGTAACAGGAATGCAGAGTACTGGGCTAATGGGAAGATTCTTGTTAGTGTAGATGAGCAGAGAGATCTTGGTGTCCAGGTGCATAAATCCCTGAAGGTTGCTAACCAGGTTAATAGGGCTGTCAAGAAGGCATATGGTGTGTTAGCTTTTATTAGTAGGGGGGTCGAGTTTCGGAGCCACGAGGTCATGCTGCAGCTGTACAAGACTCTGGTGAGACCGCACCTGGAGTATTGCGTGCAGTTCTGGTCACCGCATTATAGAAAGGATATGGAAGCTATGGAAAGGGTGCAGAGGAGATTTACTAGGATGTTGCCTGGTATGGAGGGAAGGTCTTACGAGGAAAGGCTGAGGGACTTGAGGTTGTTTTCGTTGGAGAGAAGGAGGAGGAGAGGTGACTTAATAGAGACATATAAGATAATCAGAGGGTTAGATAGGGTGGATAGTGAGCGTCTTTTTCCTCGGATGGTGATGGCAAACACGAGGGGACATAGCTTCAAGTTGAGGGGTGATAGATATAGGACAGATGTGAGAGGTAGTTTCTTTACTCAGAGAGTAGTAAGGGCGTGGAATGCCCTGCCTGCAGCAGTCGTAGATTCGCCAACTTTAAGGGCATTTAAGTGGACATTGGATAGACACATGGATGAAAATGGAATAGTGTAGGTCAGATGGTTTCACAGCTCGGCGCAACGTCGAGGGCCGAAGGGCCTGTACTGCGCTGTAATATTCTAAAAAAAAAATAAATGCTTAACAGCTAATTGCTTGAACCACCAATCTATTAGTGCTACCAAATGCACTGGAGTGTGTAGGCTTGGTTTGTAGCATGGGCAATCCTTTCCTTTTTAGGCCAGCCTATCTTCTCACCCAGTCTGCATGTGGTGACTTTCAACAATGCTCTTGGGGATAATGGAGCATTGAAAATCACAGAGTTTCAGCCAGTGATATTAAAATAGATTACTGCCAGTAGGAAAGCCAGCCCAATATATGTCAAATAACAAATAGCTACATTTCGATGGCTCCCTTGTGGTGAATCAGTATCATTATAAGCATCAAAAAAGGAGTCAAGTGCATGCTTGGAAGCTGTATTGATAGCTGCATGAAGTGTATCAAGACTAAAGCTCCAGTAGCTTTTGTTTCCAAAGTTAGTTCAACCACCCAGAAAGTCTGCAGTTTTAATTATTGCAGGTATCAAAACAAAATATTTGAATTGTTAATTTATGTAGATTAACAGACTATGCAGTGCATTTAATTTCGTGACTCCTGAAGCATCAAGGGAAATGTTTGCAGGAAAAATAATATTTAGACATTACCACTCAACTTCACAAGGTGAGACAGCCATTACACTCTTAGTCCATGTGCCGACTTCAAAGAAATGACCTCAACATGAAAGAATTCCCTTGACATAAATTCAAAGGTTCTGCTGGTTATCCACCTTTTTAAGAAATTGGTTCCAAAAAGGAGGCCTGAATTTGGAAATATGAGTGCACATACTTGAGGGATAATGTGCATTGAATAATGGGCATGTATTCTGCTCACCTCCATTATGTTACACAGCCAGTTTGAGGGAAGTGTCAGGAGCAGGTCCCAGCCTTCCCCAAGAGTTATGTTTGATCCGCCCCCAGTATGCCCAGTGGGACTTAAATCTTCAAAGAGCAGGTGTGCATTCCATTCTGGAATTAGGGAAGGCCACAACTGTCACTAGTACAATAGTAATCAATCCCAACGCTGCGCCTGAACCCCCTGAGAGGAATGCAATAAATCATCAAGATTTTTCATCCCTGATCTGGACTTCAGGCTTCCTTTTTCAGAGTGACTGGTTGTCCCTTGGATTTATGGCTCTTTCAGAGTGTGAGAGTCTCTATTCCACCATTAAAGTGTAGGCATTTGGACTGGTTATCCTAATGCCCCTGTCCCTGAGATTTGGATTGGGATCAATGGCAATTAAAAATGGTGGGTGGGAGTCATGCCTTACCACACTTCCATCAAACTGCTTCACAGGATGTCTGACTTAGCATATTTAAGAAAGATACCTCAAGTATCTTGTTGCATCTCATTGTTTTCTATGTATTATTCAATCCATAAATATCTATTTTACACAGTACACACTGCTTTGATGATATGGTATTTCCCATCATTTGAGGGAGACAGAACAAAATGGGCATCCATATGATCATTGCTGTTTTATATACTGAGATTAGAGGGGTAACTACTGCTCACATGTATGGGTTCAGATTTCATTTCCGGTCTTCTTATAGAAACCATTATTTCACCATGACAAGACAGAATTGTTAGGAGAAAGCGTTCACAATGTAGAAGCTAATTGATATGCGCAAGACTATGCTATGTGATGTTAAAGTAATTATGAATTCCCTATACATGTGCTTAGAGACAGCACTGCTTTCGAATTGAAAATGCAACTGCCAGGTAACAGAATATGTGGTACCTGATTTAAGAGGCTACATGTTCTCTGTTTTAAACTGTCAATTGAGAATTGTGTATCGCAACAGTAAACAGCATACTTGATGAGTCAGAGGTAAAATAATAATTTAAAAGCATTGCTAAAACTATACTTGCCAGAAAACAAGAAAACTAAATCTTATCTCGATATGAGTGCCAGGAAGAACTCCAACAAGTATATGATTGGGCCTGTAATTATGAGTAAAATCCTTCATATCCTGATCCATCAATTGCCAGCTATATCTACAGCTTATCTTTAGACATATACAAATTGACTGCAGCAATCCTATATTCATTTAGAGATACAGCACTGAAACAGGTGAGTCTGTGCTGACCATCAACCACCCATTTATACTAATCCTACATTAACCCCACATTCCGACCTTCCCTCAATTCCCCTATCACCTACAGTCAGGGCAATTTATAATGGCTAATTTACCTATCAACCTGCAAGTCTTTGGCTGTGGGAGGAAACTGGAACACCCGGCAGAAACCCACGCGGTCATAGGGAGAACTTGAAAACCCCAGAATCAAACCCGGATCGCTGGAGCTGTGAGGTTGCGGTGCTAACCACTGCGCCACTGTGCCACCCATTCTGCAACAACCTTCAGGCAAAGAAGTAGAATCTGCAGAAAGACATCATTGACTAACAGGAATTTGTGGTTAGAATTTAAAGAAATAAATGCAAATTATTTTAAGAAAATTACCTTTCATGAGAAATGGTTGCAGATTAGAAAAAAGAACAGATGGTGTTGAAAATTTGCCAGGTTGAATCAGTTGAATCTGTTAGCCATATGTACTAAACTTGATTCCTGATGTATGGCTCTTATTGGCTATAATTTACTACATTGGACCTTAAGAGAGTTTGTTTATTGTGCATGTCCTTATTTGTACAATTCATCAGCTGTGGAACTGGGATTACTTTCCTGTCAAATGGTACTTCAGCCTTCAGAATTATCACACCCATAGCTGAAAAGATATATTTGAATAATTTGTTTCATGATCATAGGAACTAATGGTGGACTTAACAACAGGATGCACACACAAGAGCAACTTTCTGTACGCTGCACTGAGACAAGTGCACCAAATTTGGAGTTTCACGATTTTGACAAATGGGACTGAAATGGGACTCTTGATTATGAAGTCATCTTTAACTTTTGGAAATCAGTTAAGTTTAAAGATACAATCAATAAAAAGTGTCATATCTATTCAAATGTGCTTTATATGTATTACAAACATATCAAATGCTTCAAGTTCGGAGCCCAATAACTGTATTAAATAAAGCAACGTTATACCAGTAAATAATTTTTGTATCCCAGAATAATTAAATGAAGCAACGGATGAAAGCACTAATCCTGACACTGTAGCAGTGGCTCTTGAAGCATTGCTGATAGGGAGCGCATCTCAGGAAATCACAGATGGGTAGCCCATAACTTCCACACAGTCATGATTTTCTGAGATGTGCTATTGCAGTATTTCCCTCTGCATCTCCTCTTGACTATACTGCATTTTAAAATAAAGCACAATAATTATCACAGTTTTCATAACTCATCTGAAGTTTTGTGCATCCAGAAGTTTAAGTGCAGAGTTAATAATTACTTACTGAAACATGGGGCTGAATTTTACTAGAAAGGAGGGAGTCTGACATCAGGGCCTAAAACAGCTTGTGTGGCTGCTCGAGCAGGAGATGGAACATGGAAGTAAATTTTGCTGCTTGTGTCTAATTAATGGCCAGAAAGCATGGGAGCCGGCCAATAACGGGTGGTGGGTGGGGAGGGGAGTTTCTGGCAACTGAAACACACGCACCATATTTAACAGGACGGCAGCTCTCGTTTCCTCCCACAGCCAAAGGCTTGCAGGTTGATTGGTAAATTGGCCATTGTAAATTGCCCCGAGTGTAGGTAGGTGGTAAGAGAATGGTTGGGATGTGGTAGGGAATATGGGATTAATGTAGGATTAGTATAAATGGGTGGTTGTTGGTCGGCACAGACTCGGTGGGCCGAAGGGCCTGTTTCTGTGCTGTATCTCTAAATAAAATAAATAAATAAAGGCATCAGAAACAGAGGCACATTGAAGGGAAAATAAGCAAGGGTTCTTTCAAAGAATGGTTGCAGTTAGAGGAAGAGTGGCACATAGGTTTAGTGATGCCTCCCTGGAGGTGCTCCTCTAGGCAGCAATGACATGAACTGAGGTGCTTTTCCCAGTTGATGGGAGGAAGAGGCCAGCAAGCCTCACCAAGAAGGTGTGGCTGGTGGTCACAGACAAAGCGAGCAGGTGCAAGCGATTCAGTGACCTGCTGAGATGGCACCAAGCTCGCAGCACTGGATGCCACAAAAGGCACCAATTAAATGTGAGAAGTGATTGCTAACCCAGGAAAGGGCATGACCAGGCACCAGTGTTCACAGCAAGATGCATAGTAGCCTCACAGCAGAGGCTTCTGGGGAGTAGAGACAAACTGGAGGAGGATTGCTATTGCAAGCTGTATTGACCCCAATGGAGAAGGAGGCAATGGAGTTAGATGGGGTTTCAGCAGAGCAGCCTGTTGCTGAGGGTGAAGCAGGTATGGAGCCCAAATAGCATGAGGTGCATCATGGAGGCATCCATTACACCTTATGATGTTCACTACCTATGGCCCAGCTGTGACCATTGATGAACACAGGGAGCCCTGGATACATAACAGGCAGAAGGAAGTGGTGGGAAGCACAGAGTCCTAATGTCACTCTTTTCTCTATTGCAGGTCAAGTAGCAGGTGAGGCAACATCAAGGGCAGAGCAACCACTTGAGACCTCAGAGGAGGAGCAACCATCTGATGAGACAGTGTCACACCATTCTAGCACACCCTCCACCAGCACAGATTCTCACACATCAATGGGCATTAGTACATGGTTAGCTGGTGAAATTTAAATTCAGTTAATTAATAAATTCAATGAATTAATAAAAGTAAAATCTGGCATTGAAGGCTAGTTTCAGGAATGGTGCCATGAAACTATCATCAATTGTCATAAAAACCCAGCTGGTTCACTAATGTCCTTTAGGGAAGGAGAAGGTCTGCACTGCATGAAGGCAATGGTGAATCCATGCCTTGGTGTCCTGTCATGACGAGACAACTGAGATGGTAAGGGCATTCAAGGAAAGACCAACAAGGCTGTGTGATGGAGAAAAGTGAAGCACTTACATAGGTGTTTAATGTAGGATCAGGAGAAACGGGTCTCCCTGCGTGCATGTCAATAAAAGCAAAATACTGTGGATGCTTGAAATCTGAAATAAGAACAGAAAGTGCTGGAAATACTCAGCAGGTATCATCTGTGGAGAGAGAAATAGTAAATGTTTCAGGTCTGTGTCCAGTGCGTGTCAATGCCTGTTGGCATCGGCCCCTCGGTTGCATTGCCATTGGCTGCCTGGTCTCAGAGGAGGAGGAGGAGAGTGAGGGTGCGCACTCAAGGAGATCCTCATTCTCCAAGGCTACTCCCCTTTGGAGCACCATGTTGTGCAGAACATCAAATGAGGCCATATGGGTGGAGCTCAGAATTAAAAAAGGGGCAGCCACACTACTAGGAGTGTACTATAGACCCCCAAATAGTGAGAGGGAGATAGAACAAATATGTAGGCAAATTTCTGAGTGCAAAAACTATAGGACAATAATAGTTGGGGATTTCAACTATCCCAATATCAACTGGGATACAAACAGTGAAGAACACAGAGGGGACAAAATTCTTGAACTGTGTTCAAGAGAACCTTTTTAGCCAGCACGTAACAAGGCCAATGAGAGGCGGTGCAATTCTAGATTTAGACTTCAGTAATGAAGCTGGGCAAGTGGAGGAAGTAACAGTGAGTGACCATTTTGGAGATAGTGACCATAATAAAGTAAATTTTAGCATAATCCTGGAAAAGGACAAAGATAAAACAGGAGTAAAAGTTCTAAATTGGGGGAAAGAAAATTTTAAGAAACTGAGAGGTGACCAGGCGAAAGTGGACTGGATACAGCTACTTGAAGGAAATTCAGTGGCAAACCAGTGGGAGGCATTCAAGAGCAAGATACTACAGGTACAGGTGTAGGCATGTGCCCACTAAGATAAAGGGTGGTACTGCCAAATCAAGAGTTAAAGCAGAAAAAGAAAACTTATGATGAATCACAAAAATCTTAATATTTTAGAAAGCCTAGAGGAGTATAGAAAGTGCAGGGGTGAAGTAAAAACGGAAATTAGAAAAGCAATGAGAGGACATGAAAAATTATTGGCAGGTAAAATCAAGGAAAACCCAAAGATGTTTTATCAGTACATTAGGAACAAAAAGATAACTAAGGAAAGGGTAGGGCCTATCAGAGATGTACAAGGGAACTTATGCGTGGATGCAGAAGATGTGGGCAGAGCTTTTAATGATTTTTTTGTCTCTGTCTTCACAAAGGAGAGGGTGATGTAGACATTGTAGTTAAAGAGGAGGAGTGTGAAATATTAGATACGATAAGCATAATGAGAGAGGAAGTACTAGATGGTCTGACATCCTTGAAAGTGGATAAATCACCAGGGCCAGATGAATTGCATCCCAGGTTGTTAAAGGAAGCCAGGGAGGAAATAGTGGATGCGCTGACGATCATCTTCAAATCCTTACTAGATACAGGAGAGATACCAGACGATTGGAGTTCTGTGAACATTGTACCATTGTTTAAAAAGGATGCAAGGGAAAGGCCAAATAATTATAGGCCAGTCAGTGTGACCTCAGTGGTGGGTAAATTGTTAGAATCTATTCTGAGGGACGGGATAAACTGACACTTAGAAAGGCATGGATTAATCATGCATAGTCAGCATGGATTTATTAAGGGAAGGTCATGTCTTACTAACTTAATTGAGTTTTTTGAGGAAGTAACAAGAAGGATTTATGAGGGTAGTGCAGTGGATGTGGTCTATATGGATCTTTGTAAGGCATTTGAGAAGGTCCCACATGGCAGACTGGTCAGTAAAATGAAAGCCCATGGGATACAGGGGAATGTGGTAGGTTGGATCCAGAATTGGCTCAGGGACAGGAACCAAAGGGTAGTAATCAATGGATGTTTTTGTGAATGGAAAGCTGTTTCCAGTGGCATTCCACAGGGCTCAGTGTTGGGTTCCTTGCTGTTTGTGGTATATATTAACGATTTGGACTTAAATGTGGGAGGCATGATTGGGAAATTTGCTGATGACACAAACATTGGCCGTGTAGTTGATAGTGAAGAGGATAGATGTATACTCCAGAAAGATATCAATGGCTTGGTTGAGTGAGCAGAGAAGGCAGTGGTGTAGTGGTATTGTCATTGGACTAGTAACCCAGAGACCCAGAGTATTGCCTGGTGAATCTCCTCTGCAAACTCTCCAGTGGAATCACATCCTTCCGATAGTGCAGTGGCCAGAACTGCACACAGTACTCCAGCTGTGGCCTAACTTGGGTTTTATACAGCTCCATCATTATCTCCCTGCTCGTATATTCTATGCCTCAGCTAATAAAGGCAAGTATCCCATATGCCTTCCTAACCACCCTTTCTACCTGTGCTGCTGCCGTCAGTGATCTATGGACAAGTACACCAAGGTCCCTCTGACCCTCTGTACTTCCAAGGGTCCTACCATCCATTGTATATTCCCTTGCCTTGTTAGTCTTCCCAAAATGCATCACCTCACACTTCTCAGGATTAAATTCCATTTTCCGCTGCTCCGCCCATCTTACCAGCCCATCTATATCATCCTGTAATCTAAGGCTTTCCTCTTCACTATTTACGACACCACCAATTTTTGTGCCTTCTGCGAACTTACTGATCATACCTCCTAGATTCACGTCTAAACCATCTTCAGCTGCTTCATCAATGACCTTCCTTCAATCATAAGGTCAGAAGTAGGGATGTTCGCTGATGATCGCACAATGTTTAGCACCATTCGTGACTCCTCAGATACTGAAGCAGTCCGTGTAGAAAAGCAGCAAGACCTGGACAATATCCAGGCTTGGGCTGATAAGTGGCAAGTAACATTTGCGCCACACAAGTGCCAGGCAATGACCATCTCCAACAAGAGAGAATCTAACCATCCTTCCTTGACATTCAATGTCAACACCATCGCTGAATCCCCCACTATCAACATCCTAGGGGTTATCATTGACCAGAAACTGAACTGGAGTAGTCATATAAATACCATGGCTACAAGAGCAGTTCAGAGGCTAGGAATCCTGACTCCCTGACTCCCCAAAGCCTGTCCACCACCTACAAGGCACAAGTCAGTAGTGTGATGGAATACTCTCCACTTGCCTGGATGGGTGCAGCTCCAATAATACTCAAGAAGCTTGACACCATCCAGGACAAAGCAGCCCACTTGATTAGCACCCCATCCACAAATATTCACTCCCTCCACCACCGACGCACAGTGGCAGCAGTGTGTACCATCTACAAGATGCACTGCAGCAGTGCACCAAGCTCCTTAGACAGCACCTTCCAAACCCACAACCTCTATCAACTAGAAGGACAAAAGCAGTAAATACATGGGAACACCACCACCTGCAAGTTTCCCTCCAAGTCACACATCATCCTGACTTGGAACTATATTGCCATTCCTTCACTGTTCACTTCAAAATCCTGGAACTCCCTTCCTAACAGCACTGTGGGTATACCTACCCCACATGGACTGTAGCGGTTCAAAAAGGTGGCTTACCACCACCTTCTCAAGGGCAATTAGGGATGGACAATAAATGCTGGCCTAGCCAGCGACATCCACATCCCATGAATGAATTTAAAAAAATGAAATGTGGCAAATGGAATTCAATCCAGATAAGTGTGAGGTAATGCATTTGGGAAGGGCAAATAAAGCGAGGGAATACCCAATAAATGGGAGAATTTTGAGAGGGGTGGAAGAAGTGAGAGACCTTGGAGTGCATGTCCACAGGTCCCTGAAGGTGGCAGGACAGGTAGATAGAATTGTGAAGAAGGTATATGGAATGCTTTCCTTTATTGGCCGAGGTATAGAGTTCAAAAGCAGGGATGTAATGCCGGAATTGTATAAAACGCTGGTTAGGCCGCAGCTGGAGTATTAATAGAGGTGTACAAAATTATGAGGGACCTGGATAGAGTAGACAGGAAGGACCTTTTTCTTCGAGCGGAGAGGTCAATTACCAGGGTGCCACAGATTTAAGGTGATTGGTAGAAGGATTAGACGGGACATGAGGAAAAACTTTTTTACCCAGAGGGTGGGGTGTCTGGAATTCACTGCCAGGGACGGTGGTGGAGGCAGAAACCCTCGATTCTTTTAAAAGATACCTGGACATGCACTTGAAGTGCTGTAACCTGCAAGGCTATGGACCAGGTGCTGGAAGGTGGAATTAGCTCGGCCGGCACGGACACGATGGGATGAATGGCCTCCTTCTGTGCTGTAATTTTTCTATGTTCTATTTTACTGCACCCCCCGTTTGTCCCAATACCAATTGGCACATGGCTCAATTAATAATCCGTAGATTACCACCCTTAAGAACCTTGCTTTTAATTTAGCTTCTAACTCTTAAAGCGCCTTCAGCAGATCCTCCTCCCTTTTTTTCCATGTATCACTGGTCCTGACATGGACCATAACAACTGGATCTCCCCCCCACCCTCCCTTTCTAGTTTCCTTTCCAGCAGTATTGAGAGACTGCTTACCCCTCCCTGGCACCAGGGAGGCAACACACCCTTCAGAACTCTTAATCATGGCTGCAGAACATGCTATCATTTCCTTTAATTATTGAATCCCCTAGAACTACTACATTTCTATTCTGCTCCTCTCCACTTTGGCCAGCCCTCTGCTCCATGGTGCCTAGGTTAGCATTTTGGCTGTCATCGCAGTCTTTCTCCTTATCCTCACAGGCATCAAGTATGTTGCAACTGTTGGCTAGGATGGTGTTCTCTATCCCTCCTCAGTTCCCACTACACTGCTGACTGAAAGTCACAGTCTTTCCTTCCTCCACCTGTGCTTTCCTCTGAAATGTAACTGTACTCTGGAGAAAACTATCCAGAAATCACTTACCTCCCATTTTTGTTGGAATGTCCCTAAGTTACACTCCAACTCAACAGTTGGATTGTCTCAAGGCAAAGATTGTTTTTACAGATGTGGCCACCTGGGTCGTCACATGTTATAGGCCTGACACATATTGCACAGTCATTTCTAATTTTTGCTTATTTTTAGAAGTAATTTAGTTACTTGTATAAAATAAATACTTGAGCTCTAGATTATATTTTATTTGGTACATTTAGCTTGATTTCAGATTTACTTTTGTTTATTTACTTTTTAATTTGTTTACTTAAATTTCAATATTAGTTTATAGTTAAAACTAGAACAAGTAAGCAAATTAGATACTTTTACTTACCTTAGGTTCCTCAGGTTCTACCACTCCTCTCACTCCAAGTGATTTTGTCATCGCTTTTGATGTCACATATTCATTTTTTTCTCTGAGTTTGTCTGGGTCTCTGCTCTCAACGTTTTATGCTACGGGTCTGTGCTCTTACCCCTGACATGTTTCCAGTGAATATGAATGTTCATTATATTAAAATCTAAGAAAAGGCTATTCAGTTCTTGGAACATCCTCAGTCCAATGTGTCCAATTTGTATAAGTCACAATGTACAATGCTTCAATGTAGGACACTGCTGGAGATGAGGAGCATGATTTTACATGCCAATGTATTTGAATGTTGATCATGACATCCTCAAGGCGAAAAAGATAAAATCAGAAAAGATTTCATCCACTGCTGCACTTAGCATGCCTTCTAAAGGCTGGACATAGAGCAATATTGACAAAGATCCAAGAGAAGGCAATGTGGGTCTCCATTTTCTTATTAAATTGGGTTCATATGTTGTACCAAGTTGGATGAAATAAAAATATTGAATTCAAGCACATGGGTAAGGTTATAATGCAACAAAGGGCACATGCCATGTTGTATCATTGTAAACATATATGTTACTAGGCCTGCCACTCTGCATGTAGTTGAGCAAGGCAAATGAAAGCAAATAAATATCTCATGATTTAGACTCAAGCATCTTTCATTACTGTCAGGATGCCCACTCATTGCTGTTATATAATTGAATCTGGTAGGAATACACATGTATATAATAAAATAAAAGCAAAATACTGCAGATGCTGGAAATCTGAAATAAAAACAAGAAATGCTGGAAATACTCAACAGGTCTGGCAGCATCTGTGGAGAGAGAAGCAGAGTTAACGTTTCAGGTCAGTGACCCTTCATCGGAACATACACATGTGTTTGATACATGTTACACCTAGAAACAGAGAGAAATGGACAGAGCAGGTCATTACTAAAAAGAAGACACAAGTTTCAAATTGCATTTGCTTTAACTTTTTCTTTACTCTGGAATAACAGTGTTACGGACAGAGTTGAGAGAGAGCTGAAACCCCATTTCCCTTCTCTTTACTGTTCATAATCAGTGTGGTTTGAACAAGGAAGATTTGTGTGTTACTTAACCCCTGAGTTTGTGGCCAATTTGAGTTATCAGCAGCACACTTTTCTTCTGTTTAAATAAAGATGAATATTTTTATTCATCTGCAAGTCTAATGCTATGTCACTTATTCACCACTCACACACACACTCAAGAAAGAAAGCAATTAAAGTGTGCACTTTTATCAATTACAGAGGACCAGTTGGTAAGTCACATGATTTTGGCTCATCCTGGGGAAAAGACATGCATTGCAGGCCTGGTGAAGAAGGTGCTTTCACTCCTGAAGGGTAGTTAGGTGGGTTCGATAGCCAGAGTCGTATATTGAAGTCATTTCAGGATTCTCTCCAAGAGGTGGATTTTTCAGCAGGTCACAAAGTTTCAGCCTGTAGTCTTAGCACTAGGAGGTCAGTTTTCTGTACAGATGGACTTGAAAACGAGCAGGCTCGGAGACCATAGGATGTTGTAGTCTTCAATTTTAAGGCATAGGTGTTCTGCTTTTGCTGCTATCTCTGCAGCTGTTGTTTTGCAGACTGACTAGTTTCTTCCCGGTGCTTGGAGTAATAAGATTTGTTATTTGTGATTAGGTTCAGTCAGGTGGCCACCTGATCAATACTTCTACTGTCCACCCAGAATGATTTGAAAGTCAAAGCCATTGCTAAACAGTGGGGATGGATGGTGGCCATTCACACCTATGTATGATTTAACTGTTTTCTTACAAGTCTCTGTTAAGTTTCGAGCTTGGAGACAGTGAGTCTAGCAGTCCATAGATATTGAATTTTGGGTCAGGCGGCAAACAATAGGAGGTGTGGATTCCACAAATAGTTTTGTCTTTGTACGTCCATCCAAGGGAGGCACTCCACCCATGATCATTCAATTCGGAACTTTCCAGATGCTTGAGATACTTCTGAGTCTCGGACAAAATTGCAAAAGTCACCTGACCCTCAGCAGCCATCTTATTCAGCATTTTAATGTCCATTGTAGTTCATTTAAAAAGAAAATTCAGTTCCAACAGATTCTATGCTGAATACATTGCACATTTAAAGTTATGAACAGGACATGCCTTTACTGGGCATGTCAACAGTCTCTAAGTCCATATCTACTCCTTAGTTCTTAGCTATTGTGAAAGCATCTTAGCCTTACCATTTTGGCTCTTGTCAACCCACATCATCATGGTATAGACCTGGAATTGGGATTTAAGCTTTCTGTGGTGTTTCTTCACTGACAGGTGGGTTAGTTAATCCATTTTTCTGAGGCTCCTCTTTTCACTGATCAGCCATCATCTCAGCTGTGATATAAAATGTGCAGATGGGTAGTAGATTGAAATGGGAAGTATTCAGACAGTGGGTGAGTTCAGAGCATATGTTTTAGACAGCTGATCTAATAGTTGCCATGCACATATCATTTCAAACTATTGTTCCAATTGAAGGGAAGAACATATATATGTGAAAGAAAGTTTTTATCCTTTGAATCCTCTAGCGCACAGTGTCTTGTGGAGGTGTGCATGATTCAGGATAAAGTAGCCTATTGAAGCATGGGAGTCATCTGGAAACAGTGAGGCTGAAAGTTTTCTGAAAAATATGATTCAAGGTACTTGCAAAATAAGGGATTGCAACATAGTCAGCTACCAAAAAGACAGCTCCTGTCTGCACAAACCTCTCCACAAGCTAACTTTTTAATGTACCAACTGGTGAGGAGAAATGGATCAGTATGATTGATCTCAAGTGGCAGATGGTGCAGCAGTGACAGGTTGAGCAATGACAGAGACACTGAGAGTCTGAGCAGTGAGAGTGACAGGCTCAGTGGAAGTGACAGTGCACTGAATAGCAACAGCAGTGGGTGCCAGAAATCCTAAGCCATATTTTGCAGCTTCAGCCCATCCTACTGGACAGACAGCTGATTGACAGGCATAGGCTTAGTGATTTGAACATAAGTAAAATGCAATCAAACAATTCTGGAGAATAACTATGTGAGACAGCCAGTACTGAGGAACAGCTGGACTTCCCATGACAACAGGTGGGTGATACACCACAGCGTGCTGAGGCAATCACCATTCAATATTCACTGCAAGACAAGGTGACTAATTTGGTTAAACTGGCTTGTTTCCAAAGGATTCCAGGATAACACCAGGCAATATAAATGTAATCTGGTGCCTGTGGGAGTTAGTGAATTAAACTGAATTTAGGAATGTAGCTGGAAGCATTACTTATGTCCATCAAACAGAATTATTGGAGATTACTGGTACAACTTTATAATACAGCTAAGAAGCACAAACACTACTGGTGTGGAGATGCCGTGGGATCATGTGATGCCGCAGAACAAAACCTGTGAATGGAGGACTGGCACAGATGTTTAATGGCCTGTACTGGTGTGAGAAACATGAGCAACTCCATCTATTTGTTTCAGCAATAAACAAGCAACATGGCAAGAATATATTGGTCAAGCCAACTGTTTATATACCAGTAGAGTTACTGAGGTCATATAGTCATAGAGTTATAGAGTTATACAGCACAGAAACAGGACCTTCGTCCCCTCATGTCTGTGCTGGCCATCAAGCAACTGTCTATTCTAATCCCATTTTCCAGCACTTGGCCCATAGCCTTGTATGCTATGGCGTTTCAAGTGCACTTCCAAATACTTCTTAAATGTTGTGAGGGTTCCTGCCTCTACCACCCTTCAGGTAGTGTGTTCAAGATTTCAACCACCCTCTGGGTGGAAAACTTTTTCCTTAAATCCCCTCTAAACCTCCTGCCCCTTACTTTTTTTTCAGAACATTACAGCGCAGTACAGGCCCTTCGGCCCTCGATGTTGCGCCGACCTGTGAAACCATCTGACCTACACTATTCCATTTTCATCCATATGTCTATCCAATGACCACTTAAATGCCCTTAAAGTTGGCGAATCTACTACTGCTGCAGGCAGGGCGTTCCACGCCCTTACTACTCTCTGAGTAAAGAAACTACCTCTCACATCTGTCCTATATCTATCACCCCTCAACTTGAAGCTATGTCCCCTCGTGTTTGCCATCACCATCCGAGGAAAAAGACGCTCACTATCCACCCTATCTAACCCTCTGATTATCTTATATGTCTCTATTAAGTCACCTCTCCTCCTCCTTCACTCCAACGAAAACAACCTCAAGTCCCTCAGCCTTTCCTCGTAAGACCTTCCCTCCATACCAGGCAACATCCTAGTAAATCTCCTCTGCACCCTTTCCATAGCTTCCACATCCTTCCTATAATGCGGTGACCAGAACTGCACGCAATACTCCAGGTGCGGTCTCACCAGAGTTTTGTACAGCTGCAGCATGACCTCGTGGCTCCGAAACTCGACCCCCCTACTAATAAAAGCTAACACACCATATGCCTTCTTAACAGCCCTATTAACCTGGTTAGCAACCTTCAGGGATTTATGCACCTGGACACCAAGATCTCTCTGTTCATCTACACTACCAAGAATCTTCCCATTAGCCCAGTACTCTGCATTCCTGTTACTCCTTCCAAAGTGAATCACCTCACACTTTTCCGCATTAAACTCCATTTGCCATCTCTCAGCCCAGCTCTGCAGCCTATCTATGTCCCTCTGTACCCTACAACATCCTTCGGCACTATCCACAACTCCACCGAACTTAGTGTCATCTGCAAATTTACTAACCCACCCTTCTACACCCTCTTCCAGGTCATTTATAAAAATGACAAACAGCAGTGGCCCCAAAACAGATCCTTGCGGTACACCACTAGTAACTAAACTCCAGGATGAACATTTGCCATCAACCACCACCCTCTGTCTTCTTTCAGCTAGCCAATTTCTGATCCAAAGCTCTAAATCACCTTCAACCCCATACTTCTGTATTTTCTGCAATAGCCTACTGTGGGGAACCTTATCAAACGCCTTACTGAAATCCATATACACCACATCCACTGCTTTACCCTCATCCACCTGTTTGGTCACCTTCTCGAAAAACTCAATAAGGTTTGTGAGGCACGACCTACCCGTCACAAAACCGTGCTGACTATCTCTAATGAACTTATTCTTTTCAAGATGATTATAAATCCTATCTCTTATAACCTTTTCCAACATTTTACCCACAACCGAAGTAAGGCTCACAGGTCTATAATTACCAGGGCTGTCTCTACTCCCCTTCTTGAACAAGGGGACAACATTTGCTATCCTCCAGTCTTCCGGCACTATTCCTGTCGACAATGACGACATAAAGATCAAGGACAAAGGCTCTGCAATCTCCTCCCTAGCTTCCCAGAGAATCCTAGGATAAATCCCATCTGGCCCAGGGGACTTATCTATTTTCACACTTTCCAAAATTGCTAACACCTCCTCCTTGTGAACCTCAATCCCATCTAGCCTCGTTGCCTGAATCTCAGTATTCTCAACAACATTTTCTTTCTCTACTGTAAATACTGACGCAAAATATTCATTTAACACTTCCCCTATCTCCTCTGATTCCACACACAACTTCCCACTACTATCCTTGATTGGCCCTAATCTAACTCTAGTCATTCTTTTATTCCTGATATACCTATAGAAAGCCTTAGGGTTTTCCCTGATCCGATCCACCAATGACTTCTCGTGTCCTCTCCTTGCTCTTCTTAGCTCTCCCTTTAGATCCTTCCTGGCTAGCTTGTAGCTCTCAAGCGCCCTAACTGAGCCTTCACGTCTCATCCTAACATAAGCCTTCTTCTTCCTCTTGACAAGCGCTTCAACTTCTTTAGTAAACCACGGCTCCCTCGCACGACAACTTCCTCCCTGCCTCACAGGTACATACTTATCAAGGACACGCAGTAGCTGCTCCTTGAATAAGCTCCACATTTCGATTGTTCCCATCCCCTGCAGTTTCCTTCCCCATCCTACGCATCCTAAATCTTGCCTAATCGCATCATAATTTCCTTTCCCCCAGTTATAATTCTTGCCCTGCGGTATATACCTGTCCCTGCCCATCGCTAAGGTAAACCTAACCGAATTGTGATCACTATCACCAAAGTGCTCACCTACATCTAAATCTAACACCTGGCCGGGTTCGTTTCCCAGTACCAAATCCAATGTGGCATCGCCCCTGGTTGGCCTGTCTACATACTGTGTCAGAAAACCCTCCTGCACACACTGGACAAAAACTGACCCATCTAAAGTACTCGAACTATAGTATTTCCAGTCGGAAAGTTAAAGTCCCCCATAACAACTACCCTGTTACTCTCGCCCCTGTCGAGAATCATCTTCGCTATCCTTTCCTCTACATCTCTGGAACTATTCGGAGGTCTATAAAAGACTCCCAACAGGGTAACCTCACCCCTCCTGTTTCTAACCTCGGCCCATACTACCTCAGTAGACGAGTCCTCAAATGTCCTTTCTGTCGCTGTAATACTCTCCTTGATTAACAATGCCACACCCCCCCCTCTTTTACCATCTTCTCTGTTCTTACTGAAACATCTAAATCCCGGAATCTGCAACATCCATTCCTGCCCCTGCTCTACCCATGTCTCCGAAATGGCCACTACATCGAGATCCCAGGTACCAACCCATGCTGCAAGCTCACCCACCTTATTCCGGATGCTCCTGGCGTTGAAATAGACACACTTTAAACCAGGTTCTTGCTTGCCAGTGCCCTCTTGCGTCCTTGTAACCATATCCCTGGCCTCACTACTCTCAACATCCTGTACACTGGCACTACAATTTAGGTTCCCATTCCCCTGCTGAATTAGTTTAAACCCCCCCGAAGAGCACTAGCAAACCTCCCCCCCAGGATATTGGTACCCCTCTGGTTCAGGTGAAGACCATCCTGATTGTAGAGGTCCCACCTACCCCAGAAAGAGCCCCAATTATCCAGGAAACCAAAACCCTCCCTCCTGCACCCTCCCTGCAGCCACGTGTTCAACTCCTCTCTCTCCCTATTCCTCGCTTCGCTATCACGTGGCACGGGCAACAACCCAGAGATAACAACTCTGTTTGTTCTCGCTCTAAGCTTCCACCCTAGCTCCCTGAATTTCTGTCTTAAATCCCCATCTCTCTTCCTACCTATGTCATTGGTGCCTATGTGTACCATGACTTGGGGCTGCTCCCCCTCCCCATTAAGGATCCCAAAAACACGATCCGAGACATCACGAACCCTGGCACCTGGGAGGCAACATACCAACCGTGAGTCTCTCTCGTTCCCACAGAACCTCCTATCTGTTCCCCTAACTATGGAGTCCCCAATGACTAATGTTCTGCTCCTCTTCCCCCTTCCCTTCTGAGCAACAGGGACAGACTCTGTGCCAGATACCTGTACCCCATTGCTTACCCCTGGTAAGTCGTCCCCCGCAACAGTATCCAAAATGGTATACCTGTTGTTGAGGGAAACGGCCACAGGGGATCCCTGCACTGCCTGCTGGTTCCCTCTCCTTCCCCTGACGGTAACCCATCTACCTACTTCTTTTACCTGAGGTGTGACTACCTCCCCATAACTCCTCTCAATAACCTCCTCCGCCTCCCGAATGATCCGAAGTTCATCCAGCTCCAGCTCCAGTTCCCTAACGCGGTTCTCGAGGAGCTGGAGTTGGGTGCACTTCCCACAGATGCAGTCAGCAGGGACACTCTTGGCGACCCTTACCTCCCACATTCTGCAGGAGGAACATACAACTGCCTTAACCTCCATTCCCACTATTCCAAGTTCCTTAAATCTATGCCCCTGGTTTTTGATCCCTCCGCTAAGGGAAGATGTTTCTTCCTATCTAACCTATCAATGCCCCTCATAATTTTGTATACTTCAATCAGGTCCCCCCTCAGCCTTCTCTGCTCTGAGGAAAACAATAAAGGCAAGTATCCCATATGCCTTCCTAATCACCTTATCTACCTGTGCTGCTGCCTTCAGTAATCTATGGACAAGTACACCAAGGTCCCTCTGACCCTCTGTACTTCCTAGGGTCCTACCATCCATTGTATATTTCCTTGCTTCATTAGTCCTCCCAAAATGCATCACCTCACACTTCTCAGGATTAAATTTCATTTGCCGCTGCTCCGCCCATCTTACCAGCCCATCTATATCATCCTATAATCTAAGGCTTTCCTCCTCACTATTTAAAAACACCGCCAATTTTCATGTCATCTGCGAACTTATTGATTATACTTCCTGTATTCAGGTCTAAATCATTAATATAAACTACAAACAGTAAGGGTCCCAGTACCGATCCCTGTGGTACATCACTGGTCGCAGGCTTCCACTCGTAAAAACAACTCTCGACCATCACCCTCTGCCTTCTACCACTCAGTCAATTTTGGATCCAATTTGCCAAATTGCCCTGGATTCCATGGGCTCTTACTTTCTTAACCAATCTCCCATGCGGGAACTTATCAAAAGCCTTACTGAAGTCCATGTAGACTACATCAACTGCTTTACCCTCATCTACACACCTAGTCACCTCCTCGAAAAATTCAATCAAGTTTGTTAGACACGATATCCCCCTGACAAAGCCATGCTGACTATCCCTGATTAATCCCTGCCTCTTCAAGTGGAGATTAATCCTGTCCCTCAGAATTTTTTCCAATAGTTTCCCTGCCACTGATGTTAGACTCACTGGCCTGTAATTACTTGGTTTATCCTTGCTACCCTTCTTGAATAGTGGTACCACATTCACTGTTCTCCAGTCCTCTGGTACATCTCCTGTGGCAAGAGAGAATTTGAAAATTTGTGTCAGAGCCCCTGCTATCTCCTCCCTTGCCTCACATAAGGGAGCCTTGTATTAATAGAATAATCCCTGTTGTAATCCCTGAGGTAAGGAATCAGCTTCAATGAGCTGAAAGGCCATTTCACATCCTTAAGTTTTTTTACCTTCTGATGCCTCACACCTTGCACTGATTGGAGCAAGAAGCTGGATTATGAATTCCCATGGATGGTGATTGACAGCAAACTGCTTTTCAAGCGTGGTAAAACAAACTGAGATACTACACTGTATACGAAATGAGCATATTCTAGTAAATTCATTTGCTCGGAATTATTTTGTCTTTTTATTTCCTTTCTTGTTTGGTGTAGAATTCAAGATATTACTATGTAAGTTGCAACAGAAGCCAAACCTGTTACTTAATTGGTTCCTTATTAAATACTGTTGTATGTTTGGTTAGTCTGCCACTATTTTATACATTTGGCTAGTCTAATTTGGACAGATTACTGAGTCTTATGTAATTTTAATATTAACTCATTTATTGCATATTAAATATATACAGCTTTACATAAGTCTGTACAACTTCTCTAAAGCCATGCTGGTTTGCCTTTGAGTCTCTGTCACATGTGATCTTATACATCATCATGGCGGGAAATATTCCTCACACTCTCTCAAACAATAACCCTTTCAAACCCTTATACTATAAATACTACTATTGCTTTCACCAAGAAAATCGACTTTTCAAATTTCTTGATCTTTTTGTTTGAAGAAATAAATTAATTCCAAGAGAGCATGGAGTCGTTATGTCTTTTTGGGAGTGTAGCTAACTTCATTGAGGGTGGAAAATGCACAGGAATGTGAAGATAGTTTGCTGGGAATCTGGAGCCAAAGAAGAGGGGCTGAGATTGGAATGCTAACTGTGAGGGAGAGATCGTATAGAAGAAGTGGCTTTTTGGCTTCTAGTTCTAAATAACTGCTGACAATTGCGCTATATTTGATAAACGAGCCTTTTTAATCTTAGCTCTAGTGTGAGCCTAAAACCCTTTATGTGCTTATGGCTGAGGGGTATATAACTGAATACAAAGGGAAAAAAATCCCAACAATTCATTCTCACCAGGAAATGAGAAAATCTACATAAAATACAATTTATTACGCAAAATAACTATTGCAGAGATTGAATAAAGCATCTGCTGGAAGCAAATGGGAGGGCATTTAATGGATAACTTTTGAAGTGCCATTCATGTTGTGATATTTCAGCCATATTTTAATTAATTGGAACTTCCACACAAAACATACTTGTTTCTCCCTCAAGTACTATTTTGAAGAAGAGCAGGGGAGTTATCCCTGGTGTCCTGACCAATATTTATTCCTCATATCAAGTTCAAAAAAACAGATTATCTGGTCATTATCACATTGCTGTTTTGGGAGCTTGCTGTGCACAAATTGGCTGCTGCATTTCCTACATTACAACAGTGACTAAATTTCAAAAGTGCTTCGTTGGCTGTAAAGTGCTTTAGAATGTCCTGTCCAAGTCTTTCTTTCTATGTAACCAAGTTCTTGAATGCAATATTATCGAATAATGAAGAGCTGTTTGTTTTCCAGTTGAAGGCACTGGGTTTGAGGATGGACATGTTGGATTAGCAATGGTGGGAGTGTGGGACACAGTGATTGGATGCAGGATGTCATGTAATTAAACCTCCTGGATTATGTACAACCAGAACAGCAATACCGTACAATCACTGCTCTGTCTTAAATGTTTTATAAAAATGCATCATATGGCATGACATTCCATGAACTTCCTGTCTTTCATCTTTGTGGCCATTCTTATTCTTTCTTATAACAAATTCCAGGTTTCATTGATCCACACACAGTCTGATTGCACATGATGGTCTGGTGTTTCCATTGGGGCATAATTAACAATTACTGGTTACTGTTGGTCGGTGGTTAATACTGGATTCATGTGGCCAGTGGTGATGGAGTAGTGAAGAGTAGTGATAAAAGGGGATTTCAATTATCCTAATAAAAACTGAGAAGTAAAAAAGAGCATAAAGAGCAAGGAGGTGGAAGAGTTCTTGAAATGTGCACATGGGAACTTTCTTGAATGGAATGTTTGCAGCTCAGCAAGGAAAGAAGCAGCATTTTATCTAATTCTGGGCAGTGAAGTGGAACAGGTGAAGCATGTTTTTGTGGGGGAGCATTTGGGAAACAGTGATCACAATATTATTAGGTTCAGAGTAGTTATGGAAATAGCCAAGGTGTAAGGAAAGGGTTAACGACTGATTTCGAGTTCAGAGCAGTGTTTGTCATGTGGAAATCAGATGGGTACAATACCTGCTAATTGCATTGATACTTATTAATGGGGGGGGTGATACTGCTGAATGGAATTAACAATTTACTTTGGAATAGAACAGTTCATCGCAGCAACTGACGTAAATAGGATGGGTGCAGCACATGCTAATTACATCGATACCTGTTAATGAGAATGACACTGTTGAATGGAATAGAACAACTTACATTGGAATTGAACAGTTAATCACAACAAACTGATCAAAGCCAGACAGGTAATCACAGTAGGACAGGAAGAAATCCTGATATGGCTAAGCCAATGGAAGACAACTTGGGAATACGCTAACCATCCAACAGCCGTTCTGGCATCTAACTAACCAAACACATGGAGAAGAGATTATGCATGAGTTTTTTCAAAAACTGTATTCTGTACATAAACGGCTGAAAAGGTTCACATGAGGAGATGCAGAAATAACACAGAAGATACATATCGACGGGAAGAGGCCCAGGGAATCAAGAAGGAAGATCTCGGTCAAAGATACTACTAAACGACCTGCAGTCATCTCAGATTGACCACTGATTCAATTGAAATTGTTTTGTTTAAAATTATACATATCGATGGGAAGAGTCTCAGGGCACCAAACAGGAAGATCTTGGTCAAAGATCACTCCTAAGTGATGCAGTCATCTCAGATTGACCACTGAGGAGTAACTGTATGATTTAATTGAAACTGTTTTGTTTAAAATTCTCATTAAAGGTGTTGGATTTAGTATGAGATTGTGTCAATTGTAATTCTCGGTCTCCAAACTTAAGAAAGAGGTAAAATCGCCTACAATTCTGGTGAACCAGGGAGGAGACTGAGTAATTGATACAGTGGCTAAATCCAATAAGAGCATGGAAGAGTTAGTGACTAGATATATCACCGAAAAATTAAGCTGTCAGAATCTTGGGTTAAGGAGATAACCAGAGGTGAGAATCAGGTGGAAAAGGCTGGTGAATGGGCAGAGGGTTCTCTCACCCAGCCACAATTAGTGAAAGCTGGCATATAAGGCACAAGTCCAAAGACAAGAGGAGAAAATCAGACAACTGGAGTTAGAGAAGGTGGAACTGCAGAGTAAGACTAGTGACAGAGAAGCAGTAGTGAATAAGTTAATGAGTGATCTCACAGAGGAACATAAGAAGTCAGAATGAGAAAAGGATAAACGGGAGTGTACGGCATCATTATATCAATGTCATTTGACAGAAAGTAAGCAGAAGTGTAATGAGTGGGAGGAGGAGAATTAGTTTAACATAGAGTATAAGAGAAGCTGAAGAGAGCAGAAAAAGAAGTAGAAGATGTAAAAGCTGCCTTTAGGGTGTTGCAAAATGAGTCACACAGTACAGTAAGGCATCAGCAGTTGTGAGGCCCAACTTTGGGAATTGAGGTAGCTATTGAGTACAACACAGACTCTGTGTTTAAAGATTCCAGGGGATGGGGGCCCAATGATGGACCCCAGCATAGAGACTGCAGGTCCTCACTGCGCCTGACCCTCCATAGAACAAAGAACAAACTGGCCTCAATGAAACAACAGACGTTTACCGGAGATGCACAATGGACCTGAGCATTAAATAGTGATTACGAGGTCCCTTTTACTAATGCACAATTGATAGAATTACTAAGAGATGTGCCTAAGTTGGGGATGGGGGACAATTCCACTGTCATGTTTGTAGCCATAGAACAGGTAGTTGGCCTCAATGAAAACAATAATGGAATAATAATAACTTTCCACCCCACCAGTGTCCACATCCAAGGGATCATTCCTCTGCCATTTCTGCCACCTCCAGTGTGATGCCACCACCAAAAACATCTTCCCCTTCCCTCCCCTTTCAGTATTCTGAAGGGACTGCCCCCTCCGCGACACCCTGGTTTACTCCTCCATCATCCCTGACACATCTTCCCTTTCCTATGGCACATTCCCATGCAATCGCAGGAGGTGTAATACCTGCCATTTTACATCCTCTCTCCTCATCATCCATGGCCCCAAACATTCCTTCCAGGTAAAGCAGTGATTTACTTGTACTTCTTTCAATTTAGTATACTGTATTCGCTGCTCACAGTGCGGTCTCCTCTACACTGGGGAGACCAAACGCATATTGGGTGACCGCCTTGCAAAACATCTCCACTCGGTCCGCAAGCATGATCCTGAGCTTCCGGTTGCTTGCCATTTTAATTCACCACCTTGTTCTCATGTCCACATTTCTGGCCTCGGCCAGTTAACTGTGATTTTTGAGTGAAAGTGCGTGAATGGGGGAGTTAGATTAAAATAAGAAGTTAGAAGGTCTTTAGACGTTGGTTTATCTTAATTGTGTTTAAGATTTAGTTTTAATAAATAGTTAATTTGTTGTTGTCTAAAGATACCTTGTTTGGTCTGTTCTATTCTGGGGGTTACAAGAGGGTTTAATTTGGCTGTTTTCCAGTTGGGTGGTAAAACTTTGATAATATGCTGCAACCTGTGGAGTGATGGGACTGAAATAAAAACATGAAATGCTGAAAATACTCAGCAGGTCTGGCAGCATCTGTGGAGAGAGAAGCAGAGTTAACATTTCAGGTCAGTGACCCTTCTTCGGAACTCTTCGGAGTGATGAGACTGAATTGATGGTGCAATCCTCGGTCATAACACTACACAGGTGCTGCCAGACCTGCTGAGTATTTCTGGCACTTTCTGTTCTCATTTCAAAGTTCCAGCATCCGCTGTATTTTGCTCTTATTTTGATGAATAATAAAATATATTAAGTTACTGCTGTCAGTTTTGAAGCCACAGGTTGATAATGGTCTACCCAGAGCAGCAAGAAAAGGTGAGTGTACCCTGGCAGGCACAAAAGATCAAATCTTTGAGGCCGTGGGATATGGGACCAGGGATCCTTATGAGCAGGTGATGAGTACCAAACAGAAACTGGGTGAGTTCCTGGATGTGTTCGCTGATCGCCTCTGGCCAGTTTATGCCAGAACCAACAGTGGATCTTGGTTAGAAATATCCCTCCTGGGGAACCTCATTGACATTGATTAAAGGCTCTGATCGTGAGAAGCCTCCTGTTTATTAAAGCCCAAGCTAGTGCCAGACAGAGGTGGTAGTTTTGAAGAAAATTACTCTCGACTTTGAGGTTCACAGGGTGGAGGAAAAGGGGTCGAGCAGTGCAGAAAGGGAGATGGGAGATAGGGGGTCGGGAAAAGGAAAAGGCATATTGCATGAGGCCAGAGAGCCCTTGAAGGAGGAGCCTCTGGAGTTGGCGGTGGAAACAGGAAGGAAAGGAGGTTAAGTCCTCCCAAGATTTTGAGTTTTTTGAGTAAATGACAGGGAGGATTGATGAGGGTAGTGCAGTGGATGTGGTTTACCTGGATTTTAATAAGGCATCTGACAAGGTCCTGCATGGCAGACTGGCCAGTAAAATGAAAGCCTATGGGGTATAGGGAAATGTGGTAGGTCGGATCTAGAATTGGCTCAGGGACAGGAAACAAAGGGTAGTAGTAGAGGGATGTTTTTGCGAATGGAAAGCTGTTTCCAGTGGCGTTCCACAGGGCTCAGTGTTGGGTCCCTTGCTGTTTGTGGTATATATTAATGATTTGGACATAAATGTGGGAGGCATGATTGGGAAATTTTCTGATGACATAAAAATTGGCTGTTTAGTTAATTGTGAAGAGGATAGCCGCAGACTCCAGAATTATATCAATGGTTTGGTTGAGTGGGCGAAAAGTTGGCAAATGGAATTCAATCCAGAGAAGTGTGAGGTAATGCATTTGGGAAGGGCAAATAAAGTGAGGGAATACACAATAAATGGGAGGATATTGAGAGGGGTAGAAGAAGTGAGAGACCTTGGAGTGCATGTCCACAGGTCCCTGAAGGTGGCAGGACAGGTAGATAGAGTATTAAAGAAGGCATATAGATTGCTTTCCTTTATTGGCCGAGGTATACAAAACAAAAACAGGATGTAATGCTGGAACTGTACAAAACGCTGGTGAGGCCAGAGCTGGAGTACTGCGTGCAGTTCTATTCACCACATTACAGAAAGGAGATAATTGCTCTTGTGAGATTACAGAGGAGATTTACAAAAATGTTGCCAGGGCTTGAAAGTTGCAGCGATGAGGAAAGATTGGATAGGCTAGGGTTGTTTTCCCTGGAACTGAGGAGTCTGAGGGGTGACTTAATTGAGATGTACAAAATTATGAGTGGACAGGAAGGACTTGTTTCCCCTTGCGGGGAGGTCATCCCCATGGGACACAGATTTAAGGTAATTGGTAGAAGGATTAGAGGGGGCATGATGAAAAACGTTTCACCCAGAGGATGGTAGGTGTCTGGAATTCACTGCCAGGAATAGTGGTGGAGGCAGAAACCCTCAATTCTTTTAAAAAGTACCTGGACATGTACCTGAAGTGCTGTAAACTGCAAGGCTATGGACCAGGTGCTGGAAGGTGGGATGAGATTGGGCGGCTAATTTTTTTGGTCGGCACGGACACAATGGGCTGAATGGCCTCATTCTGTGCTGGAATTGTTCTATGGTTCTATGGTAATAAGATAGCAGATGCTACAATTGCTGCAGTGTTGGATACTTTGCCTGAGAATGAAAAGGCCAAAGAAAGGAACACAGAGAAAATCAGGAGGGGAATCTGGAGGAAAGGCTCACCCTGAACAGTCCCAACAACACCAAATGTTAGGGGTGCTGGTAAGGATGTGGCAGCAGGTGGCCAAAGGACCAATAAATGTAGCCACTGGAGAGGGCGAAATGAGAGGCCATCAGAGGCCCCAATGAAGCGGTTGAGCACAGGCTGAGTATTTGTGCCCATTTGAGTATGATGATTGGGGAAGACCGTGTATGGAGATTTGGGTAGCAGGAAAGAAGGGGAAGTATCTGGTAAATACTGGAGCCTCTAGAATGGCAGTGGACACCCTGGATCCCCACAGTCACCCTGGTCGAGCAGGACTTCTTTTGTTTTAAAGGGATTTGCAAGGTATAAACAGGCTGGGGTGGTATCAAAACTCTAAATTTTTGGGTAGTACCTTTAGAAACTAAATGGAAATGCATACTTCTCAGCTGGGATCAGCATGGCGTGGGATTGTATTGGATATTAGCTCATGATGTGACCTTAGACATGGGAAATAACTGCCTGTGGGGTGCACTGGAGAAAACAGAAGTCTGGATAGTTTCAGCAAAACAGGAGGGAACCATGTGTTCCAACCAAGCAACAGGCACATACAATCTGACCACACTGTGGGAGCAGATTTCGCCAGAATTTCGGGCAATACTTTGGCAGAACAAGGGAGCGTTCATCACTCATAAGCTGGTTTTGGGAGAATGACCACAACAGAGTTGGAGGTCGAGGGTGAGCCCATGACCAGACATCAGGACCAGTATACCTGCTCCCAAGAAGCCGAGAAGGATCTCGAAAATCCTTAGCAGAACAGGGCAACTTGCGCCCATAGCAACACATGTAAATTCCCCTATACGGCTGGTAAAGAAATCAGACGGGTCCCAGAGAATGACCATTGATTACCAGGTTTGAAATCGGAACATACCAGCTTACACAGCTATAGTGGCAACAGTGGCCGATCTGATTGCTGCAATCCCCAGGTTTTCACCGTATTAGACATCTCTAATGGATTTTGGTCCAAAACAGTCTGAAGGGATGACCAGCACAAATTTGTGTTCACCTTCAAAGAACAACTGGATATGTGGACAAAACAAAATACTGCGAATGCTGGAAATCTGGAATAAAATCAGAAAATGCTGAAAATGCACAGCAGGTCTGGCAGGATCTGTGGAGAGAGAAGCGTTCTGATAAAAGGTCACCTAAAACATTAACTTTCTTTTCTCTCTCCACAGATGCTGCCAGACCTGCTGTGTATTTCCAGCATTTTCTGTTTTGATGAAAGTATACGTGGACCTGCCTACCGCAAGGTTTCCACAACAGTGCCTCAATTTTCCACCGGTGTATAGCCAAATGCCTAAGAGAGTTTAGTCAGCCTGACTGCCTCATTCAGTGTGTTGATGACCTGCTTCTATTCACTGAGGATGGGGAGGGTGGACATGAAAACCTCCTTCGTGAATTGCTCCATCTTTTAGAGTAATAGAGTCGGACAGCATAGAAACAGGCCCTTCGGCCCACCGCGTCCATGCCGACCAGAAAGCCTATCTATACTAATCCCACCTGCCTGCATTAATTCCATATCCCTCTATGCCTTGCTCATTCAAGTACCTGTCCAGATGCCTCTGAAATGTTGCTACTGTTCCTGCCTCCACCACCTCCTCATGCAGCTCATTCCAGATACCCACTATTCTTTGTGTGAAAAAGTTACCCCTTTGATCTCCTTTAAACCTCCTCCCTCTCACCTTAAATCTATGTCCTCTACTTTTAGTCACCCCTACCATTGGAAACAGTCTCTGGCTATCTACCCTATCTATGCCTCTCATAATTTTATATACCTCTATCATGTCCCCTCTCAGCCTCCTTCGCTCCAGGGAAAACAGACCCAGCCTATTCAATCTCTCTTTATAACTCAAGCCTTCCAAACCAGGCAACATCCTTGTGAATCTTTTCTGCACCCTCTCTAGCTTAATCACATCTTTCCTGTAGTGCGGTGACCAGAACTGCACACAGTATTCCAAATGCGGCCTAACCAACGTTATGTACAACTGTAACATGATGTCCCAACGCTTATACACAATGCCTCGGCCGATGAAGGCAAGCATGCCATATGCCTTCTTCACCAAAATAAAAGCAAAATACTGCGGATGCTGGAAATCTGAAACAAAAACAAGAAATGCTGGATTCACTCAGCAGGTCTGGCAGCATCTGTGGAAAGAGAAGCAGAGTTAACGTTTCGGGTCAGTGACCCTTCTTCGGAACTGACAAATATTAGAAAAGTCACAGATTATAAACAAGTGAGGTGGGGGTTGGGCAAGAGATAACAAAGGAGAAGGTGCAGATCGGACCAGGCCACATAGCTGACCAAAAGGTCACGGAGCAAAGGCAAACAATATGTTAATGGTGTGTTGAAAGACAAAGCATTAGTACAGATTAGGTGTGAATATACTGAATATTGAACATCAGCAAGTGCAAACCTGGAGAAAAACAACCTGAAAAAAACAGTGGGTAAGCAAACTGAACAAACTAAGATGAAATGAAATAAATGCAAAAAAAGATTGTAAAAAATGTAAAAAGGAATGCAAAAAAAAAAAAGGAAGAAAAAAAAGGAAAGAAAAAATAACTAAAAATGACTAAAAATGAAAGTAAAGTGGGGGGCTGTCATGCTCTGAAATTATTGAACTCAATGTTCAGTCCGGCAGGCTGTAGTGTGCCTATTCGCTGCTCACAGTGTGGTCTCCTCTACATTGGGGAGACCAAGCGCAGACTGGGTGACCGCTTTGCGGAACATCTCCGCTCAGTCCGCAAGCAGGACCCTGAGCTTCCGGTTGCTTGCCATTTCAACACTCCCCCCTGCAAAGGTGAAGCAGCGATTTACTTGTACTTCTTTCAATGTAGTATACTGTATTCGCTGCTCACAGTGTGGTCTCCTCTACATTGGGGAGACCAAGCGCAGATTGGGTGACCGCTTTGCGGAACATCTCCGCTCAGTCCGCAAGCAGGACCCTGAGCTTCCGGTTGCTTGCCATTTCAACACTCCCCCCTGCAAGGTGAAGCAGCGATTTACTTGTACTTCTTTCAATGTAGTATACTGTATTCGCTGCTCACAGTGTGGTCTCCTCTACATTGGGGAGACCAAGCGCAGACTGGGTGACCGCTTTGCGGAACATCTCCGCTCAGTCCGCAAGCAGGACCCTGAGCTTCCGGTTGCTTGCCATTTCAACACTCCCCCCTGCTCTCATGCTCACATCTCTGTCCTGGGATTGCTGCAGTGTTCCAGTGAACATCAACGCAAGCTCGATGAACAGCATCACATCTACCGATTAGGCACACTACAGCCTGCCGGACTGAACATTGAGTTCAATAATTTCAGAGCATGACAGCCCCCCACTTTACTTTCATTTTTAGTTATTTTTTCTTTCCTTTTTTTTTTCCTTTTTTTTTTTTGCATTCCTTTTTACATTTTTTACAATCTTTTTTTGCATTTATTTCATTTCATCTTAGTTTGTTCAGTTTGCTTACCCACTGTTTTTTTCAGGTTGTTTTTCTTCAGGTTTGCACTTGCTGATGTTCAATATTCAGTATATTCACACCTAATCTGTACTAATGCTTTGTCTTTCAACACATCATTAACATATTGTTTGCCTTTGCTCCGTGACCTTTTGGTCAGCTATGTGGCCTGGTCCAATCTGCACCTTCTCCTTTGTTATCTCTTGCCCAACCCCCACCTCACTTGTTTATAATCTGTGACTTTTCTAATATTTGTCAGTTCCGAAGAAGGGTCACTGACCCGAAACGTTAACTCTGCTTCTCTTTCCACAGATGCTGCCAGACCTGCTGAGTGAATCCAGCATTTCTTGTTTTTGTTGCCTTCTTCACCACCCTGTCTACCTGTGTTGCCACTTTCAGGGAACTATGTACTTGCACCCCAAGGTCTGTCTGCTCAACAACACTCCCCAGGGCCCTGCCACTCACTGTATATGTCCTGCCATGGTGTAACTTCCCAAAATGCATCACTTCGCACTTGTCTGCGTTAAATTCCATTTGCCAATCCCTTGCTCACTTTCCCAGTTTATCTATATCCTGTTGTAACCTGAGACAACCTTCTTCACTTTCCACTATATCACCAATTTTGGTGTCATTTGCAAACTTACTAATCATGCCCCTTCATTCACATCCAAGTCATTACTATATATGACAAACAACAGAGGGCCCACCACCGATCCCTGCGGCACACCACTGGTCACCGGCCTCCGATCTGAAAAACAACCCTCCACTACCACCCTCTGCCTCCTATCACCAAGCCAATTTTGTATCCAATTGGCTAGCTCACCCGGGATCCCATGTGTTCGAACCTGCTGGACCAGCCTACCATGCGGGACCTTGTCAAAGGCCTTGCTAAAGTCCATGTAGACAACGTCCATCGCCCAGCCATCATCAATCCTCTTGGTCACCTCCTCGAAAAACTCAATCAAATTCGTGAGACATGATTTCCCAAGCACAAAGCCATGCCGACTATCCCTAATCAGACCATGCCTTTCCAAATGCCTACAGATCCTGTCTCTCAAAATCCCTTCCAATAACTTTCCCACCACTGATGTAAGACTCACCGGCTTGTAGGTCCCTGGCTTATCCCTGCTGCCCTTCTTAAATAAAGGCACAACATTAGCTATCCTCCAGTCTTCTGGTACCTCACCCATGGCTAACGATGAGACAAAAATCCCTGCCAGGGCCCCAGCAATCTCCTCCCTTGCTTCCCATAACATCCTAGGATACACCTGGTCAGGCCCTGGGGATTTATCCACCTTAATGCGCTTCAAAACCTCCAACACCTCCTCCTTTGTAATGTTGATATGCTCCAGGATGTCGCTGTTCCCTCCTTTGAACTCACTAGCTTCCATGACCTTCTCCACGGTAAATACAGACGAGAAATATTCATTTAAGACCTCGCCCATTTTCCGTGGCTCCACACATAGATTACCACACTGATCCTTCAAGGGACCTACTCTCTCCCTAGCTACCCTTTTACTCTTAATATACTTATAGAATCTTTTAGGATTCTCCTTTATCTTATCTGCCAGGGTAATCTCATGGCCCCTTTTCGCCCTCCTAATTTCCTTCTTAAGTGGGGTCCGACATCCCCTATACTCCTTGAGGGACTCGCTTGATCCCAGCTGCCTATACCTGACCTATGCCTCCTTCTGACCAGATCCTCAATATCCCTCGTCAACCAAAGTTCTCTAAACTTGCCAGCCTTGCCCTTCAATCTAACAGAAACATGCCAGCCCTGAACTCTTCCTATCTCACTTTTAAAAGCCTCCCACTTGCCAGACGTCCCTTTACCTGTAAACAGCCTCTCCCATTCAACTTTTGAGAGTTCCTGTCTGATGCCATCGAAATTAGCCTTCCCCCAATTTATGACTTCAACCTGAGGACCAGTCCTATCCTTTTCCATAACTATCTTGAAGCTAATAGGGTTATGGTCACTGGTCCCAAAGTGCTCCCCATTGACACATCAACCCCCTGCCCCGCCTCATTTCCGAAGAGGAGGTCAAGCGTAGCCCCTTCTCTAGTCGGGCCATCCACCTACTGCTTCAGAAAACTATCCTGGGCACACTGAACAAATTCATCCCCATCTGATCCCTCAGCACATCCCTTGGAGGCATCCGGGTTAAAAGTGAACCCAAAACGGCTCAAGTAGGACAGAGGAAAGTAGAGTTTTTGGGCTTAGTTATCAGGTCTGGAGAGCGTGCCATTGATGGGGCAAAACAGAAGGCAGTTCAGGAATTATTGCATTCTAACTCTCCAACATCCTTGCATTCATTTTTGGGTCTGACAGGATACTGTCAAGAATTGAGAAGATTATGCTGCCACAGCGGCTCCTCTGTTTCATTTATTATAAAAGGGGATGTATTTGGCTGCTGCTTGGAAAATTGGGAAACTACATGCAGGGTACATGATGCTCTTATAACCCCATAAGTGGGACATTGGAAACCAGGTCATGGTAAGAAACTATGCCCGAGTAGAGGCTTATGAACCCTTGTACAAAGGACCATACCCTATTATAGATAAAACCAGCCCCATGATGTATGCAGTCTAATTGCTGAAGCATGTGAAATGGTAGCACATCAAACATTGTAAATTGTACCAGGGAAAGGGAGAGCTGAAGGCAGTATGAGGGTAGGGGACTGTCCTCGGTCTAGCTTATCGGTATCCCATGTTCTGGGATAATGTTGAAAACCAATCCCAGGATGGGAATCCAAGAACCCAGTCTTAACAGAGAGCCATAGGCCAACCTGATCAAATGCTGTGCCTCGGGATAAAACACGAGTCATCATCATCTCAAGGGCCCACCCCAGTCAGAATTAATGACCGGATCAAGAGGCCAACAGATAGATATGCTCCCCCACCCAGATACCGGACGAAAAGGAAGCGCTAGAAACTCAATAGCTAATAGGTCTGTGTGACTGAGCCACAGAACCGTTATTGTTTCTATCTCCTACAGGTGCCGAGATGTGGAGGTGGCTGTGGTGGATAGCCTTTATCTGGATGGTAATGGAGGCTACAGGAGGCCCTGAGGTGGAAGTTTATTCAGTTTTGAGTTATGCAAGGGAGCTAGGAAGAGTATGGAGACTTTGAAGTATTTTGGGAAGGAGGGCATAAATCAGTGAAGATAATCACTGCGTGGCTAATGGGCAATGTGACACAGAATGCTAGCATATATCAGGTGAAGGAAGGACATAGGGTGTGTTTGCCCCTGGCAAGGGGACACCCAAGTTAGCCACCTTTCTCACAGTGCCTGACATGAAATCCAGTTAAGGTGAAGGAAATAAAACATGTGGGTATAACTTATGCTGGCGGAATTTCTGGAAACAAAATGAGGGTCTTTGCCAATGCGCAGATGTTTTAGATGGGCCTAAAGGCAAGGTGCTGTGGGTGCAAGTTGAAGTTCAGGATAAAAGACCACGAGAATCTTAGAATCACATAGTCACCTGTCAGATATACCTTATTATCCAACACACAGACACAAACAAAGGAATGAGTTAGTTCTAACCCAATTGGGAAGGTTTTGTACCAAGGCGTGCACTATAAAGTAGTTCCAGTCATTCTGATCTTGACTGATGTAGGACTGCCTGATAAAAACTGCCAGTAAAAACAAAAGTTGTATGCGGAAATGATGCATACCTAAGTGAAACAACAGGGATGGATTAATCAGGAGGACTCTAAGTTGCCGGAGGTCTATGTGAACTGGATAGGAAATCAATTGACTGAATCAATTAAGGGGGTGGCACAACAGAAGCGAAGTTCAATTACTGATGGATTGTCAATTTTTAATACTGGCATGTCGGTGATCAATCACCTCATTTTGCTTGTGCTGTTCATCAAGATAGAGCAGATGCAGCAAACTGTGAAGGAGATTCTACAGGGAACAAATGAAGGGAAGTCGAAATTGGCTGAAGAGGTTAGGGCCATAACCCTACATTTGTAAGATATGGTTACGGCAATAGAACTCCATGCAAATAATGTTAATAAATTAATTGAGGAAGATCATATTGCCTTGGATGAGGCATCTCAAAATGATGTATGTGTAATGTATAGGTCATGTTTAATTGAATAAGCCAAGGGTGACTTGAAAAGATTGTGAGGGGAGAGGCCCCCTCAAATGTCCCACTAACAATCTCTCTCTAAACTGTGGCGGAATAATGACTCTTAAAGCTCATAGGAGACAGCCTTGATCTACACTTAGTTCATTTCTATGTGTAAAATAATTCTGCAATTACTCATCATTGCACTCTTTAGACCAGCCATTTATGACATTATTGAGTACTTTACTGAACACCACATCCTTGCACTAATTTCTCTGGCAGACACTGGCATGTCATTTGTGTATGTAAAGTAATTCACAGGCAACCCATTTGCTAAAGATGAATCCGTCTTCACGGGAATTCTCAAAAGAAAGTCCACATTTGCATGATCTGCTGACTTACGATATTTAATATTTTACTGATGGGCCATCAAAATTAATGCCCATCTCCAAAGCTGTGCTGCCACTTTAGGATGGTACTTCCTTCCTTGAACCAAATATGATCATAAGGGCTTGGTTGTCAGTTAACAAAGTGAACTTTCTACCATACAGATATTTTTGGAACTTTGTAACATCATATATCATCGCTAATGCCTCTTTCTCACCTTGTGAGTAATTTTGCCTCTGACTTTGTTAAAGCATAAACTACAGGCTTCTCCACACTGTCTTCCATTATGTGGGATAACACCACACCTAACCCCTGTGGTGAGGCATTGCACAATAAAAACAATGGTTTCTTGTGATCATAGTGAGTCAAAACAGCATCATTAGTCAATACTTTCTTCTCTTCTTCAAATGCTTTCTGACACTCCACAGACAACTCCCAATCTATTCCAACTTTGAGCAGTTGATACAATTGAGCAAATGTATTAGCTAAGTCGGGGATGCCCTTAGAATAATACACAGCATTTCCTATGAATGTTCTAAGTTCTTCTTTGTTGTCTGGTTCTCTTTGCCTTTAACCTCAACCTTCTCCTCCATTGGGTGGATACCTTCACCGTCTAGTTGGTGACCCAGATATCTTACACTTGACACCATGAAGTAACACTTGTGTTTTTTAGCTTTGATGCCATACTCTTGACGTCGATCTGGGACTTCAATCAACCTTGCAATGTGCTCTTTCTCTGTCTTAATGTTAATAAAATGTAATACAAGAAGCAGCGCACTCCTTTCATCCCACTTCGTACCTAACCCATGACAGTCTGGAACACTGTGGGAGCAATAGACACCCCAAATGGTAATCTTTCATACTGGTACAAACCTTTGTATGAATGGTAAGCAATTCCTTGCTCTTGTCAGGTAATTGCATTTGACAGATCTATTTTACTGAAGACCTTCCCATTTGCTAAATTAGAATAGCAATCATCACTAGTAGGCAGTGGGTAAGTGTCATTTTCAATCACTTTATTTACTGTTTGTTTATAATCCCTACAAATCCAAATGGATCCATCTGCTTTTTCAAATACCACAATGGGTGCTGCCCATTCACTGCTCTTCACCTTTTTAATTGCCCCTGTTCTTTCTAATCTATCCAGCTCTTTACTTACTGCTTCTAACTCTGCGTAAGTCACTGGCTGAGCTTTGCAAAACTTTGGCCATTTTATCTTGACTTCAGCCTTGTGATGCCTAATTTTATCATTTGGTTCTCCTTGCTCAAATACTACTTTGTGCACTCTTAGTACTTCCTCAATGTCAAACTTACTCTTACTGATCCCAACTGTAAACAACTCAGCCCAGTTTAAACATATTTTCTTAAGCTAGTTTCTACCCACCAGGGAGACTTTGTTCCCTCCTCCTACTACGAATGGCAACTAATAGGGTGCATCATTGTATCCACCCTAATAAGTAATTCACCTAATACTGGAATATTGTTATTTGAATAACTAGTCAGTTTCAAACCAATTTTTCATAACGGACTTCTTGTAACTCTTCTTCCAAGATAACAGACACTGCCGCTGTACTAACGATAAACCTAAGTTGTGAATCTCTGATTTTCATTTTTACAGTGGGTGCTGGAATTATATCTTCAGCCCTTTTTCTCTCAATTTTTGTTCTTTTTTTTCTTGTTCTCTGACTGACTCTTAATCTTCCTGTTTGGTGAACATCATCTTCTGTTTCCATACCAATCATATGCGCAATCAAGGACTTCCAGGGGCCTGAACTAGCTTTCGGTCCACCACGACATTGACCTGGTGCATTGCTGCGACCTGGAGCTTTACCATGACCTCTTAATGTTTCCTCCACTCCTGCATGCCGTCTGCATATGACCGGCTTTTCCACAAAGCACTGTGACTAGAAATAGGAGGTTGCTGGTTACCATGGCAATGATAAACACTAAATTTCTGATTCTGAGTCTGTGAGCTTGGCTCCCTGGTTCCTGCTGAAATCCAGTGCACTCCTCTTTGTTAGGGCTGAATTCCCCCATTGTCCCAAAATAAGTCTTCAGTGCCATATTTTTAAAATTACGTACTCACTGAGTTGTAGCTGAATACAAATTGCAAACACATGAAGCAATCTTGTAAATTCAACTTTGGGAGTTCCAAAAAGTGTGTCAGAATGTTCGTTCGTCTGTCATCTCTTGAATGAGATGTAAATAAAAAACAATCCCATTCTTTCATCATCATGTTTCTGTTGTGTATTCAGATATAGTTACTGTGTCACAAAAAAGTGTTTTATATCAAATGATGTGTTTTAATCCACCAGCTGGAAACCCGAATTGAACTTTAAAAAAAGCAGAGACTAAAGTTGACTTGTTGCTTACAGCTAAAGATGGCCACCCCAATTTGAATCACTGTACCTTCCACATTCCAATACATTGAAATGGAGACACCATGTCTGAAAAGCCTCACCAAGGACAATGACCTGGGGAATCTGAATGAACCATATATCCTGTTCCCATTAGTAAGGTATCAAGGTCATCACCTGAGGTATTCAGCTGGTGGAGACGAACCACTCAACCTAATCACTTGAACAATGGGCACCTAGCTGTGAGAAGGGCATTCCTAGACATGGACTAATTAAGTTGGAAGTTACCCTAGTAACGATCATGCTTGAATCACCGTGTGATGGTCATGTGACAGGCCCATCCTTCATGTGCTTAAGCTTCTATTTTCTCTGCATTAAGGAGACAAGCAGCTAGATGATGACAAGAGAAGACCTGAGTGGGGGTCTCTCCTTCCTTTCTCTCTCTCCAACACACCTTGCAAGCTTTGAAACCTGTTTGCTCACCGTGAGAACCCACAGATGCCCCTGCTGTAGACAGAGACACCTTGAAGGAAATCAACCCCGCACTGCTGTCTCCAAGAGAACAGCCAAATCAGTGATCCATATCTTCACATCAGAAGCCTCCGACCATCAAAGGAAAGTTGCACGACCACCAAATTCAGCCTGAAGCCAGCTAAGTCACCACCCTCCACAGACTGTATAATCTTTTTATTTCTCTGGACTCTAATTTGATAAATCTATCCTCCCTCTCACTCTATAATCTATTTGTGTGTGTGTGTATGTTTGTGTGTGTGTGTGAAAGTCGGAACATATTTTATTATTTTACTTAGATCGGTTTAAATACAATAAAGCTAACCTTATCCTTGTTAAACTCAAGAAAATCTGTCTGATTGGTTCTTTTATGATCACAATAAGTAAACAGTTAAACACTCACTGATTAGGTAAGTATATCCTTTTCAAAAAAAGGAATAAACCTGTTGCAGTCAAACAAGGAGAGGGAAAAGAGGGGAACTAATTGACCCTTCCTCACCTGATCATAGCAACTAAGAGCAGCCATGTTGAAAACTTTATTTACACCTTCCAAAAAGACGGCAATATACAAAAGATATTACAATATAATCGGCCAGTTTAATACAGTATACAACATGTTCAGGTGAAGGATAAAGTTAGTGAGAAGTTGAAAGATTATGTAACTAGGTTTGGCTATGATATACCTCCTCTCCCTGTGCATTTGACTGTGTTGCAGAAGGAGATTGACCTGTCGCGTAAGCATTATTACCAAATTCAACAGCATATCAAGGAGACGAGAAAACAAATTGATAAATAAAAAATTGGATCTGTTTAGTCTTCAAATTTGAATTGGGTTATGAATATCAAAGTTCATCCCTGGATAAGGATTATATATCACACCTTGGTGACGATGCAGCGATACACCTATTGTGTGACTTGGTTGTCCGGGTGAAAAAAGGAAAGCAAAGAGGTTAAAGAAGTTAACAGCCCAGGTAAACTAAAACCTTGAGCCTTGTAATCGTCAAAATGCCGCATGGGCCCACATTGAAGTATAGAGATGCCTCTTACAGTGTTAAAGGCAGCTCAGGAGGGAGCTGTAAAGAAAGGGTTAACAACTGAGTTGAGAGTGTTCGTCATGTGGAAATCAGATGGGTTCAATACCTGCTAATTGCGTTGATACTTGTTAATGGGAGTGATACTGCTGAATGGAATGAACAACTTACATTGGAATAGAACAGTTAATCACAGCAAACTGATCGAAGTCAGACAGGTAATCACAGTGGGAAAGGAAGAAGTCCTCATGAGACTAAGCCAATGGAAGACAACTTGGGAATATGCTAACCAACCAACAGTCGATCTTGCACCCAACTAACCAATCACTTGCAGAAGAGATTGTGCATGAGTTTTTCACAAACTGTATTCTGTATATAAATCCCTGAAAATGCCCACACAAGGGGCTGCAGAAAGAACACAGAAGGTACATATCTGCGGGAAGAGTCCCAAGGAACCAAGAAGGAAGATCTCGATCAGAGATACAACTAAACGACCTGCAGTCATCTCAGATCGAAATGTAACACTGAGGAGTAACTGTATGATTTAATTGAAACTGTCTTGTTTAAAATTATACATATCGATGGGAGGAGTCTCGGGGAGCCAAGCAGGAAGATCTTGGTCAAAGATCATTCCTAAGTGACATATAGACAGCTCAGATTGACCACTGAGGTTTTAATTGAATGGTTAATTGAGGTTTTAATGATTTAATTGAAACTGTTTTGTTTAAAATTCTCATTAAAGGTGTTGGATTTAGTGTGAGATTGTGTCAATCGTAATTCTCGGTCTCCAAACTTAAAGAGGTAAATTCACCTACAAAGGAACAATCAAAGGTAAAGGTATTCAACTAAAAGAGGGATAATTTCAGTGAGTTGAAAAGGTATTTGGCCCAGGTAATTGGAAACAAAGACTAGCAAAACTGTAAATTAATAATGGGAGACCTTCAAGGGGAAGAACACTTTGAGTAGAGAGCCACATTTTTATGAGACGGAAAAGAAAGGCATCCAACGCTAAAGCTTGCTGGATGACAAAAGAAATTGAGACAGTAAAATGAAACAGCAAAAGCAGGCTTATGAGAAATGTCAGGTGAATAATATGCTAGAAAATCCAGCTGAATACAGAGAAGTGAAAGAAGCAGCAAAAAAGGAAATAAGAGGGACAAAGAAAATACATAAGAAAAGATTAGCTCATAACATAAAAGGGAACACTAAAGTTTTTGATAAATATATAAGGAGTAAAAGGATAGTCAAAGAAAACATGGTGCCGATGAAGGAGCTAACAGGAAATCTTGTGCAAGCAAAGGTATGCAATGAATACTTTAGAATCATAGAATTATATAGCACATAAGGAAGCCAATCAGTCCAACATGCCGGTGCTGACTCTTTGGTAGTCAATTAGTCCCACTCCCGTGCTCTTTCCTCATAGCCCTGTAAAATCATTCCAGTCAAGTATTTATCCGATTCCTTTTTGGAAGTTACTTTTAAATCCTGAGACTGTACCCCGTGTTCAAAATTCCCCAGTCAGGGCAAACAACCTCTTAGTGTCTGACCTTCCTTAAGAATCTTGTATGTTTTCAGCCAGTGCATTCCAGATCACAACAACTCATTGTGTAAAAAAAAATTCCTCATGTCACCTTTGCTTCTTTTGCCAATTTACCACCTTAAATCTATGTCCTATGATTGCTGATCCTTCTGCCACTGGAAACAGTTTAGCCTTATTTATTCTAACAAAATTTTTCATGACTTTAAACATCTGTGACAAATTAATTTTATTTTTATTTAGAGATACAGCACTGAAACAGGCCCTTCGGCCCACCGAGTCTGTATCGACCATCAACCACCCATTTATACTAATCCTGTATTCCTACCACATCCCCACATTCCTCTACCACCTACCTATACTAGGGGAAATTTATAATGGCCAATTTACCAACCAACCTGCAAGTCTTTGGCTGTGGGAGGAAACCGGAGCACCCGGCAAAAACCCACGCGGTCACAAGGAGAACTTGCAAACTCAGCACAGGCAGTACCCAGAATTGAACCCGGGTCGCTGGAGCTGCGAGGCTACAGTGCTAACCACTGCGCCACTGTGCCGCCCATAAATGTCCCCCCAGACATAACTGCTTGAAGGAGAACATCCCAGTTTTTCCAGTCTCTTCAAATCTATGAAGTGTCTCATCCCTGGTAACATTTTAGCAAATCTCTTCTACACCCTCTCTAAGATCATGACACCATTCCTAAAGTGTGGTGCCAAGAAATAAACACAATACTCCAGCTGAGGCCTAACCAGTGTTTTATAAAGGTTCAACATAACTCTCTTTCATTCTCTATACCTGTATTAATAAAGCCAAGCGTCCCATATGCTTTTTTTCAAACAGCCTGCTCAAACTGTCCTGCCAACTTCAAAGATTTGTATATGTACACTCCCGGAGGATTTGGACGGAAATCACTTTCAAACCCAAATTCAGGTCATGAAGGACCTAAATATATTGGTAAGATAAGTTAATTGATCACAGGGACAGGCATAACTAATGGACGACAGACACAGGAGCCCTGATATTATCTTTGAAAACATGCAAAATTGTGGGATGGTTGGGAATTTCTGATTTCAATGGGAGTGCCTGAATATCATTTAACCACTGAATTCGGCATTTCCAAAGTGTGTGAGTGGGAGTAGTGTGAACCTGCATGATGTATTTTCCTCTCGACTATTTTAAAAGTCGAGTTCAGAGATGAAACAAAGGGGAAGGTTTGCAGGTTGCAGCATCTTGGATTTGAAGGCTAAAAGTTATTGTGATGGTTGGAAGAAGAGCAAAAGCTCACCCAGGTTCAGTGGTTGTATGTTCTGTTGCGGGCAGTAAGGGCCAGGAGGGAAGTCCGGTTTCCTCCAACAGGAGAAAGAAATCTGGGGCCAACACTACGAAGGCATGATTGAAGGAGGCACAGGAGGTGAATATCAGGAATGGCACCATCAGATCCTGAATATAAGAACGTAAGAAATAGGAGTTGGAGTAGGTCATTTGGCCCTTTGAGCCTGCTCCCATAGCTGCCTTCTTCCTCAACTCCATATTCCCGCATTATCCCCAAATCCTTTATAATTCCCTTAATACCTAAAAATCTATCAAACTCAGTTTTAAATATATACAACTGAACATCCACAGCTCTATGGGGTAGTCAATTCCAAAGATTCACAACTCTTTGAGCGAAGAAATTTCTCCTAATCTCAGTCCTACATGGCCAACCCCTTATTCTGAGACTGTGACCCCATGCTGTTTCAGATCCCCCAACCAGGGGAAACATTTTCTCAACACCTACCCTTTCAAGCCCCTTAAGAATTTTATGCTTCAATTAGATCACTTATCATTCTTCTAAACACCAGGGACTATAGGCCTCGTCTATGCAATCTCTCCTAATGGAACAATCCCTTTATCCTAGGAACCAATCTAGTTAACCTTAGTTCTCTAGGGCAAGGATGTCCTTCTTTAGGTAAGGAGACCAAAACTGCACATAGTACTCCAGATGTGGCCTCACCAATGCCCTATATAATTGCAGTTATACTTTTTTTAAATTTGGAGATACAGCACTGGAACAGGCCCTTCAGCCCACCGAGTTTGTGCCAACCAACAACCACCCATTTATACTAATCCTACATTAACCCCATATTCCCTACCATATCCTCACCATCTACCTACACGAGGGGCAATTTATAATGGCCAATTTATCTATCAACCTGCAAGCTGCTATGGGAGGAAACTAGAGCACCCGGCGAAAACCCATGCGGTGATAGGAAGAACTTCCAAACTCCACACAGGCAGTACCCAGAACTGAACCCAGGTCACTGGAGCTATGAGGCTGCGGTGCTAACCACTGCACCACTGTGCCGCTTCTGTACTCTTATACTCCAATCCCTTTGTAACAAAACATAACATACCATCTCCTCTGAAGATCTTCCATCTGCAGCTTCCAACCTTATAGGCCCACAACCCCGGACAGCCCGCTTCTACCTCCTTCCAAAAATCCACAAGCAGGACTGTCCCGGCAGACCCATTGTGTCAGCCTGCTCCTGCCCCAGTGAATTTATTTCTTCCTATCTTGACTCTATCTTTTCTCCGTTGGTCCAGTCTCTTCCCACCTCCATCCGTGACTCTTCTGACACCCTACGTCATTTTGACAAATTCCAGCATCCTGGCCCCAACCGCCTCCTCTTCACTATGGATGTCCAATCTCTCTACACCTCCATCCCCCACCAGGATGGTTTGCGGGCTCTCCACTTCTTCCTTGAACAGAGGCCCAACCAGTCCCCATCCACCACTACCCTCCTCCGCCTGGCTGAACTTGTTCTCATATTGAACTACTTCTCCTTCAACTCCACCCACCTCCTTCAAGTAAAAGGTGTTGCAATGGGTGCCCGCATAGGTCCTAGTTAATCCTGTCTTTTTGTGGGATATGTCGAACATTCCTTGTTCCAGTCTTAATCAGGCCCCCTCCCCCAACTCTTTTTCCGATATGTTGATGACTGTATCGGTGCCGTTTCCTGCTCCTGCCCCGAACTGGAAAACTTTATCAACTTTGCTTCTAATTTCCACCCTTCTCTCACCTTTACATGGTCCATCTGTGACACTTCCCTTCCCTTCCTCGACTTCTCTATCGCCATCTCTGGTGATAGACTGTCTTCTAATATCCATTATAAGCCCACTGACTCCCACAGCTACCTCGACTACACTTCTTCACACCCTACCTCCTGTAAGGACTCCATTCCATTCTCCCAGTTTCTCCATCTCCGACGCATCTGCTCTGATGATGCTACCTTCCATGACAGCGCCTCTGATATGTCTTCCTTTTTCCTCAACCGAGGATTCCCCCCACTGTGGTTGACAGGGCCCTCAACCGTGTCCGGCCCATTTCGCGCACCTCTACACTCACCCCTTCCCCTCCCTCCCAGAACCGTGACAGGGTTCCCCTTGTCCTCACTTTCCACCCCATCAGTCCCCATATCCAAAGGATCATCGCCTGCCATTTCCGTCACATCCAGCATGATGCCACTATCAAACACATCTTCCCCTCCTTTCCCCTGTCAGTATTCTGAAGGGATCATTCCCTCTGTGACACCCTGGTCCACTCCTCCATTACCCCCACCACCTCATCCCCTTCCCATGGCACCTTCCCCTGCAATCGCAGGAGGTGTAATACCTGCCCATTTACCTCCTCTCTTCCCACTATCCCAGGCCCCAAACATTCCTTTCAGGTGAAACAGCAATTTACTTGTACTTCTTTCAATGTAGTATACTGTATTCGCTGCTCACAATGTGGTCTCCTCTACATTGGGGAGACCAAACGCAGACTGGGTGACCGCTTTGCGGAACACCTCCGCTCAGTCCTCAAGCAGGACCCCGAGCTTCCGGTTGCTTGCCACTTCAACATTCCCCACTGCTCTCATGCTCACATTTCTGTCCTGGGATTGCTGTAGTGTTCCAGTGAACATCAACGCAAGCTCGGGGAACAGCATTACATTTACCGATTAGGCACACTACAGCCTGCCGGACTGAACATTGAGTTCAATAATTTCAAAGCATGATGGGCCCCCCATTTTACTTTTATTTTTTGTTATTTTTTTCTTTTTCCTTTTTTTATATATTTTTTTATATATTTTTTGTGTTTATTTTATTTTATTTCATCTTAGTTTGTTCAGTTTGCTTACCCACTGTTTTTTCATGTTTGTACTTGCATCTGTTCAATTTTTCAGTCCATTAATACCCTATCTGTACTTATGCTTTGTCTTTCAACACACCATTAACATATTGTTTGCCTTTGTTCCATGACTTTCTGGTCAGCTATTCTGTGACCTTGTCCTATTTACACCTTCTCCTTTGTTATCTCTTGCCCCACCCTCGCTTTACTTGCTTATAACCTTTTACATTTCTAATATTTGCTAGTTCTGAAGAAGGGTCACTGACCTGAAACGTTAACTCTGCTTCTCTCTCCAAAGATGCTGCCAGACCTGCTGAGTATTTCCAGCATTTCTTGTTTTTATTTCAAATTTCTAGCATCTGCAGTATTTTGCTTTTACATAACATACCATTTGCTTTCCTAGTTGCTTGATGTACTTGCATGTTAAATTTCTGTGGTTCATGTACAAGGACACCCAGGTCCCTCTGAATGCAAACATTTCCCAATCTCTCACTATGCAAAAAAAAATGTATTTTTTTATTTTTCCTACCACAGTGGATAACTTCACAGTTCACCACATTGTATTCCACCTGCTATATTCTTGCCAACTCACTCAGTCTGTCTATATCCCTCTGCAACCTCTTTGTGTCCTCCTCACTGCTAATTTCTCACCTAACTTTGTATTGTCAGCAAACTTGGATACGTTACACTCAGTCCCCTCATCTAAATCATTAATATAGATTGTAAATAACTGAGGCTAGGTTATGATCCTTGTGGCACTCTGCTAGTTACAGTCTGCCAACGCCAATTTATCCTGTTTATTCCTACTCTCCATCCATCAACCAATCCTCAATCCATGCTAATATATTATCCCAATGCCATGAGTCCTGATTTTGTGTAATATCCTCTTGTATGGCACCTTATTAAATGCTTTTTGAAAATCCACATACACTGCATCTACTGGTTCCCCCTTTTTCATCTTATAGTTGCATCCTCAAAACACTAACAGATTTGTTGAACATGATTTCCCTTTCATAAATCTGTGTTGACTCTGCTTAAACACATTATGATTTTCTAAATGTCCTGTTATCACACTCCTAATAATAAATTCCAGCATTTTGTCTAATATTGATATTCGGCTAACTGGCCTATACTTCCCCGTTTTCTCTCTTCCTTCTTTCTTAAATAGTGGGGTTATGTTTGCTATATTACAATACTTGGGAACTGTTCAAGAATCTAAGGAATTCTGGAAGATCAAAACCAATGCAATCACTATCTCTGCAGCTACCTCTTTTAAAACCTTAGAATGCAGTCGTCAGGTCCAGGGGCTTTTTTCCCCTTTATCCCATTAATTTCTTCAGTACTATTTCTTTACTTATACTGATTTGTTTATGTTTCCCATTCTCATTAGACCACTGGTTCCCGATTATTTCTGGAATGTTTTTGTGTCTGCTACTGTGAAGACAGATATAAGTTATTTGTTTAATGTCTCTGCCATTTCATTATTCCCCATTATAATTTCACATGTCTCTAATTCTAATAGGCCCACATTTACTTTTCACTAATTTCTTTTTATTTACATACCTATAGATATGTTAACAATCCTGTTTTTATGTCTCTTGCTAGTCTTCTCTGATAGTCTCTTTTCTCTATCGTTATCAATTTCTTGGTCCTCCTTTGCTGAATTCTAAAATGCTGAGGTCCCAAAAATCACAAATGCCAGTCTTCAGCCAATTCAGTTCATTCCAGGTGATATCAAGAAATGAGTGGGAGCTCTGAATACAGTAAAGACAACATCCTGGCTATAGTGCTGAAGACTTATACTGCAGAATCAGCCGTACCCTTAGCCATGCTGTTCCAATGTAGCTACAACATTGGCATCTAGCAACAAAGGGGAAAATTGCCCAGGTATGTCCTGTACACAAAATAAGTACAAATTCAATCCAGCCAATTGCCATCCCATCAGTCTACTGTTAATCATCAGTAAAGTTGACAGTGCTATCAAGTGACACTTACGAAAAGCAGATCTTAGTCCTCAGCTTGTGTTCCACCAGGACCGCTCGGCTTCAGATGTCATTACAGCCTTGGTCCAAACATAGACAAAAGCACTGAATTCCAGAGGTGAGGCATGAGTGGCTGCCCTTGATATCAAGGCAGCATTTGACTGAGTGTGGCATCAACTCATTTGAAAGGTATCTGGACATGCATCTGAAGTGCTGTAACCTGCAAGGCTACGGACCAGGTGCTGGAAGGTGGGATTAGATTGGGTGGCTGTTTTTTTCAGCCGGCACAGACACGATGGACTCCTTCTGTGCCGTAACTTTTCTCTGGTTCTATGGTTCTATCAAGGAGTCCTAGTAAAGCTGATGTCATGGAAATCATGGAAAGATCTCTTGGCTGGCTGCACAAAGGAAGATGGCTGTGGTTGTTGGAGGCCAATTATCTCAGCCCTAGGACTGCTAAAGGAGTACCTCAGGGCAGTGTCCTCGGTCCAATTATCTTCAGCTGCTTCATCAATGACCTTCCCTCCTTTATAAGGTCAGAAGTAAGGATGTTCACTGATGATTCCACAGTGTTCAGTTTCATTTTCAATTCATCAGATAATGAAGTAGTCTGTGTACATATTCAGCAAGATCTGGACAACATTCAAGCCTGGGCTGATAAGTAGCCACTAGCATTCATAAGTGCCAGACGATGACCATCTCCAACAAGAGAGAGTCTAACCACCTCCCCTTGACATTCAACATCATTATTATCATTGAATTCCCCACCATTAACATCCTGGCGGACACCATTGAACAGAAACTAACTGAGCCAGCCACATGATTATTGTGGCTACAAGAGCAGATCAGAGGCCAGGCATTCTGTGGTGAATAACTGATTTCCTGACTCTCTAAAGCCTTTCTACTATCTATAAGGCACAATCAGGAGCGTGATGGAATACTGCTCACTTGCCTGGATGAGTGCAACTCCAACAACACTCAAGAAGTTCAAGTCAATCCAGGACAAAGCAGTTTGCTTGATTGACACCCGATTGGCCACTTTAAACCTTCCACAACAATGGTTGCAGTGTATACCATCTACAGGATACACTGCAGCAACTTGCCAACGTTTCTTTGACAGCAACTTCAAAACATACAACATTCACCACCTAGAAGCACAAAACAGGAGATGCATGGGAACACCACCATTTCCAAGTTTGACTCCAACTAACTTTCCTAACTTGGAAATCTATTGCCTTTTCTTCATCATCGCTACGTCAGAATCCTGGAACCATCCACCTAACAGTACTGTGGGTGTACCTATACCACACGGACTGCAACAGTTCATGAAGGTAGTTCACCACCACCTTGTCAAGAGCAATTAAGAATGGGTAAGAAATGCTGGCCAGGCCAGCAATGCTCACATCCTATGAATGAATAATAAAGACATCATATCAGTTCTGCTCAATTCCTTGACAAATTTAATCAAATCGCCCTTAATTTGTCAAATTTCATGGAATACAACCCTAGTTTGTGCAATCTCTCCTCATAATTTAACCCTTGGCGTCCAGGTATCATTCTAGTAAATCCATGCTGCACTCCCTCCAGGGCTAACAAATCCTTCCAAGTGTTGTGTGCAGACCTGCTCACAGTACTCGAGGTTTGGTCTAACCAGGACTTTGTATAACTGAAGCATGACTTCTAATGCCTTGTGTTCTAGTCCTTTATATATAAAGGTCAGCACTGTATTAGCCTCTCTGATTATTTTATGTATATGTCCATAAAATATTATGTACACAGACTCCTAAATCTCTTTGGACCTCCATTGCTTCAAGCTTTCCATCATTTAGAAGGTACACTAATCTATCCTTTTTGGTTTAAAATGAATGACCTCACAGTTGCCGAAATTGAAATCCATTCACCACAGTTTTGTCCTTTCACTTAACCTAACAATATCTGTTTGAAATGTTATGCTACCATCTACATAGCTTATCGAGCTACCTATCACTGCAGGGCACCTGATTTGTAGCACATATCCTCAAATAACACCGTTAGCATGTTCCTGAAATGCATGCCAGTACCACTCATGATGCATCTGTCTGATTATCGCCCTGATCAAATGCAAAGCACCAATAGGTTGTACACATGCCTCACAGCAAATCATAGTTCTGTCATGCCACCCTTACAGTTGAAGAGAGAGCAAAATGCCAGAGAAAGGTGAAGGCCTGAGGTGGACACTCATAGATCAGTTTTACTTGGTGATTAGGTGGCTCTGAAAATCAGTGACATCTCTGCCAACCCAAACATTGGAGATGACAAAATTGGTGGTGCATTGGAGCCAGGTGGGATCATTAATCTCTCAGACCAACATCTCTTGGAAGAGAAAGTCATCTTGAGTTGACTTGATCACTTTCACAAATATGATCCCATTAACTATGTGCATTTCAACAGTTGTAAAGTTTCATGACTAAATCTTAGCCATCTCTTCTTTCCTCCAGGATCATCACATGAAGAATATTAGCCCATGTACCAAGAGAACAATGGCCAGAACTTAGTCTGCATGGCAGGGGCACCAGTGACAGGCCTGAAAGCTATGGTAACCCTGCTTCAGCCATTTGTGGGACCCCCCCGCTACATTTTTCGGCCATCCAGCAACTTATGTGTCACCATCAGGGCTCCTGACCCTTTAAAGAACAGGCACATGCCTCATGAGCTGCTGGCCAATCGGAGGGCCAGCTGTCTCAACAGTGCTACCAGGAGTGGTGGACACTGCTGGGACTGCATCTAGCAGGGAGGATGCCACAGGCTGTTCTCCAAACCAGTAAGTGGGGTCTGGGGTTACCGGGGTCAGGCAGGCAGTGAGGCGGGGGGCCAGGGTTGGTGAGGACAGGAGAGGGGTTGCCGTGGGGGCAGCCATTGCAGCCAGGAATCTCCTCCTTAGGCTACAGAATGCCCGATTAGGCACCACGCACCACCCCCCTCCTCCCTCCACCGAGCCATTAGGAAGGCCACCAGGGTTCACCAGGCAGTCCCCCCACACAGCAGATGGAAGAGGCCCTTAATTGGCCAATTAAGTATCTCAATTGGCCTCTGCGTGGGAGGGCCATTCTCCACCTTCTGGACTGGTAAAATGTCATCGCCAGAGGGAGGTTGGAGATGGGGCGGTAGATTGCAAGGATGGTGCGGTCGAGTTGTTTTTCTTAAAGAGAGCCTTCACCAATTGGCTCCCCGCCCGCTGGAGGCCAATCCTGTCAAACAGGCTGGTTTCTGGACTGGGAACAGATCAATGAAGTCATGTACATACTGTGGAGTCTAATTCCACAGTGTGTGTGGAATCCCAAATTGTGGGTTCCTACAAATTTCTGATCGGCCCGTTCACTGTGGGTCAAGTTCACAAACATTCCACCCAAAGTGTTTGCACATCTACCAGTTTCCTCTCTTCCAACCAGTACCTTGGCCTCCTCTCTTGCGGCCCTGCGAAGGTGCAGGTGGAGCAGTCATTGGTTGGGGCCTTCATGTGCTCCAACACCAAAAGGTTGTCAGCTGTGAGCTCCTCAAGGGTCAGATCATAGTACAGAGCAGCCTGCTACTACTTAGATTGAAGCCACTGGGGTTTTACCACATAGAAATGCCAGAAATAGAAAAAGTAAAGCTTTCTAATTCACCAAAGGCAAGCTCACTGGTATTTTTAAAAGATTTCTTACAGAAATGTATTTGTTGCAGCACCTTAAATTTATTAGTTCACACCATTTTCCCTTGTTCCTTATTCTATTTTGTCAGGCTGTTTGTCCAACATCCAGTACTGGATGAGCAGAAATTTCCTTGAATTAAATATTGGGAAGACTGAAGACTTTGTCTTCAGCCCCCACGACAGACTCCAGTCCCTAGATTCTGACTCTATCTCTATCCCTGCAACTGTCTGAGGCTGAACCAGACTGTTCACAACCTTGGCATATTTGACCCCAAGATGGGCTTCCAGCTACATATCCGCACCATCACTCGACCATATATTTTCACTTCTGTCACGTCACCTGACTCTATACCTGCCTCGGCCTATCTGTTGCTAAAACTCTCAGCCCCCTTGCAGCAGCCAGGGAGATTGAATGATTACCATGATGCTTTGCATTAGTTTATTAAAAATCGCACTGGAAGCCGGCCCTGCTCACAAAACTGGTCATGTCACCAGATCATATTAATGAGCATGGTAAGTTTCTGCCAATTGTATCTGTTTGCAGCCCTTATTCAGAGGTTCTTAAAATAAATTATTTAAAAATATTTAATTTATTCAACACTGATTGTCTCCACCGATGAAATTAATAAATGTTCCTTTATAGACTTTTAAAGTCATTTTCAATTATTTAAAATGAGGTTACTCAAAGGTGGTGAACGAGACATTCTTATTAAAAATGCTTGTTTATTGCGATAAACCCAATTTCAGCTGTATTCATAAAAATGCATCAAGCTAACAGGAGTATATGACAGACCACCGAATAGTGGAAATGAGGTGGAGGAAGAAATATGAAAGTATATATGTGAAATGACTAAAGGACTTAGAATAATGGTCATGAGAGATTTTAATTACCCCTAAAAACATCTGGCAAGATGAAAAGGTACAGGGAATGAAGTTTTATAATGTGTGCAGGATGCCTTTCTTACCCAGCACGTAAAAAACAAGGGGAAAAAAACACTGGTTCATGGAAGATTTAACATTTCAAATTATTCAAATGACTTTGAGCGGAAACTTGAACCAAAACTTCACTTTGGAAACTAACACAATTTTGAGCACAATTGTCAATTGCATCCAAAGTACAACCTCTACTTCCAATGTGCATTTGGTACATAATTATTTGCTGGTTCTTCTGTTCCACTACCTCTTATTCTTGTGCACCCACTTCATGCTGTCGTGAGGCCTAGGTAAGACCTGTATAGGAAAGAAATACATTTGGTGATGCCCGGCTGTAGGAGAGCAGACCATGCAGGATGGGAGTCGGTGAGGTGGGGTGGTGAGGCTGCGAGAGATTGGTAGCTGGAGAGAAAGATCATGGAGGGATGAAGGGAAGAGATCGAAGGTTGGGGGCAGATCAGAGGTCTGGGGTCCCCAGGTGCTTCACAGGAGTTATCAAACAAAATTTGGCACCGAGCCACATAAAGGAGATAAGAAGGCAGATGACCAAAAGCATGGTCAAAGTGGTAGATTTTAAAGACTATCTTAAAGGAGGAAAGGGGCAGAGAGGCAGAGGGATTTGGGGAGGAAATTCCGAAGCTTAGGGCTTAGACAGCTGAAGGTATGGCTACCAATGGTGGAGCGGTTAAAATCAGAGATGTTCAAGAGACCAGAATTGGAGGGGCGCAAATATCTCAGAGGGTTGTAGGTCTGGAGGAGGTTACAGAGATAGGGAGGAGTGAGGCCGTGAAGGAATTTGAAAACACGGATGAGAATTTTAAAATTGAGACATTGCTTAACCAGGAGCCAATTTACGTTGGTGAGCACATGGGTAATGGTGAAATGGGACTTGTTGTGAGTTAGGATACAGGCAACAGAGTTTTGAATGATCTCAAGTTTATGGAGGGTGGACGCTGGGAGGCCAGCCAGGTGTATAGTGGAATAGTCAAGTTCAGAAATAACAAAGGCATGAATGAGAGTTTCAGCAGCAGATGAGCTAAGGCAGGGGGTCAGATGATGTTACTTAGATGGAAAGAGCTGAGGGCCAAGATAGCTGAAATCATGGTCACCAATGGTGGTACGATTAGAATGGGGGATACACAGGAGGCCAGATTTGTAGGGCTAGAGGAGGCAACAGAGATAGAGAGGGGTGAATCCATGGAGAGAATTGAAAACAAAGATGAGAATTTTAAGATTGAGGCATTGTCAGACCAGGAGCCAGTAACGATCAACATATGGGTGATAGGTGAATTAAATTTGGAACGACTCAAGGTATGGGCAGCAGAATTTTGGATGATCACTACTTTACTTAGTCTGGAAGATGAGAGACTAGCAAGGAGAGCATTGAAACAGACACGTTTGGAGGTAACAAAGGCATGAGTTTTAGCACCAGATGAGCTGAGGTAGAGCTGGAGTTGAGCGATGAAATAGAGATGGAAGCAGGCAGTTTTGGTGATGATGTGAATATGTGGTCGAAACCTCTCGGGATCAAATACAGCACCAAGGTGGAAAATAAACTTTCTCAACTTAAAACAACTGCCAGGGATGGAAATGGTGGCCAGGGAATGCAGTTTGTGGTGGGGATCAAAGAATTTGTTCATGTAGTGTTGCTTCAAGCGACGCTACACAGACTACATTGATTCTCCAGGGGCAGACAGTGCTGTGGCCACTACCTGCACAGCCTGCAATGATATCAATGGTGAACAATATGTAGGCCACACAGATAGCAGCCCATAGCATTGTCTCCCCTCAGGGACTCTACACCATCTGTATCCACAAACTAATTCCACCGCCCCCTAAACCCCAACCCCCCGCCCCACCACATACCACCACCCATGTCTTCAGTCTTCCAAATATTTAGCTGGAGGAAATTTCTGCTCATGCAATTGTCCACAAACATAGAATTCTGACACAGATTTAGGAGGTAAAAAAGTGTTCAAGGACTTTATAGAGGAAAGGCGGTTGGAGATAGTGCAGTAACTCATAATGATGGAGGGGTCAAGGGTTGCTTTTTTGAGGAGGGATGAAGACGGCCCCTGGGGAGAGAGAACTTTTAACAATATCAGCTAACATGAAGGCCAGGAAGGGAAGTTGAAGGATCAGCAGGTTATTGGGAATAGGATCAAGGGAGCAGGAGTTGGGTCTTGTGGACAAGATGAACTTAGAAGGGCCTGATAGAAGAGAAACTAGAGAAAATGCAAGTTCGGGGTGGGGGGGGTGCAGTGATGGGAATCTGAGAGGAAGTTTTTCAGGTTTACTTGAGGGGCTGGTGGTGGGAAACACTGTAATGAGTTCTTTATGTTGTCTGAGCAGCATAAATGAGATCTGTGGAGTCCAGTTGGTTGAGGATCTCAAACAGGTTTATTACAGCTGAACTATTATACATAGCACAGAGCTAACTATTTACAGAACCTTCCTCTGGGTATTACAGTTGCAGAGTGACTCTGGCTTTGAGTCACATGACTGCATCCTGGTATTTAGCTCATTAGCATACTAAGATCTGAAAGGGATATCACTCTTAAAGGCAATCATACAACATCCCCTTTCTTTCCAAAGATAAGTCTCGTATGTTAAAAGTAAAAATACATAAAATTAGATAACATCAAAATTAGTTATGCAGGATATAGATCATAAAATTTACAAGTATAGAATCTTAAGATTCCACATATTGTTTTGGTGGTTTGACAACTCTTGCTTGGAAAATTTGCCTCAGCTGTTGCTGTTTTTTCTGAGGTTTCTTCCTTTCTGCATTCAGTTTCTGTTGCTCTGCCTTCAGCCTGCTAACATACTCCGTTGCTTTTTTCAAGATGACAACTTTTGAGGCCTTGTCATTCTTGGTAGGTTCCGGCACCTCATCTCAAAGAGCCAACAGACAATTCCTCCTTTGTCTCTTTCAGGACATTGCATGTCCTTCACCTCTCCTCATCCTCTGAGACTGAAGGCCTGGAGGTCAAGATCGAGGACTTGTTGGGGGAGGAATACTCGATCTCATGGAGGTGCCTGTCGTTCTAGCTTGTCGTGGTGCTGGAGGTTCTTTAGCGAGCAGAAGTGAAGGCGCGGCGTGGTTGTGTTGCTGAATTTCCAGACTGCACCATTTAAGGCTGGCCAGAGTCTGCGAGTGGGTTCCAGTCCTTTGAGATTTCCCCTTAGCAATGCTCCCCACTGTAGGCCTTTGTTTCTCGTTAGTGACAACATCAATTTCTTCTTCTGAGTCATTGGGGTGCAAAGAAACACTGCTTTGTTGACTTTATGTGGGTACCTTTGGTCTCATCTGCTGTTAAAGGTACCTTGGTGATCTCATGGATTGTTATGATGTTGAGATCCTTAGATACTGGTAGCTTTGTCACTGCTTGTCCACTCATGTCTACCAGGGAAAATATTTGCAGTTTCCATGCCGACTTACCATAATTGCATTGCATTTTCGGTGCACCACTGCAAGGGATGGGCGACCTGCTATATGCAGATAACTTGGCAGTTTTCGATTGTATCATTGATTTCCAATGACTCTGGTATATATCCTTCTGGATTCAGACTGGTAGGATGTTTGCACTAGCTCCAGTGTCAATCTTAACCCTGAGTATATGTTTGCCAGCTTTCTTTGGGCACGTGATGTTAATAGCAACAAAAGCTTCCAGTGTTTGACTTCATGAACATGATGTGTCAGGATCGCAATGTGAAATGCCTGTTCGTCTTCTGATTCACAATTACTCTGACTCAGATTTGTTTCGCTGTGGACTTTGTGTATCGGCTTGCATTTACACAAGTCTCTGGAGTTCTCTTTGATGCTGTTGCTGCATCTGTCTTCTGTTTGTTTGCCCCCTACTGTGACTTCTGGCTGTGTCTTTTGAGCCAGATTTCTTGCATAGGTTGGCTTTGTGTCCTTTTGCAGCGCGTGTTTTGCACAGGTCTTGAAATACAGGACAACATCACAGTGAATGGGGCCAACCACACTTACCACACAGCTTGCTTGCTCTTTTCGATCTGGTTATCGTGCCGATACTTTTGGCTGCACTGCCTGAGAACGTGGTCGAGGCAGGTTCAATTGAAGTATACAAAAGGGAAATAGACAGTTATATGAAAAAGAAGAATGTGCAGGGTTACGGGGAGAAGGCATAGGAATGGAACTGAGGGAATTGCTCTTTCAGACAGCCAGTGCAGACATGATGGGCCGAATGGCCTCTTTCTGCACCATAACAATTCTGTGATTCTGTGCTTCAGTCCTGCTTGTGGCCATAGACTCAGTAATGGCCCTTCCCATAATATCTCATTCATAGGGGTTAAAATATACAGGCACACCTCTCCCCCTTCCATTAATTCCTGCTGACCCCCTTTGTGCACCACCTTCTCCTGCAAGAAAGAGAGAAGCATGTCACTGAATTTCTTTCCATATGTTAAGGTGATGTGCGTGTCCTGGTGAGTACCTGCCAGTGTGTTCAAGCTGTGAGATGTGGGTGCAAGGCTTACAACAGTGCTAAGCATGTGCGGGTGAGTTAAAGCATATGAGAGCATATGAGGATGAGTCCTGATTGATAGATTGGCAGGTTAGTGATGGGGGTGTAATGAATTGACCAGTGGGGGATGCTTGTGGGTCATTTGGTAGGGTATGGCGTTTGAAGATGTATTCACTTGCCTTGACAAGTCATGTGATATCATTAATCTTTTTTCCTCCACTGCATGCAGGGTCTTGGGGCTGCAGTCCTGACATTGACCTCCTGCCTTCCAATTGCCTTCTGAGCATGTGACTGGAGGGCTTCAGGCCCCCCTGAGGATACAGGACATCTCTCCTTTCCATTTCTTCCACAAGGACTTTCAGTGTGACATTCAAAAACCTTAGTGCATGCTGTCTACCAGCCATTGTTGAATATTCCACAGCAAAATATTCGGAATGATCTCAGCACCACCGCCAAGCCACAATGCACCTCCCTTTTTTTCCAGTTGATTGGAAAAAAGCTAATATAACGCCCTTATTCAAACAGGGAGGGAAGCACAAAATAGGAAACTATAGACCAGTTCATTTAACATCTGTTGTTGGGAAATTGTTAGAATCCATTATTAAGGAAGTAATAACAGGACATTTAGAAAGTCAAAACACAATCCATCAGAGTCAGCATGGTTTTATGAAGGGTAAATCGTGTTTGACTAATTGGCTAGAGTTCTTCAAAGATGCAACAAGCAAAGAGGATAATGGGGATCCTGTAGATGTAGTATATCTGGATTTCCAGAAGGCATTTGATAAGGTGCTGCACAAAAAGTTAATACACAAGGTAAGGTCACATGGGGTTAGGGGCAATTTATTAGCTTGGATAGAGGATTGGCTAACCAACAGAAAACACAGAGTCAGGATAATTGAGTTTTTTTGGTTGGCACTATGTAACTAGTGGAGTGCCACAGGGTTCGGTCCTCAGGCCCCAACTATTTACAATCTATATTAATGACTTGGATGCAGGGATGGAAGGTACTATAACCAAAGTTGCAGATGACACTAAAATAGGTGGGATAGTAAGTTGCAATAAAGAAATAAGAAATTTACAAATGGATATGGATAGGTTAGGTTTGGCAAATGGAGTTTAACGTGGATAAGTGTGAGGTTATCCATTTTGGCCAGAAGAATAGAAAGGCAAATTATTATCTAAATGGGGAGAAACTTCAGAGTGCTTCAGTGCAGAGGGTTCTGGGTGTCCTCGTGCATGAATCGCAGAAAACTAATATGCAGGTACAGCAGGTAATAAGGAAGGCAAACAGAATTTTGGCAATTATTGCTAAAGGAATAGAGTATAAAAGGAGGGAAGTGTTGCTGCAACTTTACAAGGCATTAGTGAGACCGCACCTGGAGTATTGCATACAGTTTTGGTCCCCTTACTTGAGGAGGGATGTAGTTGCATTGGAGGCAGTTCAGAGGAGGTTCACCAGATTGATTCCAGAGATGAGGGGTTTGTCTTATAAAGAAAGATTGAGCAATTTAGGCCTTTACTCTCTGGAGTTTAGAAGAATGAGAGGAGATCTAATTGAGGTATATAAGATGATGAAGGGGATGGACAAAGTAGACGTGGAGAAGATGATTCCTCTTGTGGGGCAATCTAGAATGAGAGGTCATAGTTTTAGGAAAAGGGGTAGCAGATTTAAAACAGATTTGAGGAGAAATTACTTCTCTCAAATGGTTGTGAGCCTGTGGAATTCACTACCCCAGAGAACGGTGGATGCCGGGACATTGAGTAAGTTTAAGGAGCAGATAGACAGATGTTTAATTAGTAATGGGTTGAAGGGTTATGGAGAACGGGCAGGAAAGTGGATTTGAGACAGTGATGAGATCAGCGATGATTGTATTAAATGGCGGAGCAGGCTCGAGGGGCTGAATTGCCTGCTCCTGCTCCTAGTTCTTATGTTTTTATGTTCTTATTCAAGAGGTGCAGGCTAGCTTTACATAGTACTAGGCCCTCATGATATTAGGCCCCTTGCTGAAGCGTGCAGCCAATGAACAGTGAGGGGAGCACTGGTTGCATGTAACAATCATGGAAATGAGCAGGCTGCATGAATTTGGCATCCTGCCTACATTGCAATCAACGGGCGTGGCTTAATTATCAATTGCGATCCCCAGTTTTTGAGGATTATCTAATTTAATCACCCTTGCATCATTATTTGACCTAACCATCAGTCTCAAGAAAACGAGCATCATGGGACAGGATGTCAGAAATGCCCCATCCATCAATATCGGCGACCACACTCTGGAAGTGGTTCAAGAGTTCACCTACCTAGGCTCAACTATCACCAGTAACCTGTCTCTCAATGCAGAATTAAACAAGCGCATGGGAAAGGCTTCCTCTACTATGTCCAGACTGGCCAAGAGAGTGTGGGAAAATGGCACATTGACACAGAACACAAAAGTCCAAGTGTATCAAGCCTGTGTCCTCAGTACCTTGCTCTACGGCAGCGAGACCTGGACAACGTACGTCAGCCAAGAGCGACGTCTCAATTCATTCCATCTTCGCTGCCTCCGAAGAATCCTTGGCATCAGGTGGCAGGACCGTATCTCCAACACAGAAGTCCTCAAGGCGGCCAACATCCCCAGCATATACACCCTACTAAGCCAGCGGCGCCTGAGATGGCTTGGCCATGTGAGCCGCATGGAAGATGGCAGGATCCCCAAGGACACATTGTACAGCGAGCTCGTCACTGGTACCAGACCCACCGGCGGTCCATGTCTCCGCTTTAAAGACGTCTGCAAATGCGACATGAAGTCCTGTGACATTGATCACAAGTCGTGGGAGCCAGTTGCCAGCGATCGCCAGAGCTGGTGGGCAGCCATAAAGGCGGGGCTAAAGTGTGGCGAGTCGAAGAGACTTAGCAGTTGGCAGGAAAAAAGTCAGAAGTGCAAGGAGAGAGCCAACTGTGTAACAGCCCCGACAACCAATTTTATCTGCAGCACCTGTGGAAGAGTCTGTCACTCTAAAATTGGCCTTTATAGCCAGTCCAGGCACTGCTTCACAAACCACTGACCACCTCCAGGCGCTTACCCATTGTCTCTCGAGACAAGGAGGCCAAAGAAGAAGAAGAAGAAGAAGCATCATTATTTGTAAAACAGGTTCTCCGAGTATCCCAACTAACACACCAATAGGATATTACCTGGTCGTTCATTTCATTTCCTGTTTGTGGGATCTTCTTGTATACAAATTGACAGTTGTGTTTGCATACATAGAAACAAAGCCTGCACTTTAAGAGGAATCCATTAGTTGTGAAGCACTTTGAGAAGTCCTGATATCAGATGCTATATAAATTCTAGTTCTTTTAGTTGTTTTATACAAAAAATTATTTCTTCAATCAAGTTACAAACCAAACATCTCCACTGGCTTAGCATGAGATGATAATTGTGATAATATAACACATAATTACGAATGAATAAACTCCAGGTATATCCTACAACTTTGCTTCATATTTCCAAGGAGAACTGTGCCACAATGCAATACAACACAAGTTCTACTGCACATCCTTCCCTCTTATTACTTTTATAAAAGGCTGGATATCATTTGTTAAAAATGAACAGCTGGACGTTCTCTGGTTCTTAATGTACGATACATCAAAAAGCACACTTCATAGAATATACTAAATCACGGTTAGGAAAAAAAAGTTGATCCATTAACATTAATCCACAGTAAAGATATTGATCTAGAATTTGCTCAAAAAATGAGGCATGCTGCTCTTAATGTGTAAATTGGCAAGCAACATGTTTTGAAGAAGAGATACTCCGTGAATTGGAAATTAGCACAAGTTGCTAGACAATTAGCTTTGTGAAAATGGCAACTCAATCTTAACCTTTTTGTGATTCATGAAGTTGCTCCTTTGCACTTTAATTACACATTGAACTCGTAAAAGAAAGTTAAGTCGAGTAATTAACAATTGTTATGGACAGAATTGAAAGAGGACTGAAACCCTTCCTTTTACTGTCTGTAATCAGTGTGTGTTTCTTAACCTCTGAGTGTATGGCCAATTTGAATAACCAGCAGCATGTTTTTTGTGCGTTTAAATTTTTATTTACATGTTCACCCCGAAAGTCCAATGCTGTGTCACTTACTCACCACTCACACACACAAACACACACACTCGAGAAAGAAAACCGTTCAAGGCTAGTGTACTTTCGCAAATTGCTAAGTCACGTGATTTTGGCTTGTCCTGGGGAATAAGACATGTGTTGTGGGCCCGGTGAAGAAGGTGTATTCCATCCTGAGTTATGTGGGATCGATAGCCACAGTCGTATATCAAAGTCATTGCAGGATTCTCTCAAAGAGGTGGATTTTTCAGCAGGTCACGAAATTAGTTGCCTGTAGCACTAGGAGGTTGCTTTTCTGTACTGGTGGACTTGAAAAGAAACAGGCTTGGAGACACTAGGATGTTGTAGTCTCCAATTTTAAGGCACAGATGCTCTGCCTTTGCTGCTGTCTCTGCAGCTATAGTTTGAAGGCTGACTAGGTCCTCCTAAGATTCGGTATTTGTGATGAGGTTCAGTCAGGTGGCCACCTGATCAATACTTCTATTGTCCACCCAGAATGATTTGAAGGTCAAAGCCATTGCTATACAGTGGGAATGGAGGTGGCCATTTGCACTTACTTATGATTTAACTGTTTTCTTACAGCTCTCTTTGTAAAGTTTCGAGCTCAGAGACAATGGCCTGGATTTTAGAGTCTCACTGCCAATCTCAGCACCATAGAGCCACCACAATCTTCTGTGCGGCAGCTCATTTAAATAGCCGGGACAGGCCGTGTGCCCCCCTCCGATCACATGGAGGGGGCAGGCTGTCTGTCCCCGGCAATGGCGTCAGCTGCCTGTTCACGAACGCTGACGCCATTTTTAAAGGGCTGTCAGCTCTAAAAGCTAATTTAAATATTTGAAGGTAAATTGAATTAAAATAAATAAATACATCTCTTTTGCTCCTCTTCCACCCCCCAATAACAATTAAATTAATTATTTTCCCTTCCCCACCAAAACATTTACCTTGATCTTCCCCCCAAACTTTCAACTACAACCCTTCCCACCATTCCCTACACCCATGACGCTAATTTGACCCCGTTCGCCTCCCCCCTGTGCCCTGATAAACGTACCTCTGCCCCCCTCCCCACTAGTGTTGCACCTTGTTTCCCTGGACAGGGGTTTGAAGGTGCGGGAGTGCAGCCACTGGCCTGAAGATCGCAGCGAGACATGAGGCGGTAACGAGAGCTTCATTAATTCAATCATTTTAATTTATTTAAGATTCTATGCTGAATACAGTTCATGTTTCAAGTTATGAATGGCACATTACTTTACTGGGCATGCCACAGTATAAATACCCTTTCAGTGATGTAATAATTGTTCATGACTGCCAATCAAACTTCTTTTGCCTAGAAAGGGAACAATTAAAAGTGTGGAGTTTCATTCCTTCAGGTTGTGGATAGTTGACAGACACTTAAAAAATATCAAATTTTTAATTTTACTTTTTAATCTTGCTATTATTTTCATTCTCTTTTATCTCTCGCTCTCTTAATCCAAGCCTTCGGGCTGAATTTTACCAGCCTCTAGGGATGGAATGGGAGGCAGTGGGGAGGCGGGGTTGTGCCTGTAAAATGGTGAGGGAAGGTAGGGGTGGATTGCCCGTCGTCTTCCCACTGTCAAGCCATCTTGCCAGTGGAGGAGAAGATGGTGGACGGCCCTCCAACCCAGAGGCCAATTGAGTCACTTAAGTGGCCAAATAAAAGCCTCTTCCCATCACAGGTGGCATTGTACCATGTGGTAAACGCTGGTGGCCTCTCAGCAGACTTGGGGGGCCCTTCTATTTGGGCATTCTTTGGTCCACAGGGAGGTCCTCTGGTGGCAATGGATGCCCCCATGGCAATGGTACCACTTGCCCTCACCAACAGTTCACCGCATCCACTTTTGCCAGAGGCTACCTGACTGACACCAGCGTCCCCAGACCCCACTTAGCTGGTTTTGAGAGCGCCATCCATTGATAGCGTTCTCTTCTTCCAGGTGCAGTCCCAGCAGTGGCCAACATTCCTGGTAGCACTTGTCTGGCAGCTCCCGGGGGCGGCCATCCTGTCAGAAATCAATTAATTGGTTGTCACTAACAAATGCGGCCCTGGGTGCCACAGACCACCGAAGCAGGGTCATTCCCACCACCCTACCACCCTCCAACTTTTGGGCCTGTTGGCAGGATCCCTGCTGTGATAACAACATCTAGCCCTTCTTTCCCTCTCTTTATTTCTCTTTCTGTGCCTGATTTGACATTCACCCACTCCAGTTCACCTTCCTTCTCAGCTCTTCCACTGTTTATTATTCAATCTTTCAATCTTATTTGGTATGGAATATTGAGCTCGATATAAGTTCAGAGGTGGGGAGGGAAAGGGACTGTTTTAAGGTTGAGAAAACAGAAGTACGGTTTTAACAGCAGGACGTCGTTAAATTATTTTCTATAGGTTTTCTACCCAAAGCAAGCCTGATTGACATACTGGATGCTTGTTAGGTGGGAAATCCTGCAACACAAGGCTGCAGCTGAGCTGGGCAGAAACTAGATAGTTCTAGTGGGGATGGAAGCAATCAATCGGGCTGGGGGTAGGGGGACGGTGACTGGAGACAGTTTCCGATCATGGCGTAGGGTTTGATCATGGGGAAGGGGGATGGTTGTTGAGGGTTTTCAATTGTGGGGCAGCGCAGATCAGTGATGGGTAAAGTTTTAGAAACAATAATCAGGGAAAAAATTAACAGGCATTTTGGAGAGTTTCAGCGAATTAAAGATAGCCAGCACAGATTTGTGAAAAGCAGATCATGCTTGACTAATCTAATTGAATTTTTTGATGAAGTGACATAGGAGGTTGATGAAGGGAATGCAGTGGATGTTGTCTATATGGGTTTAAAATTTTTTTTTGATGAAGTACCACATAAAAGATAGGTTAACAGAATTGAGGCTCATGGAATAGGAGGGTCAGTGTCAGCTTGGATAAAAAAATTGTCTGGAAGACAGAAAACATCAAATTGGTGTAAATGGTTGTTTTTCAGACTGGTAGACAGTTGTTTTCTCCAAGGCTCAGTGCTAGGATCAATGTGCTTTTTGATATATATAAATGACTTGGATATTGGTATTGAGAGTAGCTTTTCAAAATTTGCAGATGATACCAAACTTGGAGAAATGCCAAACAATGAGGATGATACAAATCAATTGCAACAGGACATAGATAGTTCAGCAGAATGGGCGGACAAGTGGCAAATGAAATTTAATACAGAGAAGTGTGAGGTGATGCATTTTGGCCGAAGGGTTGTGGAAAGGTTTTATGGACTAAAGGCACAGTTTAAAGAGTGTGCAGGGACAGAGGGACCTGGGGGTTCATGTGCAGTGATCTTTGAAGGTGGCAGGACATATTGAGAACGTGGTTAGTGAAGCATATGTAATCTTGGGCTTCATAAATTGTGGTATTGGGTACAAAAACAGGGAAGTTATGCTGAAACTTAATAAAGCTCTGGTTAGACCACAACTAGAGTACTGTATTCAATTCTGGTCACCACAGTTTAGAAAGGATATGAGGGTCCTTGAGAGGGTGCAGAGGAGATTTACCAGAATGATTCCAGGGATGAGGGATTTTAGTTGCAAGGTTATGTTGGAGAAGTTGGGATTGTTCTCCTTGGAGCAAAGGAGATTGCGGAGAGGTTTGATGGAGTTGTACAAGATTATGACAGTTTTGGATAAGGTAGACAAAGAAAAGCTGTTCCCATTGACTGATGGTACAAGGACTAGGGGACACAGATTTAAGGTTTTGGGCAAGAGATGAAGGGGCACTGTGAGGAAAAGTTTTTAACGCAACGTGTGGAACTTGTTGCCTACAAAGGTGGTGGAGGTAGAGACAATCAATGATTTCAAAAGAAATTGGATGGACACTTGAAGGAAATAAACTTGCAGGACTAGCTATGAGGAGAGAGGCTGGATAAACTCAGATTGTTTTCACTGGAACAACGGAGGTGGAGGGGCGACATGATAAAGGTTTACAAAGTTATGAGTGGCATGGACAGAGTGGATAGTCAGAAGCTGTTTCCCAGGTTGGAAGAATCAGTTACTAGGGGACATAGGTTTCAGGTGAGAGGGGCAAAGTTTAGAAGGGATGTGCGAGGCAAGTTTTTTACACAGAGGGTGGTGAGTGCCTGGAAGTGGCTGCCGGGGGAGGTGGTGGAAGCAGGTACAATAGCGACGTTTAAGAGGCATCTTGACAAATACATGAATAGGATGGGAATAGAGGCATACAGACCCCGGAAGTGCAGAAGGTTGTGGTTTAGGCAGGCATCAAGATCGGCGCAGGCTTGGAGGGCCGAATGGCCTGTTCCTGTGCTGTACTGTTCTTTGTTCTTTGTTTGACTATGGGCATAGAGCAGGGGATTGGGACTGACAGGATTTCTCGACGGAGAGCTGACATGGACTGAATGGACTCAGAAGGCCTCCTACTGTGCTGTAAATGACTCAATGACTCTATGCTCTGGCCTTCTTTTGTTATTTCCTCATGGGATGTGGATATTAATGGCAAGGCCGGCATTTATTGTCCATCCCTAATTGCCCTTGAGAAGGTGGTGGTGAGTCACCTTTTTGAACCGCTGCTGTCTATTTGGTGCGGGTACACCCACAGTGTTGTTAGGTAGGGAGTTCCAGAATTTTGACCCAGCGACAGTGAAGGCACAGCAATATATTTCCAAGTCAGGATTGTGTGCGACTTTGAGGGGAACTTGCTGGTGGTGATATTCCCATACACCTGCTGCCCTTATTCTTCTAGGTGGTCGAGGTCATGGGTGTGGAAGGTGCTGTTGAAGAACTGGGTGCTGTCCATAGCATACATTAGAATATATTTGCAACTTTTTGAAAGTGACTTGATAAAAGATGGCAACCACCTAAAGACACATGAATCAATTGCCTGCCATCAGTTACTTTAAGTGCTTGGGGAAGCTGCAAACATGGGGAGGGGAAGGACCACCTATAAGCATTTGTTTTAATATATATTTGATCTTGGAATGTGGGCAACAATGGCAAAGCTGCATTTTTGCCCATTCCTGGGTGCCCTGAGAAGGTAGTTTTGGGCTTTCTTCTTAATTAGTGATTATTAAATAATAGATTGACTTGCCGGCGGCAGGCAGTACAAGTCAACCATGTAGAATATGATTGGAGTCACCTGTAGGCCAGACCAGGTAGAGATGACAGCTTACCTTCCCGGAAGGATGGGAGTGAATCAGTTGAGCATCTCCAACAATATCGGTGCAATTTGTCCAGAAATATGATTTTTGGGGGGAAAATTTATATTTTGACATATTCCAATATCTTATTCTATTATCTGATCTTCTGAATTGAGTCCAAGGGTATAGTAAAAAAGTAAAAGTGAATTTCAAACAATTGCACAAGACTGTAATTTGCAAGGGTGAATAATGGGGATTATTTCATGAGGCTGCAGTGCTCATGCCAGTGCAAAGCCTTGCTAGAAAATTATGCAAGTAGAAGATAGGGCTATAATGTTATAGCTCTGATTCTCTTCAGCATGTTCACTGATAGCCATCCTTATCTGCTTGTATTAAGTCTTGCAGGATCCCTCCATAACTAGTTTTGCAATGTTGCCTCCAACATCAGCCACTCTTTGTCCCTTCTCCAGTATTAAACTTTAAATGGAATTGGAGACCATTGTACCTTACAAGATGCATTTTGTGGGGACGAGACTGTCAGCAAAGAGCCTTGCTTGATGTGAGCATGGTGCAGAAAACTGAGCACAGAAGCCACCAAGCAATGAGTGAACAATCCAAAGCTCTGACCTTTGGGTCCCAATCCTCCAATTCATGCCCAGGGTCTCGTCTCACAATATTTGCGTGTATACACACACATATATATATATACACATATGATGGCAAAAAGTCAAGTTTATAGCATGTTTCTATTGATATATAAATTATTCAATCAGCCTTGTGAGTACCAGGGACAACATTAGTTGGCAAGCGCTGAACAATGCTTGTGTGACATTTCTTTTTTTTTACTATTTTAGCAGAGACATCAACTCACTTAACATAAAAGGAATAACATTTACATTGAAATAGCAGAGGAATATCACACTCCGAACTCTTGCAGCAGGTCCACATTTTCTTTCCTTCCCTCTCCTCTGTAAAACACCCTGGGACATTACTTACATTAAAAAGTACCATATATATTGAAGATGTTGATGTGGTTGCTAGGTGTTTGCCAGCAACAATTCCGAGAATTGTAATTATGCTGCCTCGGAGAGATACCAGCACTGAAAATTCTGAGGCTGCCAGTAAGTAAATGTTGGACAGATGTTTATCATTAGTGCTCATTTTCTTTTGCTGTATAGTTTAGGCAGAACAGAAGTGCCAATCAAGCTGAGTTTTAGAGCTATGGCAATAATTGGTTCCTGCAATGCCTTCCCCAACTCTGGAAAATAAAAGATGCCCCTCATTAAAATAATGAAATACCATAAAACAAGTCATTAATATATACCGAATGGTATTTTTGCAGAATATGCTTTTTGTAAAACAACTGTACGGGGTCACAAAGTTGGAGATTATGCTTCGGTGCATTTTTTTGTATTCCCCCATCACAATTGTAATTTAATCTGCCTTCTGTCATGACAGTATTGTACACAAGCCGTGACATTGCTATCTATGGACGGGAACTGGTCAATGTGACATCTTCTACTGCAATCTTTTGTCTGCTTTGGGGCTTGGCACAATTCTATTCATCTACAAATGCACAAATCTTTTAAGTTTGATTTCCTTAACTTGGATAACACATCAAAAAGTCATATCCCAACAAGCAATGGAAATAGGATTTGCATCTTCTGAAGACCTCAGATGCATATTCATGGACATAAATTGTGTCACATGGGTAAGCCCCACAGTCCACTTGAAAGATTCTCATGAGGGGATACTTCCAATTTTTTTAGGAGTCCTGGCTTTCTGAAAGGTGGGGGAGGCAGCGGCAGTGGGGCAGTGGATGGGGGGGGGGGGGGGGGGTGGTTTTTTACATTCAGATTTGTGAAAGAACTTTTCAAGCTTCTGCCATTCTTTTTCCTCACATATCTGACGTCTCCAGTCCAGTAACTCCTGCAAAGATTTGCTTTCCTGTTCTGAGATATGCACTTATGACCTTGAAAACAAAGCAATTGTGTTATTTTGCAAGAAAAAAACAGCTAAAAGCAGAAACTCTATTTCAATAATTTCACGTGCAATTCTTCGCACTAACTCACTTTTACTGACAACAAAAAAAAGTATTCAAAGCAAATGTTTCCAACTGACCAAAATCAACCATTTACTATAATTGGAATCTTATTGCCACCAGATGACAAAGCCAGTTTGTGCACTGGCTAAAAAAACATGGTGCAAATGCAAGTGTCAACATAGAACTGCTCTTTTATTAATTTTGATTTCCTTAGAATCTCCCAAAGTGCTTCACAGCCAATCAGGTACTTTTCAAAATGTTGGCTGTGTCATAATGTAGGGAAATGCACCATGAATTTGAACATAGCAAGGTTCCACAAGCCACATTGAGTTAAATAACCAGTTAATCTGAATTAGATGAATGATAAATGTTGGCCTTGACATTTCCCCTGCACTCCTTCAAATAGTGTCATGTGATCTATTAGAGCTACCTGAGACAGCACACAGGCCACAGTTTAAAATGTCATCTGACATCTTTTGTTAGTGCAAAATTTATTCAGTACTGCAGCGGAGTGTTAACCAAGATATAGTGCCCAAATCTTGAGAATGGAGTATGAACCCATGGGGGGGTTATTTTGATCAAAGGGTGAAAACAGACGCTAAGGGCTAGATTTTGTGGAGGAGACAGGACTGCCGGCACCAGGCCGAAAAGGCGGGGGAACCCCACCCGATAGAGGCGGTCACTGCCGGTACTGCAGAGGCCTTGGACCCAGGCCCAGTACTGGAACTCCAGAAGGGAAGCGGAGTCACCAGGACCAGTCCAGAAGGCCCCGGCAAGGGGGCGATGAGAGGGTGGGGGTGAAGTCCAGGGGCAGGGACGTCAGTGGAGTTCGAGGTTTTTCCAGCAGCAGTCCTCTGTGGACTACAGATTGCTCATGAAGAAGGGACCCCCCCCCCCCCCCCCACCAAGACCTCTCGTTTTACAAGGCGCCTACCCCGTGTGGCGAGAGCACTCCCCACTGCTGGTTAGATCTCAGTGGTGGCGGGAAGAGGTCCTTAAGTGGCTGTTAATAGGCCACTTAAGAGCCTCAGTTGGCCTCTGGGCCTATCCCGCTCTCATCAAAACCCCTTGGCGACGGGGCGGCAATGGGCCCTCCACTCCGGCCACCCGTCGCAATTCTATGGGCCCCCGCTCTCCCCCCACCTCCGACCCCACCTCAGGGGAGCCCATAAATCCAGCCCTAAATGCGTGCTGTGTTAATAAGAAATGCCTGTTTCAAAGTCTGGAATTAGCATGCAATTTTCAGGCTAATTGATAACTATTGTGATTTAGATGTCCCTGCAGGTGCTGAAACCATCAACTGCAGATTTAGCACACAAATTAGATGCAAATTTTTTTTGGATCTATATATGTAGCATAATTTTTTTTTTAAATTCATGGCATGTGTGCATCGCTGGGAAGCTGAGCATTTATTGCCCATCCTTAAATAACCTTGAGAAGATGGTGGTGAACCGCCTTCTGGACCCGCTGCAGTCCATGTGTTGTAGGTACACCCACAGTGCTATTAGGGAAAGAGTTCAAGGATTTTGGCCAGCAATGATGAAGAGTAATATAGTTCCAAGTCATCATTGTGTGCGACTTGGAGGGAATTTTGCAGGTGGTGGTGGTCCCGTGTGCATGCTGCCCTTGTTCTTTTCGGTGTAGAGGTCATGGGTTTGGAAGGTGCAGTTGAAGAAGCCTTGGAGAGTTGCTGCAGTGCATCTTGTAAATGGTACACACTGCAGCCACAGTGTGCTGGTGGTGGAGTGAGTGAACTTTAAAGATAGTGGATGGCGTGTCAAGCAGGCTGCTTTGTCCTGGATTGCGTCGAGCTTCTTGAGCGTTGTTGGAGCTGCACACACCCAGGCAAGTGGAGAGTATTCCATCACACTCCTGACTTGTGCCTTGAAGATAGTGGAAAGGAATTGGGATCAGGAGGTGAGTTACTCGCCACAGAATACAAAGCCTCTGACTCACTCTTGTATCCACAGTATTTATGTTGCAGATCCAATTAAATTCCTAGTCAGTGGTGACTACCAGGATGTTGACAATGGTGGCTTCAGCGATGGTAATCCTGTTGAATGTTAAGGGAAGATGGTTAGATTTTTTCTTGTTGGAGATCATCATTGCCTGGCACCTGTGTGATGCAAATGTTAATTACCACTTAGCAGTCCAAGCCTGAATGTTGTCCAGGTCTTTCTTCGTGTGGGCACTGAGTGTTTCATCATCTGAAGAATTACAAAGGGAACTGAATACAGTGCAATCATCACCGAGCATCCCAACTTCTGACATGATGGAGTGGAACTCATTGATGAAGCAGCTGAAGGCTTAGGATACTACCCTAAGGAACTCCTGCAGCAATGTCCTGGGATTGAGATGATTGGCCTCCAACAACTACAACCATCTTCCTTTGTGCTAGGTGTGACTCCAGCCAGTGGAGAGATTTACCACTTATTCCCATTGTCTTCAATTTTACTAGGTTTCCTTGATGCCACAGTCAAGTGCTGTCTTGATGTCAAGGGCAGTCACTCGCACCTCACCTATGGAACTCAGCTCTTATTTTCATGTTTGGATCAAGGCTTTAATGAGGTCCAGGGCCAAGTGGTCCTGGCAGAACCCAAACTGAGCATCGGTGAGCAGGTTGTTGATGAATAAGCATTGCTAATAGTACTGTTGATGACATTTTCCATCACTTTGCTGATGATTGAGAGTAGACTGTTCGGGTGGTAACTGGCCGTATTGGATTTTACCTGCTTTTTATGGACAGGGCATATTTGGGCAGTTTTTCACTTTGTTGAGTAGTTGTTCTGGATCAGCTTGGCTTGAGGTGTGCTTTGTTCTGGAGCATAAGTATTCAACACTATACCCAGGATGTTGTCAGTGCCTGTAGCATTTGCTGTATCTCGTGTGTGTAGCCATTTCTTGCTATCATTTGGAGTGAATCAAGTTGGCTGAACACTGACATCTCTGATGATGGGGACTACAGGAAGAGGCTGAGATGGTTCATCCACTCAGCTGGTTGCAAATACTTAAACCTTTTTTTTTGTGCTCATGCGCTGGACTTCACTATCATTGAAGTTGGGAATGTTCATGGAGCCTTCTTCTCCCATTAGTTGTTTAATTACCCACCACCATTCATGACTGCAGAGATCCATTGGTTTTTGGAATGCTTAGCTCTGTCTATAGCATGCTGCGTCCAGTGTTTAACATGCATGTAGTCCTGTGTTATAGCTGCACTAGGTTGGCACCTTATTTTTAGGTATGCCTGGTACTGCTTCTGGCATGCTCTTCTGCACTCCTCATTGAACCAGGGTTGGTCCCCTGACTGTATGGTAATGGTAGAATGGGGATATGCCAGGCCAAGAGGTTACAGTTTGTGGTTGAAAACAATCCTGCCGCTGCTAATTATCTATAGCCCAGTTTTGAGATGCCAAATCTGCTCTGAATGTATCCCATGTAGCACGATGGTAATGTCACACCTATCATGGACAGATGCATGTACAACAGGTAGATAGGTGAGGACATGAACATGTAGGTTTGTCCCTCATGTTGGTTCTCTCACCACATCCTGCATGCCCATTCTGGCAGATATGTCCTTCAGGACTCGGCCAGTAGTGGTGCTACTGAACCACTCTTCAGGATGGACCTTGAAGCCCCCCACCCAGAGTACATTTTGTGCCGTTGCTACCCTCAGGGCTTCTTCCAAATGGTGTTCAACAGGAAGGAGCATTGATTCATCAGCTGAAGGAGGTAATCAGCCTTTCTTTTTATTCTTTCATGGGATGTGGGTGTCACTGACAAGGCCAGCATCTGTTGCCCATCCCTAATTACCCTTGACAACCAAGTGGTTTGCTAGGCCAATTCAGGGGAAGGAGGTTAGAAAGGCAGCTGGTGCAGAGCATGTGGGAGGTGATTGCCTGGGTGGTGACAGCCAGGAGCCCTGGTTCCAGGCATGGCTCCAGTGCGACAAGAAATTTAATGACCTGTGATGAGTGATCAAGTGATCCCAACTCACAAATACACTGCTCAATACCTGCACCACCACCAATATCACTACTTCAACACACTTTATCGACCAGCTAACTATACACTAACAGTGACACACTCCACGTTATTGCATCCTTCACAGGAACTACTCACATTTCAGAAATATCGCACAGCTCTTCAGCCATGTGAGGCATCTCACACACACACACACACACACACACACACACACACACACACACACACACACACACACACACACACACACACACACACACACACACACACACACACACACACACACACACACACACACACACACACATTCACCACTCCTTCTCTTCCAGGACAAAATAGCACATAACAGCCAGCAGAATGACCTGACAACGGAAGGTCAACCATGTCTACATGAGATCATTCCCCCTGGGGGATGCTGTGTTGGCCATGATCAGGAGGGTGTGGAAGACCCCATGGCCGGAGCCAGAGCAGGGGACATAGCATCTAGAGATATGTGGCCACTCCAGCATCATAACAGTTCTACAACTCTTCCTGTTAGCTAATCATCCAAACCTATCCTCGTTCACAAGCTTCATATGGTCTCAACAATCACATCCTCCTATAGTGGCTGCAAGTGCTGCACCCTAACCCTTCTAGCTTTATAATTGCAGGCTTCCAGGTACAAGATCTACTTCACACCACCTCCCCCACTCCTCTGCCCACCCCAGAGAGTTCAAGGTGAGTAACAGCAATCTCACCCTCCCAGAGAAGAGTGAGGAAGAATGCATTACATCAATGGCTCTCACACTGTCACAGGCACCCTCTCAGAGATAGGCAGCACGTGTAACTTAGTGGCTAGGTTAAAAGAGGGATGCTCACAGTGGGATGCACCAGACACTGGCAGGCTACGGAGGATGGAAGGGACACCACAGGAGCTACATTTCATGGGTCAAGATAGCATATTAGTTCGCCTTACCCCATGCTCGAGGAGTGGTGACCCTCAAGCTATACATCACCAACTGTCTCTCTCTAATGGCGAGAGATTTCAATGCTCCTTTGGGATTATGGCTAGTGCAGAGGAGTCAGGTGTATACCTCACAGCGCCAAGTTTCAGAAGAAGGCTGATAGGTCGACAAGCCAAATGCCTGGTGCATTGAAGAGTCTGCTGAAAACTTACAGGGCATGGTTAGGGGTATGAATGAGTTCGCCTCTACCTTGTTCCATAGCTGACCTATAGCCTGGTATCTATCCTCTTCAACTCGGAGAGGCTGGACAATTCCAGCCAGCAAGCTGTGGAGCGTGACATGCTGTAGCATCTGATGAATGGAGTCGTAGCTTCCACTGCAGTCATTGCAGCTTGCATGGAATGGCAAAGTGCTGCAGTGGAAGCTCAGGCAGTTGTCATGGTGGGCTTCTAGGTTGAACAGGGCTTGCAGAGTGTCTCAGCTGTCCAGAGATCTGTCCTCCACCAGATTATTACGTGGGCTGAACAGAAGCCCTAAGGTAGTGGTGTGGGAAGCATAGAGACAGAACCTACCAGCCTCTCTCTGGATGCCAGCACTGCTGCTCCATCCCATGCCACTCTAACATTGCCCTTGCTATTGCCTGTCAGCCAAGCGGTCCAGACTGCTGAAGTCCATGTTGAGATGGCAAAGTCTGAAGCTGAGCCATCACAGCTCAAAGCCTCTCAAAGGTCTTGCAGGAGGACATCTGAATGACTTTCTTCAGATTCTCAGCAGCCATCCACCTCACCTGCTGCTGCCACTGGGGTTGTAATTCATAGAAACTCTAGATTATGCAAGAGCACTTATACGATAGCCACTAAATGTAAGCACCCTGGTGAATAGTTTAATATTTGTGAGGTCTGCTGGTTGTGTCATTTTCCCTTGTTTATTTTTGCTCTAGATAAACCATGATTATAGTAGTTGGGTAGTGGTGGAACCAGTGGTCTTTTTTATTGTGATCTTCACGGGGCAGGGATTGAAAGGATTCAGTGTAGATGATGGACTGCCTGTTGGATCCTAAGTGTTAGAAGGTGAATCATGTGGCAACAAAGCTCTGAAGCCTCTCAAGTGGAGCATGTTTGTCAAAAGCCGTCTTCAATGAGATGGCAGCAAACGTCTCTCCTAGGTGTGGCTGGCTACCTAGAAGTGTCTGGTGTTCCCACTGGTTCCCCTCCTATTCTACCTCCTTCTCTTCCTCTCCTCCTCCTGTTCTTCCTCCTCTGTGACTCCTGAGCTTTACTCAGTGGATAAACTGCTGGTGGTGATGGCTGATCTCTCACAATTGCCAGATTGTGGATCATGCAGCAAATCATCACAAATCTAGACACCTTCTGGGCCAAATACTTCAAGGCACCTCCTGACTGTCAAGATTTCTAAACCTCTGTTTCAGGACCACAATTGTCTGCTCAGTGATATTCCTGGTGACTGAGTGGCTGTCATTGTATCCCCAGCTAGTGTCTGGGGATTTCTCAGGGGAGTCATGAGCCATAGCATCAGAGGGTATCTCTTATCATCTAGTAGCCAGCCATGCACATTGTGTTGGGGCTCAAAGGTTTGTTGCATGGTTGACTGTCTCATCATAAACACATCGTGGCAGCTTCCTGAATAGCTGGCATTCACCTGCATGATGCAGTGGGTGCAGACAAAGTGTACATTGAGGATATGGAATCGCTTCCTGTTTCTGAACACCTCTGAGTTCAAATGAGGGGCTCACATGGCCACATGTAAGCAGTCTATGGTTCCCTAGACTATAGGGAATCACGCAATCCTTTTGAATCCTAGAGCTCTCTGCCACTGGTCTTCTCTGGCAATAGGGAAAGCTATATAGTCATTTCTCAGAGTGTATACAGCTGCAGTGACCTCCCTTATGCAGAAGTGCAAAGAGCATTGTGACATTTGGCTGATATCTTCTGTAGCAGCCTGGAAAGTTCTGGTAGCATAAAATGTAGGTGTTGCTATGACCTTGATTACCACAAGCAATCCAGTCCTGGATGAGCTGCGATGTCTGATTTTTCATTCTACACACCTCTATCTGTTGAGGATGAAACTCATTAACCTTATCTAAAATAGCTCTGGGGAGAACCCATTGAAATAAAAGGAGTGCCATTGCATATTGATGATTCCTATCTACATGAATGAACTGATAATAGGTTCTGGAAACAGATGAACTCACAGCTCAAACCAAAGCAAATTAGTGTAAAGTAGCAGCATTATAACAGAATGGTCCCCATGCAGACATCAATAGATAGCCATGGTTTCCATATTTTGGTCCATTGTGTAGTCACACCAGGGGAGAGGGACATGTGCCACCTAAAAGAAACTCAAATGTGATGAATTTTAACCTTAAAAAGGTAACCCTCTGGAGAGAAAGAGAGAGAGAGAGATCAAGCCAAGACCATAGAAAACCAGAGACTGTAAGAGAGATATCCAGCTAAACAGAAGAACCCTGCTGAACATGAACTGAACAACCAGAGAAATTACAAAGTGACTTTGAGACTCTCCATCTGTGAAGGTAAACTAAATTCACTACCAACTTTGGGCTGAATTTTAACCACTAGAACTCTACAACACCTCTGTTAGTTCAAGACTGCAAACATCCAGGCCTGCACATTTAAACAGACTTTCCTGTCAAGACGACTAAACCATATTCTGTAAACCATGAACTCGTATATCACCTTGGACTTTAAATTGCACCCTCCCCTTTTCTCCATATCTACCTATTCTTGTGCATGCATGTGTGTGTGTCTGTGTATGTATGGATAGGTGAATGTTGTGACCATTTTAGGAATTGTTTAAAAACAAATAATTATCTCATTTTTTTTTTAAACCTATCAGAAAACCTGTCATTTGACTATTTATTTGACCCTAAAAATACTCAGGGACTAATGCATCATTTTAACAAACCACGATTGAGGTGAGTTGGGAGGTGAAAAGTGGAAGCCGCCCACACCACTTACCACCTGACTGTAACATAGCTTAAGATCTCATCTTGGTTACCTTAGAAGATATTTAGTGCCTGAAGTATTTGGCCAAAATCACCCTCATGATCTTTTGACTCAGAAGCAAGAATGCAGCCACTGAATTAAGGCTGACATAGAGTTCTAGTTGTGTTTTCTATGTCTTAATGGTTGTCTTAAACTCTTGTGAAAATATAAACATGAATTTAAAAGAGACAGCTTTCAATATAATTTCAGTCAGCTGCCATCAGTCAGAATTTAGGATCTTCTAAAAAAGCTTGCTAATTGACTCTGCATCTATCACTAGCTGGTCATCAGAAACTGAATGTCCACTAAGAAACTATGGCCTGGATTTTGTCGTAAGAATAATGCTGACGCTATCAGCATTCACCGCTATTATGGAGTAATTCAGAGAGCAACTTCACATGCATCTGCAAATGTATTTAAATGTGGAAATCAGGAAGTTGCTGCCTAATTTGTCCAGCTCCTCTACAAGCTACGCTACACCAGTACCTCAATGAGAAACGCAACATTCAAAGACATGAAAGGCATGAAGTTGTGGTACTTACATAGTGAGAACCTACTAAACATGTGAGAAAATGTTAGGACTTTTCCAATCCGTGTCAGTAAATTCTAAATGGTGTGATCAGTCCTCATTACAGAAAAACAATCTGCCTGGCATGGAAAATTTACTTTTACAAATGTAGACTTTTATTCCTTCAAATGCTAATTATTGTTGCTGATTTTACAAAACTAAAAATTAAAACTTTTTAAAACTTTTTTTCTGTATCTTTATCTCTCTCTCTTTTAATCCCATATTTCTTTCCCTCTCTTTGGGGGGAGTTTTATGCTCACCTCCACGGCGACTTTGGATGTGGGGAGAACTTATAATTGGACACGATGACCCCACCATCTTCCCACCTCCACCCAAATTAAGTCCGGGGCAGGAAGGCCTTTTAAGTGTCTTCCTGCCCTATTGCCTATTGAGACACTTAAGTGGGCAAATAATGTCAAGTAAGGGCCTCACCAGAACATCACCGGAGTCATCCCAGCGATGGGCGGGCTGCTTGCTGGCTCCAGGGGCGGGGGGAGTTCCTCATTAAAAGGCACTTTAATGCCTGAACACGGGACCAACATTGCGAAGGGGATACGAGCCACCCACGCTGCCCTTACTGCCAAACCCCGACAAGCCCCTCCCCATGACCCCCACCCTGTCAAACCCCTCCTGGCCTGACTTACCTGTGGACTGGGCTCGATGCTTCCAGTGAATCCAATACTGGCAGCCACTGCCTCCCTGGTGGCGCTGCCCAGTTAAACATATGAACATATGAATTAGGAGCAGGAGTAGGCCACTCGGCCCCTCGAACCTGCTCAGCCAATCAACAAGATCATGGCTGATCTGATTGTAACCTCAACTCCACATTCCCACCTACCCCCAATAACTTTTCACCCCCTTGCTTATCAAGAATTTATCTACCTCTGCCTTGAAAATATTCAAAGACTCTGCTTCCACCACCTTTTAGAAGAGAGCTCCAAAGACTCACCCTCTGAGAGAAAAAGTTTCTCCTCGTCTCTGTCTCAAATGGGTGACCACTTATTTTTAAACAGTGACCCCTAGTTCTAGATTCTTCCACAAGATGAAATATTCTTTCCACATCCACCCTGTCAAGACCCCTCAGGATCTTATATGTTTCAATCAAGTCACCATTTACTCTCCTGAATTCCAGTGGGTACTAGCCTAACCTGTCCAACCTTTCCTCATAAGACAACCCACCCATTCCAGTTATTAATCTAATAAACCTGCTTTGAACTGCTTCCAAAGCATTTACATCCTTCCTTAAATAAGGAGACTAATACTGTACACAGTACTTCAGATGTGGTCTCACCAATGCCCTGTATAACTGAAGCATAACCTTTCTACTTTTGTATTCAATTCCTCTCACAGTAAATAATAACATTCTATTAGCTTTCCTAATTACGTGCTGTACCTGCAGACTAACCTTATGTGATTCATGCACTAGGACACCCAGATCCCTCTGCATTTCAGAGCTCTGTAATCTCTCACCATTTAGATAATATGCTTCTTTTTTATTCTTCCTGCCAAAATGGACAATTTCACATTTTCCCACATTATACACCATTTGCCAGATCTTTGCCCACTAACTTAACCTATCTATGTCCCTTTGTAGCCTCCTTATGTGCTCTTCACAACTTACTTTCCTACCTATCCTTGTGTCATCAGTAAATTTAGCAACCCCGATCCCTTCATCCAAGGCATTTACATAAGTTATAAAAGGTTGAGGCCCTGTGGCACACCACTCGTTACATCTTGCCAGCCGAAAATGACCCATTTATGCCTACTCTCCGCTTCTTGTTTGCCAGTCAATCTTCTATCCATGCCACTATGTTACCCCCTACAGCATGAGCTTTTATTTTCCACAATAACCTTTGATGTGACACCTCATCAAATGCCTTCTGGAAATCGAAGTACAGTACATCCACCAATTCCCCTTTATCCACTGCACTCCTTCAAAGAAATCAAATAAATTGGTCAAACACAATTTCCTCCTCACAAAACCATGGACTGGATTTTACAGCCCCCTCCGACGTTGGGGATCGTGGCGGTGGGGGGGGGGGCTGGAATATGTCAGCGGCAGAGGCCCACCACGGGCCTCAACCCTGGGAAGGCCCGTCCTGATATTGCTGGCGGCGGCAAGACCTCGTGGTAGCTACACTCCCACACCTCGCCCGCCGCCACTCGATGACGGGAGCCGCTTTTAAATATTAAAATTTATTTAAATAAATGAATTGATTACTTACCGCTCCTGCCATCCATTCCGGGGAACTCCAACGCCTTCGGATTCCCATCCAGGATACAAGGCAGAACACTGGTGGGGAGGGGGAGCTGGTAAGTTTTCCAGTGTGCATTGGGGGCGGAGGGGTGGTGGGGAGTGCGTCAGAGTGGTTTTATTGGTGTAGGGGTTGGTGAGAAGGGGTAAAGATTAAAGTTTATGAACTTTTGGGGAGGGTGCACAAGGTTGGTATTTTGGGAGGGAAGGGCAAGGAATTAAATCTCTGCTTGTTGGTGGGGGTGGTGGGAGAGGGGCAAGATCAAGTCATTTCATTTTTAAAAAATCATTTCCCTTTAAAAATTTAAATATAACGAAAGGGCTCGAAGCCCTTTAAAAATTAGCCCCTGCGCAAAGGCTGCTGACGCCATTGTGAGGGATGGACCGCCGGGTGACTGGAGGGTGGCAGTCTGCCCAGACCATTTAAATGAGCCCGTTGCATTTTATATCGCGTTAGCTTTGGATTGTTTACGGTGGCGGCCAGGTAAAATGCTGCTGCATGTTGACTCTGCCTGATTACCTTGAATTTTTCTAAGTGCCCTGCTATAACATCCCCAATAACAGCTTCTAACATCTTCCCTATGACAGATGTTAAGCTAACAGGCCTGTAGTTTCCTGCTTGCTGTCTCCCTCCCACTTTGAATAAAGGAGTTACAGTCACTATTTTCCAATCTAATGGAACCTTCCCCGAATCTAGGGAATTTTGGAAAATTAAAACCAAGGCATCAACTATCTCACTATCACCCCTTCCCCTCCCTCCCAGAACCGTGACAGGGTTCCCCTTGTCCTCACTTTTCATCCCACCAGCCTCCATATCCAAAGGATCATCCGCCGCCATTTTCGCCACCTCCAGCGTGATGCCACTACCAGTCGCATCTTCCCCTCCCTTCCCCTGTCAGCATTCCGAAGGGATCGTTCCCTCCGCGACACCCTGGTCCACCCCTCCATTACCCCCACCACCTCGTCCCCGTCCCAGGGCACCTTCCCTTGCAATCGCAGGAGGTGTAATACCTGCCCATTTACCTCCTCTCTCCTCACTATCCCAGGCCCCAAACACTCCTTTCAGGTGAAGCAGCGATTTACTTGTACTTCTTTCAATGTAGTATACTGTATTCGCTGCTCACAGTGTGGTCTCCTCTACATTGGGGAGACCAAGCGCAGACTGTGTGACCGCTTTGCGGAACATCTCCGCTCAGTCCGCAAGCAGGACCCTGAGCTTCCGGTTGCTTGCCATTTCAACACTCCCCCCTGCTCTCATGCTCACATCTCTGTCCTGGGATTGCTGCAGTGTTCCAGTGAACATCAACGCAAGCTCGAGGAACAGCATCTCATCTACCGATTAGGCACACTACAGCCTGCCGGACTGAACATTGAGTTCAATAATTTCAGAGCATGACAGCCCCCTACTTTACTTTCATTTTTAGTCATTTTTAGTTATTTTTTCTTCCTTTTTTTTTGCATTCCTTTTTACATTTTTTACAATCTTTTTTTGCATTTATGTCATTTCATCTTAGTTTGTTCAGTTTGCTTACCCACTGTTTTTTTCAGGTTGTTTTTCTTCAGGTTTGCACTTGCTGATGTTCAATATTCAGTATATTCACACCTAATCTGTACTAATGCTTTGTCTTTCAACACACCATTAACATATTGTTTGCCTTTGCTCCGTGACCTTTTGGTCAGCTATGTGGCCTGGTCCAATCTGCACCTTCTCCTTTGTTATCTCTTGCCCAACCCCCACCTCACTTGTTTATAATCTGTGACTTTTCTAATATTTGTCAGTTCCGAAGAAGGGTCACTGACCCGAAACGTTAACTCTGCTTCTCTTTCCACAGATGCTGTCAGACCTGCTGAGTGAATCCAGCATTTCTTGTTTTTGTTTCAGATTTCCAGCATCCGCAGTATTTTGCTTTTATTGTAGTGTTTAATTCACTGCCATTTCTCTTCCAGGAATGCCTACCTTGAAGAAGTTCTGCTCTTCTCTCCGACGGGATTTTCGTTTGTCTCTTTTACCTTGTTCACCTTCATTGCTTTCTATTTCCCTCCTGGTGTTTGATAAGGTATCTACCAAAACTCGTTTGCACAGCCACATCTCCTTCCTCAGTGACTGTCTCCGGCTCCGACTAATTCCACGTGGATTCCAACTGCAGTTTCACCCATCATGCTTTGAAACCACCCAGGATCACAGGTATCTCCGAGAAATACAACGTTCCTCGGACTGCTACTCTCGCCGCATCCTGAGATCCACACTCAGTGCTATGCGCCGCCATATGCACACACTGGACCTCTCTCTCCAGCAGCACCGTCTCACCTTATCTCAAATCTGTTCTACTCCGCAGTTTCATCTCATCTTACGTCTCATCCGACGCATTAACAAAAAACTTTTTTTCTTCCTTTCAGGTGTTAAGGAACGCAAGCTCCAGCAGCTGATGGGGACTAATGCCCCTCCAGATCCTCCTTCCGCTTCACTTCCCTCTGACCCCACCCCTTCTGATCTGACCCCTTGCCGTGTATTCACTATACCCTCTGACCTCCCCCTCTCTGATGCTGAGCGTTCTGTACTCAGCAAAGGTCTCAGTTTTATCCCCTTACGCCCCCACCTCAATGAATTTCGCGCTCGGCATGACGTTGAGCTCTTCTTCCGTCGCCTCCGCCTCCGGGCTCACTTCTTTGACCAGGAGTCCTCCCCCCGACCAGCAGACCCATTCACCCGCCTCCAGCATTCTCCCTCTACCTGGACCCCTCACCCTGGCCTCTTACCCGCTCTTGATCTCTTCATTGAAAACTGTCGGCGAGACATTGGTCGTCTCAATTTCTCTGCCCCCCTCACTCACTCTAACCTGTCCCCCTCTGAACTTGAGGCACTCCGTTCTCTCAGGTCTAACCCCGATATGGTCATCAAACCTGCAGACAAAGGTGGTGCTGTTGTTGTATGGCGTACCGACCTCTACCTTGCAGAAGCTCAACGCCAACTCACAGACACCTCTTCCTACCTCCCTCTGGACCATGACCCCACCACCGAACATCAAGCCACCGTCCAAAGGACTGTCACTGACCTCATCTCCTCTGGAGATCTTCCCTCTACAGCTTCCAACCTCATAGTCCCGCAACCCCGGACAGCCCGCTTCTACCTCCTTCCCAAAATCCACAAACGGGACTTTTCACTGACCCGTAACGTTAACTCTGCTTCTCTTTCCACAGATGCTGCCAGACCTGCTGAGTGAATCCAGCATTTCTTGTTTTTGTATCTCACTATCTACTTCTCTTAAGCCCTTCGGATGAAGTCCATCAGGATCGAGGGACTAGTCAGCCCGCAGCTCCAACAATTTTCATTGTACCACTTTCCTGGTGATTGCAATTTTCTTGAGTTCCTCCCTCCCTTCCATTTCCTGAGTTACAAGCTGTTTCTGGACTGCTCGTGAAGACCAATGCAAAATACCTGTTCAATTTATCTGTCATCTCCTTATTTTCCATTATTAATTCCCCAGACTCACTGTCTATAGGATCAATGCTCACTTTGTTAACTCTTTTCTTTTTAAATATCTATAGAAACTCTTACCATCTTTTTTATATTTCCAGCTAGCTTTCTCTCATACTCTAATTTTTCCCTCTTTGTTAACCTTTTAGTCATTCAGATTTGCCTGACAGCTCTCAGATGGTGGGATGTCCGTCACCGGGGTCCTTGTTCCCGGGGAAGCCCTGTCGCTGTCCATTTAAGTGTCGAATTGGCACTTGATTTGATGGGCTTTCCCCAGAGGAGGCTCACCAGCACTTTAACCAGTGGTTGAGACCCCCGTCACCCATATAAAATTACTTTGCTTTCTGTAGATGATTGTACATTGAATTACATATTCTAACTTACCCTTCCTGGATTAGACTCTGCAGGTTGAATTTTCCAAACACAATGGTCATTGGATCCATTTACAGGTCTGTAATCCAGCTGTCAGAGCAGCATACCTTTGGGTTTGCAATCCCATTAAGGATTGTGGATGAGTTGGGGAGGAGGGAGGGCCAATCAGCACACCAGATGGAGTTTCAGTGTGCTGCTGAAGCAAAAGCCTCATAGGAGGACAGAGCGAAATAACTGTGAGAAAAGGCTGAGGGATCCAGTAGCCATCTTTGCACCCTGGGCTTGCCGTTTACCCCATTAAATGGTCAGATTGCATCTTATGTTCATGCTGCTCCGACCTCCCACTATGCAATCGCCTCCTCTGAGTAGCTGAGGTTCTGACACAGTGTGGAGCTCATGCAACGCTATCAAAATTGCATTTCCCTTGGAAATTTGCTGCTAACTGGCAAATTAACAAGCTTAATTGGCTTTCCACCACTTCTGGGTGGGTTGCCGTCACCCTACAAATGCTGCCCCTGGGGAAGTGGAAGGAGGTGGAAACATTTCGGGGAACAGGCACAGCGTTTTTCCCAGATTTTGTTCACTCCCCTGCCTCCAATCCTGCCCCCAAGGGCCTGGTAAAATTCCCCTCCTGTGTGTCTCAGTAAGGTTTCTTCAATCTGATTGGTTGACGAGACACGCTGTTGCTTTGCCTGTTTTCACAGGCCGTAGATCTGCTGTCGAGGGTGCCATGCTGATTTGACTGTAATAACCACAAATCGCAGTGTAAAAGCCCACAGAAATTCTGTGGGCAAGTGTAAACTTAGTGAATGCTCAGCACCATTGATTCATCAGTCATTGCAAAATCTAGACCCATGTTTATGCATTGTAGAAGAAATTGCAATAAAATTAATTAGTGTAGGTATACTCAGATTGGAAAAGTGTTCCCTCCTTTAATTCTAAATGGTTTGGAGTCTCATGCATGGAAGGAGCCATGAAGAAATAAACAAGAAAATGGAAGAATTATGAATTTAAAAAGACAACTGCTAAACAAAAGCACAAGAACATGGTCAAAATACACAATCAAAATGGAGTAGCAGCCATGTGACCCTTCCTGTACTGGAAATCCACAAACTCATCTGCAAAGATGAGGCTTGTAAACGTCATCTGAAATAGCTCTGGGGAGAACCCCTTTGAAATTGAAAGGAGCCATTGCATATTAATAACTCTGATTGATATGAATGTATTAACAGAGGATGCTGGAGACAGTCTGGCTCATAGCCAAACCAAGAATGATGAAGCAGCAACATGATTTCCATTCAAACATCAAACGATGGCCATGGTTATTACATCTTACCTTATTGTGTTGTCACAACAGGGGAGAGGGCCATGCATCTCCTAACAGAAACTAATATGAGAGATTTGTACCTTAACAAAGTTGCTCACTGGAAAGAGAGAGATACAGAGAGACAGAGAGAGGGAAAGAGATCAAGCCAACATCACAGAAAGCCTGTGAAAAGGATCCAACAGATCAAGAGAAGAACCCTGCTGACCAAGAACAGCCACCACAGCAGAGACAGCACAAAGTGACTTTGAGTCGAGCCATCTGTGAAGGTAACAAACTAAACACTACCAGCTTTGGGCTATATTACAACTACTAGAGCTCTATAATACCTCCACAAGTTCAAGACTGTGAATAATCAGGTCTGCAACTTTAAAAAAAGACTTTCCCTCCTGAGAAGACTCAATAATCTTCTGCAAACCATGAACATTTACCTCACTTGGGACTTTAAACTACGTCTTATCTTTTTCTGTCTATCTATCTATTCTTGTGTATGCATGTGTGGGTAAATGTATGTGTGCAAGTGAAGTTGTGATCATTTTGGAATTTGTTTTAAAATTGTTATCTTTTATTTACCAAGGAGAAAATCTATCCTTCTTCTGTTTGTTAGATCCGAAAGACACTAAGGGTCTACAGCATCAATTTTACAAAACACAATTTTGGTCAGTTGGGAGGTGAAAAGCAGGAACCACACATACCCCTTACAACCTGTCTGTAATAGAAGCATGAAACTTCCCTTTAGAATGGCTCATATTTACAGAAAACAGTTTATCATGTCAAAATTCAGTAGTAAGAATGACTTAGGCTGTAAATGTCAGCTGTCTACACTATTTAATTACAAGACCTAGCACTAACTTAAAGAACAAGCACTAGAAGCTTATTTCTCAACCAAAATACCCACACAGAGGGCTGAATTTTACATGCGGACGTAAACAATGGTGATCCGCCAGTGCAGACTGATCGTCGCAGAGCTGCCGTAATATTAAATGCAGTGGCTCATTTAAATGGCCTGGGAGGACGTGGAGGGTTTGGACGGTCCATCCCCGGCAACGGCGTCCGGCGCCATTGCTCAGGTGCCAACGCCATTTTTAAAGGGCTTCCAGCCCTTACATTTTGTTTAAATATTTAAAGAAATAGGCATTTTACATTTAATTTAAAACATTTAAGAAATGTTCTTATCCCCTCTCCCACAACCCCCCCATATCCATTCAGTTTTATTCCTTGCCCTCTCCCCCCCTCAAAAAATACTTACCTTGCATACCTGACCTTCTCCCCCCAAAAAAATTCATAAGCATTTAACTTCAACCCCTTCCCACCATCCTCTCCACCAATCAGAATAGTTTGACCCCACTCCCCCCCACCCCACCCTCCGCCCCCAACTGCACTAAAATACTTACCTGCTCCCCCTCACCACCAGTATCCCACATCAGATCTCCGAACGGAGATCTGAAGACGCGGAGTGCAGGCTGCTGCCACCAATATGACACCAGAATGCATGGAGGGAACGGGTAAGTATTTAATTCATTCAATTGCACTTTTTGACGATGTAAATACTGCTCCCATCACTGAGCGGTGGGGGACCACCATGAGACTTCACCGATGTTGGCAATATTGGGCCGGCCTTCCTGGCATAGAGGCCTGTGGTGGGCCTCCCCTGGAGACATTTTCTGGCCCCCTGCCACAACCCCCGACGTCAGGCGTGCTGTAAAATCTAGCCCAGAATAGCAACAATGAAGCTTCACACATCATTTCTTTTGGCTGCGAGGATCTCTCCAAGACAAAAGAGTCATCTGGCACTCTGTCCCTTATATGCAGAGCTCAAGCATTGACTTGTTGTCCTAGGATTATTGGAGAAATTATTAAGGCTTTGGGCTTGACCATGAGGACATAGATGCTTGTTCTTTGTGTTTTTATCTTCTCAGAAAGTAGTTGCATAAATTCTGGGTGACATTTTCAGGCATGTTTTATGAATGTGCACTTTTGCAATAAAGTTGCCTTTGGTTTCAGTCTCTGTCATCTAAAAAGCATAAAATAAACTCTGAAACTCATTCCCTAAGGAGTTCAATACAGCTGAGGATCTATCTTTATTTCACTGTATGAATGGATTGCTTGTTTGGTCGCTTGTCTGAAAGGGTTGCTACATCTGCCCGGTGCTTGAAAGGTTATCAGTCTAGAAACTTATTGACCAGTTTCCAATGTCAGTGTATTCACTGGTAATGCACACTTGCTGAGCTCCAAAAGAAATGCTATCTATTGCAGACAAAATAAACACATTTGTCATTTACATGCAAACACTTACTTCACAACATGTCACCGCCTAGTGCATTTCAGGCACCGTGGCAATGCTAAGTTTAGAAGATGCCAGATTCAGTGGAACTGACCATTGAATCCTGTGTCCTTGTTACCAGCAGCTGCAACAAATATTAACTTAGACTAGGACAATTTGTGGAGATAGCACATCAAGGAAAGCAGGCCTGTTTACTTGTCTGCCTGCTCCTGCCCACTCATAGTTGGCTTACGCCCTACACTGTCACCTTTTACACTGCTTACAATAGCTGAAATAAATACCTAGGCTAGAAATTACCACTGGCGATATTAGCTTAACACGACAATCCTGTGTTACTATTTCAACAAAATGGTTTACCCATTTAAAATAAACTTGTAATTGCTGGCAAGGCCAGTATTTGTTGCCCATCCCTAATTGCCCTTGATGGTGATGGTGAGCTGCCTCCTTGAACCGTTGCAGTCCATCTGGTGCAGGTACGCCCACAGTGCTGTTAAGGCTGACCAAAAAGACTTGCCAAAGACTTTTTAATCAAGTTATTATCTGGCTACATTTTTAAATGAATTTTTAAATAAATACCTTTGATATAATCCAAAAAATTAGATTAATTACTTCAATATTCTTAATCCTAAACCATTATTATTCAAAAAAATTCCCTCAGCTCAAATGGCTCAATTCTATTTTAAGAGACATATTTATTGCAAAATAGCAGTGACACATAGTTCACCCACCAAAAGCTCTTTGCTTAGAATTAAATGTGCTTTGTTTATTAATATGCTGTTGTAATGATGAACAATTATACATGGTTCATTGGTAGAAGCTGGATCAGGGAGCCAAATGTATTTTTTCTGACTCAATTTTCACTTACATTCTTATGTTGTGCCACTGTAACTCTAGCAATAATATATCTTCCATTATTCCTATAAAAGCAAAATTTAGCAGATGAGTTTGAAAAAGCCCAATTCATTTAAAACGTATGTGTTGCTTACACAGTCACAGGAGAAGGTAAAGGTGCCTGAAACGAAAGCAGAAAAAGCTGGAATCATCCAGCATATCGAGAGAACAATCGATGTTTTGGTTTCATAGCCTTCATCAGGGCAATAGTGAACAGCTATATTAAAGGATAGATAAAAAGAGGGCGGGGAGAGGAAGAATAGACAAACAAACAAATGCTACTTGTTCGCTACTGGTAATTTTATCAAGCTACTTTTCAATCTCTCATTTTTCAGTTCTGATGAAGATCACAAACCCAAAATGTCATCTGTCTCTTTCACACATGCTAACTCAGCTGCTTGATGGTCCAAGATTTTTCTGTTTTATTCTGAGTTACATAATTTTCAGAATTTTTAGCTTTCTCTTTCTAAAGCTGCCTGAGTCTCTCCAAACATAACATTAACTTTGTTTGTGAATTGCAATCAGTGGATCTTTGAAATATTAGAGTCACTTTAACCTAACCAGCCTGGAGGAAAATTGGTGTGATCGGGTCAGTTTTACACCCCATCCGATTTTACTTTCCATTGAAGTCAAACGGATGGATGGTCTCATTCCATAAGTTTGACATCTGGAAGTTTAGATTAAAATTACCCCCTTCATCACAGTAATAGATTACATAAAATTATTTATTAAATAAAAGGTTCCTGTTCGTTTGCTGCCCAATTGATAGTGTGGAACTGATCCATGCAGATTTTATGGGTCTTATGTTCCATTTTCAGTGTTCTCTGAATGAGAATGATGTCAATTCAGAGACAGTAGGAGAACTGAAATTGATTTCAGTTCTCCTGGAATAGCTTGAATAATATCAGGCAGGTATTCTACTCGTGTAGGCAATTTGGGTTTTCACTAAATATTTTAAGTGCAGGCTTACAGTAATAAGAAAAACACATTACATAAGCAGAGCTGTATTTCCAAAGAATTAAAACTTTACTCCCTTATGAGTGGCATGACTGCAATAGCAAGGTACAGAATTAAAATACCCTTTTACCAAGATACGATACGCATGAAACTTTTATGTCTTCCTATCAGATCCTCCTGTCAATTTAAAGGGCACAAAACACTACACATCGGACCATTAGATTCAGGCTAAAGCTAATAGGCAAATTTATTTCTAAGCAATTGAAGTGCTCAGAGACAAACATATAGCAAAAAGATTAAGATTGTCAATTCGCCTAAGAACAAAGACTGAAATAATGCACAAGTGTTTAAATATCTTCTTCAGCATATATTTCTTAAATAATCTGATAGTCTGCAAGTTTTTGGAGAATGCAGATCTTCATAGGCTTTCTAATGTTATGATTGTACTAAAATATCACCCACTCCCTCCCCAATGGGATCCAATTTTCATCTTAGGTATCACTGAAAATCATACAATGCTGCACCAATAAGGCCTCTGGATAGAGAACTGTCACTGAAGCAAGTGGGTGCATTTCAGAGCAGAGAGGGGATGGAGTTGGATGGAATGGCCCCAATTGTAATGAAGGCCTTGGACAAGTTGAGGAGGAAAAGGAAACATAAGACACTGTAATCACAATCACACAAGGCATCATTGATGAATTTGAACATGGAAGTGCTGTGAGCTGGATAATAGGTAGATTGAAGAAAATACAAAAAGGACTAGCTCGCGATGTGGGTGTAGGGCTGGGAGGCACTGGCACATTCATACCATTGGTGCAGGCATTAGAAACTATGCAATTTCCCCTTGACAATTTAAAGGACCAGTTCAGAAATGAAAACGAGGAGGTGGATTGGAGCATTCAAATGTTGGAGCATCCAACAACACTCAAGAAGCTCGACACCATCCAGGACAAAGTAGCCCACTTGATGGGCACCCATTCTACAAACATTCGCTACCTCCACCACCGACACACAGTCGCAGCAGTGTGTACCATCTACAAGATGCACTGTAGCAATGCACCAAGGCTCCTTAGACAGCACCTTCCAAACCCGTGACCTCTACCAACTAGAAGGACAAGGGCAGCAAATGAATGGGAACACCACCACCTGCAAGTTCCCCCCAAGTCACACACCATCCTGACTTGGAACTATATCGCCGTTCCTCACTGTCACTGGGTCAAAATCCTGGAACTGCCTTCCTAACAGCACTGTGGGTATACCTACCCCAAATGGACTGCAGCGGTTCAAGAAGGCAGCTCACCACCACCTTCTCAAGGGCAATTAGGGATGGGCAATAAATGCTGGCCTGGCCAGCGACGCCCACATCCCATGAATGAATTTTTAAAAATGGCAAAGAAGAAGCAAGAAGATGGGTGATGAGGGAAAGCTGCCCATGGTTTTCAGATGTGTCTCTTTATGTGCTTCTGGGGTAGTGAGGAGCAGGAGGAAGCCTGCTGACACCATGAAGAAGACCGAGCTGGATGTGGCAGAAGAGGTCAGCAGCAGGAGTAAGACCCTGAAGTCATGCATTCAGTGCTGCAAGTGATTCACTAACCTGACTAGGTTGGGAAAGGTGACAATACAACTATATTCACAAAGATCCTGAACTGCATCTCCTCACTTTTTCTTGATAGTTTTACTCCATTCACACCACTCTTTAGATCCACATTGCTCTCATCACATCCAATCAGACCAACTCAAATCACCTCTTCTCACCCACACTCCCTTGGCATGCTCACCTCCAATTTCCTCGCCCCATCACTGCCAGTGACCTCAGTCCCGATCTCATCTCATACGACCTTAGTCATCTCTAACCACTCATCACAGATCCTGAAATGGCACCATTCACACAATCCTTAAAGGCATCCAGTCACACTCCTTGTGCATGTGCCTGATTATCACCTTCACTGTTTGTACTTCATCTATCAGCAGTACATGTTCCTCAGAGCCAAGTCATTCCACCCTTGAAGGAGAACAAAGCTCAGATTGCCAAGGAGGGGGTGAGGAGCCATCCTCTCAGGTTGGTCCCAAGTAGAAATTTTGTAGGGGCATTTGACTACCACAGTATGTGCGCATCATGACAGCTCCCAGAGAATTCTGCACAGATCTACAAGAACCTCTTTTTATGTTTGCAGATGAGCTGAACGTTGATGGAATGGAAGTACTTGAGGGCCACAGGACATAATGAAGTCTTTTTGAAATAGCAGGCACTTGAGACCAGTGGAATATCAAGCTCCATAAGCATTGATGATGGTGAAGCTGGTGGCTCAGTGGAGCAGGGTCACAGCATTTATCCTTCATATCTGCATTTCCCACAAAGCAACTCCATCTTCAGTGGACGGCAGAACATTGATAACACTGATGAAGTGTTTCATGGAAAGATCAACATTTTCAAAGTGTCATCCATTAATATTATTCATTTCTTCTCTCCACCAGGGCCATCACTCAAAGACCAAAAGCATCTGATGCGAGAGGACAAAGACTCCTCAGGGGAGTTGATACCTGCTGAGGATTCACTGTCACAAGCCACACGTGTTGCAGGCACCAGTATAGATACCAGCTCCTTGTAGACAGGTAAATGGGACTGCACTTGCTAACTCTCATGGCACAAGTGCGGAAGAGCAGAGAATGCTGGAAGGGACAATATTACACTCTCCCTCTAGTGCAGTTCTCTCCAAGCTATGCACAGTTTGCAGCTGATACAATACTTGGAAGCATTGTGAACTGTGAGGAGGATAGTATAGAACTTCAACAGGACGCAGACAAGTTGGTGGAATGGGCGGACAGGTGGCAGATGAAGTTCAATGCGAAGATATGTGAAGTGATACATTTTGGTAGGAAGAACATGGAGAGACAATATAAAATAAAGGGTACAATTCTAAAGGGGGTGCAGGAGCAGAGGGACCTTGGTATATATGTGCATAATTCATTGAAGGTGGCAGGACAGGTTGAGAGAGTGATTAATAAAGCAGACAGTATCCTGAGCTATATGAATAGGGGCATCGAGTACAAGAGCAAGGAGGTTATGTTGAACTTGTATGAGACACTAGGTCGGTCTCAGCTGGAGTATTGCTTCCAGTTCTGGGTGTGGCAGTTTAGCAAGGATGTGAAGGCATTAGAGAGGGTACAGAAAAGATTCACAAGAATAATTCCAGGGATAAGGAACTGCAGTTATGAAGATAGATTGGAGAAGTTAGGACTGTTTTCCTTGGAGAAGAGAAGGCTGAGAGATGATTTGATCGAGGTATTCAAAATCATGAGAGGTCTGGACAGAGTAGATAGAGAGAAACTGTTCCCACTCATGAAAGGATTGAGAACAAGAGGGCACAGATTTAAAGTAATTGATAAAAGAAGCAAAAACGACATGAGGAAAAATATTTTCCCGCAGTGAGTGGCTAAGGTCTGGAATGCATTGCCTGAGAGTGTGGTAGAGGTAGATTCAATTGAAGCATTCAAAAGGGAATTAGACTGTAATCTGAAAAGGAAGAATGTGCAGGGTTACGGAGAGAAGACGGGGGTTTAGCATTAGGTGAAATGCTCATTAGGACAACTGGTGCAGACAGGCTGGGCTGAATGGCCTCCTTCTGTGCAATAACAGTTCTGTGATTCAGTGATTCTGTAATCAGGCAAGAGATGCAGCATCCCTGAAGCCAGCTCAGAAAAGGAGAATGCTGGAGGCCCAGCAGCAACTGTTTGAGGTATTGACAGTCCTGCCAGGTAAACTATCCACAATGGCAGAAAGGCTGGAGGTGCCCAAACGAGCAAATGTTGGGTGATATTGCACAGCTTTTCAAATCTGCAATCCACCCTGGAAATTGTAGCTGGCCACTTACGAGTTAATGCTGATAGCCCATGAGTCTTACATGCAAGCTCGTTGCAAGCGTGTCTACCAGTCTTGATCGTAGACAGACTAGATAGGAGCTTGCAAGGCATCACTGATCACCCTGCAGATAGGTAGGACTGATGCCCCACAGTTCCAGGGGAGGGAGGACGGTGCAACTGTCAAGGCAAGTGCAGTCATTTCTCAATCATTGGCACCCCCTCAACCAATGCCCAACAAGGGTGCCTCCGCTCCAGCTGGCCCATACTCCCCTTGTACAAATACATGGTGAGCAATCTGTGGCAGGGTCATATCAGGCTCCAAAGCCTAGAAGTCATCGGCCACATGATACTGAGAAAGGTGAATAGCAACATTCCACCTACTTTGCTGAAGTCACAGAGGCATCCCTACATGGGCTGAATTTAGTAGAACCGGCAGGGGTCCCAACGCGGGGCCGAAAAGATGAGTGGTACCTCGCCTTGGCCCTTTGGAGCCCCCCCAGAACAATTCAACGGCACTTGGCACTTAAATGCCTGACGCCAGGGTCCACATCCCTATAAGGATGGGGATTCCAGTTCCAAGAGCTGCCGGCCAATCAGAGGGCAGGCAGCTCAGTAGTATCAGCAGTGTCACTGGAAGTAGTGGCCACTACCGGTACTCCATCAGGCCTGGGACCAGGCTCAGTGCTGCAGCCCCAGAACCCAGGTGAGAGCAGTGGGATTGCTGAGGCCAGGCCAACAGGCCACGTGACGGGGGTGGGTGGGTGAAGGGTGATCGTTGGGGGCAGGGTAAGGTAGCGGAGGGGCGGCTGTTGCCACCAGGGGCCCTCTGTGGGTCAAAGACTGATCTTGGAGGAGGCTCTCCCCGCAACTCTGGAGGGAGGCTGCCTTGTTTTACTAGGTGACCTCCCTGCATGGCAGAGGCCGCCCCCACCCACCGCCCACCACTGATGTAATTCCGGCAGTTGCAGGAAGAGGCACTTAAGGACTTCAATTGGCCTCTGGGTGGGAAGGCCTTCTTCGGTCTTTCCCGTCCCCGATATAATTGCAGGGCGACTGGAAGGCAATGGGCCCTCTGCACCTGCTCCCCTCCCCCCGCCACTGCCTTCCATTGTAATTCTATGGGCCCACCACCTCCCAGCCTGTCTCCCGGGGACTCATTAAATTCCGCTCATAGAAGGGGTAGGCATAGGAAGAAAAGAAATATATAGATGGTAGAGTGTTAACACATGGGTAATGCTTCTTTTTGTCTTAGTCCAATTAATTTGTATAACGCATTAAACATTTCTTACTCACACCATTTCAATGTGCCCTTTTTGAAAGCAGACTTCACAGTCAAGTTATTATTTAATGAGTGTAGAAGGTTGGGAGATGTTTTGAACCTCACAAGTTGGGAAAATGGCAGACTAGAGCATTCTCACATGACTGGTTTTGCAAGTGTGTATGTTGGTAGTTGATATTTGTCTAACTTTTCTTTTTATTCATTCATGGGATGTGGGCGTCGCTGGCTATGCCAGAATTTATTGCCCATCCCTAATTGCCCTTGAGAAGGTGGTGGTGAGCTGCCTTCTTGAACCGCTGCAGTCCATGTGGGGTAGGTAGACCCACAGTGCTGTTAGGAAGGCAGTTCCAGGATTTTGACCCAGTGACAGTGAAGGAACGGCGATATAGTTCCAAGTCAGGATGGTGTGTGACTTGGAGGGGAACTTGCAGGTGGTGGTGTTCCCATTTATTTGCTGCCATTGTCCTTCTAGTTGGTAGAGGTCGCGGGTTTGGAAGGTGCTGCCTAAGGAGCCTTGGTGCATCTTGTAGATGCTACACACTGCTGCTACTGTGCATCGGTGGTAGAGGGAGTGAATGTTTGTAGATGGGGTGCCAATCAAGCGGGCTGCTTTGTCCTGGATGGTGTCGAGCTTCTTGTGTGTTGTTGGAGCTGCACCCACGCAGGCAAGTGGAGAGTATTCCATCACACTCCTGACTCGTACCTTATAGATGGTGGACAGGCTTTGGGGAGTCAGGAGGTGAGTTACTCGCCTCAAGATTCCTACCCTCTGACCTGCTCTTGTAGCCACGGCTACTCCAGTTCAGTTTCTGGTCAATGGTAGCCCCCAGGATGTTGATAGTGGGGGATTCAGTGATGGTAATGCTGTTGAATGTCAAGGGGAGATGGTTCGATTCTCTCTTGTTGGAGATGGTCATTGCCTGGCACTTGTGTGGTGCGAATGTTACTTGCCACTTATCAGCCCAAGCCTGGATATTGTCCAGGTCTTGCTGCATTTCTACACGGACTGCTTCAGTATCTGAGGAATCACGAATGCTGCTGAACATTGTGCAATCATCAGTGAACATCCCCACTTCTGACCTTATGATTGAAGGAAGGTCATTGATGAAGCAGCTGAAGATGGTTGGGCCTAGGACACTACCCTGAGGAATTCCTGCAGTGATGTCCTGGAGCTCAGATGATTGACCTCCAACAACCACAACCTTCGTCCTTTGCGCTAGGTATAACTCCAACCAGTGGAGGGTTTTCCCCCTTATTCCCATTGACCTCAGTTTTGCTAGGGCTCTTTGATGCCATACTCGGTCAACTGCTGCCTTGATGTCAAAGGCAGTCATTCTCACCTCACCTCTTGAGTTCAGCTCTTTTGTCCATGTTTGAACCAAGGCTGTGATGAGGTCAGGAGCTCAGTGGCCCTGGCGGAACCCAAACTGAGCGTCACTGAGCAGGTTATTGCTAAGCAAGTGCCACTTGATGGTACTGTTGATGACACCTTCCATCACTTTACTGATGATTGAGAGTAGGCTGATGGGGCGGTAATTGGCTGGGTTGGACTTGTCCTGCTTTTTGTGTACAGGACATACCTGGGCAATTTTCCACATTGCAGGGTAGATGCCAGTGTTGTAGCTGTACTGGAACAGCTTGGCTAGGGGCGCGGCAAGTTCTGGAGCACAGGTCTTCAGTACTATTGCCGGAATATTGTCAGGACCCATAGCTTTTGCAGTATCCAGTGCCTTCAGTCATTTCTTGATATCACACAGAGTGAATTGAATTGGCTGAAGTCTGGCATTTGTGATGCTGGGGACTGTTTAACTCCCACCTGACGGCAGCACTTCTGGCTGAAGAGTGTTGCAAATGCTTCTGCCTTATCTTTCGCACTGATGTGCTGGGCTCCCCCATCATTGAGGATGGGGATATTTGTGGAGCCACCTCCTCCAGTTAGTTGTTTAATTGTCCACCACCATTTACGACTGGATGTGGCAGGACTGCAGAGCTTTGATCTCATTTGTTGGTTATGGGATCGCTTAGCTCTGTCTATCGCATGCTGCTTACGCAGTTTGGCATGCAAGTAGTCCTGTGTTGTAGCTTCGCCAGGTTTACACCTCATTTTGAGGTATGCCTGGTGCTGCTCCTGGCATGCCCTCCTGCACTCTTCATTGAACCAGGTTTGGTCTCCTGGCTTGATGATAATGGTAGAGTGGGGGATATGCCGGGCCATGAGGTTACAGATTGTGGATGAGTACAATTCTGCTGCTGATGATGGCCCACAGCGCCTCATGGATGCCCAGTTTTGCATTGCTAGATCTGTTCGAAATCTTTCGCATTTAGCACGGTGATAGTGCCACACAACACGATGGACGGTATCCTCAATGTGAAGGCGGAACTTCGTCTTCACAAGTCCTGTGTGGTGGTCACTCCTACCAATACTGTCATGGACAGATGCATCTGCGGCAGGCAGATTGGCGAGGACGAGGTCAAGTATGTTTTTCCCTCGTGTTGGTTCTCTCACCACCTGCCGCATACCCAGTCTAGCAGCTATGTCCTTTACAACTCAGCCAGCTCGGTCAGTATTGGTGCTACCGAGCCACTCCTGGTGATGGACATTGAAGTCCCCCACCCAGAGTATATTTTGTGCCCTTGCCACCCTCAGTGCTTCCTCCAAGTGGTGTTCAACATGGAGGAGTACTGACTCATCAGCTGAGGGAGGGCGGTAGGTGGTAATCAGTAGGAGGTTACCTTGTCCATATTTGACCTGATGCCATGAGACTTCATGGGGTCCAGAGTCGATGTTGAGAACTCCCAGGGTAACTCCCTCCCTACTGTATACCACTGTGCCACCACCTCTGGTGGGTCTGTCCTGCCGGTGGGACAGGACATACCCGGGGATGGTGATGACAGTGTCTGGGACATTGTCTGTTAGGTATGATTCTGTGAGTATGGCTATGTCAGGCTGTTGCTTGACTAGTCTGTGGGACAGCTCTCCCAACTTTGGCACAAGCCCCCAGATGTCAGTAAGGAGGACTTTGCAGGGTCGACAGGGTTGGGTTTGCCTTTGTCGTTTCCGGTGCCTAGGTCGATGCCGTGTGGACCGTCCGGTTTCATTCCTTTTCATAGACTTTGTAGCGATTAGATACAACTGAGTGGCTTGCTAGGCCACTTCAGAGGGCATGTAAGAGTTAACTACATTGCTGTGGGTCTGGAGTCACATGTCGGCCAGACCAGGTAAGGACAGCAGATTTCCTTCCCTAAAGGACATTAGTGAACCAGATGGGTTTTTACAACAATTGACAATGGTTTCATGACCATTTAATTCCAGATTTATTAATTAAATTCAAATTCCACCTTCTGCTGTGGTGGGATTCGAACCCATGTCCCCAGAGAAATACCCTGGGTCTCTGGGTTACTAGTCCAGTGATAATACCACTACGCCACTGCCTCCCCCTTCCTGCACCCACATGCTATTAAATTGCCCTTGCATCACAGACAGCAATATTTTCCAGTGGCCATGCATCCAGGTCCCCAATGGTCTCCTGATCCAAAGAGGAGTCGCATGCGCTTTCTTCATCCTGTATCTCCAGAACTGTTGTCTGGGCGAGGATACTACATGATGAGCATCACACTGGATGGTGAATACTATCGGGAATCTCCAACCTGTCAAGGTATCTGTATCTAATCTTCAGCATTCTTATGGCTGATTCAATAATAAATTTGGTGATGTGGCCAGTGTTGTACCTTTCCTGCGGCTGAATGGAGGGGTTCCTCAGAAGTGTCATGAACCACAGGGGAAAGGGTATCCCTTGTCTCCAACCATCCATCATCTCAGGCTGCTCCCAAGTAAAAATAATGCAAGATATTTGACCGCCGCAGTATGTGTGCATCATGGCAGCTCCCAGGGAATCATGTGCAGATCTGCAAGAGTCTCTTTTTATGGTTGCTGGTGAGCTGATCATTGATGGAGTCAAAGCACTTGAGGTTCCCAAATGCTCGCTCGCTAGTCGGAGCAAACTCAGATCACCACATTTTTACGGCCATGTGGTGAAGTTTGGGTGGTTCCCACTGTTTAACTCCCACCTGACGGCAGCAAGTGTGTTTTGTTCTTAGAATTTAACCCTTTGATGTTTTATTTGTCAAATAACCAGACAGCAACTGGTTTTCCTGTAGATTTAGAAACAGGAAACCAATCGTTTATTGATCAATACGCCTTATCCTGAAAATGTGGCAACTGCTTCCACTCATGCATTTGCTCGTGCACGCACACACACAAGAGACAGAGAGAGAGAAAAGAAGAGGGGTAGCGGGGTCAACTCTGCAATTTTAGTGTGTTGGTAGGAAGACAAACCAAACATTTATTTTTAGTGTAGTTGGAGGGGAAGATGGGGGCAACTTGCATCAAAAATGGCACCAGCATCTGCACAGAGACAGCTGACGCTGTTCACGGCGTTGCCAAGGCCGCCTCCACCACGTGATTGGGGTGGGGCGGCCATTCTGCTTATTTAAATGAACCGCCGCAATCTGGCATGTGCAGGCTGCAGTTTTTTTCACCCGCTGCCGGAAAATAAAATCCAGCCCCTTGTATGCGTGACAACATGTCTACAATCTATGGCACCCTGCATCTGTGGGATGCCTGCCAATGCTTGCTCTGTCTGACTGTTATCATCACGTAGAAACATTATACATCTGAAAAATAATACATGTAGGGCCTGCCTGATACAATTGTGAGCTGCCAACTGCAACACCCTCTATATGTCCTCTGTCTCTATATGTCTCCTGGAAGGAACCAGAAGCAAAGAAATTCAGGGCAATTGTTGATATTGAAGCCATGCATTCAAATCTCACTACAAAATTGAATTCAATAAATGTGACTCCAGATTAAAGGCCTGCTCAGGTATACAATATAAACCCGACCTGGGCCCGACCCGCCCACATCTAACCCGAACTCGACCCGGGCCCGAGTCCTTTGGTTTTTTTCCCGTGCCCGACCCAACCTGACCCGACCCGACTTGAATGCTGGAAATTAATGACGCTTATTCTTCCTCTTACTTCCCTTTTCCTCCCTGACTAAAAGGCAACATTGTCACTGTGTCCGACCCGGCCCGGCCCGATCAGAACCCTGGAAAAGCGACCCAACCCAACCCAAATTCGACACATGTCGTCGGGTCCCGTCAGGTTTGTGTCGGGTAGTCATGCTCTACTCCAAATTAATGTGTTTTGACGTTTGAGGCGTGATATAACTGAGGTGTTTAAAATGATAAAGGGATTGGATCGAGTAGATATGGTGAAAATATTTCCTCTGGAAATACCACCTTGCCAGGGCAACTACTGATGTGCAATAAGCGTTGGCCTTGCCAATGATGCCTACATCCCAAGAATTAATGTTTAAAAAATCGTCCACTTGAGCAATCTGTTTATTAACAAGAAAAGGAAGAGAGAATCAGAGAGGATAATGTACACCAGGAATGGGACTTCTATTTGTTTCAGAAGCTGTCGCTTAAATTCGCCTCTCGGGTCAGTGTGCTGGTTTCCTGACACAAAACCAACACGTTCCAAGTTTAAAAGGCTCCACCAAGAGCCAAAAGAGGCAACTCAATGTCGCTAAACAGCCAGTTAAGCCACTTAATGAGCTTGTTGTCAGCTCGTTAAGGGCCAGTCGTGAACTTCCATTCTGAGGCGCAGGATCCAAGTGGGGTCCGACCCACAGCAGGGAAGAGGAGGCACAAACAAAGTGGTGAGACAGTCAGAATGGCAGGGCTCCAACAAAGAGGGAAAGCTTAGGAAAGGCGTTCAATCGTAGGCAACCAGTGCCACAGAGGCAGGTGAATTATCTGTCATTTCTCCTGACTCTTGACAAGGGCATTATGTAGACTGCGGTGGGGGGTGGGGGAGGTGATGCTTGGATGGGTTCTTCTGATTGCAGACCTCACAGGTTCATAAGAGGATGGCTCAGGAAGACTGCACATTCCAATAGCAGACTTGTGCTCCAGAACTAGCCACACCCCCAGTCAAGCTGTTCCAGTGCAGCTACAACACTGGCATCTACCCGGCAAAATGGAAAATTACCCAAGTATGTCCCATACAGAAAAAGCAGGACAAATCCAACCCGGCCAATTACCACCCCATCAGTCTACTCTCAAACATCAGTAAAGTGATGGAAGGTGTCGTCGACAGTGCTACCAAGTGACACTTGCTAGCAATAACCTGTTCAGTGACGCTCAGTTTGGGTTCCACCAGGGCCACTCAGCTCCTGATCTCATTACAACCTTGGTTCAAACATGGACAAAAGAGCTGAACTCAAGAGGTGAGGTGAGAGTGACTGCCCTTGGCATCAGGGCAGTATTTGACCGAGTATGGCATCAAAGTGCCCTAGCAAAACTAGAATCGGGGGAAAACTTTCTGCGGGTTGGAGACCTACCTAGCGCAAAGGAAGATAGTTGTGGTTGTTGGAGGTCAATCATCTGAGCTCCAGGACATCACTGCAGGAGTTTCTCAGGATAGTGTCTCAGGGCCAACCATAGCGTCATAGAGAGATACATCACTGAAACAAGCCCTTCAGCCCACCGAGTCTGTACTGACTATTAACCACCCATTTATACTAATCCTACATTAATCCCATATTCCCTACCACATCCCCACAATTCTCCTATCACCTACCTACACTGGGGGAAATTTACAATGGCCAATTTACTTATCAACCTGCAGTTCTTTGGCTGTGGGAAAAAACCAAAGCATCTGGCAGAATCCCACGTGGTCACAGGGAGAACTTGCAAACTCGGCATAGACAGTACCCAGAACCGAACCTGGGTCACTGGAGCTGCAGTGCTAACCACTGCACCACTGTGCCACCCCATCGTCAGCTGTTTCATCAATGACCTTCCTTTAATCATAAGGTTTGAAGTGGAGATGTTCACTGATAATTGCACATTGTTCAGCACCATTCGCAAATCCTCAAATACTGAAGCAGTCCGTGTAGAAATGCAGCAAGACCTGGACAATATCCAGGCTTGGGCTGATAAGTGACAAGTAACATTCATGCCACACAAGTGCCAGGCAATGACCATCTTCAACAAGAGAGAATCTAACCATCTCCCCTTGACATTCAATGGCATTACGATGGCTGAATCCCAACTATCAACATCCTGGGGGGGTTACCATTAACCAGAACCTGAACTGGAGTAGCCATATAAATACTGTGGCTACAAGAGCAGGTCAGAGGCTAGGAATCCTGAGGCTAGTAGCTCACCTCCTAACTCCCCAAGCCTCTCCACTATCTACAAGGCACAAGTCAGTAGTGTGATGGAATACTCTCCACTTGCCTGGATGGGTGCAGCTCCAACAATACTCAAGAAGCTTGACACCATCCAAGACAAAGCAGCCCACTTGATTGGCACCCCATCCACAAATATTCACTCCCTCCACCACTGATGCACAGTGGCAGCAGTGTGTACCATCTACAAGATGCACTGCAGCAATGCACCAAGGATCCTTAGACAGCACCTTCCAAACCCGTGACCTCTACCACCTAGAAGGATGAGGGCAGCAGATGCATGGGAACACCACCACCTGCAAGTTCCCTCCAAGCTGCACACCCTCCTGACTTGGAACAATATTGCCATTCCTTCACTGTCGCTGGGTCAAAATCCTGGAACTCCCTTCCTAACAGCACTGTGGGTGTACCTACCCCAAATGGACTGCAGCAGTTCAAGAAGGCAGCTCACCACCACCTTCTCTTTGGATGTGAAAAACATAGGGAGAGAAGAAGTATAAATGGGATTAAGCATCCTTGAAAGTTGATAAATCAGCAGGGCCAGATGAAATGTACCCTAGGCTGTTAGAAGAAGCAAGAGAGGAAATAGCAGAAGGTCTGACCATTATTTTCCAGTCGTCGTTGGATACAGGTGCGGTGCCGGATGATTGGAGGACGTCTAACGTTGTACCTCTGTTGAAAAAAGGAGGGACGGTAGACCGAATAATTATAGGCCAGTTAGTCTAACCTCAGTAGTGGGCAAATTATTGGAATCTATTCTGAGAGACAGGATAAACTGTCACTTAGAAAGGCACAGGTTAATCAAGGATAGTCAGCATGAATTTGTTAAGGGAAGATCTTGTTTGACCAACTTGATCAAATTTTTTGAAGTAGCAAGGAAGATAGATGAGAGTAGTGTAGTTGATGTGGTCTACATAGATTTTAACAAGGCTTTTGACAAGGTCCCACATGGCAGACTGGTTCAAAAAATAAAATCCCATAGGATCCAAGGAAATGCAGCAAAGTTGATACAAAATTGGCTTTGTGGCAGGAAACAAAGGGTAATTGTTGACAGGTGTTTTAGCAACTGGAGGGCTGTTTCCAGTGGCATTCCACAGAGCTCAGTCCTGGGTCCCCTGATTTTTGTGGTATATATTAACGATTTGGATGTAAATGTAGGGGGCATGATCAAGAATTTTGCAGACGACACCAAGATTGGCCATGTGGTAGATAGAGAGGAGGATAGCTGTATGCTGCAGGAAGATATTGATGGCCTGGTCAGATGGGCAGAAAAGTGGCAAATGGAATTCAGCCTGGAGAAGTGTGAGATGATGCATTTGGGGAGGTCAATCAAGGCAAAGGAATACATAATTAATGGGAAAATACTGAGAAGTGTGGAGGAAGTGGGGGACCTTGGAGTGAATGTCCACAGATCCCTGAAGGTAGCAGGACAGGTCGATAAGGTGGTTGAGAAGGCATATGGAATCCTTACCTTTATTAGCCGAGGTATAGAATATAAGAGCAGGGAGGTTATGCTGGAACTGTATAACTCATTGGTTCAGCCACAACTTGAGTACTGTGTGCAGTTCTGGTCACCTCATTACAGAAAGGATGTAATTGCACTAGAGAGGGTACAGAGGAGATTTACGAGGATGTTGCCAGGACTGGAAACATGCAGCTATAAGCAAAGATTGGATAGGCTGGGGTTGTTCTCCTTGGAACAGGGAAGGCTGAGGGAAGATCTGATTGTACAAAATTTTGAGGGGCCTGGATAGAGTGGAGGTGAAGGGTCTATTCAACTTAGTAGAGGGGTCAGTGACAAGGGGGCATAGATTTAATGTGATTGGTAGAAAAATTAGAGGGGAGATGAGGAAAAACCTTTTCACTCAGAAGGTGGTAGTGGTCTGGAACTCACTGCCTCAAAGGGTGGTTGAGGGAGGGAGGCACTGTCCTAACTGCATCTTTCAGGCAAATGGGAGTTGAGTGCCAGGGAGAACCAGATAACACACCTGGACAGTGGGATGCCACAGCTTGCACCACTGACAAACTTCTGACACACGCATCTCAGGCCCAGACAGGCACTAGCAAGCAGTCTGTCTTGACCGTATCTTCAGCCACAGGTGGATCACCTCATAGGAATGGCCATGAGTGCAGGCCATCGCATTGGAAATGTCAGTTAGTGGGTCACTTGGGTGTGTCTTGTAAATAATATCACACTGTACTTCAATAAAGCATTAGCTATGTTATTACACTAAGGCACAGTTGTGTGTCTTCGTTTCATCATGGTGACAGCTGCCATGAACTGTCGGAAAACCCTTAACGTGGGCACGCAAGTCAGCAACCATCTGCCTCAACAGGTGCAGCCAACATGCCCAGGTGGCTTCTCCATTGGTGGTAGACCCTCTCTTGAGCATATCACCTTCATTGCCTTCCTGCCCCTTGTTCTTGACCCCTGTGCTGCTGTTGCCCTTTGCTCCGAGAGATGCTGCTCCGCATTGCTAGTCAACCCTATCTCGGAGAAACTTTATCCCATTTCTTTTTATGTCCTTCCTTCCTTTCTTTTTTTTATTCGTTCATGGGATGTGGCCTTGCTGGCTAGGCCAGCATTTATTGCCCATCCCTAATTGCTCTTGAATCATAGAATCATAGAAAGTTTAAGGCACAGAAAGAGGCCACTTGGCCCATCGAGTCTATGTCGGTCAAAAAACGATCCACCTATTCTAATTCCACTTTACAGCATTTGGTCCGTAGCCCTGCAGATTGCAGCACTTGAGGTGCATATCCAGACTCCTTTTGAATGAGTTGAGAGTTGCACTCACCAATTGCAGCTTTCCATTCGCAAAGAGTGCTGCAGTCTGCACTCCAGCCTCCGCTTGAACTTCATTAAGGTTCTGAGCTATTCTTATGGGTCATCAAGGCTGCTGTGCACACATCTGTCCCATGGTCAGGAAAAATCTATGCGTCCTCAAGATGCCCCTCTCCTTTGCACTCTGGTGACTGCTGACCAGGAGGCGTGCCATCTGGGTCTATCTTTAGACTCACCTTTCCAGATCTAAGAAGGTCATTGAAGAAATTCCACCACTGCCCTGCTGCTGACCTCATGAGCCACCTCCAGCCATGCCCTCTTGGGAAGATTTGCTGGCCTTTTCTGTTGCCACTGTTGGCACAGGATGTTTCTGTGTACAGTCACCACCTCTAGCAGGGCCTCCAGTGAGGTGGCTGATAAAAGGGGGACTGCCCTGGCACGGGGGAGGGGAGGTGGGTTTCACTTCTCTTGTGACTTCTTTCATTCTTTGGACGAACGGCAGACTCAGCAATGGCTGCTGCCCACCCTTCAAATCGCACCCAGTTCTGCCTGTGTCCCGCATCCTTCCTGCATCCACCGCCACTAATTGGGCAGCGAACGCGACTCTAGGCCAATTGCCTGTTTTCCATATTGAAATAGCAACCTGTGCGCATTGCCGATGCGGCGCGAGGTCGGGACCAAGAAGTGACCATGACGTCGGGGTTCCGCCATGGTAGCTGCAACCTCATTGAGAATTTTTATTACAACACCTTGCTTTTTTTAGTTCTGCATTCTGGAGAGTGCAGCCAGTCCATGGCATAGCCATGGCTCAACTGGACAGGGGGGGCAGAAGGAGGATTGGGCAACAATAGTGATAGGGCACACTATAATTAGGGAAACAGGCAGGCATTTCTGTGGCCACAGACACAAATCCAGGATGCTATTTTGCTTCCATGTGCCAGGGTCAAGGATGTCACTGAGCAGCTGCAGAACCCTCTGAGGGGATAGGGTGAACAGCCAATGGTCGTGATCTATATTGGCACCAACAGTATCAGCAGAAAAATTGATGCAGTCCTGCAGGCAGAATTTAGGCAGCTAGGAAGAAAACCACTAAGGAAGCAGAACCTCAGAGGTAGTCATCTCTGAATAACTCCCAGTACCATGGGTAAGTGAGATAGTGCAGATGAATATGAGGCTGGAGAATTGGTGCAGGAGGGAGGACATTAGATTTCTGGGGCATAGGGAGTGGTTATGGGGGAGGTTATTAATTGTGTACCAATTATTTAATTATATGCAGGTCTTGGGTGTTAACTGGGGTCTTACTTGAACATTTATAAGGAGACTCTTACTGAGACTGGTGGAGGGTTTAAGTGAGGAGCTACATGTTTGTAATCCTTTAATCTGCACAATACATGTAAAACTGAGCAAAGATAGACTCCAGAATTATCCTTACACAAGTTTTCTAGAATTTAACATGGTAGCAGAGGATGGTTGCTTAAAGCTGAAGGTTGGAAACTAGAAATTTTTTCTAACATAGAAAACTAAAATCTCATTGGCTATTGTGGAAAATATGGCAGAAAGCGGGCTGAATTTTACTCGTCTTCTGATGTCGGGGGTCGTGGTGGGGGGGCCCGGAAAATTCTTCCAGGAGAGACCCCCCCTTGACCCTTGACACTGAGATGGCCTCACTGCATTTTACCAGCAGCGGCATGGCCTTGGTGTGGTTCCCCCCTCCCCCACAACCTGTCGCACAGCGGCAGAGCCTGCATTTGCAAATTAAAATTAATTCAAATACAAATGAATGAACTTACCTGGACTGGGCAGCCATCCCATGCCGATATTTCAGCTGGTGGCCAGAGGTTCCGAGCCTTCGGATCCCCTTCATCACACCTTCATCAAACTCGGAGCCAGGTTCTTTTACTGTATTGTCTCAAAACAGCAGGAGGATTGTTTAAACGATGTATGAGCTGATCATATTCATCTGGGCTATTTCTTCCATAGAATGAGGGTATTGTTTCAACACGTATTAGCTGATCCTATTCGTCTGGACTATGCATGGAATAAACTAAGAGATGTTAACTACCGGACATTTTCAACAGCATGAACAACAGAACAACAAGGGCGGCACAGTGGCGCAGTGGTTAGCACCGCAGCCTCATAGCTCCAGTGACCCAGGTTCAATTCTGGGTACTGCCTGTGTGGAGTTTGCAAGTTCTCCCTGTGTCTGCGTGGGTTTTCTCCGGGTGCTCCGGTTTCCTCCCACAAGCCAAAAGACTTGCAGGTTGGTAGGTAAATTGGCCATTATAAATTGCCACCAGTATAGGTAGGTGGTAGGGACAGGTGGGGATGTGGCAGGAATATGGGATTAGTATAAAATGGGTGGTTGATGGTCGGCACAGACTCGGTGGGCCGAAGGGCCTGTTTCAGTGCTGTATCTCTAAACTAAAAATATGTTTGAGTTGAATGATTATAAAAAGAGGGCATACTGGAGTGACTGTGCTGCAGTCAAGTGAAGAAGAATCTCCAGATTCAGGCCTACAATCAACATCGGTAATGACCAGCCATGTGGGTGAGTGTATATTTTCAGTCAAATCTTGAAGGGGTTTGTACTGTGGGGGCTGCAGTTGGAAGAAGGTCAGGATTGGTCATCTTGATTCAGGACCTACAATCAACACCAGTTGGGGGTGGTAAGTGCTTTCAGCCAAATCAGAATGATATTGGTCTGAGGGTTTTGTAAAGTTTTGGGACAAAAGCATAGTGTTTTTGCCTGTAATTTGTAAGTGTTTTCAGCCAAATTGTAGTGGCATTGGTCTTTTTTTTATTCATTCATGAGATGTGGGCATTGCTGGTGAGGCTAGCATTTATTGCCCATCCCTAATTGCCCTTGAGAAGGTGGTGGTGAGCTGCCTTCTTGAACCGCTGCAGTCCATGTTGTCATGGACCTGTACTTTTTTCCTCTGGGGACATGGGGTTTGCCTTTAAGGCTTGCAAAGGATCAGTATTGCTTTCAGAACCAGCAAGCCTCAGGAGTTAGAGAAAATGCATTTTCGGTTGCCGTTGGATACAACCATTTGGAGACTGCAATTCAAAGGGTGCATTTTCATTACCAGGGATATAGCCACCAAGAGTGAGCATCAAGCGATACATTTGTTACAATTCAATTTTGGACTGGCTTTTTAGTTGAAGACAGTTTGTTCCAACAGAACACAGACAGACAGCTGTGGTGTTTAGCACTTGAAAAAAGCGCTCTCAATCATTTAAACTGAAGGAATAGGATTTTAGTCTGTTTAATTATTATCTCTCAAAATTCTAAAATGGCAAGCCAAAAACAGAGATCTCTGGTAATTTAAACTGAAGGAAGGGAAGTTAGTCTGTGACAATCTTTTTCTCCCTCAAAAACTCTCAAGTCAGATTGATTCTATTGAATGAATTTGCAAGTCGTTAATTGTTGAAATTCACTGAAGAAGGAAAGCATAACGTACTGCTAGAATTAGACCGCGGACTGTTCTACTGTGGAAGAACCTTTTTTTTCCACATCGGACGTCTGTGAGAACTTCAAGAGACATTGGACTGTAAATTTGCCAGGACTCTAATTTTTTCTATTTTAAATGTTGTTTATATCTTCATAGTGTTGAAGAAGTTAAGAATCCCCAGGGCCTGACCAGGTGTATCCTTGGATGCTATGGGAAGCAAGGGAGGAGATTGCTGGGACCCTGGCAGAGATTTTTGTATCATCGTTAGCCACGGGTGAGGTACCGGAAGACTGGAGGGTAGCTAATGTTGTTCCTTTATTTAAGAAGGGCAGCAGGGATAAACCAGGGAACTACAGGCTGGTGAGCCTTACATCAGTGGTGGGAAAGTTATTGGAAGAGATTCTGAGAGACAGGATTTATATGCATCTGGAAAGGCATGGTCTGATTAGGGATAGTCAGCATGGCTTTGTGCGTGGGAAATCATGTCTCACGAATTTGATTGAGTTTTTCGAGAAGGTGACCAAGAGGATTGACGAGGGCAGGGCGATGGACGTTGTCTACAGGGACTTTAGCAAGACCTTTGACAAGGTCCCGCATGGTAGGCTGGTCCAGAAGGTTCGAACACATGGGATCCAGGGTGAGCTAGCAAATTGGATACAAAATTGGCTTGGTGATAGGAGGCAGAGGGTGGTAGTGGAGGGTTGTTTTTCAGATCGGAGGCTGGTGACCAGTGGTGTGCCGCAGGGATCGGTGGTGGGCCTTCTGTTGTTTGTCATATATAGTAATGGCTTGGATGTGAATGTAAGGGGCATGATTATTACGTTTGCAGATGACACCAAAATTGGTGGTATAGTGGACAGTGAAGAAGGCTCTCTAAGGTTACAACAGGATATAGATCAACTGGGAAAGTGGGCAAGGGAGTGACAAATGGAATTTAATGCAGACAAGTGTGAAGTGATGCATTTTGGGAAGTTAAACCAGGGCAGGACATATACAGTGAATGGCAGGGCCCTGGGGAGTGTTGTTGAGCAGAGAGACCTTGGGGTGCGAGTACATAGTTCCCTGAAAGTGGCAACACAGGTAGACAGGGTGGTGAAGAAGGCGTATGGCATGCTTGCCTTCATCGGCCGAGGCATTGCGTACAAGAGTTGGGACATCATGTTACAGTTGTACATAACGTTGGTTAGGCCGCATTTGGAGTACTGTGTGCAGTTCTGGTCACCGCACTACAGGAAAGATGTGATTAAGCTAGAGAGGGTGCAGAAAAAATTCACAAGGATGTTGCCTGGTTTGGAGGGCTTGAGTTATAAAGAGAGATTGAATAGGCTGGGTCTGTTTTCCCTGGAGCGAAGGAGGCTGAGAGGGGACATGATAGAGGTATATAAAATTATGAGAGGCATAGATAGCGTAGATAGCCAGTGTCTGTTTCCCATGGTAGGGGTGACTAAAACTAGAGGGCATAGATTTAAGGTGAGAGGGAGGAGGTTTAAAGGGGATCAAAGGGGTACATTTTTCACACAAAGAATAGTGGGTATCTGGAATGAGCTACGTGAGGAGGTGGTGGAGGCAGGAACAGTAGCAACATTTAAGAGGCATCTGGACAGGTACTTGAATGAGCAAGGCATAGAGGGATATGGAATTAATGCAGGCAGGTGGGATTAGTATAGATAGGCATTATGGTCGGCATGGACGCGGTGGGCTGAAGGGCCTGTTTCTATGCTGTACGACTCTATGACTCTAATTTAGTTTTTCTAATGGGGATATGGTGCCAATCAAGCGGGCTGTTTTGTCCTGGATGGTGTTGAGCTTCTTGAGTGTTGTTGGAAGGGCACCCATCGATGCAAGTGCAGTTTATTCCATCACACTCCTGACTTGTGCCTTGTGGAAAGGCTTTGGGGAATCAGGAGGTGAGTTAACCGCCGCAGGATTCCTAGCCTCTGACCTACTCTTGTAGCCACAGTATTTATATGGCTACTCCAGTTCAATTTCTGGTCAATGGTAACCCCTAGGATGTTGATAGTGGGGGATTCAGCCATCGTAATGCCATTGAACGTCAAGGGGAGATGATTAGATTCTCTCTTGGTGGAGATGGTTATTGCCTGGTACTTGTGTGGCGTGAATGTTACTTGCCAATTATCAGCCAAACCTGGATATGGTCATGCTGCATTTCTACACGGACTGCTTCAGTATCTGAAGAGTCACAAATGTGCTGAACATTGTGCAATCTTCAGTGAATATCCCCGCTTCTTACCTGATGATTGAAGGAATGTCATTGATGAAGCAGCTGAAGATGGTTGGGCCTCGGACACTACCCTGAGGAACTCCTGCAGTGATGTCCTGGAGCTCAGATGATTGACCTCCAACAACCACAACCATCTTCCTTTGCGCACGATTGGTAAACTCCAGCTACTTTGACTAGGTTCGATGAAATTGTTTTCCAGCATGTCCTAGATCTTTGCTTTCACTTGGGCCTGCTTGTCCGGACACAAGTGGTAAGGATGCTGTTTTAAAGGAACAGTCCCCCCTATATCCACATCATGCGTAGCTAAGGTTGTGCATCCTGCTTGCCCTAAAAACTCTTTTAAATGTTGTGAAAAGCCTGGTTAGGTCTTTACGTTGTTTTGCCTCTAAGTGCGAACGCATGTTGTCCAATTTTCCTAGCCATTCTGTATTCGCTAATCTGACAGTTGGAGGTTCAATCTGAGAAATTTCTAGGCCTCCTTCTGCCTCATCCTCACTATCCTTTTGCTTCTCAGGTATTACCTGACATACCTGTACTGGCTTAATCTCCTCACTGCGATAATATTGCTTTAACATATTGATGTGACACAACCGGTTCTTCTTCCGGCGATCAGGAGTGTCAATCAAGTAATCTACCTTACTCATTCTTTTGATCACTCTATGTGGGCCACTGAACCGCGCTTTTAATGGTTCTCCCTGCAATGGTAACAACACTAATTCTTCAACCCTGGTTGAAAATTGCAAGCTTTTGCATTCTTCTCTGCCCATTTTTTCATATTGGCTTGGGATGCTTTAAAGTGTTCCTGAGCCACACCGCAAGCTTTCGTGAGCCTTTCCCGGAATACACATACATAGTCCAGTATCGACGATTCATTCTTTTGTTCCAAGAATCTGTCTTTTATGAGTTTTAGAGGACCTCTTACTGCATGTCCGTAAACCAATTCAAAAGGACTGAAGCCTGTAGACTCTGGTGGCAAATAAATGAAAGTCTAATCCTTTATCCCAGTCATGCGGATATTTGTGACAGTATGTTTTAATCATTGTTTTGAGAGTTTGGTGGTATCTCTCTAAAGCTCCCTGTGATTGTGGGTGATATGCTGAAGATTTCAATTGTCTCATCTCCAAATTGCCCATGACTTCTTGAAATACCTTGGGGACGAGCGACCATGACATGATAGAATTCTTAACATTAAGATGGAGAGTGAGAGAGTTGATTCCAAGACTAGGGTCCTGAATCTAAATAAAGGAAACTATGAAGGTATGAGGTGTGAGTTGGCTATGATAGATTGGGGAACGTTACTTAAAGGGTTGACAGTGGATAGGCAATGGCTAGCATTTAAAGTGCGCATTGATGAATTATAACAATTGTTCATTCCTGTCCGGCGCAAAAAATTTTACCAGAAGGGTGACTCAACTGTGGCTTACAAAAGAAATTAGGGATAGTATTAGATCCAAGGAGGAGAAATATAAAATGGCCAGAACAAGCAGCAAACCTGAGGATTGGGAGCAGTTTAAAATTCAGCAAAGGAGGACAAAGGGATTGATTAAGAAGGGGAAAATAGAGTACGAGAGTAAGCTTGCAGAGAACATAAAAACTGACTGTAAAAGAGTCTATAGATATGTGAAGAGAAAAAGATTAGTGAAGACAAATGTGAGTCCATTACAGACAGAAATGGGGGAATTTATAATGGGGAACAAAGAAATGGCAGACCAATTAAACAGACCATACTTTGGTTCTGAGTTCACAATGGAGGACACAAATTACCACCCAGAAATGTTGCGGAACATAGGGTCTAGTGAGAAGGAGGAACTGTATGAAATCAGTATTAGTAGGGAAAGGGTGTTAGGGAAATTGAAGGGACTGAAGGCTGATAAATCCCCAGGGCCTGATAATCTACATCCCAGAGTACTGAAGGAAGTGGCCCTAGAAATAGATATATGCAGATGCTGGTCATTTTTCAAAATTCTATAGACTCTGGAACAATTCCAACAGATTGGAGGGTCGCTAATGTAACCCCACTATTTTAAAAAGGAGGTAGAAAGAAAACAGGGAATTATAGACCATTTAGCTGACATCAGTAGTGGGGAAAATGCTGGAGACCATTATAAAAGATGTAATAACAGAGCAATTGGAAAACAATGACATGATCGGACAAAGTCAACATGGATTTACAAAAGGGAAATCATGCTTGACAGATCTACTGGAATTTTTTGAAGATGCAACTAGTGGAATAGATAAGGGAGAACCAGAGGATGTGGTGTATTTGGACTTCCAGAAGGCTTTCGATAAGGTCCCACATAAGAGATTAGCATGCAAAATTAAAGCACATGGGATTGGGGGTAAGGCACTGACATGGATAGAGAACTGGTTGGCAGACAGGAAACAAAGAGTAGGAATAAATGGGTCTTTTTCTGAGTGACAGACAGTGACTAGTGGGGTAACACAGCGATCAGTGCTAGGATCCCAACTATTCACAATATATATTAATGATATAGATGACAGAATTAAATGTAATATATCCAGGTTTGCAGATGACACAAAGCTGGGTGGGAGTGTGAGCTGTGAGGAGGATGCAGAGAAGCTCCGGTGTGATTTGGAATGGTTGAGTGAGTGAGCAAATACATGGCAGATGCAATATAATGTGGATAAATGTGAGGTGATCCACTTTGCTGGCAAAAACAGAAAGGCAGATTATTATCTGAATGGCAATAGATTGGGAAAGGGGGAGGTGAAGCGAGACCTTGGTGTCCTTATGCACCATTTGCTGAAAGTAAGCATGCAGGTGCAGCAGGCAGTTAAGAAGGCAAATGGTATGTTGGCCTTCATAGCGAGAGGACTCGAGTACAGGAGCAAGAATGTCTTGCTGCAATTATATAAGGCTTGGTGAGACCACATCTGGAGTATTGTGTACAGTTTTGGTCTCCTTATCTGAGGAAGGATGTTCTTGCTATGGAGGAAGTGCAGCGAAGGTTCACCAGACTGATTCCTGGGATGGCAGGACTGATGTATGAAGAGAGATTGGGTAGGTTAGGCTTGTATTCACTAGAGTTTAGAAGAATGAGAGGGGATCTCATAGAAACCTACAAAATTCTAACAGGACTGGACAGACTAGATGCAGGAAGGATGCATGGGGGAGTTCAGCACCAGGGGTCATAATCTAAGGATAAGGGGTTAGCCCTTTAGGACTGAGATGAGGAGAGATTTCTTCACCCAGAGAGTGGTGAACCTGTGGAATTCTCGACCACGGAAAGCAGTTGAGGCCAAATCATTAAATATATTCAAGAAAGAGTTAGATATTGTTCTTATGGCTAATGGGATCAAGGGATATGGGGAGAAAGCGGGAACAGGTTATTGAGTTTGGATGATCAGCCATGATCACATTGAATGGTGGAGCAGGCTCGAAGGGCCAAATGGCCTACTCCTGCTCCTATTTTTCTATCTTTCTATGAAATTAGAACCTTGATTCGATTGAACTTCAAGTGGTAACCCATATCTCATAAAGTATTAGTTTAACTTTTCTACTACTATTCTAGTGGTAATTGTCCTCAAAGGAATGGCCTTTGGAAACTGAGTAGCCATATCCATGATAGTATGTATTGATGTACCACTTTTGTTTTTGGCAAGGGTCCTACACAGTCTACCAATACCCTGCTAAATGGTTCCTCAATCACTGGTATGGGAACTATTGGTGCTGGTTTTATGGTAGGTTGCGGTTTTCCCACCATTTTACATGTATGGCATGCCATACAAAATTGTCTCACATCCTCTGTAAGACCTGGCCAGTGTTAGCTTATGCATGATTTGGTCTTCTAAATTCCCCTATGTCCTGCAAAAGGAATGTCATGTGCTAATCTTAATAATCCTTGGCAATATTTAAGTGGTACCACTATCTGTTCAACAACTGTCCAGTCTTCGTCTGCAGGTTTATGAGGCGATCTCCATTTCCTCCTCAAAACTCCATTTACCATATAATAGCCTTCTGGAACTTCTTTCGCCTCAGCTTCTTTCAGAGCCGTCTGTGCTATTCAGTATATCTCTGGATCAGCTTGTTGTGCTGCAGTGATAAAAGATCTGTTTAGCATCTCATTTGGATTATCTAGATCCCCAAATATGATTTCAGATACTTGGATATCTATTTGTGATGCCACTTTTACCTCTGACAATGGATCCTATTTAGCCATTGCTCGAGTGACTACACACGCAGGAAATATTCTCAGAACTTGTTCTTTTAATTGCTCTGTTTCCCTAACTTCACTTGGTTCCTCTGTAACCATAGGAGAAACTGATCCTTTTGATCCAGCCAAATCATTTCCTAGGAGTAGATCAATTCTCTCTACTGGCAAACTGTGGACAACTCCTACAGTTACTATCCCAGATATAAAGTCACTCTTTAGGCGCACCTTATATAAAGGTACCGGTCTATACTTCCCGCCAATTCCATTAACTAAAACTTTAGCATTCAAGGCGCTCCCTGGTGGAAACATAAGAACTAGGAGCAGAAGCAGGTAATTCAGCCTTTCAAGCCTGCTCCGCCATTCAATACGATCATGGCTGATCTCATCTCGGCCTCAACTCCACTTTCCTGCCCGTTCTCCATAACCCTTCAACCCATTACTAATTAAATACCTGTCTATCTCCTCCTTAAATTTATTCAATGTCCCGGCATCCACCGCACTCTGGGGTAATGAATTCCACAGACTCACGACCCTTTGAGAGAAGTAATTTCTCCTCATCTCTGTTTTAAATCTGCTACTCCTTAACCTAAAACTATGACCTCTCATTCTAGATTGCCCTACAAGAGGAAACATCCTCTCTAAGTCTACATTGTCAATCCCCTTAATCATCTTATATACCTCTATCAGATCTCCTCTCATTCTTCTAAACATAAGACAAACATTACATCTTTCCCCATGGGACCTTCATTAAATCAGGTATGTTAATTAATTTCCATATGTAAATCGTGGTTCCGTTGCCGAGCAGTGAGGCGGCCACCACGAAGCCTCACCGCCGTCGCCGAAATCAGTATGGAGCCTGCCGCCATCGGGGTCGGTGGTGGGCCTCCGTCGTACCGATCTTCATTGCCCCCCACCACCATTCCGGATGGTGGAGGGGCTTCAAAATCCAGCCCGAGGTCTCAAAATCTGAGTGAATGAGGCCCATAGTAAATTGTTGCACTCAGGACCTCGCACCACCCCCTCCCCCTTACTCTGTACATACAAGTGCCAAATCAGAAAGGACACTCAACCAGAATGCCTCCGATGTGCTAGCCAAGTTTGTCTTGTCTCCAGATTGCTACTGCCACTGTTTACTCAGTTTCATCCTCCCTACCAAGCCATGCTACCTCTCACAATTGCTGCCGAGTGCAGCCAAAATTGACCTTCTGCTGAGCTTGCGCCTGCTTATAGAATTAAAATGGCAAGCAAAATTCACCATCCTGACCTCATGCCCACATTTCTATCCTTGGCCTGCTGCAATGTTCCAGTGATTGTCAGTGCAAACTCGAGGAACAGCAACTCGTCTTATTAGATACTCTACCACCTTCTGGACCCAGCATTGAGTTCAACAATTTCAGAGCATTACTGCCTATTTTATTATTTTATTTTATTTTATTTTTAACCATGTGCCTATCTTAATCTTGTTTTTCATGTTTATCCTTTTGGACAGAGCTGTTCATTATTCTGCCATTAACATTATCTCTGGACTAATGCTTTGTCTTTCACTACAACTATTAGCATTCCCTTTGCCTTTGTTCCATGACATCTTTGTCTTTCATCTCTCCTGCCCTCTGCCCTATTACACACCTTCCCCCTTTCACTTGCTCAAAGTCCATTACATTTCTAACCTTTGCCAGTTCTGATGAAAGGTCAGAGACCTGAAAAGTTAACTCTGTTTCTCTCTTCACAGATGCTGCCAGACCTGCTGAGTATTTCCAGCACTTTCTGTTTTTATTGGAGGATAGATTAGGCTCTGTTCATATGCTGACCTCCAGAGGTTTATAACATTGATTTTGGTCACATATTGTGATTCATGGAATTTCCAAACCTTCAAGAAGGGATAGATGATTTGTGGCTCCCATGGGGACTACATAGTCACAAATAGGATGCCATTACGGAACATCTGCCAGCTGAAGCACCTGTGAATTCAGGAAGTCTGGCAAAGAATTACAGGGGTTATTTAAAAAAAATACACAGTGATCAGAATAGATTCTCTGCCACAAACTGTTGTTGAAGCATGCGCATAGATTCTTTTGAGTGGAAATTTGAGAAACAATTAAAAAGTTGAAGGATAGCTCTCTCATCTGAGTCAGAAAGTCATAAATTCAATTTTTATTCGGGGTTATTTGAGCTCCTATTCCAGGCTAACATTTCAATGCAGTACCGAGGGAGCGCTGCATTGTTGGAGGTTCCATTATTCAAAGGAGACCAGGTAGTTATCCTGGAAAACATTTATCCCTCCACCAACAATTGGTTAACTGGTCACTTATCTTATTGCTGTCTGTGGGAAATTGCTGAGTGTAAATTTGTTGCTGTCTTTTCCTGACTCCATTTCAAAATAATTAATTAGTTGTGAAGTGCTTTGGGATGTCCTGACATTTTGAAAGGTGCTCTATAATTGCATTTTTTTAGATAGTTGCAAAATTGAATTCAATAAATCTGATAATTTGTGAAAGCTGCCTCATTGCTGTAGAAGCTCAATTGATCTATTGATATCTTTCAGGGAACAAAACTTTCCACCACTACCTTTTCTATGTGGTTGACTCAATGGGCTCCATTTTAACCTTGAGCGGGAATGCAGCAAAGCAAGCGATATATTCAGCCGATCTTAACTTTTGGGCCACATTGTTAGGCTGCTCGCTGACTTCCCAACAAAAACGGCAACCCGACAGGAGAACAATCCACAAGACAAGGCAAGTGGATCAACGGAATTGTAGTCCAGGGGTGAAGCTCAGGAAAGGGGATGGCCAGACTTTTCTTGGTTCACAAGAAATAAAATAAAATTTTAAAAACTTACATTGCCTCTGGTCCTGGCTTCTGTTTTAAAAATTGTATTTGATTCCTTGTGTTTTGAAGGCATGCTGTGTATTTTTGTCTGAGTACAGCTTTGTGAAGCACTTTTCTGCATTAAACGTGCTATATCAATGCAAGTTATTAAGGAACTAGTTATATTAATGGGATTTACATTGGTTACAAATGCTTTTCAATATATTCTTGTTTAATCTGTTAAAGGGAACTTAATTTCCTCAATGCTTTACCAATGAAGGGTGAATCAGCTATCCCATGCTCCCAGCGGGATGCCATGTTGGTAGCAGGCAGTATGGCTAAATAAGTAGTCACTTATTGGCTTTCAGCTTGTATTGTGGTAAACTGGAGTAGAATTAGACCAATTTGGACCAACTGCCTACCATATTATCCATTGTGTCAAATTAACATCATAACTGAGACTTAAAACCTTTAACATGTGTGGCCATTGATTAAACTTCTCATTTGCATCAATGTAAATAGCTCCAATGGCATTATTTTTTTCCATAAGGGATGTTACCCAGCATGCATGCGCATTTATCTATTACTGATGCCCTGTGCACCATGCTTCACAGACCTTCGAATCTGGTCTCATTCATTATTTCCTCTGTTCTCTTATTGGTCAGCTTTTCTTGTTTTTCCTCAGGGACTTGGAAATATCACATTATCGGCTTGTATCTTATCAAACGGCGCATGTGCTTTGGATGCACTTGAAAACACTTTGTTGGGTATATGAAAAGGCAAAACAAATACTTTGCAATAAAAGAATTAAATAAGTTTGTGTTACAAAGCAGAAGCTAATATCTAGCTTTGAGCTTACAGCTTCATTATGTCTGAGCAAAACTATTTAATGCAATTCTGTGTGAGTGAGACATTACTGAAAAGAGGGGATTGATGTTGATTCGTATTCATCTCGCAGCCTCAAAGCAGATCAGACTACAATGGCGAGTCACATGTTATTGAAGCACTGCAGACAAACAGTGTTTTTAAACTAATCACAACTACACAGCATTCTCCTCTCCAGTCCCCTGTGACTGTGTGGTTCATAGATAGCTTCCACAGAGCCCCAGCAGTAAACCATTTAAATTTGTTTGATGCTCAGTAGTCTGTGTTTTTTAGCTGAAACTAAATGATGTGACTGCAAGGCAATTCACCTTCTGGTTGCTACTACCCTCACAGCTGCTTGCTTTAGTAGCTTTAGCATTTCCACATCAGAAAGGAATGAGAGCGTGTGATAATTGTTTATGTGTTGATTAGCATAGGGATGGGTAGGGTAGATATAAATCTGTCATTAATGATGGTTTATTGCGTGGTGAATGTTCATATACCAAGGTCACATGTTGTATAATTTGAAGTTTGGAAGATGTATATTCTTCAAGAACCAATTTAAAATGTTCTACACTGATTGTTTTTAGGGTACAGTTAAAAAAAATCAACTGGATGCACATTCTTGGCACTCACATTTTTGTAAGTACATAATTTGTTCTCAGTGGCAAAATTTGTGCTTCAGATTACTCTACAAGAAACCTGTCGGAGAACATGGATGCTCCTGTCAGCTGTGATTTAGTTGGTAGCACTCTTGGCTCTGAGTCACAAGGTTCTGTGTTCATGTCCCACTCCAAGATTGAGCACAAAAGTCAAAGCTGACACTTCAGTGCAGTACTGAGGATGTGCTGCACTGTCGGAGGTGCCATCTTTTGGGTGAGATGTTAAACCAAGGCCCCATCTTCTTTCTTAGCTGGACATAAAAGATCCCATGGCAATATTTCGATGAAGATCAAAGGATTTATCACTGACGACTTGGCCAATATTTATCTCTCAATCAACATCATAAAAACAGATGATCTGGTTATTATCACATTACTGTTTGTGGGAGCTTGCTGTGCATGAATTGGCTGCTGCACTTCCTAAATTACAACAGTGTCTACACTTCAAAACTACTTCATTGATTGCAAAGTGCTTTGAGGCATCCAGTGGTCATGAAAAGTGCTTCATAAATGCACTTTTTGCTCAATATTATTCCCATAATTAATTAAAGGACTGCTTCCCAAGTAAGAAATTGCCACTAAACAAATTTGCATTAAGACGGCACAGTGGCGCAGTGGTTAGCACCGCAGCCTCACAGCTCCAGGGACCCGGGTTCGATTCTGGGTACTGCCTGTGTGGAGTTTGCAAGTTCTCCCTGTGTCTGCGTGGGTTTTCTCCGGGTGCTCCGGTTTCCTCCCACAAGCCAAAAAGACTTGCAGGTTTATAGGTAAATTGGCCATTATAAATTGTCACTAGTATAGGTAGGTGGTAGGGAAATATAGGAACACGTGGGGATGTTTGGTAGGAATATGGGATTAGTGTAGGATTAGTATAAATGGGTGGTTGATGTTCGGCACAGACTCGGTGGGCTGAAGGGCCTGTTTCAGTGCTGTATCTCTAATCTAATCAAAAGACTGTCATGAGAAGTTAAAGAAATATATCTGTAGTGCAATGTTTATTAACCAGGATTTTCCAGCACGTTCAGAGATGTAACTTTCATGGATTACTGTTCTTGCAACACTACTGAGAAAACTGTCAGACAAAATAGAAAATACTGGAGAAGGCACAAAACAAGTGTTGCTTTGGAACATAACATAGGAAATAGAAGCACGAGTAGACCATATGACCCCATAGCCTGCTCCACTATTCAATACGGTCATGACTGATCTTTTACCTCAAATCCACTTTCCTACCTCTTCCCCAGATCCCAATTCCCTGAAAAATCAAAAATCTGTTCATCCCTGCCTTGAATATACTGAATGACGGAACATCCACAACCCTCTGGGATAAAGAATTCCGAAGATTCACAACTATTTGAGTGAAGAAGCTTCTCCTCATCTCAGTCCTAAATGATCGGCTCTTCCCTGAGACTCTGCCCCCCATGTTCTAGATTCCGCAGCGAGGGAAAACAACCTTTCAGTATCTACCCTGCTGAATACCTTCAGAATTTTGTATGTTCCAATGTGATCATATCTCATTCTTCGAAACTCCAGACAGTATAGGCCCAATTTACTTAGTATCTTATTATAGCACAACGCTCTTATCCGATAAACCAATCTAGTGAACCTTAGCTATATTGCAAGAAATGCAAGTATATCCTTCCTTAGATATGGAGACCATAACTGCACGCAGTAATCCAGATGTGGTTTCACCAAAGCTGTATACAATTGTAGCAAGCTCTCCTTGTGCACTTCCATCCCCTTGCAATAAAGGCCAACATGCTATTTGCCTTCCTAATTGCTTGCTGTACCTGTATGCTAAATTTGTGTGTTTCCAAGTGTCTCACAACATCAACATTTAGAAGTTTCAAGCTTTTCAAAAAAATTCTGCTTTTCTATTCTTACTGCCAAAGTGAATAACCTCAGACTTCCCCACATTATACTCCATTGGCCACCTTGTTGCCCACTCACTTAGCCTGTCTATATCTCTTTGCAGCCTCTTTGGCTGGAATTTTACGTTAGGCGGGAGGCCCTGCCCACCGGTCAAAAGGTCGGGGGGTGAGCCCATCTCCGACGGACCTGGGGAGCAACGCTGGGATTTCTTTGCTCCCCAGGTCCTTAATTGGCCTTGGCGGGACTTCCACCACCTTGAGACAGTAAGTCCCGCCTCATGGAGCTGCTGCTTAATCAGCAGACCGGCAGCTCTTAGACCCAGCAGCGTCACCGGGAGATGTGACGACTGCTGGGATTGCACCCAGCCAACGGAAGCAAGAGGAAGCACGGCCCTGGAACTAAGGTAAGTTTTTGGGGCTGGGCCCCTGTGATACTGGGGGGGTGTCGCTTAGCTGGTGAACGGTGGAGTGTTGTCCAGTAGGGGCGGTTGGAAACCAAATATACCATGTCTACAGGCTTCCCTTTATCTATCCTACTAGATACATCCTTAAAAAGTTCTATTAAATTTGTCAGACATGATTTCCTTTATGTAAAACAATATTGACTCTGTCTGATCATACTATGATTTTCTAAGTGCTTTATGATGTACTGAGGATGTAAAAGAAACTAGATACAGAATCACAGAATCACAGAATAATACAGTGCAAAAGAAGCCCTTCGGCCCATCGAGTCTGCACCTATGCATTAAAGACTCCTGATCTGTCTACCTAATCCATTTTCCAGCACTTGGCCCATAGCCTTGAATGTTATGACGGGCCAAGTGCTCATCCAAGTACTTTTTAAAGGATGTGAGGCAACCCGCCTCTACCACCCTTCCAGGCAGTGCATTCCAGGCTGTCACCACCCTCTGGGTAAAAAAGTTTTTCCTCAAATCCCCCTTAAACCTTGGACCCCTCACCTTAAACTTGTGACCCCTCGTAACTGATCCTTCAACTAAGGGGAACAGCTGCTCCCTATCCACCCTGTCCATGCCCCTCATAATCTTGCACACCTCGATCAGGTCACCCCTTAGTCTTCTCTGCTCCAGCGAAATCAACCCAAGCCTATCCAAACTCTCTTCATAGCTTAAATGTTCCATCCCAGGCAACATCCTGGTGAACCGCCTCTGCACCCCCTCCAATGCAATTACATCCTTCCTATAATGTGGTGACCAGAATTGCACACAGTACTCCAGCTGTGGCCGTACCAAAGTTCTGTACAACTCCAACATAACCTCTCTGCTTTTGTAATCTTTGCCTCGATTGATAAAGGCAAGTGTCCGATATGCCTTTTTCACCACCCTATTAACCTGCCCTTCTGCCTTCAGAGATCTATGGACAAACACGCCAAGGTCCCTTTGTTCCTCGAACTTCCCAGTGTCAGGCCATTCATTGAATACTTCCATGTCACATTACTTCTTCCAAAGTGTATCACCTCACACTTTTCAGCGTTAAATTCCATTTGCCATTTTTCTGCCCATTTGACCATATATATACCTTCCTGTAACTTAAGACATTCCACCTCACTGTTAACCACTCGGCCAATCTTTGTGTCATTCGTGAACTTATTGATCCTACCCCCCACATAGTCATCTATTTCGTTTATATAAATGACAAACAATAGGGGACACAGCACAGATCCCTGTGGTACGCCACTGCACACTGGCTTCCAGTCACTAAAACAGTCTGTCATCACTCTCTGTCTCCTACAGCGAAGCCAATTTTGAATCCACCTTATCAAGTTACCTTGTATCCCATGTGTATTTGCTTTCTTGATAAGTCTCCCATGTGGGACCTTGTCAAAGGCTTTGCTGAAATCCATGTAAACTACATCAACTGCACTACCCTCATCTACACACCTGGTCACATGCTCAAAAAATTCTATCAAATTTGTTAGGCATGACCTCCCTCTGACAAAGCCATGCTGACTATTCCCAATCAAATTTTGCCTCTCCAAGTGGAGATAGATTCTCTCCTTCAGAATTTTCTCCAATAGTTTCCCTACCACTGATGTGAGACTCACTGGTCTGTAGTTCCTTGTCTTATCTCTACAACCTTTCTTAAATAGTGGGACCACATTAGCTGTTCTCCAGTCCTCCGGCACCTCCCCCGTGGCCAGAGAGGAATTAAAAATTAGGGTCAGAGCCCCTGTAATCTCCACCCTCGCCTCACACAGCATCTTGGGACACAAATCATCAGGACCTGGAGATTTGTCCACTTTTAAGCCTTCCAAAACCTCCAATACCTTGTCACTCCCTATGACAATTTGCTCAAGAACGTGACAGTCTCTCTCTCTCTCTCTCTAAGTTCCATATCTACATCATTCTCTTGGGTGGAGACAGATGTGAAGTATTTGTTTAACACCCGACCAATGTCCTCTGGCTCCACCCACAAATTTCCCCCTTGGTCCCTAATGGGTCCTACTCTTTCCTTGGTTATCCTCTTCCCATTGATATACTTATAGAATATCTTGGGATTTTCCATACTTTTACCAGCCAGAGCTTTCTCATATCCCCTCTTTGCTCTCCTAATTGCTTTCTTAAGCTCCATCCTACACTTTCTGTACTCCACTAATGCTTCCATTGATTTTCTCTCCTTGTATTTGCTAAAAGCCTCTCTCTTCCTTCTCATCATACCCTGAATGTTTCTGGTCATCCATAGTTCTCTGGGCTTGTTGCTCCTACCTATTACCCTTGAGGGAACATGTTGGGCCTGTACCCTCCCCATTTCCTTTTTGAATGCTCTTCTGTAGATTTCCTGACAAGTAACTCTTTCCAGTCTACCTTGGCCAGATCCTGCCTTATTTTACTAAAATTCGCTCTCCCCCAATCCAAAACCTTTTTTTGCACCTTGTCTATTTCTTTCTCCAAAACAAGCTTAAATTGTACCATGTTGTGGTCGCTATCAGCAAAATACTCCCCCACCAACACATCAACCACCTGTCCGGCTTCATTCCCCAGAATCAGGTCCAGCACCGCACCCTCCCTTGTTGAATCCTCTACTTATTGAGCTAAAAAGTTCTCCTGTATACATTTTAAGAACTCCATCCCATCTAAGCCCCTAACACGATGACTATCCCAATGAATGTTGGGAAAGTTGAAATCACCTAATATAATTACCCTATTATTTTTACACACCTCTGCAAATTACGCACATATTTGCTCCTCAATTTCACACTATCTGGGGGTCTATAATAAACACCTGGCAATGTGGCTGTCCCTTTTTTATCCCTAAACTCTACCCATAAAGCTTCATTTGATGCCCCCTCCAAGATATGGGCGGCACAGTGGCGCAGTGGTTAGCACCGCAGCCTCACAGCTCTAGGGACCCGGGTTCGATTCTGGGTACTGCCTGTGCGGAGTTTGCAAGTTCTCCCTGTGTCTGCGTGGGTTTTCGCCGGGTGCTCCGGTTTCCTCCCACATCCAAAAGACTTGCAGGTAATAGGTAAATTGGCCGTTGTAAATTGCCCTTTGTGTCGGTAGGTGATAGAGAATATGGGATTACTGTAGGGTTAGTATAAATGGGTGGTTGTTGGTCGGCACAGACTCGGTGGGCCGAAGGGCCTGTTTCAGTGCTGTATCTCTAAATAAACTAAATAAAATAAAATATCATCTCTCCTTACTGCAGTAACTGACTCCTTAACTAATATTGCAATGCCCCCTCCTCTTTTACCCCCGCCTCTGTCTCGCCTGAAGATTCTATATCCCGGGATATTGAGCTGCCAATCCTGCCCCTCCCTCAACCATGTCTCCGTGATGGCTACTATATCACAATTCCACGTGTCAATCCTTGCCCTTAACCCATCCACTTTACCTGCAATACTCCTGGCATTAAAGTAGAGGCCTTCCATCCTGGTCTTACTCCCTGGAAACTTACTTCCGCTGTATTCCCTCTGACTGTGTTTAGCTGTGTCCCTATTCTGCTAGGAGTCTGCATCCCCTCTCCCTGCCAAATTAGTTTAAACTCTCCTCAACAGCACTAGCAAACCTGCCAGCAAGGATGTTAGTCCCCCTCTGATTCAGATGTAGACCGTCCCGCTTGTACAGGTCCCACCTTCCCCAGAAACGGTCCCAGTGGTCCAGGAATCTAAACCCCGCCCGCCTGCACCAACTCTTAAGCCACGTGTTCATCTGTGCTATTCTCCTATTTCTATACTCGCAAGCACGTGGCACTGGGAGTAATCCAGAGATTACAACCCGAGAGGTCCTGCTTTTTAGTCTACTGCCTAACTCCCTGAATTCTTGATGCAAGACCTCATCCCTCTTTCTACCTATGTCATTGGTACCAACATGTACCATGACCTCTGCCTCATCACCCTCCCCATTCAGGATGCCCTGCAGCCGTTCAGTGGCATCCCGGAACCTGGCATCACATGTGAGCTCTTTGATATTCGGGTGGAAGGTCAACACCTGTCCACTCTATGTGATGCTGTAGAGGATATTTCCACCCAAGGGATACCCTCCTGTCAACTAACTGCACTTTGTAGGTCTGTTCCTGTTGTTATACTTCCTCAGAACCATATCTTCCTCAACTAGACCAAGTTTTTCAAACACTGCCATTTTCTCTCTTTCTTTCCCACTTTTTACTCGCTTTCTTTCTTCTAAATTCCACCTTTTTGTCCTCAGACAGTGTGGTCTCCAACTGCTGTTGTGATAGGGTGATACAAGACAAAGGGCTGAATTTAATGGCAGTGGCAGTGGTCCCATGCACTGGCTGGAAAGCCGGGGGCAACTCTGTCACCGCCATTTTCGGAAGCCCTGGCGAAAAAAGTGTGCATGCATACTATTGAAATACCTATTAAACAATATTTTCACTAGACACAGTAATGAGTGGTTATGGTGCTGGATTAGTGATCCATAAACTTGGTTGAATAATCCAGAAAACATGAGTCCAAATTCCCCTATGACAGTTTGTGAATTTGAAGTCTGTATTTAAAAAAACATCAGGAATTAAAAAGAATGGTACTAAATTGCCCTCCCAACTAATTTGCCTTCCTGGTTACCAACTGGTTCTTTCAAGTCCTTTAGTCAAGGAAACCTACATTCGTTGCTCAATCTGGCCTAAATGTGATCCAAGTCCCACACCAACATAGTTCACTTTAACTGTGCTCTGAAGTGACCTAGCAAGCCACTCAGTTGTACCAATGGGCAATGAGGGATGGGCAATAAATACTGATTTTACCAACAATGCCAATGTCCTGAAAATGAATTAGAAAAAAACAGATTGAATTATATGAAGCAAACTGTGTTTGATAAGATTATGTAACATTTCACTAGATTTACTGGAGGCCAGTTTCAGGTTTACAAGGTGGAATATTTGGGTCCCATGTTCTTGGGAAACATGTTACAAGCCATTGATGTGTTTTGAGCAGTGCTGTAATGTTCAAAGCATCATGCATTATTCTAACTATGTTGATGGTCCTTAGTGCAAGTGTTTTGTTTAAAAATAAATGTAGTAATGCTGTAAATTATTTTAGAACTGCTTTTTAAATCACTATGCAGGATTTAATCTTCTCGGATGCATTTTCAACAGGTTAATTTTCTGTTGTTAGCTGTTTCTGTGAAATGGTTTTAAAAAAAAGCTTTTCTATTGGTCCAGTGACTTAGTTTTAATAGTTAAAGTGGAAATTTCCAATAATGATAATTGGCTTCTAATTGAATGTCTGATGCAAAATATTAATGGAAATGTTTGTGTTGTGGAGATGGATTTTTTGGTTGAGAATATAAGATGATTGATTTCACTCAACAAAACCAACCAAAACTACACCCGAAATGCCATTAAACTGTACTGGATATTGTGTCTTTCATACATCCCTCAATGTGCACCTCTGCAACTTTTCCAAACGTTCACTGAGAAAAGACTTGAGAAGATAAAGCCAAATATGAATTATGAAGCTGCATTATTTCTTGCCAAATGAACATAAAGATAACAGTTACAATCAGATTCACTTATTTCAATCAGTAACAAATGTCTTTACATAATCTTGCAAAATAATGAACACACTATGGGCTGAATTTTTAACACTCAAAAATGAGTGGGTTGGGGGACAGATCAGATGTTAAAATTTAAAAAATCTGAAATCCAACCCCAACCCCACTCCAACCCTCACACTTTCAGGTTTAACAGAGGTACGACAAGGGCAGGCAACCAACCCACTACCAGGAAGCAGGTTGGCAATTTAAATATTTGAATGTGGCTGGAGCGGCACAGTGGCGCAGTGGTTAGCACCGCAGCCTCACAGCTCCAGCGACCCAGGTTCAATTCTGGGTACTGCCTGTGTGGAGTTTGCAAGTTCTCCCTGTGTCTATGTGGGTTTCCTCCGGGTGCTCCGGTTTCCTCCCACAGCCAAAAGACTTGCAGGTTGATAGGTAAATTGGCCATTATACATTGTCCCTAGTATAGGTAGGTGGTAGAGAAATATAGGGACAGGTGAGGATGTGGTAGGAATATGGGATTAGTGTAGGATTAGTATAAATGGGTGGTTAATGGTCGGCACAGACTCGGTGGGCCGAAGGGCCTGTTTCAGTGCTGTATCTCTAAATAAAAAAATAAAATAACTATGACTCTATAACCTGCTTTGCAGATTTAACAGTGGTAAGCTAGGTTTCTCAGACATTGGGAAACCTGACAGATGAAGGAAGGCAAGGACAGTTTGGGGTCAAGTGCCTTTACAGCACTGCTTGTGGACCAGGAGAAACAGGAGTGCTTTCTCCTAGCCCCCCTACCTTCCCCCATCAGACCACCTCCCAACCCCCCACCCGTACAAAGATTCATGGGGTTGGAATTGGGTGTACCCCGGGATCAGAACCCACCCTTGAGTTGGGGATGGGACCAACCTGCTCCTGGTGCCTGCTCTGCAGTCCCCACCCGACTGGAAATCAGGCTGACTACCAGGCTGGATCTTGTTGAGCTCCCGGCATTGGGCTTCATCACGTAGCGGGCCGGAAGATCAGAGTTACAGCGGCCCGCCGCAGAGCCCAACGCCGGGAATGCTGGGCCCAATCTTTTCAGTGGCAGGGAAGCTCTGTGGTGTGACCCGGATTTGAATATTAAAATCACCTATTTAAATACATTTAAATGGAAGCCGGAACGATCTTACTGGCAGTTCCGGATACTCCGAGTGACGTGCGGCACCCCCGCGCCCTCACTTTCCCGTCCAGGGAAAGCTGGCGCCACTGGGGTGGGGAAATAGGAAGCTCTGCATTTATAGTGAAGTGGTGGGGGTGGGGAGGGGGAAAAGGTCAACTTTGCATAGTCAGTGTAGTGGTAGGGGGAAGGTTGAACTCTGCATTTAGGTCAGTTGGGGGGATGAACGTGGTCAACTCTGCACTTAGTGCAGTTGGGATGGAAAAGGGGTAATCTGGGCTTTTCTGGTGAAGTTGGGAGGGGTTGGGTCAAACCTTTTTGTTGTTGCATTTGGGGTGGGGGGATGAGATCAACTTTTATCTGTCGATGCAGGTCTAGCAGCGCTTTAAAAATGGCTCCAGCGCCTGCGCAGAAACAGGCAATGCATTGATGCCATCACCGAGGCTGCCTCTGCCACATGATTGGGGAGTGGGGGGGTGGGGAGGGGGGCGGCCGCCTTGCATACTATAATGAGCCACCGGGCTGCCATTTGTTTCACCCGTCACTGCTCCTGGTGGCGTGAAAATAAACTCCAGCCCAAGGAGCCTGTCAAGGAGCACAAATACGGTGGAATTAAAACTCCATATATTAAATAAATTGACCTATATTAAATAACTTGTAGCTGTCTTCCTGCACTCTAACTTCTGAGCCTGATGAAAGCTTGTCCTTACAGATCTCTATGTGAATAAATAATAGTGATTTGTTTCTGTATCTACTTTTATCTCCCTGTGTTTATTAACTAAGGGGAGGTTCAATGCCAGATACCTGCCCACTGAGTGCCCAGGATCAGAGACCACTGAATAAATTGGCTGAGTTCATATCAGATCAGATCAGATCCGATCAAAGGTCTACAGTCCTGCAACATCCAGTTGTGAACCTTTCAACTCAAGATTGTTTGCTACCTTATTGCTCAAGAAGGCAATAACATGATATGGTGGCAGTGGTGGAATCTGAAGATTTTCCAGATTTGAGCACACCGTAGACAACATGGCGGTAGCTTGTGGTTTCTGAAGCTTTTTGAGTTCTGGGCACTGTATCCACGTCTGATAGCACTGAGATACAGTTGAAGACCACAGCATGGAGGACACAGAGTGTGTCAAAGTAGCAGTCCAGCAGAAAAGTTGAGCAATGGCATTCATTGGGGACAGGGATTTCTCTTGTCAAAGTCCATCAGAGGTAACAACGATGGCAAAACACTACTGTCAGGTTCAACGACAATGCACTGAATTCGGTGCTCAGGATTGAGTGAGTACATGAAAGGGGGTTATTATTTTGATGGTTGTCGGCAAGAAAAAGCAAGAATTGGGCAGAATTGCCCACCAGAGGGACTTTATTACTCCGCAGGAAGCATTCATCACCAACAACATTATTTGCCCTGAGAAAGCTGGACTGCAACTCAAGATCAATATGGGGCAAGAGCAAATATTTTGCTACTGAGAATACTGAGGAACATGTACCTGGCAAGATGGGAAGCCATGATGCAACCTACAAATGAAAGACTCACTGTGTACAACGGTACCTCAATCAAATGTATGGGAACACTAAAACTGGAAGGTAGGTATGGGACCTCTTCATGGTCACAACAAACATTCTACATTGTCGATACCGATGGTCTTGCACCTGTAAGGCTACCGGCATGCAATGAGCTTCAAATTGTGACAATCCATGAGATCAGCAGTGTGCCAAGGGCAGATAACCAAAACAGGTATGATCCCATTGAATCCATCCAAGACTTACAACAAATATATCCTGATTGTTTTGGTACAATGGGAAGTTTCAAAGGAGTAGCCACTTTACATCTGAAAGACGACACCATTCTTTCTATAGATCCACCAAAGAAATGTAGTGTTCATAGTCAGGATAAGCTCAAAGCCAAGCTGGATACTATGGAGAAGCAAGCAATTATCAAGTGTCTTCAGCAGCACACTGATTGGTGCAGTTCTATAACAGCAGTGATTAACAAAAATGGCAACATCAGGGTATCCTTAGACCCTAGAAGGCTGAATCAGGTGTTAAAACAATATCCTCATTAAATCCCCACATTGGAGGTACTTAATCCAAAGTTTGCAAAGGCTAAATTCATTTCCAAGCTTGATGCAAGGTATGGATACTGGTCGGTCCATCTCTCTGAAAGTTTGCAAGAGTTAATGACTTTCAAGACTCTGTTTGGGAGTTTTGTTTGTGCCTATCGTTTGGCTTATCAGTAAACCAGGATTTATTTCAGCAACATATAGATAAAATCATGGAGAATGCTCCAGAGTGTGTCTGTATTGCTGATGACATAGCAGTGATGGGCAGCACAAAAGAGCAACACGAAGTATAACAGGTAAGGCAGATGAATTTAGAGCTTGGATTAGTACTTGGAACTATGATGTTGTTGCTATTACAGAGACTTGGTTGAGGGAAGGACAGGATTGGCAGATAAATGTTCCAGGATTTAGAAGCTTCAGGCAGGATAGAGGGGGATGTAAAAGGGGTGGGGGAGTTGCATTACTTGTTAAGGAGAATATCACAGCTGTACTGCGGGAGGACACCTCAGAGGGGTCGTGCAGCGAGGCAATATGGGTGGAGCTCAGGAATAGGAAGGGCGCAGTCACGATGTTGGGGGTTTTCTACAGGCCTCCCAACAGCCAGCGGGAGGTAGAGGAGCAGATATGTAGACAGATTTTGGAAAGATGTAAAGGTAACAGGGTTGTAGTGGTGGGTGATTTTAACTTCCCCGATATTGACTGAGACTCACTTAGTGCTAAGAGCTTAGATGGGGCTGAATTTGTAAGGAGCATCCAGGAGGGCTTCTTGAAACAATATGTAGATAGTCCAACTAGGGATGGGGCCGTACTGGACCTGGCATTGGGGAATGAGCCCGGCCAGGTGGTCGAAATCTCAGTCGGGAAGCATTTCGGGAACAGTGACCATAATTCTGTAAGTTTTAAGGTACTTGTGGATAATTTTATTTATTTATTTTATTTAGAGATACAGCACTGAAACAGGCCCTTCGGCCCACCGAGTCTGTGCCAACCAAGAACCACCCATTTATACTAACCCTGCAGTAATCCCATATTCCCGACCACCTACCTACACTAGGGGCAATTTACAATGGCCAATTTACCTATTACCTGCAAGTCTTTGGCGGTGGGAGGAAACCGGAGCACCCGGCAAAAAACCACACGGTCACAGGGAGAACTTGCAAACTCCGCACAGGCAGTACCCAGAATTGAACCCGGGTCCCTGGAGCTGTGGTGCTAACCACTGCGCCACTGTACCACCCATAAGGATAAGAGTAGTCCTCGGGTGAAGGTCCTAAATTGGGGGAAGGCTAATTATATCAATATTAGGCAGGAACTGAAGAATTTAGATTGGGGGCGGCTGTTTGAGGGTCAATCAACATCTGACATGTGGGAGTCTTTCAAATGTCAGTTGATTAGAATCCAGGTCCAGCATCTTCCTGTGAGGAACAAGGATAAGTTTGGCAAATTTCAGGAACCTTGGATAACGTGGGATATTGTGAGCCTAGTCAAAAAGAAAAAGGAAGCATTCGTAAGGGCTGGAAGGCTAGGAACAGCCGAATCCCTTGAGGAATATAAAGACAGTAGGAAGGAACTTAAGCAAGGAGTCAGGAGGGCTAAAAGGGGTCATGAAAAGTCATTGGCAAACAGGATTAAGTATAATCCCAAGGCTTTTTATACATATATAAAGAGCAGAAGGGTAACTAGGGAAAGGGTTGGCCCGCTCAAGGACAGAGAAGGGAATCTATGTGTGGAGCCAGAGGAAATGGGCGAGGTACTAAATGAGTACTTGGCATCAGTATTCACCAAAGAGAAGATAGTCTCAGTCATCTCATTATCAAAAAGGAGGAGGTGTTGGGTGTCTTGCAAAGCATTAAGGTAGATAAGTCCCCAGGGCCTAATGGGATCTACCCCAGAATACTAAGGGAGGCAAGGGAAGAAATTGCTGGGGCCTTGACAGCAATCTTTGCATCCTCATTGGCTACAGGTGAGGTCCCAGAGGACTGGAGAATAGCCAATGTTGTTCCTTTGTTTAAGAAGGGTAGCAAGGATAATCCAGGAAATTATAGGCCGGTGAGCTGTAGCTGTACAGAACTTTAGTTAGGCCACACTTAGAATATTGCGTGCAATTCTGGTCGCCACACTACCAGAAGAATGTGGAGGCTTTGGAGAGGGTACAGAAAAGGTTTACCAGGATGTTGCCTGGTCTGGAGGCCATTAGCTATGAGGAGAGGTTGGATAAACTCGGATTGTTTTCATTGGAACGACGGAGGTGGAGGGACGACATGATAGAGGTTTACAAAGTTATGAGCGGCATGGACAGAGTGGATAGTCAGAAGCTTTTTCCCAGGGTGGAAGAGTCAGTTACTAGGGGACATAGGTTTAAGGTGCGAGGGGCAAAGTTTAGAGGGGATGTGCGAGGCAATTTCTTTACACAGAGGGTGGTGAGTGTCTGGAACTTGCTGCCAGGGGAGGTGGTGGAAGCAGGTACGATAATGACATTTAAGAGGCATCTTGGCAAATACATGAATAGGTTGGGAATAGAGGGATACAGTCCCCGGAAGTGCAGAAGGTTTTAGTTTTGGCAAGCATCAAGATCGGCGCAGGCTTGGAGGGCCGAACGGCCTGTTCCTGTGCTGTACTGTTCTTTGTTCTTTGACAGGAATCTACACATCCTCATGAAAATTGCCAGAAAGGAAGGCCTTCTATTCAACAGCAAGAAGTGTGCTGTCAGCATGAATCACATCAATTTTTTCAGTTCCATTTACGCAGATGCAACGATATCACATCCCAGCAAAGTAGAGGATATCTAGTCCAGAAGGCAAGGAAGACTTATGGAGATGCCTCAGTATATTTAATTTCTGAGCTCCCTACATTTCAAGTTTTGCTGAGAAGTGCTCATCTCCATGGGAACTCCTTAAAAAGAATGCACGTTATCTGTAGCGTGAGGGCCACCAGCATGCATTTGATTTGCTGAAGCAATGACTGTCGACAGAAGCATGTTTACAGTGTTATGACCTGAAGGAAGATACCATTCTTGAAGTAGATGCTTCATTGAAAGGGTTGGGAGCATGCTTACTGCAACTGGGCTGTCCAATTGCTTTTGGAACAAAGAGGTTGTCACCCACACAGGCAAGTTATTCCAACATAGAAAGGGAGACACTAATTCTGGTATTCAAAATCACCAAGTTTCACACTTATCTTTTTGGGAAGCATTTCGTAGTTGAGATGGATCATAAACCACTGGCTATGATACAGCAGAAAGCACTCACCATTTGTGTTACCCCGTCTAAAAAGGCTAATGATAAAAGTGCAAGGATATGACTGTGAGGTCAGATATAGCCTAGGAATCTTATGGTGATTCCTTAGCGGACTACCCAATCCCAGAGAGTGTGAAGACATTCCATTAGACATGCAGGTTGATGAAGTCGTCATAGAACTGGAAGATCCATACCAGATTGATTTGATGCAGTTCGGACAAACAAAGCGTGAGGAATTACAGGAGGAAACTCCTAGAGACCCAGTCTTAATGCAGCTAAGGCAACCCATTTTCAGAGGATGGCCTGACATAATATAAGAACTTCCAGCAGAACTTAGAATCTTTTGCCCATACTGGGATGAGTTGGGGGTTTCTAGTGGCGTAATCTTTAAGGGAAAACAGGTGCTAATTCCACAATTACCTCTCTGTGACATTCTTTTGCAGTTGAACCTAGGTCAAATGGGTGTAGAGAAATCCAGAAGACTTGCAAGCGAAACTGTTTACTGGCCAAGAATTAATAATGACATCGAGCGAGCAGTATGGTCATATGACGCATGCCAAAAGCATCAATCAAGCCAACATAAACAGCCACTTCTCCTGCACAAAGTTCCGTCGCATCCTTGGACATGGGTCACCACTGATCTCATCTCTATCAAAGGTGATGACTATCTTTTGCTCACCGATTATTAAATTCTCCAAGTTCTCGATAATCTGCCAATCGAGGGACATGTTGAGCCAATCAGTTGTTAACACTATCAGCACAATATTCAGCTTATTTGGCTCTACGGAGGAGATTATATTGAACAATGGACTGCAATATACCGCCAAACCCTTTGAAGATATGTGTAAGAACCGGGCAGTAATCCAGTCACATCTTTACCACATTGCCCCAGGTCGAACAGCATAGCTGAAAGAATGGTACGCACAGTCAAATCACTGATTGTGAAGTGTCAAGAAACAAAGCAAGATCTACATTTTTTTTATTCATTCATGGGATGTGGGCATCACTGGCTAGGCCAGCATTTGCTGCCCTTCCCTATTACGTCTATATTGTATAGATAAATATATATATATATATATATATATTTGGAAGCAGCAGATCAGGGAATTCAATGTTGATCTAACGAGAATCTCCATGACAGAGTGCAGATTTATAAAGTTACCCCTTTCCTCTCTACAGCGATGAGTTGCTTATCTTGACTGTTACAAATGAAGCCAAAACTCTCACGAAGTTCAATTTTAAGAGGCCTTGAAGCTTAACAACAGTCAGAATCTTATTTTTTTAGTTTGTTCAGAAGTTGCATCATCAACTATACCAAAACAAACCAACTATACAAACGAAATGTGGAGCTTATTCAAGGAGCAGCTAATGCGTGTCCTTGATAAGTATGTACCTGTCAGGCAGGGAGGAAGTTGTCGAGCGAGGGAGCCGTGGTTTACTCAAGAAGTTGAAGCGCTTGTCACGAGGAAGAGGGCGGCTTATGTTAGGATGAGACGTGAAGGCTCAGTTAGGGCGCTTGAGAGTTACAAGCTAGCCAGGAAGGATCTAAAGGGAGGGCTAAGAAGAGCAAGGAGAGGACACGAGAAGTCATTGGCGGATAGGATCAAAGAAAACCCTAAGGCTTTCTATAGGTATATCAGGAATAAAAGAATGATAAGAGTTAGAACGGGGCCAATCAAGGATAGTAGTGGGAAGTTGTGTGCGGAATCAGAGGAGATAGGGGAAGCGTTAAATGAATATTTTTCGTCAGTATTTACAGTAGAGAAAGAAAATGTTGCCGAGGAGATTACTGAGATACAGCCTACTAGGCTAGATGGGATTGAGATTCACAAGGAGGAGGTGTTAGCAATTTTGGAAAGAGTGAAAATAGATAAGTCCCCTGGGCCAGATGGGATTTATCCTAGGATTCTCTGGGAAGCTAGGGAGGAGATTGCAGAGCCGTTGTTGTTGATCTTTATGTCGTCATTGTCGACAGGAGTAGTGCCGGAGGACTGGAGGATAGCAAATGTTGTCCCCTTGTTCAAGAAGAGGAGTAGAGACAGCCCTGGTAATTATAGACCTGTGAGCCTTACTTCGGTTGTGGGTAAAATGTTGGAAAGGGTTATAAGAGATAGGATTTATAATCATCTTGAAAAGAATAAGTTCATTTGCGATAGTCAGCACGGTTTTGTGAAAGGTAGGTCGTGCCTCACAAACCTTATTGAGTTTTACGAGAAGGTGACCAAACAGGTGGATGAGGGTAAAGCCGTGGATGTGGTGTATATGGATTTCAGTAAGGCGTTTGATAAGGTTCCCCACGGTAGGCTATTGCAGAAAATACGGAAGTATGGGGTTGAAGGTGATTTAGAGCTTTGGATCAGAAATTGGCTAGCTGAAAGAAGACAGAGGGTGGTGGTTGATGGCAAATGTTCATCCTGGAGTTTAGTTACTAGTGGTGTACCGCAAGGTTCTGTTTTGGGGCCACTGCTGTTTGTCATTTTTATAAATGACCTGGATGAGGGTGTAGAAGGGTGGGTTAGTAAATTTGCGGATGACACGAAGGTCGGTGGAGTTGTGGATAGTGTCGAAGGGTGTTGTAGGGTACAGAGGGACATAGATAGGCTGCAGAGCTGGGCTGAGAGATGGCAAATGGAGTTTAATGCGGAGAAGTGTGAGGTGATTCACTTTGGAAGGAGTAACAGCAATGCAGAGTACTGGGCTAATGGGAAGATTCTTGGTAGTGTAGATGAGCAGAGAGATCTTGGTGTCCAGGTACATAAATCCCTGAAAGTTGCTACCCAGGTTAATAGGGCTGTTAAGAAGGCATATGGTGTGCTAGCTTTTATTAGTAGGGGGATCGAGTTTCGGAGCCACGAGGTCATGATGCAGCTGTACAAAACTCTGGTGAGGCCGCACCTTGAGTATTGCGTGCAGTTCTGGTCACCGCATTATAGGAAGGATGTGGAAGCTTTGGAAAGGGTGCAGAGGAGATTTACTAGGATGTTGCCTGGTATGGAAGGAAGGTCTTACGAGGAAAGGCTGAGGGACTTGGGGTTGTTTTCGTTAGAGAGAAGGAGGAGGAGAGGTGACTTAATAGAGACATACAAGATAATCAGAGGGTTAGATAGGGTGGATAGTGAGAGTCTTTTTCCTCGGATGATGATGGCAAACACGAGGGGACATAGCTTTAAGTTGAGGGGTGAAAGATATAGGACAGATGTCAGAGGTAGTTTCTTTACGCAGAGAGTAGTAGGGGCGTGGAACGCCCTGCCTGCAACAGTAGTAGACTCGCCAACTTTAAGGGCATTTAAGTGGTCATTGGATAGACATATGGATGAAAATGGAATAGTGTAGGTCAGATGGTCGGCGCAACATCGAGGGCCGAAGGGCCTGTACTGCGCTGTAATGTTCTAATGTTCTAAAAAAAGCCTTATCACTGCTTAGGTTGAATATCTTGTCATAAATAGAGGAGGAAGATTATCTAGAAATACTACGGAATTTGTGTTTTGTTTCACAGTTTAATTATAATGCAACTGGTAACATCCATGTAATAAGCCACATCCCATTCAAATCACACTGATCTGAATTAAGTGCAGCCTCCCAGAGATTGTCTCCAATGCAGTTATTCAGATCTTCAATTACTTGCCCCATCCATGGACTCAGTTGTCCATTGTTGCAGACAATAGTAGATTGACATTTATTTTTTGTGCTAAACTTAAGAGGACCTCTTGCTTTATGCCATGATATAGATGTGGAATTTCAAATCACACTAAAGTAGATAGCATTTCTTTATTATGAAACACAACATTATTTCCAGATCCCGACAAGAAAATGCTATGTCGGATCAGAAGGACTTTCCTTTAAGGCTTTCTGAATGCAAACCTGAATGTCATGTGCCACAGTTATCAATACTGACAGTCAGGCATGTTTAGATCAAGTAATCCCCACCAGTAACAAGGAGCTGTGGGGAACAGATTCACTGCATAACTAATAGCTACTTTCCCTCTCCACAAAGCACCTTTTTCTATATTAAAGATTTCTGTACAAATACCAGATCTTGTTAGTAGCTACTCTTTGCAGGTGGAACATTTTGAAATCTTCCAAGCTTGGACCTACCTTTTTAATTTAATTCTTTCATTGGCTGTGAGCATCGCTGGCAAGGCCAGCATTTGTTGCCCATCCCTAATTGACCTTGAGGAGGTGGTGGTGAGCCGCCTTCTTGAACCGCTGCAGTCATGTGGTGTAGGTACACCCACAGTGCTATTAGGATGGGAGTTCCATGTTTTGGACCCAGTGACAGTGAAGGAATGGCAATATAGTTCTAAGTTAGTGTGGTGTGTGACTTGGAGGCAAATTTGCAGGTTGTGGTGTTACCATGTGTCTGCAGCCCAACCAGTAGAGTCATGCACCTACTTCTGACCAACCCTTTAGTGAAGAGAAATACGTTAGTTATTCTAGTCATACAGAAGACCGAGGCAGTTCCTCTCATATTATTAAGTGAAGCTGGGAATCCAGTAAAACAAACAATACCCACAGGGCTCCTTGCAATGCTTTGGGGGGCATTAACACATTGAGACTCTGTCATTCCCTCACCATTGCAGGATATTCAAAAAGTCGCAGTCTTTCTGGCCATACAGGAATGCAGACTGAGTGTTGGGCTCAGATGGTAAAACTAACAAGAATAAACATGTATCAAACTGATATGTGATTATTATGCTTTCACTGAGGGAGCTGTTGCACCAGCTTGATGAGAAGTCTGGGGAATATGGTATTCCATTGTGTGGTTGAGTATTTACATGCATGTTATAAACATCCACTTCATCATGCTTTTTTAGATAAATACACATGGAGGCCACCTGAGATTACAACTTCTGAGCTGCAGACCAGAAATTTCTGCTTGCTGATTGACATCTTTTGGGTAATGGAGATGTAGATGGAATCTAAATCCCTTGTCTTGCCAAGCTAGCTGATTGTCAGTTAGCACCTGGCAGTAAGGAGGAGTACAATTGGCTTCAGTTGGGAAAAGCCAGTATCCACTCCCGATCACTATTCATTGACCTGTGCTAGAAAGCACGTGCTTGTGGAAGTTGGTTGAGGGCAGATTTGGATTTGCATTTGGGTTTGGCTCCACACCATCCCACTGTCTCAAAGCTCACTGGTGCTCACTAACTATATTGTCACAAAAATGTCACCCAAGAAGGTGAGAAGAGGGTACCTCAGCAATGTAATTTTCTCTCCCTCTGGGGAAGCATCTGGGGCTGGATTTTAAAGTCTCTCCGTTTTCGAGAACATCGGCAGGGGGGCAATAAGGATCGGTGCGGTGGAGGCCTACTACCAACCCCAACGCGACAGGCCCCATGCCGATCTCGGCAGCGGCAGTGAGGCCTTGTGGTGGCCACCCCACAGCTTGGCAACGGGACCCCCATTTAAATATGTATACTAATTTAAATGCCTGATTTAAGGAGGGTCCCATCACCTCCTTAATTGCCACAACGATCTTCATTCAGGCGGCCAACAATGCCACGCCTTCGGATTCCCATTCGGGGAAATGTGACACGACACCTGTGGGGAAAGGGGGAGGAGGATTTTTTTTTCTCTGCGCAGGTGGGGAGAAGTGGGGTTAAAATGCTGTGGATCGGTCGGGGGGGGGTGGTGGGGTGATGATGGGAAGGGGTAAAGGGCAAAGGTGCCAAGCTTTGGTGGGGGGGAAAAGTCAAAATTTTAAATAGCTGTATTCCGTGAGGGAAAAGGGCAGGAATGTTGTAATTTACCATTGGGAGTGGGAGAGTGCATGGTATGTTTATTTTATTTAGTTTTAAGAAACTTAAACTGACCTGTCCCTTTAAATTTTAAATGTGCATTGAGGGCTGTCAACCCTTTCAAAATAATGCTGGCACCTACGCATTGGCGCTGGACGCCGTTGCCTGCGACGGCTCACCCACCCCTCCATTTCATCGCAGGGGGCAGGTGCCACGGCCATGCAAATGAGCTGCTGCGTTTGAAATTGCGACGGCTCCGTGATGCAGTGCCAGTGCGGGCGGGCTGAGTTTTTTTACATCTGAGGCCTACTTCGGCAGCGGTCTATTAAAATGCATCCCCAGATTTTTCCTCAGCCCCTTTCTCACATGGCTCAGTCAAGATCTTCAATTAATTAATGGGCATTATCTTATCCATTGCCCACCACCGCACCCTCCCCCCCCCCCACCACCAACCCCGCACCCCCCACCCCTGACCAAAATTGATTTTTCAAAATTTGTTCATGGGATGTGGACGTCAGTGGCTAGGCCAGAATTTTATTGCCCATCCCTAATTGCCCCTGAGAAGGTGGTGGTGAGCTGCCTTCTTGAACCGCTGCAATCTATTTGGGGTAGGTACACCCACAGTGCTGCTAGGAAGGGAGTTCCAGGATTTTGACCCAGCGACAGTGAAGGAACGATGATATAGTTCAGGATGGTGTGTGGCTTGGAAGGGAAGTTGCAGATGGTGGTGTTCCCATGTATTTGCTACCCTTGTCCTTCCAGGTGGTAGAGGTCACGGGTTTGGAAGGTGCTGTCTAAGGAGCCGTGGCGCGTTACTGCCGTGCATCTTGTAGATGGTACACACTGCTGTCACTATGTCAGATGTGGAGGGAGTGAATTTTTGTGGATTGGGTGCCAATATAGTGGACTGCTTTGTCCTGGATGATTTTGAGCTTTTTGAGTATTGTTGGAGCTGCATTCATCCAGGCAAGTGGACAGTATTCCATCACAATCTTGACTTGTGCCTTGTAGATGGTTGACAGGCTTTGGGGAGTCGGGAGGTGAGCTACTTGCCACAGGATTCCCAGCCTCTGACATGCTCTTGTGGCCACAGTATTTATATGACTACTCCAGTTCTGTTTCTCGTCAACGGTAACCACAGGATGTTGATTAGCTTTGTCTGGGAGGCGTCGGCGTAGTGGTATTGTCACTGGACTAGTAACCCAGAGACCCAGGGTATTGCTCTGGGGACATGGGTTCAAATCCCACCACAGCAGAAGGTGGAATTTGAATTCAATTAATAAATCTGGAATTAAAAAAAGCTAGCCTAATGATGGCCATGAAACCATTGTTGTAAAAACCCATCTGGTTCACTAATGTCCTTTAGAGAAGGAAATCTGCTGTCCTTACCTGGTCTCTGGCCTACATGTGACTCTCGACCCACAACAATGTGGTTGAGTTTTACACGCCCTCTGAAATGGCTGAGCAAGCCACTCAGTTGTATCTAACCGCTATGAAGTCAATAAAAAAGAATGAAACCGGACAGGTCACACGGCATCGATCTAAGCACTGGAAACAACAACAGCAAACCCAGCCCTGTTGACCCTCCAAAGTCCTCCTTACTAACATCTGGGGGCTTGTGCCAAAGTTAGGAGAGCTGTCCCACAGACTAGTCAAGCAACAGCCTGACATAGACATACTCACGGTTTCATACCTTACAATGTCCCAGACACTGCCATTATCATCCCTGGGTATGTCCTGTCCCACTGGCAGGGGACAGGTGGTAACACAGTGATATACAGTCGGGAGGGAGTTGCCCTGGGAGTCCTCAATATCGACTCCGGACCCCCTGACGTTTCATGGCATCAGGTCAACATGGACAAAGAAACTTCCTGCTGATTACCACCTACTACCCTTCCTCAGCTGATGAGTCAGTACTCCTCCATGTTGTACAGCACTTGGAGGAAGCACTGAGGGTGGTAAGGGCACAGAATGTACTCTGGGTGGGGGATTTCAATGTCCATCACCAAGAGTGGCTCGGAAGCACCACTACTGACCGAGCTGGCCGAGTCCTAAAGGACATAGCTGCTAGACTGGGTATGCGGCAGGTGGTGAGGGAACCAACAAGTGGGAAAAACATACTTGACCTCATCCTCACCAATCTGCCTGCCGCAGATGCAGCTGTCCATGACAGTATTGGTTGGAGTGACTACCGCACAGTCCTTGTGGAGACGAAGTCCTGCCTTCATATTGAGGATACACTCCATCATGTTTTGTGGCACGACCACCGTGCTAACTGGGATAGATTTCAAACAGATCTAGCAATGCAAAACTGAGCATCCATGAGGCACTGCGGGCCATCAGCATCAGCAGAATTGAACTCAACCACAATATGTAACCTCATGGCCCAGCATATCCCCCACTCTACCATTACCATCAAGCCAGGAGAACAACACTGGTTCAATGAAGAGGGCAGGAGGGCATGCCAGGAGTAACATCAGGCATACCTCAAAATGCGGTGTCAACCTGGTGTAGCTACAACACAGGAAAAACTACTTCTGCAGCATGCGACAGACAAAGCTAAGTGATCCCATAAACAACGGATCAGATCTCAGCTCTGCAGTCCTGCCACATCCAGCCATGAATGGTGATGGACAATTAAACAACTAACTGGAGAAGGTGACTCCACAAATATCCCCATCCTCAATGATGGGGGAGCCCAGCACATCAGTGCGAAAGATAAAGCTGAAACATTTGAAACAATCTTCAGCCAGGAGTGCTGAGTTGATGATCCATCTCGGCCTCCTCCTGAAGTCCCCAGCATCACAGGCAAATTCCACACAGGCAGTACCCAGAATTGAACCCGGGTCGCTGGAGCTGTGAGGCTGCGGTGCTAACCACTGCGCCACTGTGCCGCCCAAATTTGTGGTTGTTGGAGGTCAATCATCTGAGCTCCAGGACATCACTGCAGGAGTTCCTCAGGGTAGTGTTCTAGGCCCAACCATCTTCAGCTGCTTTATCAATGACCTTCCTTCAATCATAAGGTCAGAAGTGGGGATGTTCGCTGACGATTGCACAATGTTCAGCACCATTCGCGACTCCTCAGATACTGAAGCAGTCCGTTTAGAAATGCAGCAAGACCTGGATAATATCCAAGCTTGGGCTGATAAGTGGCAAGTAATATTCGCGCCACACAAGTGCCAGGCAATGACCATCTCCAACAAGAAAGAATCTAACCATCTCCCCTTGACATTCAATGGCATTATGATCACTGAATCCCCCACTATCAACATCCTGGGGGTTACCATTGACCAGAAACTGAACTGGAGTATCCATATAAATACCATGGCCACTAGAGCAGGTCAGAGGCTAGGAATCCTGCGGCGATAAGCTCACCTCCTGACTTCCCAAAACCTGTCAGACATCTACAAGGCACAAGTCAGGAGTGTGATGGAATACTGTCCACTTGCCTGAATGAGTGCAGCTCCAACAACACTCGAGAAGCTCGACACCATCCAGGAGAAAGCAGCCTGCTTGATTGGCACCCCATCCACAAACATTCACTCCCTCCACCACCGCGCACAGTGGCAGCAGTGTGTACCATTTACAAGATGAACTGCAGCAACGCACCAAGATTCCTTAGACAGCACCTTCCAAACCCGTGACCTCTACCAACTAGAAGAACAAGGGCATCAAATGCATCGGAACACCACCACCTGCAAGTTCCCTTCCAAGCCACACACCATCCTGAACTATATCATCGTTCCTTCACTGTCGCTGGGTCAAAATCCTGGAACTCCCTTCCTAGCAGCACTGTGGGTGTACCTACCTTCCAGGACTGCAGCGGTTCAAGAAGGCAGCTCACCACCACCTTTTCAAGGGCAATTAGGGATGGGCAATAAATGCTGGCCTAGCTAGCGACGCCCAGATCCAATGACTGAATAAAAAAAATACGATGAACATATGAGGTATCAGAGGATGAATAATGTCCAGGGGATTATACCCTTTCAGGAGAGGAGGCGATAAGCAAGGAAGAAGGAGTGAAGGAAAAGAGGACATGAGAGGAGATGGGAGGAAAGAAGAGGAAAGTAGAAGGTAGCAATGGATGAAGAAAGATGAGAGGAGAGAGGAAAGGAGGGAAGAAGGGAGAAGGAGGAAGGAAGTGAAGATGGAAGAGGAGACATGAAAACATTGTGAATAAATTAAGCAAAAAGAACTTTACAGAAGTACTTCTCCAAAAATCTCGCAGGAGGTGGGCTGCTCCAATAACAGGGTAAATACATTCTATAGTCTGTAGCCATACACAGAATTTTGGTCCCACATTAAATCCCTGGTCTTTGTTGGGTTAGCTGAGCTTCATTCAGCTGCCACAATTGGTTTCAGAATCTTTGGATTAGAGATTGAAAAAACTATCAGTCAATCTCGTAAACCTTGCTGCTAAGAGCTATTATGCGCACACCAGACCAATATAGGCAAATAGCTTACTAAAAGTCCTAGGCTGGACTCGCCTGTAATGACTGCATTGACTTGGGTGAATGCACATATCCAAAAAGCAGAATGCCACATGAACCACAGTCTTCAGGAAAAAGAGATGGAAACGATGCATTGTTGGGTAGTTGGGGGAGGGTTGTGGTGTGGGCATGCGGGGGAGGGGGATTAAATATGCAGGTAAGCACGGGTGATAACCTCACCAACCACCAAGTATGGGAAATTGTGGGCAACTAGACTGTTGATTTTCTGATAGCACTGATATTGGGTGTAGTTCCTTAGAAAAATTAGCTTTAGATTTCCATTGCTATTTTCAAATTCAAAGAGCGAGTTACGGCAAAAACAAAATCCGTGTCTTTCCAGTAAGTTAAAATGTGCACTTTCTTTTTTAAAAAAATTAGATTTGCAATGAGAGCTTAGAATATCTTTCATTCATATATTTTTTTAAGAGAAGTTTTGAGCTGTAGGCTTTCCTCCCATAGGCGTCCTCACTGCGAGGCTACAGATAGCACCGCACACGGTAATGTACTTCACTCGATACAAAATAATGAAGCAACTGCTTTTCAGAATTTACTGTAAGCTGTTTTACTGAGAGGATTTCTATTTCTGGTGTTGCCAAGTGACAAATGCTGCAGCTCTTGACTTTTTGGCCCTGCTTGCTCACACACCAGGGTACGACTGCACGAACAATGTCCGTGGCGTTAAATGTCACGTGGCCACTGCAATTGTTGGTTTTATTTCCCCCCTTTCAATTTCACTGTTATTGCTTTGTGCTCTCAGTGGGTTAATGCTACATGAATAATCTGGCCTATAGGGGACCTTTCTGTCTGGGACAGTACCATTACACCCAGACAGGGAGATGTTGCTGCTCAGTAAACGGCTGTGTTAAAAATATAAAATTAACTTTGTAACTATCATTTGAAGAATTCGAATTGATACCGCAGACACAAAGGAACTGAGTAGGCATTGTAATCGGGCAGATGGTTTCTTCGGCAGAGGCTCAAGCCATCATTTACCTCTGCTTTCTTTTAAACCACAGAATCATTGTCTGCAATAATAACGCAAGGTTTAAAGCTCCTCCCAATTAAGCAAATATTATTCACAAAAATACATTTACTTATAAGAAATGATACAAAAAGACTAAATTAATTCATGCAAGGCTTACTGAAGCATTGCAATCAGCACCCTCCCTCGGTGCTGCAGTATTGGATGCAACATATGATCTGCGTGAATTAATTCCATGGTTTTTCTATTCTGAGTCAAATAACTAAAATATGAAATAAACATAGCTTCCACCATTTTGCTGACTCCTCTTTCCATCTTCCATCAGGGCGGCACAGTGGCGCAGTGGTTAGCACCGCAGCCTCACAGCTCCAGGGACCCGGGTTCGATTCCAGGTACTGCCTGTGTGGAGTTTGCAAGTTCTCCCTGTGTCTGCGTGGGTTTTCTCCGGGTGCTCCGGTTTCCTCCCACAAGCCAAAAGACTTGCAGGTTGATAGGTAAATTGGCCACTATAAATTGTCACTAGTGTAGGTAGGTGGTAGGGAAATATAGGGACAGGTGGGGATGTTTGGTAGGAATATGGGATTAGTGTAGGATTAGTATAAATGGGTGGTTGATGTTCGGCACAGACTCGGTGGGCCGAAGGGCCTGTTTCAGTGCTGTATCTCTAATCTAATCTAATCTAAAACCTGCACCCTTGGTAGGATTTACTTGGTTGAGTAGTATCTCGTACCTGAGGGATAACCTAGTTTGGAGAAAAAACAGCTTCATTCTGGCATGTCTTTTTTTTACACAGCACTTGCCAGTAAAAGATCAGTATCTTATTTCTAATTAACCAGCATTCTGAAATGAGGAAGGAGCACAGAAATTACTAACTGCATATGGTGCGCCAGCAAGTCAATGCTGCTGTGCTCTTAAAGCAGAGTTGCACTTTTGGCGACAGACAGCATTAATGAATTGCATTATTTTATGATTATTTTGTAATATTTTTCTTGGTGACCCTCAGTTTGTCTCTACAGGTTCATCATTTTATTACATGTCAATTTGAATTTTAATAACCATTTCTGGACAATATATTTTTCCTAAAAATAACACATGCAACACCGAAGTAACTAGTGCCAATGATTTTCCAGCTGACTTTTGAAAAGGGTTCCTTGTTACAGCACTCATTCTTTAAGCACTGATGTTCATATGTCCCAGCTGAGAAGGGAGCAATGAATATGCATTTTACTGATTGAGAGACTCCAGTGTGAAGCAATACGTGAAAACACAGCAATCAATTATATCTGAGGACATTCTCACAATGTACATGAACACTTTTGTGCTTACATTATAATCTAATAATTACAAACAATTGGATTATCATCTTAAACAGCAGATATCTGCGACACCAAACACACTGGATTCTCTTTAAGAGAAAATAGGATTTTTCTTCCAAAATTCAGACTGTAAGTGGAGCAGCCCTTTTCATACTGTCCTATATCTAAAATATTGTACACATTGCTACTAAAAGACTATTTGGTTTCAAAACAGTAAAATGTAATATAGGGAAAAGGAAAAAATAGACAAAAGTCTATTGATCATGTTATGATGGTGCTTTTATATTTTTGTTCGGTTTTTTTGAGGACTGATGTATTTTAGAATTATGGACATTGTTTTATTTGGGAAAACTGAAAAGGATTCCATGGATTTTTTTTCACTGAGCAAATGCACATGGGATACAGGGTAACTTGATAAGGTGGATTCAAAATTGGCTTAGCTGAAGGAGACAGAGAGTGATGACAGACGGCTGTTTTAGTGACTGGAAGCCAGTGTCCAGTGACGTACCACAGGGATCTGTGCTGGGTCCCCTATTGTTTGTCATTTATATAAACGACATAGATGACTATGTGGGGGGTAGGATCAGTAAGTTCGCGGATGACACAAAGATTGGCCGAATGGTTAACAGTGAGGTTGAGTGTCTTGGGTTACAGGAAGATAAAGACGGGATGGTCAAATGGGCAGAAAAGTGGCAGATGGAATTTAACCCTGAAAAGTGTGAGGTGATACACTTTGGAAGGAGTAATGTGACATGGAAATATTCAATGAATGGCCTGACACTGGGATGTTCTGAGGAACAAAGGGACCTTGGCGTGTTTGTGCATAGATCCCTGAAGGCAGAAGGGCAGGTTAATAGGGTGGTGAAAAAGGCATATGGGACACTTGCCTTTATCAATCAAGGCATAGATTACAAAAGCAGGGAGGTTATGTTGGAGTTGTATAGAACTTTGGTAAGGCCACAGCTGGAGTACTGTGTGCAATTCTGGTCGCCACATTATAGGAAGGATGTGATTGCACTGGATGGGGTGCAGAGGCGATTCACCAGGATGGTACCTGGGATGGAACATTTAAGCTATGAAGAGAGGTTGGATAGGCTTGAGTTTTTTCGCTGGAGCAGAGAAGACTGAGGGGTGACCTGATTGAGGTGTGCAAGATTATGAGGGGCATGGACAGGGTGGATAGGGAGCAGTTGTCCCCCTTAGTTGAAGGGTCAGTTGCTAGGGGACACAAGTTTAAGGTGAGGGGCAGGAGGTTTAAGGGGGATTTGAGGAAGAACTTTTTTACCCAGAGGGTGGTGACAGTCTGGAATGCCCTGCCTGGGAGGGTGGTAGAGGCAGGTTGCCTCACATCCTTTAAAAAGTACCTGGATGAGCACGTGGCACGTCATAACTTTCAAGGCTATGGGCCAAGTGCTGGCAAATGGGATTAGGTAGACAGGTCAGGTGTCTTTAATGCATCAGTGCAGACTCGATGGGCCAAAGGGCCTCTTCTGCACTATTATTCTGTGATTCTGTGATTCTGAGGTCATTGAAAAGAGGTCATTGAAAGGTCTTTTGGACTTGGTTTGTAAACAACCCTTACTAGAAGTCACCTGTCTTCAGATAAATACCCAGCAGGGGCTTTTTGACTTGAAGAAGACATTTACAGAGAAGTGACAGGTCAAGATTTATAGGGGTCAGGAGGCTTGACTTTTGAGATATTGTTTTTGACTTCGCTTTGGACAGTAAGTTGGGGTGTGGAGTGCTTTGAAAGGTGTTTTAAAAACCAGCCAAGAGAGCAGTCACCCTAGCTCAGCCTTGTCCATCTCTTTGAAAAGCTTTCCAGCTTTTCCATCTCTTTGAGAAGCACTTTGAAGTGAGTGTAAGAAATAGAGAAATTGATGCTGCATTCCTCCTGGAAGGCCTGCCAGAAACCCTTGATACCACATTTCACCCAGAAAACCTGCCAAACTGATCTTCAACATCGTCTGAAAAGAACCGTTCTGGAAAGATCCCAGTAACAGCGTATTTGGGATGCCAAACCAAAGAAGGGAGAACTGACATCTTTCACAGAATCACAGAATAATACATTGCAGAAGAGGCCCTTTGGCCCATCAAGTCTGCACCGATGCATTAAAACACCTGACCTGTCTACCTCATCCCATTTGCCAGCACTTGGCCCATAGCCTTGAATGTTATCTTCTGTTTATTTCTTCAAGAATTAGCAAATATTTGGCCAAAGTTTTTGTCTGTAACAGAGCTCTAAAGAGAAATCTCTTTTTTTCAGTTAACCGGTTGGGGGGTGGTGGGGATGGGGGGAGGGGGGTGCGGTGGTGTAAGGTAAAAGGGAACTTTCATATTTCACTCTGTGTGCTAATGCTTTGCTTCATTACTGGCTATGTCTTGTTTATAATAAACTGATAATTTTGTTGTTTATTAAAGAAAGCTGGTTGGTGTATTTTATTTTGAGATGTTGAGTAGGGTCTGTGATTGACCGGATCGGTAACTGGGTAAACAATTAAATATATGTTGTGACCTGTGGAGAAGCGGAACTAGAAAAGACAGTGCACTCCTCCCACCTCGGTCGTAACAATAGTTACAGACAGGACACATGAGTGTAAGGTTCATATAATGTGCAATTATGAAATCTTTATATACTGGGAGAATGACGTTGCATCATTACTCATTACACAATTTTTTTTGTGAAAATATTTTTGAAAAGAAAGTTCAACTGTTCATTGTACATGGGTTGTACTGCTGCTTATACTGCTGCATAGTGAGATTAAATGTAAATGCAGCTTCACAGATGTCTGCACCCAGGTCATTTGATTTTTAATATAAAAAAGAGTCATGCTGCACCAAGCATTAAAATGGATCCAAAAGTAAACTAGCAAACTGTTCAGATAGGTGAATGGACCAGCTGGAAACCTTTTGACATGTGGTCTTTCAATATTATTTATATACCAAGATTGGTTATACTTCATTAATGGGGACACTTACTGAGTATGCAATGGTGTTAGGGACTTCATGTATTCCAGTACATATCACGGGATTCTCCAACAAGTGTCAACAGGCATGATTCCTCATCGTGGCACATAATCAAAAAATTACTCCTCGTAGATCGTATCATTCAAAGAGTATGATTAATGTTGGATAGCTTTTCAGAATACATCGGCCTAGAAATTGATTGGTGCCATGCCCATTTCATAGGTATAAAATAAGCATCAGAGCATCCAATATGGTGAGCATCTTCTGCAACTGAAGTGTACAACCTGTTAATTGTATAATAATTCTGTTTAATTGTATGTAGGTGGTGGGCATTAACTGGGGATTCACCAGCGCCCCTTTAAATAGACACCGACTGAAGCTGCAGTTGTGTGAAATTGTCTACTTTGGCAGGAAGAATAGAAAAGAAGCATATTATCTAAATATTGAAAGATTGCAGAACTCTTAGATGCAGAAGGATCTGGGTGTCCTAGTGCATGGATCACAAAATGTTAGTATGCAGGTACAGCATGTAATTAGGAAAGCTATTGGAATGTTATTGTTTATCGTGAGGGGAACTGAATACAAAAGTAAGAAGGTATGCTCCAGCTATACAGGGCATTGGTGAGACAACATCTGGAGTATTGTGTACAGTACTGGTCTCCTTATTTAAGGAAGGATGTAAATGTATTAGAGGCAGTACAGAAAAGGTTTATTAGACTAATACCTGGAATGGACGGGCTGTCTTACGAGGAAAGATTGGACAGGCTCGGCTTGCATCCTCTGGAATTTAAAAGAGTCAGAGGTGACTTGATTGAAACATCTAAGATTTTGAAGGGTCTTGACAGGGTGGATGTAGAAAGGATGTTTCCACTTGTGGAAGAATCTAGAACTAGGGGTCAGTGTTTAAAAATAAAGGGTCGCCTATTTAAGACAAAGATGAGGAGAAATTTGTTCTCTCAGAGGGTCATGAGTCTTTGGAATTCTCGTCCTCAAAAGCATTGCAAGCAGAGTCTTTGAATATTTTTAAGGCAGAGATAGATAGATTCTTGATAAGCAAGGGGGTGGAAGGTTATTGGGGGTAGGTGTAAATGTGGAGTAATCAGTTCAGTCATGAACTAAACATAGAAACACAGAAAATAGGAGCAGGAGTAGGCCATTTGGCCCTTTGAGCCTGCTCCGCCATTCATTATGATCATGGCTGATCATCCAACCCAGTAACCTGTTCCCGCTTTCTCCCCATACCCTTTTATCCCTTTAGACCCAAGAACTATATCTAACTCCTTCTTGAAAACATACAATGTTTTGACCTCAACTGCTTTCTGTGGTAACGAATTCCACAGGCTCACCACTCTCTGGGTGAAGAAATTTCTCCTCATCTCAGTCCTGAAAGGTTTACCCCGTATCCTTAGACTATGACCCCTGGTTCTGGACTCCCCCACCATCGGGAACATCCTTCCTGCATCTACCCTGTCAAGTCCTGTTAGAATTTTATAGCTTTCTAAGAGATCCCCCCTCATCCTTCTGAACTCCAGCGAATATAGTCCTAACCGACTCAATTTCTCCTCATACGTCAGTCCCGACATCCCAGGAATCAGTCTGGTAAACCTTCGCTGCACTCCCTCTATAGCAAGAGCATCCTTCCTCAGATAAGTAGATAAAACTGCACACAATATTCCAGGTGTGGCTTCACCAAGGCCCTGTATGACTGCAGCAAGACATCCCTGCTCCTGTACTCGAATCCTCCCGCTATGAAGGCCAACGTACCATTTGCCTTTTTTACCGCCTGTTGGACCTGCATGCGACTGGTGTACAAGAACACCCAGGTCTTGTTGCCTATTCCCCTCTCTCAGTTTATAGCTGTTCAGATAATAATCTGCCTCAGATACAAGGACAAGAGGGCCGACAGCAAGAGGGAGACAGCCTGGACTGGTGGAGGAGTCCCTGATCGGCATCCTCACACCCCTGCTGAGCAAGAGGCTTTGGAACTGGTGGGGACTCAAGGCAGCCATGAAATTTCAGATGGGGAGACTGGAGTCCCTGCACAAGAGAGTGAGGATGGCCTCTATTGACATACTCATTAATGTTGGAGATCTGCATCCCGCATGACGAGATCTGCAAAGCCTAACCGTTTGTGTTCTCTCATGCAGGTTGGTGTGCCCGGGAGTACACAGCCACAGGGTGACAGTTGTCCACCTCTGGGGAGGAGGACCCCTCAGAGGATGCACCATCCCATGACTCTCCTGCACCTTCCACCAGCGCAGATACTTTCACCTCGGTGGCTAACCGCTCAGCTTTAGAATCAGGGTCAGAAGCTGGTTATACTACTCACGGGCCTGAGCAGCAGGCTGAGGCTAAGATAACCAAGGCTACCGACTATTGGAGGACAGTGGGTGGCCAGGCCCATGCTGAGCCCCAGGCGGATGACGAGCCTCTGGTGTTGATAGCAGAGGGCATGCTGGAGTTGCAGAGAAAGTTAAAGAGACAAATGGCGGAGATGCCAGAGGCCAAGCGCAGTCATGAGCAGATGATGAAGGAGTCCATCCATGCCGTGAGTGCTGCCATGTCTCAGGCATGTGAACACATGGCTTCCTCCATCAAGAGACTGGCGATGCTCATGGAGAGCCAGATCCCACAGATGTGTGCAGACCTGCACACCATCACCTTGGCCAGGAGCTCTTGCAAACATATAAAGAAAACCATTTGGTCACACTGTTGGATTCATGGGTGTAGATAATATGTAATGTCATCAGCAATTAAATGTTCTTTTGTGCAAATCATTAGCCATCATAGTCTGAATGTCATGTTCCATTATGCCTTAATAGTAAGCTGCTGACTTCCTCCCTCCCACTTAGTGCAATGCCAATGTGACCACAGCCCTCATTACCATATGTTCTTCCATGGGCACTAGGGTGCATTGCAACTGATTGTAAATCAGGGAACACAAATGTGAAGGAGGCAACAGAATTCATGCCAGAAGGTGACCGTTTGTGCATTCTCAGGGTGGCTGGAAATGGATAATTATGAGATTGTCTCTTTCCTCCTTTGCACATCGCTCAACCTGTCTGGCCTCTATCACTGTGTCTTCAACATCCATTGCTGCCTGCTCCTCTCCCTCTTCTGCATCCTCCTTGTCGGTGGATGAGTGCCCCTCAAGCATTTCATCATCATGTAAAGCTTCCCCCCCCTCTGCAGTACTAGATTGTGCAGAGCACAGCAGACCACCACGATACGTGAGACCATCGTGAGGGCATACTGCTGGGCTCCACCAGATCTATCGAAGCAGCAGAAACTCATCTTCAGTAGCCCAATGGCCTGCTTGCCGGTCACTTGAGTGGAGCAGTGGCAATTGTTGTACCTCTCCTCAGCTGCATTGTGAGTGTTCCTCACAGGCTTAAGAAGGCAAGTCTTCAATGGATACCCCTTTTCCTGGGAATCCAACTCTGAAGGCGAGTAGGGGCCTGAAAATCTGTGACACCTGGAACTGTTGAAGTATGTAGTCATTGTGACTGCTTCCTGGGAAGCGGGCACACACCTGCAGGGAATCATTTCGGTGGTTGCAGACCAGTTGAACGTGGATTGAATGGAAGCCCATCCTGTTGGTGAAGGTGGCTGCCTGGTCCATAGGAGTCTGATGGCCACACATCTTGCATCTGGGGGAATCCAGCAATGGCCCCGAACCTGATTGCCTTCTCAGCCTGACTGTCAAGATCATTCCTGCAGTGCACATAGTTGCCAGCCCTCTTGAATAGGGCATTGGTCAGCTCCATTAATGCAGCAGTGGGCTGCTGCCTGTGAAACCCCACACATGTCCCCGAGGATCCCTGGAAAGATCCAGATGTGTAAAACTTTAGTGCCACAGTAATCTTCAGGGCCACTGGCATAGGGTGAACCCCAAATCCCATATGTTGCAACTTGTCCTGCAGCAGGTTGCATAAGTTGGTGACGGCCTCCCGTTGCTGACGGTGGCATTCAGACATTTGGAGGTAGCTGATCCAAGTCCGGAGCACTTGGGTGCAGTTGGTCCCTTCTTGGCATGGCAGGCTGCTGTTTTTCTCGTCGTGGAGCTTCTTGGACAGGAGTAGCTGCCTCTTGACCCTCCCTCCATCAGAGGTGCCACATCACGTTATGGGGTCCAAAAATACAGGGTGTATGAGATTCATACCAGGTGACCTGTGGGCCTGCAGACCGCTGTCGATGCAGAGCAACCCTGCCTTGGCAACTGGGCTTTTCACAAATCTCTCAGCAGAGGTCCTGATGAACCTCAGAGTGGAAACTTGCTGATGGCCCACCCTCTCTTCCAGCAGTGTGACTGAACAACCACATCACACAGCTGTTTGGTAACCCAATACAGCATACCCTCACACCCACACTAAACCCTTGCAGAGCCTCCTAGACCCTGAACCTTTTTGCAGAGCGCTGGAGACCCTGAACCCCCTTACAAAGCCCTTGAAACCCCGACCCTCTTGCAGAGCCCCTGAGACCTTGAACCCTCTTGTAGAGGCCCGGAGACATGAACTCTCTTGCAGAGTCCCCGAGACCTCAAATCCTCTTGCAGAACTCCCGAGACACTGGGCCCGCTTGCAGAATCCGTAGCAACACAGTCTGACAATAGCCTCTGAATCCCCCTCTTCCCCTTTGCAGCAATGCTCAGGACTGCTTCCCTGTTGCGGCAATGTGGCCTCTCGCCTCGGTGCCAGCAGGTTTTAATGGTGTGAGCCTGATGGCATTTGAGTGCTGTCCACCACTCACAAAATCAAAAGCCTATCATGAAATTGTAATTAATTATATGTAAATGCAGCAACCCCCATAGAAGAGCATTTCAGCAATAGCTCCCCTCACGTTGGGGCATCAATGCCGCCGTGGTGCTTTCCTGCTGCTGACAAAATCCGGAACTGACATCACGACGTTGGATTTCCAGGTGGACGGCTCCTATGCAATTCTCCATCCCCTCAAACCATCACACCCTCCTTAAACGTCTGCATTGAATTCTGCCCATTGAAAGAGTAGTTAGCAAAGCAAACCTTGGGCTTCATAAATAAAGGTATTTATTACAAAAGCAGGGAAGTTATGCTGAACATTTATAAAGCTCTGGTTATGCCACAAATTGGTGTCATTTGACTTTTTAAGCAATCCAGTATCAGATCAGCGTGCTAGGCTGAATCAAATATTTAACAGCTTCCATTGGATTGCCAACAGTAAAGCTTTTCTTTCAACTGAATGTAATAATCATGCTTAATGAGCTCGTAGCCCAATGTCCACAGCTACATGGCATAGTTCTTAACATTTATTCCTGTAGGGAAATCTGCAATGCTGGCCATGAAGTAATATTGAATGAATCAGTTGATAAACATGTTGTTATGAAAGTGACTCTGTCTTGTTGAAAAATATTTTATTAAAAGAATTTATAGTTAAGTTAAATAAATGTTGGATCAGCTTTTTAATCAAGAGGACAGTGAGGGAACCGAATTGGCAACAGTGTTGCTGTTTGTCACATGGCTCGGGCTAGGCTTCGAACAAAAACCGAAGCAACAGGGGCAGGAAAGTGATAAGCATTCTTTTTATTGGACAAGTCCAGTAGCAGGCAGGGCTACCTAGGATGGGCAGAAAAAAAACTCACCAAGCCTTTTAGTTGTTAGTCAGTGTGAGTGTGTGTTTTACCTTCTGGAGGAACAGACCAGATTCTTGCTGAATGTTTTAAAAAAGTCAAGTGCTGCTGAAGTGTCAAAAAGGACAGAAGAAGGAGAGATTTCCAAGGAAGAACAGAAGACTACAACCCAGCTCACTTTCCCACAATTCCCTAAAAGATTCTGTGAAGTCAACTTTGTCGCGTTATCTTGTTTGCTGTATTTGAAGAAAGCCTGCGAAAGATAATTCTCAATGCGGCCTGGAGAGAACTGTTCTGGAAGTGACCTGCCTGCGTTTGCTCGCAGGTTGGACTGTGTGCCAGTTTGGTGCAGTGTGTCTCATTTGTTATTATTTTCCAGGGATGGCAAGTGATCTGCCTATCTGTGTTTTTTTGTCTATAATAGAGTTCTGATCTGAAAATCCTTTTTTTCTATTTTTTTGGGCTAGCCGGTGTATATGTATGTGTGTGAGTGTGAAGGGACTAAAGTAAAGGGACTTTAAAATTTGGTTTTAGGTAGAAAGGGGACTTTTTAAAATTTAATGTTTGATTTTAAAAAAATTGATTGATGTGATATTGTTTTCTTTCATTACTAGTTAATACTTGTTTTATAATAAACTGTTAATTTTGTTGTTCAGTAAAGAAACCTGGTTAGTGTGTTCTATTCTGGGGAAAATAGTGTATCTGATTGATTATTTCAGCAAGTGGGAAAACTTTAAAGAATATGTTGTGACCTGTGGAGAAGTGGGACTGAATTAACAGTGCACTCCTCTCACCTCTGTAACAATGCTAAACCTTAGGTTTTTTTAAAGATGTTGTTTTTCATCAGAAAAACTTAATAGGACATTGTACATTTGATATACATGAATCTCCACATGAATTTTAATATAATTTTGATTTATTGTGACTACAGAAAACTTAATTGTGAAGATTTAATCCTCTGAACTCCTTCTCAGTTTTGAATCAGATTTTTAATATATACCAGGGCATAATATTGGAATACGCAGTCACACTGGCTTCCATAAGTCATGTATTTCTGGCAGATATACAGACTTAGCACTGATATAAGCAGATGTGCTTATCAAGGGTAAACCATGTTTTACAGTCTGCCGCTCTTGCATTTGATTGATGGAAATGCTGCTCATGGAAATTTCAAATTATGTTTCCCAGCGGTCTGCAGGAATACTTAACTGATAAAGTATGTGAAGCTGTTACAGACATAAAATTCAGCAGTTTAACCAATAAAGACAAATGACTGTTCCCATGTCATACACCAGAATATAAAGGTGTTTAATTTCATAGGAGAGAGATGCTGTTCAATTCTCCCTGCTGTAAAGTAGTTTTGGATTTGCAGTGCTGCAAACTTTACAGTACAGTCTGAAATGTTCCAAGACCTGTGAAGCCATGCACACAGCAGATGCTGTATCAGAAAGCCGTGGGTGGGTTACCCGCTGTGTGCAAGGCTCAGCCAGCAACACTGAGGTCTTGTGAAAATATCACCTATAATCGTAGGCAAATTGCTGTAAGCTCAGAATTAGGCTGCAGTTGATGCCTTCTGTGTAGCACAGGGAGGTAGCTGATCATGAAGAGCAATCTGACAGCTCACTGGGTGGGATTGAGGGGGACCCCTCTGAGTGCCACTGTGTGGCTTTTTAATTGTGGTTGCCCTGTGGCTGAGCTTTGCACAGATTGAAATTCAAACCTAGTTGTATTTGTCGTCTTTCGAAGTATAACTCAATAGTGAATTATGTTGCTGTTTTACAGCTTTTGGAACCAAAGTAAAGCTGCTACTCAATTCCCCACAAGGACAATTGCCTCTTCAAACCACTCCTTATATGCAGCACTTGTCGCCTCTTGACTGTGAGGGTATATGTACCAGTGTATCATTCTGCAGTTTTTTTTTCAATATATGCAGATGTTGTCATGCTTTGTGTCAACCAAATTGTGATAAAATGTTGCACAGTGTGAATGTCAAATCATGCTAATATGTCAGCACTAGCTTAAATCATAAAGATTTTGGAACCAAATTGTACTTAAAAAGACATTAATCATAAGGACTCAAACAAATATCTCAACTAAGGCCTTATGGTTGCAACATTATGCTGACATCCTGTCTGGGTCCAGAATAAGTGTTACTGCAAGTGTCAGTCGTGTGTATAATTACCTTTAAGCATGATATCCCTTTAAGATCTTAATATGCTAATGAGCTAAGTACCAGGATGTAGTCATGTGACTACATGCCAGATTCACTCTGTAACTGTGACACCTCTAGTAGCTAGGTACCCCATATCATTGTTTGGGTACAGAACATTGTGCTCATATTATCAACCAGCTGTGGGGTATATCTCATGGTTTGGGACAGAGATTAGCTAACATACAAGTGTGCAACAAACCCTATTCTACATCCACTGACACCATCCCTCTCCCTGATTACTGTCTGAGGCTGAACCTGTAGCAACCTTTGTGTCCTATTTGTTGCTGCAATGAGATTTTGACCCCACATCCCCATCCAGCACCAAGACTGCTTACTTCTAACTCTGTAACATACCCATCCTGGCAGCTACCTCAGAAGCCCTTATCCATGCTTTTGTTACCTCTAGACTTGACTATTCCAATGCTCTCCTGGACCACCTCTCACCTTGCACCCTGCATAATCATGAGTTTATCCAAAACTCTGCTGCCCTTATCCTAACTTGCACCAAGTCCTGTTCACACATCACCCCTCTGCTCCCTAACTTAACTTGTCTCCTATTCCGGCAATGCTTTGATTTAAAACTTCACATCCTTGTTATAAAATCTCACGGCCTCACTCCTCTCTATATTTGTAATCTTCTCCAGCCCTAACCTTGCAAGATTTCTGATTTTCATTGTTCTACCCGTGGTGAACTTGCCTGCAGCTCTCTTGGACGTACATTCTGAAATTCACTCCCTAAATCTCCAAACTCTCTATATCTCTCTCATCCTTTAAGACACTCCTTAAAACCTATGTTTTTGAGCAAACGTTTGGTCACCTGTTTTTATATCACATATGGCTCCGTGTCAAATTTTGTTTGATAACGCTCCAGTGAAGCACCTTGAGATGTTTTACTGTGTTAAATATATAAATGCTCTATAAATGCAAGTTGATGTTTTTCTTGCTTAAATTCACTGCTTGTTAAATTAACCAGGTATTAATTGGTAGGTGTATTACTAGGAATTGACTAGTCGGGGTAAAACTAGGTATTGCATGGCAGGGGTATTCTTAGGTACACTGGGGAATAACTAGGTGCTGACTGGTAAGGGTATAACTATGTCCTGATTAGGAGGGACAGAATTAAGAACTCTATGACATCTCAGTAATATTTATAGCACAACTGATAGTCTGTAGGCAGCAGTTAGAAACCTCAATTATGTACATTACTAATACATAGAAGAAGTAATTTTCCAACTTCATGTTGCTGGCACTCGTCTGCCGCTAACACATATTGAAAATGTAGGTGTGCACTGCACATAAATTTATCATAGAATCGTAGGGCTGAATTTTGTGCTGGAGGCGGGTCTCCCGGTGCCAGGCTGAAAAGGCGGGGGGAACACCGCCTCTGCCTTTTCGTGCCCCCCTGAAGTGATCCTCCAGTCTTTTTAAATCAGAGTTTCAGGAGGCGGGATCCCCCTCCCTTTAAAGTCTTTCAAGGGATGGGGATCCTATCTCCAAGAGCTGCTGGCCAATCAGAGGGCCAGCAGCTCAGCTGCATTGGCAGCTTCACTGGGAACGGTGTCCACTGCCAGTACTGCAGAGGCTTCGGACCCAGGCTCAGCACTGGAACCCCGGAACAGAGGTAGGTGAGAAGGAGTCACTGGAGCCAGTCCGGCAGGCCCCAGCGATGTGGAGGGCGGGGGTGGCAGTGGTGGTCGTGCAGTCCAGGGGAAGCAGTGTTCTAGGGGGTAAAAATATTCCCAGTGGGGGTCCTCTGTGGGCCATGAATTGCCCATGGAGGAAGTATCGCTTTACTCTGTGCCCCCCCACCTCCGACACTGCCTAAGGGGGCCTCATAAAATCCCAGCCATAGAATCATAGAATGGTTACAGAACAGAAGGGGGCCATTTAGCCTGTCATGTCAGTGCTGGCTCTCTGCAAGAGTAGTTTAGCTAGTCCCACTCCATTGCTCTTTCCCTGTAACCCCACAATTTCTTTTCTCTTTAGTTAATTATCTAATTCCTTTTTGAAAGCCAAAATTGACTCTGCCTCCACTACACTCTCAGGCAGTGCATTCCAGCTCCCAACCACACGCTGCATAAAAAAGTTTGTTTCTCACATCACTGTTGCTTCTTTTGCGAATCACCTTAAATCGGTATCCTCTGGTTCTCAACCCTTCCGCTAACAGGAACAGTTTCTCGCTATCTACTCTGGCCAGACCCATCATGATTTTGAACACCTCTATCAAATATCCTCTTAATCTTCTCTTCTCGAAAGAGAACAGTCCCAGCTTTTCCAATCTAGCCATGTAACTGAAGTTCCTCATCCTTGGAACAATTCTCAAGACTCTTTCTGCACCCTCTCTAATGCCTTCACATCTTTCCTAGCATGTGGTGCCCAGAATTGGACACAATACTCCAGTTGAGACTGAACCAGTGTTTTATACAGGTTTATAAAAACTTCCTCACTTTTGTACTCGATGCCCCAATTTCTGATGCTCAGGATACCATTTACATTATTAACTGCTTTCTCAAGAAGCTAGGGAGGAGATTGCAGAGCCTTTGTCCTTGATCTTTATGTCGTCATTGTCGACAGGTATAGTGCCGGAAGACTGGAGGATAGCAAATGTTGTCCCCTTGTTCAAGAAGGGGAGTAGAGACAGCCCTGGTAATTATAGACCTGTGAGCCTTACTTCGGTTGTGGGTAAAATGTTGGAAAAGGTTATAAGAGACAGGATTTATAATCATCTTGAAAATAATAAGTTCATTAGAGATAGTCAGCACGGTTTTGTGACGGGTAGGTCGTGCCTCACAAACCTTATTGAGTTTTTCGAGAAGGTGACCAAACAGGTGGATGAGGGTAAAGCCGTGGATGTGGTGTATATGGATTTCAGTAAGGCGTTTGATAAGGTTCCCCACGGTAGGCTATTGCAGAAAATACGGAAGTACGGGGTTGAAGGTGATTTAGAGCTTTGGATCAGAAATTGGCTAGCTGAAAGAAGACAGAGGGTGGTGGTTGATGGCAAATGTTCATCCTGGAGTTTAGTTGCTAGTGGTGTACCGCAAGGATCTGTTTTGGGGCCACTGCTGTTTGTCATTTTATTAAATGACCTGGAAGAGGGTGTAGAAGGGTGGGTTAGTAAATTTTCAGATGACACTAAGGTCGGTGGAGTTGTGGATAGTGCCGAAGGATGTTGTAGGGTACAGAGGGACATAGATAGGCTGCAGAGCTGGGCTGAGATGGCAAATGGAGTTTAATGCGGAAAAGTGTGAGGTGATTCACTTTGGAAGGAGTAACAGGAATGCAGAGTACTGGGCTAATGGGAAGATTCTTGGTAGTGTAGATGAACAGAGAGATCTTGGTGTCCAGGTGCATAAATCCCTGAAGGTTGCTAACCAGGTTAATAGGGCTGTTAAGAAGGCATATGGTGTGTTAGCTTTTATTAGTAGGGGGATTGAGTTTCGGAGCCAAGAGGTCATGCTGCAGCTGTACAAAACTCTGGTGAGACCGCACCTGGAGTATTGCGTGCAGTTCTGGTCACCGCATTATAGGAAGGATGTGGAAGCTATGGAAAGGGTGCAGAGGAGATTTACTAGGATGTTGCCTGGTATGGAGGGAAGGTCTTACGAGGAAAGGCTGAGGGACTTGAGGTTGTTTTCGTTGGAGAGAAGGAGGAGGAGAGGTGACTTAATAGAGATATATAAGATAATCAGAGGGTTAGATAGGGTGGATAGTGAGAGTCTTTTTCCTCGGATGGTGATGGCAAACACGAGGGGACATAGCTTCAAGTTGAGGGGTGATAGATATAGGACAGATGTGAGAGGTAGTTTCTTTACTCAGAGAGTAGTAAGGGCGTGGAACGCCCTGCCTGCAGCAGTAGTAGATTCGCCAACTTTAAGGGCATTTAAGTGGTCATTGGATAGATATATGGATGAAAATGGAATAGTGTAGGTCAGATGGTTTCACAGGTCGGCGCAACATCGAGGGCCGAAGGGCCTGTACTGCGCTGTAATGTTCTAATTCTAAACCTGCCCTGCCAGCTTCAGTGATTTAAGCACAAAAACTCCAGGCCCCACTGCTCATGCACCCCCATTAGAATTAAACCCTTTATTTTACATTCCCTCTCATCTTTTTCCAGTCAAAATGAATCACTTCACCCTTCACTGCATTAAATTTTATCTGCTATTTGTCCGCTCATTCCACCACTCTGTCTATGTTCTCTTGGCGTTTATCACTATCCTCCTCACAGTTCACAATACTTCCAAGTTTTGTGTCATCCACAAATTTTTAAATTGTGACCTGTGCACCCAAGTCTAGGTCATTAATGTATATCAAGAAAGCAGTGACCTTAACAACAGCCCTTGCGGAACACCACTATATACCATCCTCCAGTCTGAAAAACAACAGTTCACAACTACTCTCTGTTTCCTGTCACTCAGCCAACTTTGTATCCATTCTGTTACTGTCCTTTTTATTCCATGGGCTTTAACTTTGCTGACAAGCCTGTTATGTGGCACTTTATCAAATGCCTTTTGGAAGTTCATGTACATGACATCAGCTACATTACCCTCATCAACCCTCTCTGTTATCTCAGCAAAATATTCAAGCAAGTTAGTTAAACATGATTTGCCCTTAACAAATTTGTGTTGGCTTTCTTTAAGTAATCCACATTTGTGCAAGAAATGGTTAATTTTGTCTCAAATAATCATTGCTAAAAGCTTTCCCACCACCGAGACTAAACTGATTGGCCTGTTGTTGCTGCACCTATCCTTGCAACCGTTTTTGAACAAGGGTATAACATTTGCAATTCTCCAGTCCTCTAGCATCACACCTGTATCTAGGGAAGATTGGAAGATTATGGCCGGTGCCTCCACAATTTCCACCCTTACTTCCTCAATATCCTCAGATGCATCTCATCCAGTCCTGGTGACTTGTCAACTTTAAGTACAGCCAGCCTTTCTGATACCTCTTCTTTATCAATGTTCAATCCATCCAGTGTCTCAATTACCTCCTCTTTATCTATAACTTGGGCGGCATCTTCTTCCTTGGTAAAGACAGATGAAAAGTACTCATTTAATACCTCAACCATACCCTCTGCCTCCATGCATATATCCCCTTTTTGATCCCTGAATGGCCCCACTCTCCTTTTAACACCCTTTTACTATTTAAATCTCGGTAGAAGACTTTTGGATTCCCTTTTATGTTAGCTACCAATCTCTTCTCATGCTTTCTCTTTGCTTCTCTTATTTGCTTTCTCACTTCCCCTCTGAACTTACTATAGTCAGCCTGGTTCTCAGTTGTATTATCCACCTGACATCTGTCATATGCACCCTTTTCTGCTTTGTCTTATTCTCTATCCCTTTCTTCACCCAGGGAGCTCTGGATTTGTTTGTACTACCTTTTCCCATCAAGGTAATGTGCCTTGATTGTACTTAAACTATCTCCTCTTTAAAGGCCCCAGCACTGACCCCTGTGGCACACTACTTGTTACATCTTGCCAACCAGAAAATGACCCATTTATACTTACTCTCTGTTTCCTGTTAGCTAGCCAATCTTCTATCCATGCTAAAATGTTACCCCCTACACCATGATATTTTATTTTCCACAATAACCTTTGAACAAAGGGTACAATTCTAAAGGGGGTGCAGGAGCAGAGGGACATGGGTGTATATGAGTATAAGTCATTGAAGGTGGCAGGACAGGTTGAGAGAGCGGTTAATAAAGCACACAGTGTCCTGGGCTTTATTAATAGGGGCATAGAGTACAAGAGCAAGGAAGTTATGTTGAAATTGTATAAAACACTAGTTTGGCCTCAGCTGGAATATTGCATCCGGTTCTGGATGCGCACTTGAGGAAAGAAGTGAGGGATTTGGAGACAGTACAGAAAAGATTCACGAAAATGGTTCCAGGAATGAGGAATTTCAGTTATGAAGATAGATTGGAGAAGTTAGGACTGTTTTCCTTGGAGAAGATAAGGCTGAAAGGTGATTTGATAGAAGTATTCAAAATCATGAGGGGTCTGGACAGAGGAGATAGAGAGAAACTGTTCCCACTCATGAAAGGCTAGAGAACAGGAGAGCACAGATTTAAAGTATTTGGTAAGGGAAGCAAAAGTGACATGAGGAAAAACGTTTTCAGGCAGCAAGTGGTTAAGGTCTGGAATGCGTTGCCTGAGAATGTGGTGGAGGCAGGTTCAATTGATGCATTCAAAAGGGATTAGACAGTTATATGAAAAGGAAAAATATGCAGGGTTATGGGGAGAAGGTGGAGGAATGGAACTGAGACAATTGCTCTTTTGGAGAGCCAGTGCGGACACGATGGGCCGAATGGCCTCCTTCTGCACTGTAACAATTCTGTGATTCTGTGGTTCTGTGATGTGGCACCTTATCAAATACCTTCTGGAAATCTGAGTTAAGTACATCCACCAGTTCCCCTTTATCCACAGCACACGTTACTTCTTCAAAGAATTCCAATAAATTGGTTAAACATGATTTCCCTTTCACAAAACCATGTTGACTCTGCCTGATTACCTTGATTTTTTCTAAGTGCCCTGCTATGACGTCTTTAATAATAGCTTCTGATATTTTCTCTATGACAGATGTTAAGCTAACTGCCCTGTAGTTTCTTGCTTTCTTTCTCCTTCCCTTTTTGAATAATGGACTTACATTGGCTATTTTCCAATCTAGTGGAACCTTCCCCAAATTTGGGAATTTTGGAAAATTCAAACCAACACATCAACTATCTCAGTAGCCACTTCTTTTAAGACCCTAGGATGAAGTCCATCGGGACCTGAGGACTTGTCAGCCCGCAGCTCCAACAATTTTTTCAGCGCCACTTGCTTGGTGATTGTAATTTTCTTGAGTTCCTCCCTCCTATTTCCTGATTTACAGCTATTTCTGGGATGTTACTTGTATCCTCTCTGGTGACGACCAATACAAAATACCTGTTCCGTTCATCTGCCATCTCCTTATTTTCCCTTATTAATTCCCCAGGTTCACTTTCTATCAGACCAATGTTCACTTTGTTAACTCTTTTCTTCTTTAGATATCTATAGAAACTCTTACTGTCTTTATATTTCTCACCAACTTTCTCCCGTACTCTAATTTTTCCCTCCTTATTAATATTTTAGTCATTCTTTGCTCCTTTTTATATTCTGTCCTTTCCTTCCCTCTCTTTCCTGAACACCTTTAATCCAGGAATATTTGGTACCCAGTCCTGCCCTTTTTTGAACCAGTTCCCTGTAATCGCCATGACATCATATTCCCGCATGGCTATCTGTGCTTGCTGCTCACCAACCTGATTTACCACACTCTGCACATTCACATTCATGCACAGTAAATCTAATTTAGACAATATTACATTCGCTCTTACTCTGACTCCACTTAATACCTTACTATTTCCTACTCTTCTGCTATTTATCTCTCCCAATTCTCTGTGCACCTTGTTTTTTCTCTCTTCATATTACCTCCTGGTTCTCATGCCCCTGTCAAGTTAGTATGAACCCTCCCCAATAGCATTAGCAAATCTCCCGCAAGGTCTTTAGTCCTGGCTCTGTCCAGATGCAACCCGTTTGGCCTGTATAGGTCCCACCTCCCCCACAACTAGTCCCAATGTCCCAGGAATCTTCACCCCTCCCTCCTGCAACATCTCTCCAGCCACACATTATCTGCTCTATCCTCTTATTTCCATACTCACTAGCACATGGTACTGGGAGTAATCTGGAGATTACTACCTTTGAGGTTCTGTTTGCTGGTTTCTTTCCAAGCTCCCTAAACTCAGCCTGCAGGACCTCATCCCTCTTTCTACATATGTTCACACTCACCTCTCAGAATGCTATGCAACTGCTCAGTGACATCCTTGACCCCGGCATCAGGGAGGAAACATACTATCCTGGATTCATGGTCTGGAACCACAGAACAGCCTGCCTGTTCCACTAATTATCATTTCCCCTATCACTATTGATTTCCCAATCTTCCTCCTGCCCCCCTGTCCAACTGAGCCAGCCGTTGTGCCATGGACTTGGCTCTGGCTGCAGTCTCACAAGTATTAGAACTGAAAATTAGTTGGAGAGTGAGATGCACTCAGGGAACTCCTGCACGATCTGCCTGGTCCTCTTTGTCTGCCTAGCGGTCACCCATTCCCTTTCTGCCTGCATACCCTTAAGCTGCAGGTGACCACATCTATAAATGTGCTATCAACAAAAATCTCAGCCTCACAGATGTGCTGCAGTGATGCCAGCTGCTGCTCAAGCTCCAAAGCATGGAGCCCAAGCTGCTGCACCTGGCGACGCTCCCTGTACCTTTGGTTGTCCAGGACACAAGAACCATCCTGGAGTTCCCACATGGAACAGGATGCCTATTCATGGGACCGAGGTGCCCTGCCATGCTTCTATTTATTATACTATTAACTGACTTTCCCAGAAATAAACTTAAGACTTAAATAATAAAAACTCCCAAAGCAGCTGCTTGCCTTGTGCTGATGCCACTTTTTTTTTTACAGGGAGTTAACTCAAAAATATTATGTACCTCACATTTTAATTTGCTGAAAAATTGAGAACCTTTTTGTGTTGCTAATCCTTTCTATTTAATTTTAACTTTATCCCAAGATTTGATTAATGAATTGATATGATAAATTGTCAAATTGGCTTTAGTTTTAAGCTAATTAAAGTCTTGCTTTATAGTTGATTAATTTAATTAAATTACAATAGAAATTAAAAGCTTACAAGGGTACTCATCCCATGTGATTCCTTGTCCTGTGACATCATTTCACAATATATCCTCATTTTTCGTGGCTGCTCCTCTCTCCCACTGTGCTTTGCTGCTCTTTATGGCCATTTAAATCAAAGGTTGGAAAATCATGCATCACATGTTATTAGTAGGTGAGCTTCCATGCTGGAAATGCAGTTAGAAAATCACTCCCAGAGTATCATCTTAGGATAGGAAACAGTGCACAGGTAGGTTGAAGAAGTAACAAGGAAGATAGATGAGGTTTAGTGCAGTTGATGTGGTCGACATGGATATTAACAAGGTTTTTGACAAGGTCCCACATGGCAGACTGGTTAAAAAAATAAAATCCCATGGGATCCAAGGAAATGCAGCAAGGTGGATACAAAATTGTCTCAGTGGCAGGAAATAAAGGATAATTGTTGACAGCTGTTTTAGTGACTGGAGGGCTGTTTCCAGTGGCATTCCGCAGGGCTCAGTACTGGGTCTCCTGCTTTTTGTGGTATATACATTAACAATTTGGACGTAAATGTAAGGGGCATGATCAAGAAGTTTGCAGATGGCACAAAGATTGTTCGTGTGGTGGATGGTGAGGAGGATAGCTGTAGGCTGCAGGAAAATATTGATGGCCTGGTCAGATGGGCAGAAAAGTGGCAAATGGAATTCAACCTGGAGAAGTGTGAGGTGATGCACTTGGGGAGGTCAAACAAGGCAAGAGAATACACAATTAATGGGAAAATACTGAGAAGTGTGGAGGAAGTGAGGGACATTGAAGTTAATGTCCATAGACCCCTGAAGGTAGCAGGACAGGTCGACAAGGTGGTTAAGAAGGCATATGGAATCCTTTTCTTTATTAGCCGATGTATAGAATATAAGAGCAGGGAGTGTATGCAGGAACTGTATAACTCATTTTTTGAGTACTATGCGCAGTTCTGTTCACCTCATTACAGAAAGGATGTAATTGCACTAGAGAGGGTACAGAGGAGATTTACGAGGATGGTGTCAGGACTGGGAAAATGCAGCTATGAGGAAAGATTGGATAGGCTGGGGTTGTTCTCCTTGGAACAGAGCAGGCTGAGGTGAGATCTGATTGAAATGTACAAAATTATGAGGGGATAGAGTGGAGGTGAAGTGTCTATTCAACTTAGCAGAGAGATCAGTGACTAGGGGGCATAGATTTCAAGTGATTGGTAGAAAAATTAGAGGGAGATGAGGTAAAACTTTTTCACCCAGAGGGTGGTGGGGGTCTGAAACTCACTGCCTAAGTGGATAGTTGAGGCAGAGACCCTCAACTCATTCAAAAGGAATCTGGATATGCACCTCAAGTTCCCTAATCTTCTGGGTTACAGACCAAATGCTGAAAGGTGAGATTAGAATAGGTGGATCATTGTTTGGCCGGCAGAAACACAATGGGCCAAGTGGCCTTTTTTTTGTGCCTTAAACTTTCTATAATTCTCATGCATGATGAATCCTCACTGAATAATTATTACATTTGTGCTATATTCACTGCAATATAGCTAGATTTCAGTGCACTTGGAACTAGCAAAAAACTGTAGTAAAATGCAACAGAGAAAAGATTACTCATCAGCAACAAGTTCCTCAATTGTAACCTGAAAAGATATTGTCCAGAATTTCACGCCACCCCAGCGAGTGGGACGGTGGCAGGACGTGGCATAAAATAGAGTGGAAGACTCCGGGAGACCTTCCTGAGCCAATCCCGCCTTCGCCGCCACGTTACGTAGGGCGGTGGGGGCGAAAAACGGCCCGCCCGCCCCAGGCTAATCAAGGCCCTTAAGTGGCAGATTTCACGCGTGGCAAGGGGCGGCCGAGGATCAGGAGAAGTCACCTGGAAATACCAGGCAACTGCCGATCGTCCCAGGGAGGCGCCCTGATGATCGGACACAGGGTGCCCAATGGAGGGCCGCCCCTGCTACCCCAACAACCCCCAACACCCAACACGTCCCCCTTCCCCCCATACGACCACCCTTGCCTCACCGGGACCCGTCTGATTACCCCCGGCAAGGCAACCAAAACGTACCTTAACTCCCGGCGTTATTTCTTCCTCTGCGATCGGCTGGGCTGCAGTCCCACTGATTGGCCGGCAGCTCACTGAGGTGGGACTTCGTCCCTCAAGTGGGTGGAGGTCCCTCCTCGGAACAATTAAAGCCCGGGGACCCGTAAAATATGGAACGAATCCCCAGGCGAGGCATAATATCCTGGCCATGAACTCATTTAATCAATCTTTCACTATATTGGAAATAAAATGATAGCTCACGACCATCAGATTTGAGGTCAAGGAGGTAGGTGCTATAATGGGGGAACCAAACAGTGCAGGATCTGACAGAACTAAGTTTTGAAAGCAAAAGCAAGATACCTATTTCGCAAGTCAATGGAAGCGGCAATATTAGGACAGAAGGGAGCAATTTTAACCTAACTAGCATGGTGGAAACCCATGGGATGAGGTGGAATGCTGATTTTGCACCCTGCCCAATATTACATGTTGACTTCAATGTAAAATTGACGGTGAGTAAAACCATCATTGCACCCAATGCTGTCAGTTTCCTGACTGGCAGGATAGCTTAAAATTGCCTCTTGAGGGGGAGTTAGAATTTAAAGGTAATACTGGTGAGGAAGCTGGACAATATTTGTTTTGTGAGGTACAAGGTATGATATTAGTGGGCTTAGAGGAGGCAAGGAGAAGTAAAATGATGAGGGAGATGAAAAAGCGATCAGAAACCTTATCAATGTTTGTGACATTGGAAATGATAGCAGGTGATATTGGTTGATGGAGGTTGGAATGAGCTTGGCAGTGAAGTAATGTGCAAATGAAGTTGAGTGGAGACAACTAAGCAGGGAAGTCAGGGGAGAGGAGATAGGAACATTTTGGTAGAGGTTGCAACCGCCAAGGATGAGGAGTCACCTTGTGCCAAGGCAAAGTGAGGAAAATAGGGAGCAGATTTCTGTGACAAAGTGATTAAATAGGAGGGTGATGTACAATAAGAACAAAGAGAGATAGATGGTAGTGGTGAGGTACTCAGATAAGGAGAAATAACTGGAAGAGTAAATGGACAGGTCAAAGTAGGACTGGTGAGAACTATGTTCTGCCATAGAGTTTTGGGTAGAAAACTTGGAACGTATGAAATTCTACATAATCTGAGGCATAACTTATTCATATTAGTTTAGTTCTTTATCCATGTTAAAAGTCCCTGTATTTTATGTTAAAATCTCCCCTCCCTTCTGTATTAAATATACAACAATGGACAATACTCGCACCCATTTTTGAAGGCCTGTGTTACAGGAGTAGCAGTTCTGTAGTTTTGGAGAATGAGTTTCAGAGTGTTACGCTTGATATCTCTCTCATTATCTCAGAGCAATGCTGTTATCACACTTATATTAAATCACCAACTTGTTTATTTACAGCACTTTAAAATATCTTAGCACTTACAAGATCTCAGTACAATATCTTCTCAGAACAGTCTATGTTTAGTAAAACATTCTAGCTCTTTTAGTTTCAGTTCCAACCTCTTAAGCTCCACCCAAGCACAGTAAACACTGATCAATAGACAGAGTAATACAATCAAACCCAGATCAATCCAACAGAGGTTTATCATCTAACAGTTGAAGCTTTTGCTGAAGAATTGCACATACTTCCAATGATTGAAGAAAATGGTCATCGTTAATTAAAAGTGATTGCAGTCAATTTTTGGAATGGTTTGTTTCTTCCACTTAGAAAGTGATGAGGAACAGAAAGATTTAAAGGCTCAAGTACACAAGTATATAAAACAGGAAAACAAATTGATAAAGCTGTGAAAATGTATTTGGGATCATAGGTTTTATAAATATTGTTTAGAGAAGCAAAAAGATAATGCTAAATGTAAATATTTCATTGGTGAGCTTGCTGTTAGAAGATTGGGGGTGAAAGTGGTCTTCAAGGTAGCGCAAAATGGGTGATAATAAATCAGCCGCTCATTTTACATCTGCCCGATTTTCTTTTCGATTGACCAAAGATCAACTTCACCTCCGTTGTGTTCCATTTAGGACACCTTATTTTATTAAATATGTTAAGCAAAGGCGGCTCAAGCAGCGAGACAAATAAGGCATCGCTTTGCATAGAGTCCTGTGTGTGCATACATGTGTGGGGAGTTGGTAATGCTGTCAGAAACAGCTAGAGCTCCGGATGAACACAATGGTGCCAATGGTGAGGCTGCTTTCCACAGTTATGGTGGTGGGATTCCATAGGAAGATCTCCCAGGTAAGCTGGTTGACTCAGTATTGAGGGATGGGAGAGGAAAAGGGAGTCTAAGGTTGTGAGTTTAGAGTGAGGAATGGAAGTTTATTATGTTAATTTCAGGAAGAATGAGTCAAGAAAAGGAGCTTGCTTTACCAAGGTTAGCTTCCCATCTGCTTATTTGTTCCCTTCTTACTCATTTCTTCGAACTTGCCTTCCTCTGTAATAAAGGTTGCCGCTGAACAAGGAAACAAAATATATTATGCATGGGTGAAGGGCCCATTGCCATGGTAGCATGATGGTTTGGTTAAGCATGTATAGCTATGCCTTACCTGTCAGCTGCCACTGATGTTAATTTTATAGATTCACTAAGATCATGGAAGAGATGTGAAACTTTATTTATGAGGAGCGACAAGAGAAATTTAGGCTGTTCTCATTAAAACAAGAGGAGATCTGATAGGCACTCTCCCTGGCCACTTTCTGAGGCTTAACCAGACTATTTGTAACCTTGGAATTCTGTTAGATCCTGAGCTAAGCTTCCACTTGCTGCTGGAGATCAACTGACTAAACTGGATCTGAAGAGCACTTTTGATACACATCAAAAGACTTTCTTAGAAACTTCAAGAATTCACCAACATTTCTTCTGGAAATTCTTTGAGAACTTCATGTAAAGAGATTGAGTGCTGTCCTATTGTACTTTATCCACCAGCTGCAATGGTGGGATTTGAACCTATGTCCCCAGGGCATTGGCGTGGGCCTATGGAATACTAGGTCAGTGACATTACCGCTATGCCACTGTCTCATTCTTACCACCATACAATTGAAGTTTGAGAGCCAGTCTCCACCATCAGACTTCGAAGTATTTTTGCCAGATGTCTTACCTTCCACAACTGGAGATCTATCAAATCCACTATCTGCACTCAATTCTTTCAACCATTTCCCCATGAAGAACACAATAAAAAGACCATTGATTTCACCACTGTCTAATTACCATAATCACTGTTCATCTAGAGCAAAAACAAACAAGGGAAGCATGATATAACCAACAGCACTTACAAATATTGAACTATTCACCTTGATGCTTCCCCTTAGTGGTTATCTATAACTACACTTCCCTACTGTTATGCTTCAGGAGCAGCAGCACATACAGTGGATGGCTGCTGAGAATCTGAAGAAGGCAGTTCAGGTGTCCTCCTGGGACATCCTCGAAAGGCTTTGGAGCATGATGGCCCTGCCTCAGATTGCACGATCTCAGCATGGGCTTGAGCAGTCTGAGCTCTCCTCCTCCTCTTCCACCTTGGAGGGAAGCTGGGGTGAGGTGACTCTTTCTCCTCTTCCAGTTCCTAAGGCAAAGATGAGAGGGTGTGAGATGAATCTTTCTCCTGGGAGTCTGTAATAATTAAGGCAGAAGGGTTAGGGTGCCGCCCTTGTGGCCACTTGTGTGTGATGAGGTGATGTGGAACTTGTGAGTGAGGATAGGACTGGGGGATTGAGAATCTGGAAAAGCTACAGATATATAAGTAAAGTCAAGTTGCCACATACCTCTCAGTGAGCTGTCCTCTGCTCTGGCTGTGGCCATGCCATATGCCACTTCCCCCCTGATTACTGCTAGCCCTGCCTCCTGAAGGGGAGTGATTTCATGGAGTTGAGATTCCTCTCCACAGTCATGCCCCCAGTACCTATTATATGCTCTCTTGTTTTGGAAGGGAAAGAGTAGTGATGGAAAATGCATTTATTAGCAGGTGTGTTTACATGTATGATGCTTCACATGGTTGAAGAGCTGTGAGATACATCTGAGATGTGCATAGTGCTGACGAAAGATGCAATATTGCAGATTGTGTGAATGTCAGTTTATAGTTTGATGGTGGATGCAGTGGGTTGAGGTGTGATGCTGGCGATGCAGTTATTGAGAAGTTAATGAAGCAGAATATTATTTAAATGGAGAGAGACTGCAGAATACTGCAGTACAAAGGGACCTGGATATCCTCGTACATGAATAACAAAAAGATAGCAGGCAGGTACAACAAGTAATTAGGAAGGCATTTATTGCAAGGGGGCTAGAGTATAAAAGTAGGGAAGTCTTGCTACAACTGTACAGGGTATTGGTGAGACCACACCGAGAGTACTGCGTACAGTTTTGATCTCCTTATTTAAGGAGGGATATACTTGCATTGGAAGCAGTTTAGAGGGGCCAAATAGCCTACTCCTGGTTCTATTTCTGATGTTCTATGTTTGTTTGTGAGATCTTAACTTGACCAGTCATGTCAAGTCATTAGAATTTCTTCTGGCACTGGAGCTGTATCCTGGGGGTAGGGCTCCTGGCAATGACCTCTGCTGTTAGATCCACTGCATTAGTTGAACCTGTGACCTTCCTTCCCCACTGTGGATGTCTCCTGTACTCGGACCTCCAGTGTCGCATCTGAGAGCATGTGAGCCCTCTTCCACTTATCTCCTGACATGTGCTGCTGTCTGTCAATCAGCACACTTCACATCTTCAGTGGAAGTGCGACATATTTAGTGTTGATGTTGGGAATGGCATTAAACAGGAAATTAGAGATGCATGCGATAAAGAAACATCTGTAATTATGGGTGACTTTCATCTGCATATAGATTGGACAAATTAGTCACAATACCGTAGAGGAGGAATTCTTGGAATTCTGGACCAACATGTTGAGGAACCAACGAGAGCAGGCCATCCTAGACTGGGTACTGTGTATTGAGAGAGGAATAATTGACAGCCTAGTGGTGCGAGACCCCTTGGGGATGAGTGACCATAATATGATGGAATTCTTCATCAAGATGGAGAGTGACGTAGTGATTCTGAGACGAGGGTCCTGAATCTTAGTAAAGGAAACTACGAAGGTCTTTCTTTTGGGCCTCCTTATCTCGAGAGACAATGGATACGCGCCTGGAGGTGGTCAGTGGTTTGTGAAGCAGCGCCTGGAGTGGCTATAAAGGCCAATTCTGGAGTGACAGGCTCTTCCACAGGTGCTGCAGAGAAATTTGTTTGTTGGGGCTGTTGCACAGTTGGCTCTCCCCTTGCGCCTCTGTCTTTTTTCCTGCCAACTACTAAGTCTCTTCGACTCGCCACAATTTAGCCCTGTCTTTATGGCTGCCCGCCAGCTCTGGCGAATGCTGGCAACTGACTCCCACGACTTGTGATCAATGTCACACGATTTCATGTCGCGTTTGCAGACGTCTTTATAACGGAGACATGGACGGCCGGTGGGTCTGATACCAGTGGCGAGCTCACTGTACAATGTGTCTTTGGGGATCCTGCCATCTTCCATGCGGCTCACATGGCCAAGCCATCTCAAGCGCCGCTGACTCAGTAGTGTGTATAAGCTGGGGGTGTTGGCCGCTTCAAGGACTTCTGTGTTGGAGATATAGTCCTGCCACCTGATGCCAAGTATTCTCCGAAGGCAGCGAAGATGGAATGAATTGAGACGTCGCTCTTGGCTGGCATACGTTGTCCAGGCCTCGCTGCCGTAGAGCAAGGTACTGAGGACACAGGCCTGATACACTCGGACTTTTGTGTTCCGTGTCAGTGCGCCATTTTCCCACACTCTCTTGGCCAGTCTGGACATAGCAGTGGAAGCCTTACCCATGCGCTTGTTGATTTCTGCATCTAGAGACAGGTTACTGGTGATAGTTGAGCCTAGGTAGGTGAACTCTTGAACCACTTCCAGAGCGTGGTTGCCAATATTGATGGATGGAGCATTTCTGACATCCTGCCCCATGATGTTCGTTTTCTTGAGGCTGATGGTTAGGCCAAATTCATTGCAGGCAGACGCAAACCTGTCGATGAGACTCTGCAGGCATTCTTCAGTGTGAGATGTTAAAGCAGCATCGTCAGCAAAGAGGAGTTCTCTGATGAGGACTTTCCGTACTTTGGACTTCGCTCTTAGACGGGCAAGGTTGAACAACCTGCCCCCTGATCTTGTGTGGAGGAAAATTCCTTCTTCAGAGGATTTGAACGCATGTGAAAGCAGCAGGGAGAAGAAAATCCCAAAAAGTGTGGGTGCGAGAACACAGCCCTGTTTCACACCACTCAGGATAGGAAAGGGCTCTGATGAGGAGCCACCATGTTGAATTGTGCCTTTCATATTGTCATGGAATGAGGTGATGATACTTAGTAGCTTTGGTGGACATCCGATCTTTTCTAGTAGTCTGAAGAGACCACGTCTAAGGCTTTGGTGAGATCAATGAAAGCAATGTAGAGGGGCATCTGTTGTTCACGGCATTTCTCCTGTATCTGACGAAGGGAGAACAGCATGTCAATAGTCGAGGGTCCTGAATCTTAGTAAAGGAAACTACGAAGGTATGGGGTGCAATTTGACTATGACGGATTGGGAAATGTTACTTAAAGGGATGATGGTGGATAGGCAATGGCAAACATTTAAAGAGCGCATGGATGAATTGCAACAATTGTTTATCCCTGTCTGGCACAAAAGTAAACTGGGAAAGGTAGCCAAACCATGGCTTACAAGGCAAATTAAAGATAGCATTAGATCCAAGGAAGAGGAATATAAATTTGCCAGAAAAAAAACAACAGACCGGAGGATTGGGAGCAGTTTAGAATTCAGCAAACAAGGACCAAGGGATTGATTAAGTAGGGGAAAATAGCGTACGAGAGCAAGCTTTCAGGGAACATAAAAACTGACTGTAAAAGTTTCCATAAGTATGTGAAGAGAAAAAGATTGATGAAGACAAATGTAAGTCCCTAACAGTCAGAACAGGGGAATTTATTATGAGGAACAAAGAAATGGCTGACCAACTAAACACATACTTTGGTTCTGTCTTCACAAAGGAGGACACAAATATCATACCAGAAATGTTGGGAAAGATAGGCCTTAGTGAGAGAGAGGAACTGAAGGAGATCAGTATTAGTAGAGAAATGGTGTTGGGGAAATTGATGGAATTGAAGGCCGATAAATCCCCAGGGCCTGATGGTATGCATCCCAGAGTACTTAAGGAAGTGGCCCTAGAAATAGTGGATGCATTGGTGGTCATCTTCCAAGATTCTATGGACTCTGGAATAGTTCCTACAGACTGGAGTGTAGCTAATGTAACCCCACTATTTAAAAAGGGAGGTAGTGAGAAAGCAGGGAATTATAGACCAGTCAGCCTGACGCCGGTAGTGGGGTATGTTCTAGAGTCCATCATCTCAGATTTTATAGCAGAGCACTTAGAGAATAGTGGTAGAATCGGGCAGAGTCAGCATGGATTTACGAAAGGGAAATCATGCTTGATGGATCTACTTGAATTCGTCGAGGATGTAACTAGTAGAGTTGATGAGGGGGAGCCAGTGGATGTGGTTTATTTGGACTTTCAGAAGGCTTTCGACAAAGTCCCACATAAGAGATCAGCATGTAAAGATAAAGCGCATGGGATTGGGGGTAGTGTATTGCGATGGATAGAAAATTGGTTGGCAGACAAGAAACAAAGAATGGGGATAAATGGGTCTTTTTCCGAATGGCAGGCAGTGACTAGTGGGGTACCGCAGGGATCGGTGCTAGGACCCCAGCTATTCACAATATATATTAATGATTTAGATGAGGGAACTGAATGTAATACCTCCAAATTTGCAGATGACACATAACTGGGTGGGAGGGTGAGTTGTGAGGAGGATGCAGCGAGGTTTCAGGGTGATTTGGACAAGTTGAGTGAATGGGCTAATGCATGGCAGATGCATTATAATGAGGATAAATGTGAGGTTATCCACTTTGGTAGCAAATACAGGAAGGCAGATTATTATCTGAATGGCTATAAACTGAGAGGGACTATGCAGCGAGACCTGGGTGTTCTCGTACACCAGTCACTGAAGGTAAGTATGCAGATCCAACAGGTGGTAAAAAAGGCAAATGGTATGTTGGCCTTCATGCTTACTTAGAGATACAGCACTGAAACAGGCCCTTCGACCCACCGAGTCTGTGCTGACCAACAACCACCCATTTATACTAATTCTACATTAACCCCACCATTCTCCTACCACCTACCTACACTAGGGGCAATTTACAATGGCCAATTTACCTATCAACCTGCAAGTCTTTGGCTGTGGGAGGAAACCCACACAGACACAGAGAGAACTTGCAAACTCTGCACAGGCAGTATTTTTTGTTATTTAGAGATACAGCACTGAAACAGGCCCTTCGGCCCACCGAGTCTGTGCCGACCAACAACCACCCATTTATACTAACTCTACAGTAATCCCATTTTCCCTACCACCTACCTACACTAGGGGCAATTTACAATGGCCAATTTACCTATCACCTGCAAGTCTTTGGCTATGGGAGGAAACCAGAGCACCCAGCAAAAACCCACGCAGTCACAGGGAAAACTTGCAAACTCCGCACAAGCAGTACCCAGACTTGAACCTGGGTCACTGGAGCTATGAGGCTGCGGTGCTAACCACTGCGCCACTGTGCCGCCCTCATAGCAAGAGGATTTGAGTACAGGAGCAGGGATGTCTTGCTGCAGTTATACAGGGCCTTGGTGAGGCCACATCTGGAATATTGTGTGCAGTTTTGGTCTCCTTATCTGAGGAAGGATGTTCTTGCCATAGAGGGAGTGCAGCAAAGGTTTACCAGACTGATTCCTGAGATGGTAGGACTGACATATGAGGAGAGATTGAGTCAGTTAGGATTATATTCGCTGGAGTTCAGAAGAGTGAGGGGGGATCTCATAGAAACCTATAAAATTCTAACAGGACTTAACAGGGTAGATGCAGGAAGGATGTTCCCGATGGTGGGGAAGTCCAGAACCAGGGGTCATAGTCTAAGGATACGGGGTAAACCTTTCAGGACTGAGACGAGGAGAAATTTCTTCACCCAGAGAGTGGTGAGCCTGTGGAATGTGCTACCACAGAAAGCAGTTGAGGCCAAAACTTTGTATGTTTTCAAGAAGGAGTTAGATATAGCTCTTGGGTCTAAAGGGATCAAAGGGTATGGGGCGAAAGCGGGAACAGGTTACTGAGTTGGATGAAATATAAACAAGAAATGCTGGAAATACTCAGCAGGTCTGGCAGCATCTGTGGAGAGAGAAGCAGAGTTAACGTTTCAGGTCAGTGACCCTTCTTCAGAACTGACAAATATTAGAAATGTGAAAGGTTATAAGCAAGTAAAGCGGGGGTAGGGCAAGAGCTAACAAAGGAGAAGGTGTAGATAGGACAATATCACAGAATACCTGACCAGAAGGTCGTGGAGCAAAGGTAAACAATATGTTAATGGTGTGTTGAAAGACAAAGCATTAATACAGATAGGGTGTTAACGGAATGAAGATAGAACAGATGTAAGTGCAAACATGAAAAAAAACAGTGGGTAAGAAAACTGAACAAACTAAGATGAAATAAAATAAAATAAACACACAAAAAAAATTTTAAAAAGGAAAAAGAAAAAAATAGCTAAAAATAAAAGTAAAATGGGGGGCCCGTCATGATCTGAACTTATTGAACTCAATGTTCAGTCTGGCAGGCTGTAGTGTGCCTAATCGGTAAATGAGATGCTGTTCCTCGAGCTTGTGTTGATGTTCACTGGAACACTGCAGCAATCCCAGGACAGAGAAGTGAGCATGAGAGCAGGGGGGAGTGTTGAAATGGCAAGCAACCGGAAGCTCGGGGTCCTGCTTGAGGACTGAGCGGAGGTGTTCCGCAAAGCGGTCACTCAGTCTGTGTTTGGTCTCCCCAATGTCGAGGAGACCACATTGTGAGCAGCGAATACGGTATACTACATTGAAAGAAGTACAAGTAAATCGCTGCTTCACCTGAAAGGAATGTTTGGGGCCTGGGATAGTGAGGAGAGAGGAGGTCAATGGGCAGGTATTACACCTCCTGCGATTGCAGGGGAAGGTGCCATGGAAAGGGGATGAGGTGGTGGGGGTAATGGAGGAATGGACCAGGGTGTCACAGAAGGAATGATCCCTTTGGAATGCTGACAGGAGAAGGGAGGGGAAGATGCATTTGGGAGTGGCATTACGCTGGAGGTGGCGGAAATGGCGGAGGATGGTCCTTTGGATATGGAGGCTGATGGGGTGGAAAGTGAGGATAAGGGGAATCCTGTCGGGGTTCTGGGAGGGAGGGGAAGGGGTGAGGGTAGAGGTGCGGGAAATGGGCCGGACTCGGTTGAGGGCCCTGTCAACAACAGTGGGGGGGAATCCTCGGTTGAGGAAAAAGGAAGACATATCAGAAGCACCGTCATGGAAGGTAGCATCATCAGAGCAAATGCGTCGGAGACGGAGAAACTGGAAGAATGGAATGGAGTCCTTACAGGGGGCAGGGTGTGAAGAAGTGTAGTCGAGGTAGCTGTGGGAGTCGGTGTGCTTATAATGGATATTAGTAGACAGCCTATCCCCAGAGATGGAGATAGAGAAGTTGAGGAAGGGAAGGGAAGTGTCAGAGATGGACTATGTAAAGGTGAGAGAAGGGTGGAAATTAGAGGCAAATTTGATAAAGTTTTCCAGTTCGGGGCGGGAGCAGGAAAAGGCACCGATACAGTCATCAATGTACCGGAAAAAGAGTTGGGGGAGGGGGCCTGAGTAGGACTGGAACAAGGAATGTTCAACATATCGCACAAAAAGACAGGCATAACTAGGACCCATGCGGGTACACATAGCAAAACCTTTTACTTGAAGGAAGTGAGTGGAGTTGAAGGAGAAGTTGTTCAATGTGAGAACCGGTTCAGCCAGGCAGAGGAGGGTGGTGGTGGATGGGGACTGGTTGGGTCTCTGTTCAAGGATGAAGCGGAGAGCCCTCAAACCGTCCTGGTGGGGGATGGAGGTGTAGAGAGATTGGACGTCCATAGTGATGTGGAGGCTGTTGGGGCCAGGAAACTGGAAATTGTCAAAATGACGTAGGGTGTCAGAAGAGTCATGGATGTAGGTGGGAAGAGACTAGACCAGCGGAGAAAAGATAGAGTCAAGATAGGAAGAAATAAGTTCAGTGGGGCAGGAGCAGGCTGACACAATGGGTCTGCCGGGACAGTCCTCTTTGTGGATTTTGGATGATCTGCCATGATCATAATGAATGGTGGAGCAGGCTTGAAGGGCCAAATGGCCTACTTCTGCTCCTATTTTCTATGTTTCTAAGTTTCTATATACCGCTGCACAGAAATTGGTGCTACCCTATGTTTGATTACTAAATGTGCAGTCATTTTAGTTTCTTCAGGAATGTTTTAATCATGGTAATTGTCAATTATCTCCAAAATTTCAGATTATTTATTTATTTTTTTTGATTTAGAGATACAGCACTGAAACAGGCCCTTCGGCCCGCTGAGTCTGTGCCGACCATCAACCACCCATTTATACTAATCCTACATTAATCCCATATTCCTACCACATCCCCACACCACCTAACTATACTAGGGGCAATTTATATTGGCCAATTTACCTATCAACCTGCAAGTCTTTGGCTGTGGGAGGACACCAGAGCACCCGGCGAAAATCCACGCAGTCACAGGGAGAACTTGCAAACTCCTCACAGGCAGTACCCAGAATTGAACCCGGGTCGCTGGAGCTGTGAGGCTAAAACCAGACCGTTAGCAGGTATGTCTTATAGGAACATAAGAACATAGGAATGCGAAGTGAACCACTTCCAGAGTGTGGTCGCCAATATTGATGGATGGAGCATTTCTGACGTCCTGCCCCATGATGTTCGTTTTCTTGAGGCTAATGGTTAGGCCTCTTCTAAGGTGTAGTGCCCAGAACTGACCAAAGTCCTCCAGGTATGGTCGAACCAGAGATTTGCATAGCTGTAGCATGACTTCTAACCCCTTGTAGTCTAGTCCTCTAGATATAAAGTTAATTTTTCCATTAGCCTTTTAGATTTTTTTTTTGTATCTGTCCATGACATTTTAATGACCTGTGTACATGGACCCCTATAAGTCGCTTTGGGTCTCCATTGCTTCTCACTTTTCACCATTTAGAAAGTACACTGCTCTATCCTTTTTGGTCCAAAGTGGATGACCTCACACTTTCCTATATTGAAATCCATCTGCCACAGTTTTGTCCATTCACTTAATCTATTGATATCTCTTTTTAATTTCATGCTTCCATATTCATTGCTCAGAATGCTACCTATCTTGTGTCACTAGCTAACCATCATCCCATCATCTAAGCCGTTAATAAATACAGTAAGTAGTTAAGGCCCCAACACAGATCCATTTGAGATGCTACTTGATCAATGCTGCCAATTAGAATATCTATCCATTATCTCTACTCTGTTTCCTGCCTCTCAGCCAATCTTCGAACCAGGTCAATAATTTGTCCTCAATTCCATGAGTTTCACCTTCAGCGAACAGTCTCTTATGAGGGATTTTAGCACAGCACCTACTTAGCACCTGTTTTTCCTCCTTCCCCAAAATAGCCCCTTAGTGTCATGTTTATGTACTTTACTTTCATTTCTGAATGTGTATCTCTTTAACAATTTTTTGACCTCCATCAGGCACAAGTCAGGAGTGTGATGGAATACTCTCCAATTGCCTGGATGGGAGCAGCTCCAACAACACTCAAGAAGCTCGATACCATCCAGGACAAAGCAGCCCGCTTGATAGGCACCCCATCTACAAACATTCACTCCCTCCCCCACCGATGCACAGTCGCAGCAGTGTGTACCATCTACATGATGCACTGCAGCAATGCACCAAGGCTGCTTAGACAGCACCTTCCAAACCCGTGACCTCTACCAACTCGAAGGACAAGGGCAGCAAATACATGGGAACACCACCACCTGCATGTTCCCCTCCAAGTCACACACCATCCTGACTTGGAACTATATCGCCATTCCTTCACTGTCCCTGGGTCAAAATCCTGGAACTCCCTTGTTAACAGCACTCTGGGTGTACCTACCCCACATGGACTGCAGCGGTTCAAGAAGGCAGCTCACCACCACCTTCTCAAGGGCAATTAGGGGTGGGCAATAAATGCAGACCTATCCAGCAATGCCCACATCCCATGAATAAATTAAAAAAACATAGAATTTAAAAGGTCACTCTGTCTTTTCTTGTATGTGTGGCAATCGTGTGTATTCCCTTCCTTCTTAACCTTGTTCTGTTCCTTTTTAAATGTTGCTCAGTTGCAATTTCTTCCTTTTTAGTGGAAGGATTTATACCTGAAATATCAACTAGTTTGTGTTCTCTCCACTGATGTTATCTGACCTACTCATTGTCTGCTGCATTTCCTGATTTTATTCCAGATTTCAGCATCTGCAGTATTTTGCATTTTGTTCCCAAACATTGTATTCCTTCTAGATGTAAGATTGTGGTAAATTTGTTACAACTGTTCATCTGGTTTGGCTGGAAATTAGAATCACCTTGATGTAACAGAGGCATTTTCAATAGGGCATGAAAGTGACCTACTGGTGGAGAGGCATGAGGCCACAAAATGGCACATATAAACCACTGGGATGTTCAAGTTACTTCAACAACAAAATTAAATGCTGCACCAAGCAGTGAATAATGAGTTGAGGGAGAATGAGGGTCCCACGTTTCAAAATCTGTTTACTTTCTTTTAAAGTTGAGAAACTCATTATGTTGGATGGCACAGTGCCTAAGCGTTCCAATGCACTAAACATACTGTAAGAAAGTAAGAATTTCATTTATATAGTTCCTTTTACATCCCTATAATGTTTAACATCCAATGAATTGCTTTTAAAGTACAAATGTGGCAGCTAATTTGCACACAACAAAATCTCACAAACATCGAGATGAATGATCTATTTTTGATGGTGTTGATTGATACATATTGACCAGGACTGCTATACTCAAGAAAGCCAGATGGTGAAGAAGTCAATCTTTACACACTTTTATAAGCATTTATTTACAAAGGTACATACTATGAAAATGCACTTCCTAACCCAACATCACAGTTTCAGTCTGTTCCTTTTTGTAGGGGAACCAGTTAATACCCACCACCTGCATGCCATTAAATACAATTAATATACAATTAACAGATTCCCTTCTCTCTCTTTAAATAAAAATGAGAGTTTATATGTACAACCAAAATTTCAAAACAAATTAAATTAAAGACCTCCATATTCTGTATGAAGCATTACATTGCTAGACACCCTTTCTCTTGGTCCCCTAACAATTTCTTCCTACGTGCATTCCTTTTTGTAAAACAATCCAACAGTTGATGACTTGCATCCACCCATTTAATTTTCGAGATTTTCTTTCTCTCCAGTATTAGTTTCAAGCCAGCAAGGTCAATCCATAATCTTTTCTCAACTCACTTTTCATGAAGTGCACATTATCGCACAATGAATGATTATCTGCGTAACATTCAATGGATATACTATGTTCAGTACACCTATTGTACAGAATCTCACCTAAAATATTAGACAAATAGAATGCCATATCCATTGCCTCCACAGAGCCAGTGTTTTGGCAGCCAGAGCCCTTTTAATAACCCTTTTTTATTGTCTTAGCTTCCTAAGCTAAAGACAACATTTCCCATTCACACCCATTGGAAGTATTACAAAGTATTAGAACTCCCTTCCTAACAGCACTGTGGGTGTATCTACCCCACATAGACTGCAGCGGTTCAAGAAGGCAGCTCACCACCACCTTCTCAAGGGCAATTAGGGATGGGCAATAAATACTGGCCTGGCCAGCGATGCCCACATCCCATGAATGAATTAAGAAAAAGCTCCTTTAGAATACCCATCAGGAAGATTAGCATGTGAAGCATCATGAAAAATGATTAGCTTCGTGTTCTTTGGGTCACCTAAGGATGGGAAAGTAAAGGTTGGATTGAGTTGTGCTGGTGGGGCTCCCAGCACCAGGCTGACAAAGTGTGGTGAACCCCGCCTCAGCCATTCGGAGTGCCCCCGCCCCACTCCAGCACGATTCAATGGTGCTCAGGCACATAAGTGTCCATGCTGGGTTCCCATCCCTTTAAGGGCTGATGGCCAATCAGAGGGCCGGCAGTACAGCAGCATCAGCAATGACACCAGCAATGGTGGCCACTGCTGGTATCACAGGAGGCTGGGAGCAGGCCCAGCGCTGGAGCCCAGGAGAAGAGATAAGTGAGGCGGGGTTGCTGGCGCAGTCATACAAGTCCCAGCAATGGGGGAGGGAGTGCGGTGGGGGGTGACGTTGGGTATTGAGGGCAAGCGAGTGCTACAGCAGAGGCAGCCTTTGTCAATGGGGGCCCTCCATGGGCCACAGATTCCCTGACTCCCAAGCCCACAGGGAAGTCACCTCGTTTTACTGGGTGAACTTCCCCGCATGGTGGAGGAAACCAGTGCCACTGGTTTAATTTCACTAGCGGCAGGAAGAGGACCTTAAGCGGCCATTAATTGGGCACTTAAGGGCCTCAATTGACCTCTGGGTGGGAAGGCCATCCTCGGTCTTTCCCGCCCCCAACTTAATCGCGGTGCGACAGAAAGGGGATAGGCCCTCCGCTTCCCCCCACCCCCCCCCCACACCCCTAGCCTTCTGTCGCAATTCTGTGGGCCCCCTCCACCCATGCCTCCTTGCCTCTCTCCAGGAGGCCCATCAAATTCAACCCTAACTATTCATTTCTCCAGATTTTTAAAAAATGTTTTATTTTCCCTTAAAACATTCTCTACCTGAGGGTGTTTCATTGGAGTATTTAATTCCAACACATCAAAATTAGGATCTGATATAGTCTGAGTATACAGCCAGTTCAACTGACCAATCAAGCTTTTCAATTGCACTGTCTCTTTTTTTTTATTCTTGTGATGCCAGCACCCGTTGCCCATCCCCGATTGCCCTTGAGATGGTGGTGGTGAGCCGCCTTCTTGAACCGCTGCAGACTGTGTGGTGTAGGCACACCCACGGTGCTAATGATTTGATACAACTGAGTGGTTTGCTCAACCATTTAAGAGGACAGTTAAGAGCCAACCACATTGCGGTGGGTCTGGAGTCACATGTAGGCCAGAGCACATAGGGACAGCATATTTCCTTCGCTAAAGGACCAGATATGTTTTTACAACAATCTGGTACTTTCATAGTCACCATTACTGAAACAAGCTTTTTTATACCATATTTATTTATTTAATTGAATTTAAATTTCATTACTACTACGTGACCGACCCCCTATAAACTCATGGTTCTGTGATGACCTAGTAAGATCTCTAAATAGGACTGTTGATTTAAAGTTATTCTAAATCTACTTTGCTTAATATCTAAACCAATGTATTTAAAAGCCCCATACACCTGACTCACTGTCCATGTGAGATACCTTAGCACAATCCAGTAATTTAAATACTAGTACGAAGCCAGGAATCCCCAAATTGAATTTCATCAATCTTTTATACAATCTGTTAAAGTCCATGATACAGTCTTCCATGGAATGGCTATCTGTTTTCCAAAATCTATCAAATTCTGACCATGCATCATAAGCATAACAGATCATCTTTCTTGTAGATATCATCCAAGAACTCTATGAGAAGGTCAAAAGCTTCATTGTGATTCAACTGATGGGCGTTCATCTCATAAAATACTCTACTTCTGATTTTACTTCTTGTAGGAAGTGGCAATGCCAAGGCTATGCCTTGTTTCTGCTTTGGCAGGAACATAACCCATGTCCACATATCCACTTCATTCTTCCACTGGTCATATGGTTCAGACTCAGAAAATTTACTCTTGCTTTCTGCTATTTTCCACATTGGCAACTAGGATTTTGGTTTTCTGTGTGAATAATATTTTCTTATTTTACAACCTTTACCTTGAGGCACCATTCTCTGCTACCATATTATACTCCAGAAAGCCAGGCGATGAAGGAAAGAATTTTACACATTTTTATAAGCATTTATTTACACAGATACATATTAAAAACATGCACCTCCTCACCCAACAATCACAGTTTGTTCCTTTTTGTAGGGGTACAAGTGAATCCCAAGTTAATGCCCACCACCCACATACAGTTAATATGGAGATCTCGCTGCTGTTCTTCAAATAACACCATGGGATCTTTTACATCCACCTGAATCCATCACCTGAAAGGCAGCACTTCCAACAATACAATGCTTTCTCAGTATTGTACTGAAGTGCCAGCCTAGATGATATGCTCAAGTCCTGAAGTGGGGCTTGAACCCACAACCTTCTGACTCAGAAGACTCAAGGCCAAAAGAAACCCTCCAGAAGATGGAAATAGGACACTGTCTCTGATTTCTTGCATGGTAAGTTTTCATACACAATCATGCTATTATGATCAGATGCCAGTGTTGACCTGGTATTTCTCAATAGGATTGAGGGATAACTGGAAGGAGGATGACCCCAGGCTGTTCATGCTCATTTTTTGCCCACATTAAAAGAAAGCCCAGGAATTGGTTGTAAGATTGTTTTTTCAATAGCATTAATAGTGCTTAAAATGTTCGAAGAGCAAATTGAATGACATAAATAACTATCCAAAAGAAAAGAATTAATCATTAAAATATAAAAACAGAAAGTGCTGGAATTACTCAGCAGGTCAGGCACCAATATGGCATCGGAATGGGTGACGAGAGCAGATAAGTATTTAATTAATTCATTTAACTAAATTAAAATATTTAAATTTTGGTCCCATCTCCAAGCAGTGGGGGGGGGGTGGGGCGGGGGTGTTGGGGTTGTGGGGGATGGAGGCGCCACAAGGCCTTGCCGACGCCCACAGTGTGAGACTGGAATCACATGTAAATCCGGCCACAGAAGGTAGAGGTGGCAGGTTCCCCTCCCTAAGGACCACTTGGGTTTTTAGATAATCCAGCATCTTATTATTGAATTCAATTTGCCATGGAGGGATTTAAACTCATGACTTCTGGGTTACTCATGCAGTGCCATATCCAGAAGTCTATCAAGACCGGTTTAGCAGGCAGGAAGTGACTGATGGGAAACACCTCAGGGATTCAACAATGCCACATCGAGTTTCAGTGATCCCTGAATCAATTAATCTTTTTGATCTTGGACTCTGACCTATCTTTGAGGGATGGATTAAACACATCATTGTGGCCCTGAAGCCTTTATAGCCATGACCCTCACATGGTGCCTTGTGGAATCATAGAATGACACAGCATAGAAGGAGGCCATTTGGCTTATCATACCTGTGCCAGTTCTATCCAATGAGTCCCATTGCCCTACTCTTTCCCTATGGCCCAGAAAACGTTCCCTTTTCAATTATTTACCCAATTCTCTTTTGAAAGTTATTATTGAATCTTTTTCCTCCTCTCTTCCAGGCAGTAGGTACCAGGTCATAATAATACACAACTTACTGTGTAAAAAGATGGGCTGAATTTTCCCAGTCCATTGGAGGTGGGCCAGGAGGTGGGAGGGCTCACAATATTGGGCCAGAAGGCATCGTTACTTCAGAAATGGATATTGCGAAGAGCGGCTGGCATGGTAGGAGGACCTCGATCTTGGATGTGACGGGCAGGTAATTAAGCCTATTTTAAAGGAAATTAACTTCAATTTTACAAGAGTTTTGGGATTTTGCTAGGATTGCACATAAAGCACAGGGTTTCAGAGCCTCGCCAGATATAAGGAGGCGATGAGCTTGCAGGAGGTCAGTTCTGGCTCCAAACGGGAGGCATTGTGAGTCATAACATGCCTTGACAGGGTGGGTGGAAGAGCTCAGGCATTAGCATAGTCAGTGAGAAGAAAGGGAAAAGGTGTCAGAGCTGCTGGGGCATACTGCCAGAATGGCATATGGAAGCTGGCACTTGTGTGGGTAAAGCAGGGGTGCGAAGAGTTTCTGGGGACTGAGTGAATCTGGATGCCATGGGCCTCATTCACTCAGGTTTCAGTCCCTCCAGTGAAGAGGAGCAGTAGAGAGGGAAAGAGCTGCAGCCACAGGCAACGGGGCAGCAGCAACCAGAGGGGCAGCAGGAGTGCCAGCATCGTTGGGAGTGGGGGAAGGGTGAGAAGGGCGAGAGAGACTCACAACCAGCCTCCTGTCTGGAGAATAGGTTATGCATGAGAGAGGGTGTATGGATTAATGCTCAGCTACCTTCAGATGTCGGAGCAGCAATGTCGCCGAAGACTCCGCCTCTCCAGGGAGGCAATCACAGAGCTCTGTGCCATGATGGAGGATGAGCTGAGCCCCATGGGAAGTGGTGGTCACCTAATTCCAGAGGTACTAAGGCTATTGTGGCACTGAATTTCTACTCCTCAGGAATCCAGTAGAGACACGTGTGGGATCTCCCAGTCTGTGTCTCATCGCTAGATCAAGATGGCTACCAATGTTCAAGAGGGTCAGCCAGTACATGCGCTTTCACACCAATTCAGACAGACAGGCTGAAAGGACCATTGGGTTCAGGGCCATCACAGGATTGCCCCAGGTGCAGGGTGTCATCAATTGCATGTATATGGTCATCAAGGCTCCGAAAGACCAGCCTGCCATCTTCATCATCACAAAGGGCTTCCACTCGATCAATGCACAGCTGGTCTTTAAGCGCTTCCGACAGGTGTATGAACAGTTGCCAGGAAGCAGCCATGGCACCTACATACTAAGGCAGTCCCAGGTGCCAGACCTTTATCGGCACCCTCATGCGCCTTCAAGGATGGATACTGAGTGACATGGGCTACCCATTGAAGATGTGGCTACAGTGCCTGTGAGGAACCCTAGCACTGCTGCAAGGAGAGGTACAACATCTGCCATGGCACAACTTGAGTGACCATCGAGCAGGCCATAGGCCTTCTGAAGATATGGTTCAGATGCCTAGGTAGAGCAAGACGTAGAATCAGTTTGAGTGGAGATAAGAAATAGCAAAGGAAAGCAGTCACTTGTGGGAGTAGTTAATAGGCTCCTTAACAGTAGCTACAAAGTAGGACAGAGTATACACCAAGAAATATTGGGGGCTTGCAAGAAAGTTTGGCAATAATCATGGATGATTTTAATCTTCACAACAATTGGACAAATCAAATTGGTAAAGGCAGCTTGAGGATGAGTTCATGGAGTGTATTCAGGATGGTTTCTTAGAGCAATGCGTTCTAGAACCTACCAGGGATCAGGCTATTTTTCACCGGGCAATGTGTAATGAGACCAGATTAATTAAAGACCTCATAGTAAAGGATCCTCTAGTGCTCCAAAACTACCCGCGCCCTTAGACAAGCTGTTCCAGTACAGCTACAACACTGGCATCTACCTGGCAAAGTGGAAAATTGCCCAGCTATGTCCTGTACTCAGAAAGCAGGACAAATCCAACCTGGCCAATTACTGCCCCATCAGTCTACTCTCAATCATCAGTAACGTATTGGAAGGTGTCATCAACTGTACTAGCAAGTGGCATGTGCTTAGCAATAACCTGCTCAGTGACACTCAGTTTGGGTTCTGCCAAAGCCACTCAGCTCCTGACCTCATTACAGCCTTGGTTCAAACATGGACAAAAGATCTGAACTTAAGAGGTGAGGTGAGAGTGACCGCCCTCAAGGCAGCATTTGACCAAGTATGGCATCAAAGAGCCCGAGCAAAACTGGAGTCAATGGGAATCAGGGGGAAAGCTCTCCGCTGGTTGGAGTCATACCTAGCGCAAAGGAAGATGGTTGTGGTTGTTGGAGTTCAATCATCTCAGCTCCAGAACATCACTGCAGGAGTTCCTCAGGGTAGTGTCCTAGGCCCAACCATCTTCAGTAGATTTTTCAATGACCTTCCTTCAATCATAAGGTCAGAAGTGGGGATGGTCGCTGATGATTGCACAATGTTCAGTACCATTCACGACTCCTGAGATACTGAAATGCAGCAAGATCCGGACAATATCCAGGCTTGGGCTGATAAGTGGCAAGTAACATTCGCGTCACACAAGTGCCAGGCAATGACCGTCTCCAATAAGAGAGAATCTAACTATCTCCCCTTGACATTCAATGGCATTACGATCACTGAATCCCCCACCATCAACATCCTGGGGTTACCATTGACCAGAAACTGAACTGGAGTAACCATATAAATACCGTGTCTACAAGAGCAGGTCAGAGGCTGGGAATCCTGCAGCAAGTAACCCACCTCCTGACTCCCCAAAGTCTATCCACCATCTGCAAGGCACAAGTCAGGAGTGTGATGGAATACTCTCCACTTGCCTGGATGGGTGCAGTGCCAACAACACTCAAGAAGCTCAACACCATCCAGGACAAAGCAGCCCGCTTGATTGGCACCCCATCTACAAACCTTCACTCCCTCCACCACCGACGCACAGAGGCAGCGGTGTGTACCATCTACAGGATGTACTGCAGCAATGCACCAAGGCTCCTTCGACAGCAACTTACAAACCCGCGACCTCTACCACCTAGAAGGACAAGGGCAGTAGTTGCATGGGGACACCACCACCTACAGGTTCATCTCCAAGTCACACACCATCCTGACTTGGAACTATATCACCATTCCGTCATTGTCACTGGGTCAAAATCCTGGAACTTCCTTCCTAACAGCACTGTGGGTGTACGTACCCCATATGAACTGCAGCGATTCAAGAAGGCAGCTCACCACCACCTTCTCAAGGGCAATTAGAGAAGGGCAATAAATGCTGGCCTTGTCAGCGATACCCATATCCCATGAAAGCATAAAAAAAAACATAATCGAATTTAACATTTAGCTTGAGGGTGAGAAATGTGGGTCCATAACAAGAATCTTAAACTGAAATAAAGGCAATTACAAAGGTATGAAGACAGAGTTGGCTAAAGTGGACTGGGAAATTAGGTTAAAAGTTAAGACAGTAGAGAAGTAGTGGCAGAGATTTAAGGAGATATTTCACAACTCTCAACAAAGATATATACCATTGAGGAAGAATTACTCTACCGGAAGGATGCACCATCCATGGCTAACTAATGAAGTTGAGGTGGTATCAAATTGAAAGAAACGGCATACACTGCTGCAAAGATTAGCAGTAGGCCAAAAGATCGGGAATGTTTTAGAAACCAGCAAACGATGACTAAATAAAAAATAGAGAGAAAGTGGAGTATGAGAGAAAACAAGCAAGAAATGTAAAAACAGAAAGTAAAAACTTCTACAAATATATAAAAAGGAAAAGAATAGCTAAAGTGAGCATTGGTCCTTTAGAAGGTGAGACTGGAAAATTAATAATGAGAAATGAGGAAATGGCAGAGGCTTTGAACAATTATTTTGAATCTGTCTTCATGGACGAAGACACAAAAAGCATCCCAAGAATAGTAGAAAATCAAGAATCAAAAGGGAGAAGGAACTTAAAACAATCTCTATCACTAGAGAAAAAGTAATGGGAATACTAATGGGACTAAAGGCTGACAACTCCCCTGGACCTGATGACCTGCATCCAAGGGTCTTAAAGGAAGTGACTGCAGAAATAGTGGATGGATTGGTTGTGATCTTCCAAAATTCCATAGATTCTGGAAAGGTCCCAGCGGATTGAAAAACTGTGAATGTATCACCTCAGCTCAAGAAAGGAGGGAGATAGAAATCAGGAAACTATAGGCCAGTTAGCTTAACATCTGTGTTGGGAAAATGCTACAAACCATTATTAAAGAGGTAGTAGCAGGGCATCCAGAAATTCACAATAAAATCAGCCAGTGTCAAAATGGTCTTGTGAAAGGGACATTGTATTTGACAAATTGATTAGAGTTCTTTGAAGATGGAACAAACAAGGTGGATAAAGGGGAACCAGTAGATGTAGTGCATTTGGATTTCCAAAAGGCATTTGATAAGAAGCCACATCAAAGGTTATTACATATGATAGGAGCTCATGGTGTTGGGGATGATATATTAGCATGGATAGAGGAATGGCTAACTAACAGGAAACAGAGAGTTGAGATGAATGAGTTATTTTCAGGATGGTAAATTGTAACTAGTGGGGTGCCACAGGGATCAGTGCTGAGGCCTCAATTATTTATGATCTATGTTAATGACTTGGAGAAAGGGACTGACTGTATTTTAGCCAAATTTGTTGACGGTCTGAAGATAGGTAGGAAAGAAAGTTGTCAGGAGGACACAAAGTATCTGTAAAGGTATGCAGATAGATTAAGTGAGTGAGCAAAAATTTGGCTGATAGAGTATAATGTGGGGAAATGTGAGGTTGGTCCACTTTGGCAGGTAGAATAGAAAAACAGAATATTATTTAATTGGAGAGACTGCAAAATGCTGCGGTACAGAGGGATCTGGGTTCCTCATACATGAATCACAAAAAGGCAGCATGCAGATACAGCAAATAATTAGGAAGTCAAATGGAACGTTGGCCTTTATTGCAAGGGGGATGGAATATAAAGTAGGGAAGTCTTGCTACAATTGTACAAGGCATTGTTGAGACCACATCTAGAGTACTGCGTACAGTTTCCATCTCCTTATTTAAGGAGGGATATACCTGCATTGGAAGCAATTCAGAGAAGGTTCACTCGGCTTATTCCTGGGATGAGGGGTTTGTCCTATGAGGAAAGGCTGAGCAGGTTGGGCATACACTCATTGGAGTTTAAAAGATTGAGCGGTGATCCTATTGAAACGTATAAGATTCTGAGAGGGCTTGACAGGGTAGATGCTGAGAGAATGTTTCCTCTCGTGGGGGAATCTAGAACTAAAGGGCACAATTTCAAATTAAGGGGCCTTCCATTTAAGATGGAGATGAGGAGGAATTTCTTCTCTGAGGGGTAATTAGTGTTTGGAATTCTTTTCTCCAGAGAGCAGTGTAGGCTGAATCACTGAATATATTCAAGGTTGAGAAACTGAAGACATGTGAGTGCTGTATGTCAAATACAAAATTAAGAACGCTTTGTTGGATCGTGGTGAATGGCATTCAAATGCACTTAAATCAGTATGTAAAACATTAATATGGTGATGGCATCGCTTCAGGGCATTAGTGATGTCAAGGTATTTCCCTGCCTCCGACAAAATCGGAAAAGAGTGATACGGCACCGGGTTCTGTGGCGGATGGCTCCGTGGGGATTCTCCGCCCCCCACACAACTGTTCACACCTTCAACAGAAGCAGAACATTCAGCCCAAGAGTGGACTGAAGGATGTGAAGGAATGCACATTATCTTCTAATTAATCTTCTCACTCACGAAAGTCAAAGAGAAGAGCCGACAGCTCAAGAGACTGGGAGACAGATGACCACCCCTGCACCTTTCACCAGTGCAGATACTCTCACATCAGTCGGTATCTGTTCACAAGCAGATCTGGGACCACAATCTGGTGAGCATACCACACATGTGCCCGAGCTGCTGATGGAAGCTGTGGCAGCTGAGGCCATCGACACTTGGAGGACTGCAGCAGGGCCTGGTGATGCTGAGCTTCAGGCTGTTGACTTGTCTCTGGTGTTGTCAGTTTAACGCAGCAGATACTGAAGCTACAGTGTGAGGTGAGGGAACATCTGGCAGAGCATCCAGAGACACAGATGATAGAAACGCACGAGTGCCATGATGTCTCTGGCATGTGTGCACTTGGCTTCCTCCATTGCGATATTGGCACCCTCATGGAGAGCCATACCCAGCAAACCACTCAGTGGATGCCAGAGATGCACGCAGACCTGCATGCTATTGCCAACTCCATTGCATTGTGCAGCAATGGCTGGGCAAGGGGTTGGGGAGGGGTGGTAGTGGGAGGCACCGCCAAGTCCTCCGACATCTCAGTTGAGTAGGGATGTTCAGGTGTGTTGTGAAAGGGCAGAAAAGTGGCTGCCTGATGCATCTGGGGGCTCCTCTCAGGGCTCTCCTGGCGGGAACAGTGGATCCTCCACCCTTCTGTCAGTGACACCAGCGCCTCAATCAGCCACAATGAGAGAGGAGGCTCCTGCACTTGTGCAGAAGGCCCTCAGTATGCCAGGGCCCTCCAGGCAAGAGTCCTCGGTGCCTCCCAAGGGAAGGTAATTTCACTTTAGTTTTTTAGGGCAAGAGGCAAGAGACATTGCTGCAATGCTGAATCTGCAAGGGGATAGTATGTGAATGGGGGCAAGGGAATCTCTGAAAATGTATAGGCTGTGTTTGTCAGGGGGACCATTACTGGGTAGTTTAAATGATGTTGGTATGGTTGTGAAGGCTCACGCTTTTGGAAAAGTTGTCAGAACAACATTAATCCCAACTATAGAGGCACCACAGGCATTCTGCAGAGCAAAAATTGACAAACATCAAGGAGGCATCACTGGACCATGGGGCCACCCTTGCTCTGACATCTGACATGGTTGCCCAGCGGCTTGCTTGTTGATTGAGAGATTTAGTTCAAAACACAGAGGTATTGCTTGAATACACTGCTGCTCAATGCTCAGAGAGACTATATGCAGGGCTGGTGGCCTTTTAAAGATGGCGCCAGCACCTGCTCCAACATCAGGTGATGCCAGGAACAGCCTCTCCATTGCCACCCCCACCATGTGATTGGGAGGTCTCACCCATCTCTATTATGCAAAGTGGCCACCTGCTGCATAACTGCGCCGGCACCACATAAGGGATCTCTGCCATTTTGCAAACCCGCCGCCAGTCCTAGTGGTGGGACCGTAAAATCCAGCCCTTAGTGTGGAGATCCACGTGACCTGCAATGGACGTGTGAGCACCATGCTTCGTGTTCGCCAGAGGCTCTTTTGTGCCCATCTATTAGGGCACTCACTCCTTGTGTCTCCACTTCCGTCTCACCATCTGTGATGGAGCGACCCTCCCACCCCATAATGTTCTCCAAGCTCCAGCTGCCTCGTCCTCCACGGGGGTCAGGATCACAAGGTTTGGATGCCAGTCTTCACCCTGTCCCTCGCATTGTTGGCTGTCTTTTCCCTCAAGCACATAGATAAGCATTGCTAGTTGCCCAACAGAGAGACTTGCATCACCTATGCTATTGGCTGCCTGACTGTTCATGATGGTGACCCATGAACACCTCGTGCATGCGGCCACTCAAAAATAACAGTGCAGGAGACAACTATGATGGTCCAGAGCCATATGCCAATATGCTGCCATGCCTGTGACAGCCAGTGCTGCTGCCTAGCCATTGCCAATGTAGGGTGGGCATGCCCTTTGTACAGTTATCACATTTACCCCTGGTCACATGTTGTAAGGCTGTAGGGTTGACTGCATGCTGTATTCATTGACCCTTTTACCGCATTGAAGCCAGGTTGAAGGGACGAATGCTTGTTTCTGCAGGCCATTCTCCTCCTCCCATCCTGGGAGAAAAGGACCGCTCACAAAGAACAAAGACACGTACAGCACAGGAACAGTCCATTCGGCTCTCCAAGCCTGGGCCGATCTTGATGCCTGTCTAAACTAAAACCTACTGCACTTCCGGGGACCGTATCCCTTTATTCCCATCCTATTCATATATTTGTCAAGATGCCTCTTAAACTTCGCTGTCGTACCTGCTTCCACCACCGCCCCCAGCAGCAAGTTCCAGGCACTCACCACCATCTGTGTAAAGAACTTGCCTCGCACATCCCCTCTAAACTTTGCCTCTCGCACCTTAAACCTATGTCCCCTAGTAACTGACTCTTCCACCCTGGGAAAAAGCTTCTGACTATCCACTCTGTCCATGCCACTCATAACTTTGTAAACCTCTATCAGGTCGCCCCTCCACCTCTGTCATTCCAGTGAAAACAATCCGAGTTTATCCAACCTCTCCTCATAGCTAATGCCCTCCAGACCAGGCAACTTCCTGGTAAACCTCTTCTGTACCCTCTCCAAAGCCTCCACGTTCTTCTGGTAGTGTGGCGACCAGAATTGCACGCAATATTCTAAGTGTGGCCTAACTAAAGTTCTGTACAGCTGCAGCATGACTTGCCAATTTTTATACTCTATGCCCCGACCGATGAAGGCAAGCATGCCGTATGCCTTCTTGACTACCTTATCTACCTCGTTGCCACTTTCAGTGACCTGTGGACCTGTGGACCTGTACTCCCAGATCTCCCTGCCTGTCAATACTCCTGAGGGTTCTGCCGTTTACTGTATACTTCCCACCTGTATTAGATCTTCCAAAATGCATTACCTCACATTTGTCTGGATTAAACTCCATCTGCCATTTCTCCACCCAAGTCTCCAACCAGTCTATATCCTGCTGTATCCTCTGACAATCCTCATCACTATCCACAACTCCACCAACTTTTGTGTTGTCCACAAACTTACTAATCAGACCAGCTACATTTTCCTCCAAATCATTTATATATACTACAAACAGCAAAGGTCCCAGCACTGATCCCTGCGGAACACCACTAGTTACAGCCCTCCATTCAGAAAAGCACCCTTCCACTGCTACCCTCTGTCTTCTATGACCGAGCCAGTTCTGTATCCATCTTGCCAGCTCACCTCTGATCCCGTGTGACTTCACCTTTTGTACCAGTCTGCCATGAGGGACCTTGTCAAAGGCATTACTGAAGTCCATATAGACAACATCCACTGCCCTTCCTTCATCAAACATCTTTGTCACTTCCTCAAAAAACTCAATCATGTTAGTGAGACACAACCTCCCCTTCACAAAACCATGCTGCCTCTCACTAATAAGTTCATTTGTTTCCAAATGGGAGTAAATCCTGCCCCAAAGAATCCTCTCTCTTAATTTCCTGACCACTGACGTAAGGCTCACCGGCCTATAATTTCCTGGATTATCCTTGCTACCCTTCTTAAACAAAGGAACAACATTGGCTATTCTCCAGTCCTCTGGGACCTCACCTGTAGCCAATGAGGATGCAAAGATTACTATCAAGGCCCCAGCAATTTCTTCCCTTGCCTCCCTCAGTATTCTCGGGAAGATCCCATCAGGCCCTGGGGACTTATCTACCTTAATCCTTTGCAAGACGCCCTACACCTCCTCCTTGTTGATAACAACATGACCCAGACTATCTATACTCCCTTCCCTAGACTCATCATCCACCAAATCCTTCTCTTTGGTGAATACTGATGCAAAGTATTCATTTAGTACCTCGCCCATTTCCTCTGGTTCCACGCACAGATTCCCTCCTCTGTCCTTGAGTGGGCCAACCCTTTCCCTGGTTACCCTCTTGCTCTTTATATATGTATAAAAAGCCTTGGGATTCTCCTTAATCCTGTTTGCCAATGACTTTTCATGACCCCTTTTAGCCCTCCTGACTTCTTGCTTAAGTTCCTTCCTACTGTCTTTATATTCCTCAAGGGCGTCGTCTGTTCCCAGCCTTCCAGTCCTTATGAATACTTCCTTTTTCTTTTTGATTAGGCTCACAATATCCCTCGTTATCCAAGGTTCCCGAAACTTGCCAAACTTATCCTTCTGCCTCACAATAACATGTTGGTCCTGGATTCTAATCAACTGACGTTTGGAAGACTCCCACATGTCAGAAGTTGATTTACCCTCAAACAGCGGCTCCCAATCTAAATTCTTCAGTTCCTGCCTAATATTGTTATAATTAGCCTTCCCCCAATTTAGCACCTTTACCCGAGGACTACTCTTATCCTTATCCACAAGTACCTTAAATCTTACAGAATTATGGTCACTGTTCCCGAAATGCTCCCCTACTGAAACTTCGACCACCTGGCCGGGCTCATTCCCCAATACCAGGTCCAGTACGGCCCCATCCCTAGTTGGACTATCTACATGTTGTTTCAAGAAGCCCTCCTGGATGCTCCTTACAAATTTTTCCCCATCCAAGCCCCTAGCACTAAGTGAGTCCCAATCAATATAGGGGATGTTAAAATCACCCACCACTACAACCCTGTTACCTTTTACATCTTTCCAAAATCTGTCTCCATATCTGCTCCTCTACCTCCCGCTGGCTGTTTGGAGGCCTGTAGTAAACCTCCAACATCGTGACTGCATCCTTCCTATTCCTGAGCTCCACCCATATTGCCTCGCTGCATGACCCCTCCGAGGTGTCCTCCCGCAGTACAGCTGTGATATTCTCCTTAACCAGTAATGAAACTCCCCCACCCATTTTACATCCCCCTCTATCTTGCCTGAAGTTTCTAAATCCCGGAACATTTATCTGCTAATCCTGTCCTTCCATCAACCAAGTCTCTGTAATAGCAACAACGTCATAGTTCCAAGTATTAATCCAAACTCTAAGTTCATCTGCCTTACCTGTTATACTTCTTGCATTGAAACAAATGCACTTCAGACCACCAGTCCCACTGTGCTCAGCAACATCTCCCTGCCTGCTCTTCCTCTTAGTCTTACTGGACTTATTTACTAGTTCCCCCTCATTTATTTCTCCTGCTGTTCTACTGCTCTGGTTCCCACCCCCCTGCCACACTAGTTTTACCCCGCACAAGTGACGCAAGCAAACCTCGCAGCCAAGATATTAGTGCCCCTCCAGTTTAGATGCAACCCGTCCTTCTTGTACAGGTCCCACCTGTCCCTGAAGAGATCCCAATGATCCAGATATCTGAAACCCTCCCTCCTACACCTGCTGTTCGGCCACCTGTTTAGCTGCACTATCTTCCTATTTCTAGCCTCACTGGCACGTGGCACAGGGAGTAATCCCAAGATTACAATCCTAGAGGTCCTGTCTTTTAACTTTCTACCTAACTCCCTAAACTCCCCCTGCAGGACCTCGTCACTCTTCGTTGATGTTCGCCTATGTCGTTGGTACTGATGTGTACCACAACCTCTGGCTGTTCACCCTTCCCCTTCAGAATGCCCCCTGTCCCTTCAGAGACATCCTTGCCGTAAGGCTCACCGGCCTATAATTTCCTGGATTATCCTTCTTAAACAAAGGAACAACATTGGCTATTCTCCAGTCCTCTGGGACCTCACCTGTAGCCAATGAGGATGCAAAGATTTCTGTCAAGGCCCCAGCAATTTCTTCCCTTGCCTCCCTCAGTATTCTGGGGTAGATCCCATCTTCTTGCCGTGCATCCTGGAGGAGAACCTGCAGGGAGACATCAGTGAATGGTGAGGTCACCCTAGATCATGGTTCCGCCATGCTTATACCTCCAATGCTGCTCAAGCCTTCAGTGCTGGTCAGGTGTTCACTGCTGCTCGAGTGCTCATTGCTGCTCGGGTGTCCGTTTTGGCAAGCTGCTTCCAAAGTTCCCTTTTATTCAGTCCTGGCTGCCCTTTAATTATGGCACCAGCACTTCCAGCAGCATGACTTGACGCCACTGCGGCAACTGAATGGATGGCACCTCCGCCTCCCGGCCTTAAATTGTCCACCTGTCATGTAATTCAATTCACTCGGCTGCCCACCGCCCGCGCAGTAACAGCACCCACTTCCAATCCCCATGGCGAGACCTTGGGCCTTCCGTAAAAATTCAGCCCGATGCTTCTGTGTATTGGCTCTGGTTGTTTTGCCAATTACCTTAAATCTACGTCCTCTGGTTACTGATTCTTCTGCTACTGGAAACAATTTCTCCTTATTTACTCTATCACAACCCTTCACAGTTTTGAAAACCTCTAATAAATCTCTCCTTTATCTTCTCTGTTCTAAGGAGCACAAACCCAGTTTCTGTAGCCGCTCCATGTAAATGAAATCTTTCATCTTTGATACATTTTAGTAAATCTCCTCTGCACCCTCTTTAGGGCCTTCACAACCTTCCTAAAATGTGGTGCCAAGAATTGGCTGCAATGCTCAAGCTGGGGCCGAACCAATGCTTTCTAAAGGTTCAGTATAACTTCCTTGCTTTTATAGTCTGTGCCTCTATTTATAAATCCAAGGATCCCAGATTACCTTTTTAACACCCTTCTCAACTTTTCCTGCACCCTTGTGTGCATACACCCCCAGTTCGCTATGTTCTTGCACCCCTTTAAAATTGTACAATTTAGTTTATATTGCCTCTCCTCAATCTTTTCACCAAAATTAATCACTTCAGAATTTTCTTCATTAAGTTTGACATGTGTCTGCTCATTTCACCAGTCTGTCTATGTTTTCCTGAAGTCAGTTGCTATCCTCCTCAGTGTTTACTACATCTCCAAGTTTTGTATCATCTGCACACTTTGAAATTACACCCTGTATACCCAAGTCCAGTTGATTAATACATCTAAGAGCAGTAGTCCCAACACCGACTCATGGGTGATACCACTGTCTACTTCTCTCCAGTCTGAAAAACAACTGTTCACTACTACTCCCTGCTTTCTTTCCCTTATCCAATTTCATATCCACACTCAGAACTGATGAAGAGTCACTGACCTGAAACGTTAACTCTGCTTCTCTCTCCACAGATGCTTCCAGACCTGCTGCGTATTTCCAGCGTTTCTAGTTTTTATTTCAGATTTCCAGCATCTGCAGTATTTTGCTTTTATTGATGCCTAGGGAAGATTGAGACCCTCTGTTATGGCACATTGTTCTTGATGAGTGAGGGAAGGGGTCCATTTCTCTATCTAGAATATCTGATTTTTTGAGTTGTTGCATTGCTCAATGTGAGGTGCATCATGTATACACCTACACAATGAGTGTCAGCATGCTATTGACAATTGAGGACATCACATCCAAGTCAGCACTTTTCTCACCTCTCACCTAACCATATGCAGTTAAAAGAGGGAGAGTGGTGTTACTGCAAAATGATTAGCTTTGAAAACACTGGTTGATTTTTTCCCCCTTCATACCTCAGGAACACTGACAGAAATTGTTAATTCTGACTGCTGTCCTGGCCAAAGTCAGCTAATTTAGTGCAGGTCAACGATTAAAAACCAAGATGATCTGTACTGTTTACTACATGTGCACCTTGCAGAGTTTTTTAAATGTAGGTAAATATACAATTTACATAAATCAGATACACATGCGTGGAAATTGTACATAAATAAATTATGTAAGTCTTATAAAACATATATACACATTGTAAATGATAGATATACATCTATGTATAAGATCATCAATGTGGTGAGAAACATTTTCTCACCAAATGGATTGCAACATAGATAAGTGTGAAGTGGTGCATTTTGGTCGGAAGAACAAAGAGGTCACATACTCTTTAGAAAATAAGAGTTAATGGGGTAAAAGAGCAAAGGGATCACTAAAAGTAGCGATGTAAATTAAAAAGGCCCTAAAAGTACTTTAGTTTATTTGTAGTTGGATAGAATTGAAAAGCAGAGAAGTTATATTAAAGAACCTTGGTTAGACCACACTTGGAGTACTGTGCATAGTTCTGGTCTCCATATTATAAAATTATATTTTAGAGGCACTGGAGACAGACCAAAAAAGAATGACACCAGAACTATGAGGAAAGATTGAACAGGCTAGTGCTCTTTAATCTAGAAAGGAGAAAATTGAGGGGTGACCTCTAGTCTTTCAGATTTTGAAAGGGTTTGATAAAATAGGCGTGGAGAAGATATTTCATTTGTGGGAGTGATGAAAACTAGGGGCTGTAAATATAAGATGGTCATTAATAAATCCAGAAGAGAATTCAAGAGTAACTTCTTCATTCAGAAAGCGTTTCGAATGTGGAACTCACAACCACAAAGAGTAGTTGAGATGAATAGCATTGGTGCATTTAAGAAGGAGCAAAATAAACATATGGGAGAGAAAGGAAAGAAGGTTATCCTGATAGTTAGATGAGAGAGGAATGGGAGGAGGCTCATGCGAAGCATAAACACTAATATGGACCAGTTGTACCGAATGCCTGTTTCAATGCTGTGCCTTCTATATAATTCTATGTAAAACTATTCCTAGTCTTCTATAAGTGTAAGATTAGCCAAACCCCATTGAAGAACTCCTTTAAGGCCATTTGATCTGAGACACTTACATTCAAACATCCTGAACTGGCAACCTAAAAATCAATGCTAAGGATATGCTAATGGCACCCAGGCCAATTTAAGTATGCATAGCGTGTGCTGCATAACTGACAAAAGCATAGAATTCTGGAGAGAAGAGTATTTTCAGTCCAGAATAATGCTCAGTTTTCTGACAGAAGAAGTCTTCAGAAGCAATAAAAAATGGGGAATTTTTTGGGATGTGGAAGAAAATAAGGCAAACATCAACATTGCAGTGTAACACAATTAATCACATATAAAATCCCAGAATGGGACATGCAAACATACATTATACCATCATACAGGAATCATGAACGAAACTACATCGTCAGTTCCTCCCTATGTAATGACCCAGAAACAGAAGTGAATTTAAGTGATAACTTCTAGTAAGCACTGTTAAAACAATCACAGTGAAATTTTGATAATTGTTGCTAAATACATAGCTATGCAGTTGCTTTACCGGCTTGTCAAACCTTGATTCCCGGCTTAGTTCATCAGTAGATTTTGACTAAAATCAGCAATAGAGATTAACTACACTTGATGCGTATATATGAGCAGCACACTAGGCAGCAGGTTTTTGTAGTGTTACCAATAATTAACTTACATGAGAATTCCAATTGGGTTGAGTATAGTAAGAACTGAATTAATAAGAGTATTAGTAGACAGCAGATCTATAGGCATTTTCATTAAAATTAATAGGTTAAACAAGGTACTAATTAGATTATAAAAGAGGGAAGAGAGATATTTTTCTTAGATCATGGATAGGCAGCTGAGACTTATTGCTTGCAATTCCTGCGCCATGTGGGAACTTCAGGACTCTTCATGTGTCTTGGGAGACCATGTATGTAGGAAGTGTCTCCAGTTGCTGGAGCTTGAGCTCAGAATTTCTGAGCTTGTGGGGCAACTGCAGTCACTGCACAGCATCAGGGAGCAGGAGAGTTTCCTGCATTGTATGTTCTAGGAGGTGGCCACACCACAGGCTGTGGGAGTTCAGGATAATAGATGGGTGTGATCCACAGTGGCCACATCTACAGCAAGTGTTGACTGTTCGAGGACCTTCGGCTCAGAGTTGATGAGCTGGAGTCCGAGCTGCGGACACTGCGACACATCAGGGAGGGGGAGAGTTACTGAACACTGTGTTTCAGGAGACAGTCACACCCCTTAGATTAATTATATCAAAGTTTGGACCGTGATCAGGGACAGGAGGTTGTGACCGCGAGTGAGGCAGGTATGGGGATCCAGAATTTAGTTTTGGAGGAGCCTTAGCCAGTGCCCTTATCCAATTTATTTATTTTATTTAGAGATACAGCACCGAAACAGGCCCTTCGGCCCACCGAGTCTGTGCCGACCATCAACCACCCATCTATACTAATCCTACACTAATTCCATATTCCTACCACATCCCCACCTGTCCCTACATTTCCCTACCACCTACCTATACTAGGGGCAATTTATAATGGCCAATTTACCTATCAACCTGCAAGTCTTTGGCATGTGGGAGGAAACCGGAGCGCCCGGAGGAAACCCACGCAGGTACGGGGTTCTTACTCGCGGTGTGGACAGACTGCAGGGAGGATGAGTGAACTGACCACAACACCATGGTTCAGAGTGCCATTCAAGTGGGGGGGGGGGGGGAGAAAAGAGAAATGTAGTGGTAATAGGGGATAGCATATTTAGGGGAATAGATATTGTTCTCTGCAGCAAAGACAGTGAGACCCGAAGGGTGTGTTGCCTACCTGATGCCAAGGTTAAGGGCATCTCTTCTGGGCTGGAGTGGAACTTGGAGTGGGGGTGGAAGGATGCAGTTGTCATGGTCCATATAGGTACCAATGACATAGGTAGGTCTCGGAAAGAGGTTCTGCTGAGGGACTATGAGCAGCTCAGGGCTAAATTAAAAATCAGAACCTCAAAGGTAATAATCGCCAGATTACTACCTGAGCCACGTGCAAATTGGTGTAGGGTAAATAAGATTAGAGACGTAAACGCCTGGCTCAAAGATTGGTGTGGGAGAAATGGGTTCGGATTCATGAGGCACTGGCACCAGTGGGGAAGGAGAGAGCTGTTCCTTTGGGAAGTGCTTCATTTGAACCATGCTGGGATCAGTGTCCTAGTGAATCGTATAACTAGGGTTGTAGGTAGGACTTTAAACTAATTAGTTGTGGGGAAGGTTCGATTGAAGGGAAGTTTAAAAAATCAAAAAAAATGAAAGAGCAGAGGTACAGGGTAGTGAAGAGATGAATGGTAATCAAAGTGTGACAGGAAGGGGCAGAAAATATAAGCAGAAGAGCGCAGCAGAAATTAGAACCAGAATGAGTAATAATGGTAAAAAGTCAAAGCTTAAGGCTCTTTATCTGAATGCAGCATTTGTAACAAGATAGATGAGTTGACAGCACAAATAGAAATAAATGAATATGACTTGATAGCTATTACAGAGGTTGCAGGGTGACGTTCTGGAAAAATAGGCAAAAAGGAAAAGGAGGTGGGGTAGCTTTGTTAATAAAGGAAGGTATGCGGTGGTGAGTAGTGATAGAGATGCAATAGATCGTGATGTGGAATCAGTTTGGGTGGAAATAAGGAATAGGAAGGGGAAGACGTCATGGGTGGGAGTTGTCAATAGGCCCCCAAAGACTTGCCTCACGGTAGGACAAAATATAAATCGGGAAATAATGGAGGCATGTAGAAGGGCGCTACAATTGTCATGAGTGATTTTAATCTGCATATTGACTGGACAAATCAGATTGGCAGAGGTAACATAAAAGACGAATTTGTAGAGTGCATCAGGGATTGTTACTTAGAGCAATACGTTACAGAACCTACCTGGGAACAGGCTATTTTAGATCTAGTAATGTGTAATGAGGTAGGATTAATAATAGATATCGTAGTTAAGGATCCTCTAGGGGGTAGCGATCACAATATGGTAGAGTTTCAAATTCAGTTTGAGGGTGAGCAACTTGGGTCACAAATCAGTGTCCTCAACTTAAACAAGGGCAATTATTGAGGTATGAAGAAAAAGTTGTCTAAAGCAGGCTGGGAAAATAGATTAAGGGAAAGGTCAATGGATGAACAGTGGCAGATATTAAGCAGATATTTCATAACACTCAGCAAAAATTCATCCCGGCCAAAAAGAAGGACTCGATGAGAAGGATGAACCACTCCGTGATTAACAAAGGTGGTCAAGGAGAGTATCCAATCAAAAACTAAGGCATACAAAACAGCGAAAACTAGTGGAAGGCCAGAGGACTGGGATTTTTTTAGGAACCAGCAGCGGATGACTAAAAAGCTAATAAAGAGGGAGAAAACTGATTATGAAAGTAAATTGGCAAGAAATTTAAAAACAAACAGCAAGAGCTTCTACAGGTATATAAAAAGAAAGAGAGTAGCTGAAGTGAACATGGGACCCTTGGAGGATGCAACTGGAGAATTAATAACAGGGAACAGGGGAATGGCAGATAATTTAAACCAATATTTTGCATCGATCTTCACGGTGGAGGACACTATAATCATTCCACATATATCAGATAAGCAAGGAGCTAATGGGAGTAAAGATCTTGTAACAATCTCTATCACGAGGTTCAAAGTATTTGACAAACTAATGGGACTAAAGGAAGACAATTCACCAGGACCCGATGGCCTGCATCCAATGGTTTTCATGAAGTGGCTGCAGAGATAATGGAGGCATTGGTCGAAATATTCCAGAACTCAATGGATTCCGGGAGGGTCCCAAAGGATTGGAAAACTGCTAATGTGACACCCCTGTTCAAGAAGGGAGGGAGACAAAAAGCAGGAAACCATAGACCAGTCAGCCTAACATCGATCGTTGGGAAAATGCTAGAGTCCATTATTAAGGAAGAAATAGCAGGACATTTAGAAGAGCCTAACACAATCAAACAGAGTCAACATGTTTTTATGAAAGGGCAATCATGTTTGACAAATTTGCTCGAGTTCTTTGAGGATATAACAAGCAGAGTTGATAAAGGGAAACCGATAGATGTAGTGTATTTGGCTTTCCAGAAGGCATTCGATAAGGTGCCACATAAAAGATCATTGCATAAGATAGGAGCTCACGGTATTGGTGGTAATTTATTAGCATGGATTGAGGATTGATAAGTTCACAAAAGACAGAGAGTCGGGATTAACGGGTCTTTTTCAGGTTGGAAAGACGTAACTAATGGAGTGCCACAAGGATCAGTCCTGGGTCCTCAATTATTTACTATCTATATTAATGATTTGGAAGAGGGGGGCAGAGTGTAATATATCCAAATTTGCTGACAATACAACAATAGGTGGGAGGGCATGTTGTGATGAGGACATAAGGAATCTGCAAGGGGATATAGATAGGTTGAATGAGTGGGCAAAAACTTGGCAGATGGAGTTTAATGTAGGAAAGTGTGAGATCATGCACTTTGGTAGGAAGAATCAAAAGGCAGACTATTATTTAAATGAAGAGCGACTCCAAAAAAGTGCAGCACAGAGGGATCTGGGTGTTCTTGTGTATGAAACACAAAAAGTTAGCATGTAGTGCAGCAAGTAATTGAGAAGGCAAATTGAATTTTGGCCTTTATTGCTAGGGGGTTGGAGTTTAAAAATAGGGAATAAAAGCAAAATACTGCAGATGCTGGAAATCTGAAATAAAAACAAGAAATGCTGGAACCACTCAGCAGGTCTGGCAGCATCTGTGGAAAGAGAAGCAGAGTTAATGTTTCGGGTCAGTTCCGAAGAAGGGTCACTGACCCGAAATGTTAACTCTGCTTCTCTTTCCACAGATGCTGCCAGATCTGCTGAGTGGTTCCAGCATTTCTTGTTTTTATTTATATTAAAAATAGGGAAGTCTTGTTACAACTGTACAGGGTGTTGGTGAGGCCGCATCTAGCGTACTGTGTTACAGAATAAGAGGACACTCATTTAAAACTGGGATGCGAAGGAATTTCTTCTCTCAGAGGGTAGTGAATGTCTGGAATTCTCCAACCCAGAGAGTTGTAGCAGCTAGATCACTGAAAGTATTTAAAGAGGAGGTAGATAGATTTTAGAAATATCGGGGAGTTGAGGGCTATGAGGAGCTGGCACGAAAGAGAAGTTGAGGTCTGTAGCAGATCAGCCATTGCTTTACTTAAAAAGCAGAACGTCAAAGGTAATAATCTTTGGATTATTACCTGAGCCACAAGCAAATTGGAGTAGGGTAAATAAGATTAGATAGTTAAATGCGTGGCTCAAAGCTTGGTGTGGGAAAAATGGATTTTGATTCATGGGGCACTGACATCCGCACTGGGGAAAGCGACAGTTGTACTGTTGGTATGGTCTTCATCTGAACTGTGCTGGGACCAGTGTTCTGGCGGGTCATATAACTAGAGTGGTCAAGAGGGCTTCAAACTAAATAGTGAGGTGAGGGATCAAGCGAGGGAAGATATGATAATTTAAAGAGAGAGGAGACGGCAAGGGAGCAAGGGAGTTGATAATCTGAGTGTAACTGGAAGGGACAGAGCTTACAACCCTAAGTATCTATCAGCAGAAAAGGCGAGTGATTGTGAAAATAATAAAAAGATAGAATTAAAGGCACTCCATCTGAATGCACGCGGCATTCACAGCAAGATAGATGAATTGACAGCACAAATAGAGGTAAACGGGTATGATCGAATTGCCATTACACAGATGCAGCTGTGGAGTGACCAAGACCACCAAACAGTAATGGTAATGTAGGGCATGGCATAAATCAGGAAATTAGATGTACATGTAACAATGGAAATACAGTAATCATGGGGGACTTCAATCGACATATAGGGCTGGATTTTACACCCCCCAAGGAGCAGCAAAGTGGTGGGAGGGGGCGTAAAATGGAGCAGGAGGCTGGTGAGGCCCTTCCCAACTTGCTCCCACCTCTGCCGTCACTGTACACAGTGTTGCGGCAGCGAAATGCAGCCTGCCCGCCCCAGGCCAGTCAAAGCCCTTAAGTGGCCACATAAGGGCCTCCACCAGCTGTCACGGGAATTTTATCCATGGCTAGTCGGGCAGCTCAGGCCGAGAAAAGCCGCCTGACAGAAGCAGGTGGCTCTCTGACGCCCTGGGGGGAGCGGGGGGCTTCATGATCGGGCACCCTGTGCTTGACAGAAGGCTGCCCCTGCTGCCCCAACCTCCCCCAAAACACAACACGCACCCCCCCCCATCCTCCCAATTGACCACCCTTGCCTCGCCAGGGCCTGACCAATCACCCCCAGCAAGGCAACAAAAACTTGCCTGGGTTGCAGGGGCCCCCGACATCTTCTTTTCGAAGCTGAGTGTAGTCCCAGCAATGGCCACCGCTCCTGGCAGTGCTGCTGGGACTAAGTACTGCTGGGTGGAAGTCCTGACTCAGAACAATTAAAGGCCGGGGAAGCGCAAAATGCGGGTCGGATCCCCAGGCCAGGCGGAAGCTGGTTCACTATTGACTTTTCAGTCGGTGGACGGCTCCCATCCTCCGAGGGAAAAATCTTGGCCATAGACAGGTTAACCTAATTAGCACTAATGCTGTGAAGGATGACTTCCTGGAATGTATACGAGATAGTTTGCTAGAACAGTATATTGAGGAACCAACTGGATAACAGGCAATTTTAGATCTGGAATTGTGCAATGAGAAAGGGCTAATTAATAATTTTGTTGTAAAGATCCCTCTAGGGAAGAGTGACCATAATATGAAAGAATTTTACATTAAGTTTGAAAGTGATGTAGTTCAATCTGAAACTTGGGTCTTAAATCTAAACAAAGGAAACTACGAAGGTATGAGGGACAAGTTGGTTGTGGTAGATTGGGAAACTTCATTCAGAGGTATGATTGTAGACAAGCAATATATAGCATTTAAATAATTAATACATGGTTTACAACAAATGTACATTCCTTTGAGGCACAGAAAAACAACAGGAAAGGTGATTTAACCATGGCTAACAAGAGAAGCTCCAGGGACCCGGGTTCGATTCCGGGTACTGTCTGTGTGGAGTTTGCAAGTTCTCCCTGTGTCTGCGTGGGTTTTCTCCAGGTGCTCCGGTTTCCTCCCACAAGCCAAAAGACTTGCAGGTTGATAGGTAAATTGGCCATTATAAATTGTCACTAGTATAGGTAGGTGGTAGGGAAATATAGGGACAGGTGGGGATGTTTGGTAGGAATATGGGATTAGTGTAGGATTAGTATAAATGGGTGGTTGATGTTCGGCACAGACTTGGTGGGCTGAAGGGCCTGTTTCAGTGCTGTATCTCTAATCTAAAAAAAAAATTGTATTAGATCAAAGGAAGAGGCTTATAAAGTTGCCAAAAAAGTAGTGAGCCTGAGGATTGGAGAAATTTTAGAATTCAGCAAAGGAGGACCAAGAAACTGATAACAAAATTGAAAATAGAATATGAAAGTAAACTGGTGAGAAACATAAAAATGGACTGTAAAAACTTCTATAGGTATGTAAAAAGGAAAAGATTAGTAACAACAAATATGGGCCCATTACAGGCAGAGACAAGGGAATTTATAATGGGGAATAAGGAAATGTGACACTAAAAAAAACTTTGGGCTGGATTTTGTATTCCCACCGCTGGAAGCAGCAGTGTGCGTGCAGCATAGCGGCTGCCCCCACCAGAACCGCTGCAATTGCCCGGCAAGCAGCCATTTTACATGTTGATGGTGGCTGCACTCCCCATCACATGGCTGGGCGGCCTCAGCGATGCCATTCACGGCATCACCTGTTGAAGCAGCAGTTGCTGGTGCTATTTTTTAAAGTCTGCCAGCTCTCCAAGCAGTACACCATAACACAGAGTTCACCCCGTCCCGCCACCTTCACATGAGAGTGGTCACTCAGCTTTAGGCATTGGATGGGGTTGCCACCCTCCCTGGCATTGCAGGAGAAGAACAGAGGGCAAGGTTGCCAAGAGCAACTGGGTGGTCACTTGTTCAAAATGAAGGCTGAGAGTGACATTGTGGGCATGACTCTCAGATTTTGGGCCCAGTGACAATGTGGGGCAGCACCCTCTGCAGGAAAGGCAGAAACCCACGCAGCAGGAGGGCACAGGAGAGGAAAGAGAGGCAGGAAGACAATGGAAGCCATACCCTCAGCACAGGATCTACCACTGCAGGCAGAGCTACCTGGAGATGACTGGGACCCAGTACCGCAGGAGACTGTGACTCTCCAGGTAGATAGTCAAAGACATCTGTGACCTCGCACCAAAGACCTTACATTTTGCAGCATTCATCGCCATTCCCTGCCAGTAGCCATCAAAGTCACTGTGGCCATGAACTTCTTCGCTTCTGGCTCCTTCGAAGGATCAGCTTATTGGCATCTCACAAGTGCTGCACATCACTACACCTCCAGAGAGGTATGGACCTTGAAGGCAGTGAGGCCCTGGAAGGCAACAGCTCATCAGGAGAGGAGCAGGAGCAAGAGGTGAGAAAGTAGGAGGAAGAGAAGGCAGAGGGAGATGAAATAAAAACAAGAAATCCTGGAAATACTCAGCAGGTCTGGCAGCATCTGTGGAGAGAAAAGCAGAGTTAACATTTCAGGGCAGTGAACTGGCAAATATTAGAAATGTAAAAGGTTTTAAGCAAGTAAAGCAGGGGTGGGGCAAGAGATAACAAAAAAGATGTTGATAGGACAAGGTCACAGAGAATAACTGACCAGAAGGTCATGCAGCAAAGGCAAATGGTATGTTAATGGTGTGGCGAAAGACAAAGTGTTAGCACAGAGAGAGTGTTAATTGACAGGAAAATGAACAGCCCTGACCCCAAGGACAAACATGAAAATAAAACAATGGGTAGGCACAGTAGAAACAAACTAAACAAACTAAAATAAAACAAATAAAAAAGATAAAATAACGAAAAATAAAAATAAAAAGGGGGGCCCGTCATGCTCTGAAATTATTGAACTCAATGTTCAGTCCGGCAGGCTGTAATGTGCCTAATCGGTAAATGAGATGCTGTTCCTCGAGCTTGCGTTGATGTTCGCTAGAACACTGCAGCAATCCCAGGACAGCATGCGAGCAGGGGAGTGTGTTGAAATGGCGAGCAACTGGAAACTCAGGGTCCTGCTTTCGGACTGAGCGGAGGTGTTCTGCAAAAACCAATCTGCGTTTGGTCTCCCCAGTGTAGAGGAGACCACATTGTGAGCAGCAAATACAGTATACGAAATTGAAAGAAGTACAAGTAAATCGCTGCTTCAACTGAAATGAGTGTTTGGGGCCTTGGATAGTGAGGAGAGAGGAGGTAAATGGACAGGTATTACACTTCCTGCGATTACAGGTGAAGGTGCTGTGGGAAGGGGACGAGGTGTTGGGGGTAATGGAGGAGTGGACCAGGGTGTCGCGGAGGGAACTATTCCTTCAGAATGCTGGCAGGGGAGGGGAGGGGAAGATGTGTTTGGTATTGGGCAGAGGGAGATGTCACTGAACAGAGAGGTACTCCTGCTACATGGCGACGTGGCCTCTGGGAAGAGGACCTCCCTCCTCTTACTCACAGTCTCCAGCATTAGATCCAGGTTAGCATTGATGAAGTGAGGGACAGCCATGCCCCATATGCCAGGCATCCAGCTCTCCTGTGACATCTCGCTTCGCTTTGGCACTGTGGAAGGCTTTGACACAAAACGCAGATTTCTCTCTTAAGACAACCAGCAGCCTCAGTGATGGCTTCCGTGTGGTGTCTAAATCCGTTCCACATTACATTTGACCTGCCTCTGTTCCCGTCCCACTGGCTCTAATTGGACAGGAAACTTGTCTCCATATCAATTAAGGGCTGAACCACGTGAAAATCTCAACTTTATTCAGCTCCCCACCCATCCCATCACCACCACCATCACCCGGGGAGCAGGTTTCAGACCCAAAAAACAAACCCGGTTCCTATTTCCCGCCTCCTTGGCAAAAATTCAGCCCAGTGTGTCAATTTAGTTTTATGTACTCCAAAAAGTTGATAAACTTGGAAAAAATAGAGTTTGAGAGTTAACCAGCCAGGGATATAAAAGCAGATTGTAAGATCTTTCACAAGTTTATACAAAGGAAGAAAGTGGCTAAAGGAAACATTGGTCCCTCAGAGGCAGAGACAGAAGAAATTATCATGGGGAATGAGGAAATGGAAGAGACGTTGAACACCTCTCTGGAGGGCTATATTATGTAGAATGCAGCAGACCACCACAATGACCGATATCGTTGCAGGTGGGTTTTGAAGGGCACCGCCCATCCGCTTCTGGCACTGGAATCACATCTTCAGATGCCGAAGGCCTGCTGAATGGTTGTCCTACTGAGCAGGTGACATTGGTTGTATCACCTCTGCACCTCTGCCTGGGGCTTCCCTAGAGGGGTCAGTAGCCTTGTTCCTTTGGACCCATCCATGTACTTTTGGGGTTGGAGTGAAGATCTGAGGCAGCCTGGACTGGCAGAGGATGAAGGACGCATGGCAGCTGGTAGGAAAGTGAGCACACACACGAAGATCTTATTGTAGTCGCAGACCAGTTAAACATTGAAGGAATGGAACCCCTTGCTGTTGATGGATCTCATTGGGTGCCTTGATGGCCACATGGGTGCAATTGATGATGCCCTGCACCTGGGGGAATCCAGTAATGGAAGCAAAAACCCAATGCTGTCTGTCCCTGAAAGGTTGTGTCTGTTGTTAAATGAATGTGCTGTCCAGCTCTGGCAAAGAAGGCTTCAGTGACCCGAGAGATGTAGCGATGTGCAGCCATCTTTGAGATGTTTCTAAGGTCTGCAGCTGGTCCTTAGAAGGAGCAAGAAGTGAAGTTCAAGGCCATAGAGATTTTGACGGTTACTGGCAGGGCATGGCAACCAGTGCTGCAAGGTGCCAGGCCTTTGGTGATGAGGGCACAGATATCTGTGACCATCTGCACAGATCAACAAGCTGCCTTCATCAACAGAAAGGGCTTCCAATTAATTCAACTACTCTGCAACCACCGGGGACAAGGACTACCCATTGAAGACATGGCTTCTGAGTGCCTGCGAGGAGCTCTCACAATGATGCGGAGGACAGTTACAACACTTGCCATGGCTCCACCTGAGTGGCCATCAAGCAGTCCATTGGGCTGCTGAAGATGATATTCCGCTGCCTTGATCATTCTGCTGAGCCCTGAAGTATGCCCCAGCGGGGGTTTCGCGTATCATGGTGGTCCGTTGCGCTCTACATAATCTAGCACTTCAAAGGGAGGAGGTCTTACAGAAGGAAGACATTCGTGAGCACAAATATCCTCCGATGAAGAGGACGCAGAGGAGAGACAGGGCCAAACAGCTATGGAAGAAGACAACATGGCAATGGAGGGAAGACCTGGTGAGCAACGTGCAAAGGAAGCAAGGCACAACCTCATAATGACCTAATTTCAACCATCCTGATGTCTACTTAGTAACAATGCAATATATACTGACCATCATGCATACAGTTTTCCACCTCCTTTCCATCTGTGTTACCTGAATGAAGACCACCTGCAATGCGGGCTAGTGTCCATGCGAGAACATTTGTTGATTGGTTCTTCATTCATATTACAATGATAATGAGGTCTGTGGTCACATTGGCACAGCTGTAAGGAGTAGGTTAGGATTCAGAGGGTCACAATTAAGGCATGTTGGAAGTTGGTTTACACACATTGAAGGCTAATGATTGTCACAAAAAAGCATTTAATTAAAGTGTACATGACATAGTTATGTCACCCCTGAATACCCATGTGTGTCTGATTTTTTTAATACACTTGTGGGTACTCCTGCGTGGTGTGACCCCTGCACTAGCAGCTGGTCTGGATGCAGGCTGCTGTTCAGGATGCCCTTTGACCTGAGATGACTTTGGCAGGTGTCCTCTGTGTGAGGTCTGGAAGGCCCCGGCTGCCTGAGGGTTTCCTGCATTGGTGTAGGACGCTCCTCAGGCATCACAGCTGCTGGAGTTGGACTCACTGGCGAAGGGGCTGAGGAACTGGTATCCACACTTGAAATGCCCTGAGGGGAGGCCCCAGATGTGGAACACATCTTCTCCTCTCCCTTCAAGGCTCAATTGAACCTCCCTGCTCACCAGAGAAGGACGAGGGGCTGGAAAACTCCCCAGGCTCTTGTTCCTTATCTCGCCTTGTCTCAGCTGATCTGAACCCCCATGGCCAACGTGAGGGTTTGCAGGTCATGGCGCAAATGTGGAATGGCGCTCTCCAAGAGAGTCGCCAAACTCTCAATGGAGGAAGTCATGCCTTTGTACGTCTGGCACATGGCAGCAGTCGTGGCATAGATGGACTCCCCCACCTACGCAAGGCCTCTGGTATCTCCACCAGATGTTGCCTTACATCTCACTACAATTCCAGCATGTCCTGTGTTGTTGACACCAAAGGCTCATCATCAGCCTCGGGCTCAGAATGGGCCAGGCCACCCACAGTCTTCCAATTGTCAGAGGCCTTGGGTGTCTCAACCTCAGCCAGCTAGCTAGGCGCTTGTATGGTGCTCTCACCAGTGTGTGACCCTGAATCTAAAGCTGAGTGGAAACCCACTGAAATGAAAGTATCTGGGCTGGCGGAAGGTGCAGGAGTGTTATAGGATGGTGCATTCTCTGAGTGCTCATCCTCCTCCGAGGTTGACGGGGTCTCTCTGGGGCTGCAGTCACCTGAGAATGGTGACCAGCAAGATACAATGGAAACAACAGGCTGGATTTTAAGAGCCTGACTTCGCTTCCGGCAGTGGGTGAGAAAAATGGTAGCCCACATGAGCGGGCCACAGGCTGCGTGCCACCGAGCCACTGCGATCTACTGCACAGCGGCTCATTTAGATACTTGGGTTGGCCCGCTGCCCTCAAGCAATCACATGGAGGGGGCGGGCCATCCGACGCTGGCAATGGTGTCAGTTGCCTGTGCGCAGGTGCTGGTGTCATTTTTAAAGGGCAGCCAGCCCTGCCGGTGGATTTAAATTTTTAAAGAGTCAACCCCCCACTCCGACTCTTGCAAACAAAATTTGAATGGCCCCTTTACCACCCCACCAACAACAATAAAGTATCTGCCCTTCCCCCCCACAAAAACACATACCTTATAAATATGACCTTCCCCCAGAAAACTGTACAAAGTTCACACTTCACTCCTTCCCACCATCCCCTACACTAAGGGCAATTATTTGACCCTGTTCCCCCCACCACCACACTAAAAATCTTAACTGCCCCCGCCACTCCTCCCCACCAGTGTCACACCTGCTTTCCCCAGACGGGGAAGTGAAGGTGCAGGAGTGCCAGCCGTCACATTGAAGATAGCGGCGGGCCTGTAAGATGGGAGGTAAGTTTATTTAAATGCATTCATGGTGCTTAATTCAATATGCAAAGCTGGGTCCCGTTGCCCACGGGCTGCCATGGAGCCTCGCTGCCACTGGGAAGATCAGGCCTGGTTCTCCCAGTGTCGGATTCCTTGGCGGGCGTCTGCCAGATCGACCTTCTGTCTCATCCGCCCCCATGATGGAGCCCGACGTTGGGAGCCCAGTAAAGTCCAGCCCAATATGTGTGGGTTAGACTACACATGTCCCATTAAGGACACTATGCCAGAGCTTGTTCTCCATTTTTATTGCATTTTTAGCTGAACTGCAGTAATCACTCTCCTGCGTTGGGACCCCAAGCTCCATGTCTAAAATGGCCACCTTGGCACCTGGCTAGTTCCAGGGCTTCCTCTTCCACCTGGCTCAGAGGATACATGTCCGACACACCGGCCCCAGTCCTAGCTGCCTTCCTCCTGTTATGGGCCCTCCTGTTAAATATTGCCAAACATTTCACTATGACAGTTCTGCTAACATGGGCTCCTCGTCAACACCTGGGGGATGTAATGCATCTCTTACTGACTCACTCTGTCACAGAATTTACTTGTACTGAGGTAGAAATGAGGGAGACTTGATCAACAGATGCAGCCAGTCATCTGTCATGTATCTACTATGACCTCTTTTTGTTTGGAATGGCAGTGGCACCCTCACCATATGGCAGAATGTGTAGTGACACCCAGATCACACAAAGTAATTTTGGAGCATGGTACTGACCTTGGCTGAACGTAGGAGGTCATTGATCCTTTTCCTATGCTGCACCCAGTTGTATTGCATGACCCCATGGCTGCTGACCTCTTCTGTGATCTCCGTCCAAGCTTGCTTGGTCAGGCGGGAGGACCTCTTCTTGCCATTGCTGGGGAAGAGGACCTCCTGCCTTTCCCTTGCAGCCTGGAGAAAGATCAGCAGGGAGGCATCATTGAAACATTGGGCCACACGGGAAAAGCGGGACCGCTGCATTTTGGGCATCACTGCCAGGAAGGACAGCAGGATCATAAATGTCAGCCCATGGTGACGGTTATGTGAGATCCTGCTGTATAGTCACATCAGTGTGAAGGCCCCTATAGTGACAGCTGCATAACACCCCCGTAGTGACATCAGTGTGAGACCCCTTATAGAGACATCAGTTTGAGTCCCGCTTTATTGACAACTGTGTGAAATCCCCCGATATCAACAGCTTTGTGAGATTCAGCTATAGTGACATCAGTGTGAGACCCCACTATAGTAACAGCTGTTAGAGACCCCGGCACGTGACATCAGTGAGGTTCTCCCCATATGACAGCATTGTGAGACCCCCCTTAGTGACATCTCTGTGAGATGCCCTAAAGTGACATCACTGTGGGACCTCCAGCTATGTGAGGACCCCTATAGTGATTTACATAAGAACATAAGAACTTAAGAGCTAGGAGCAGGAGTAGGCAATTCAGCCCCTTGAGCCTGCTCTGCCATTTAATACGATCATGGCTGATCTCATCTTGGCCTCAACTACACTTTCCTGCCTGTTCTCCAGAACCCTTCAACCCATTACTAATTAAAAACCTGTCTATCTCCTCCTTAAATTTACTCAGTGTCCCGGCATCCACCGCACTCTGGGGTAGTGAATTCCACAGACTCACGACCTTTTGTGAGAAGTAATTTCCCTCATCTCTGTTTTAAATCTGCTACCACTTATCCTAAAACTCTGACCTCTTGTTCTAGATTACCCCATCAGAAGATACATCCTCTCTACATCTACTTTGTCAATCCTCTTAATTATCTTATCTACCTCAGTTAGATCTCCTCTCATTCTTCTAAACTCTAGAGAGTAAAGGTATAAACTGCTCAATCTCTCTTCATAAGATGAACCTCTCATCTCTGGAATCAATCCAGTGAACCTCCTCTGAACTGGCTCCAATACAACTACATCTCTCCTCAAGAAAGGGGACCAAAACTGTACGCAATACTCCAGGTGCGGTCTCACTAATGCCTTGTACAGTTGCAGAAACACTTCCCTACTTTTATACTCTTCCTTTTGCAATAAATGCCAAAATTCTATTTGCCTTCCTTATTACCTGCTGCACCTGCATACTAGTTTTCTGTGATTCATGGAAGAGGACACCCAGATCTCTCTGCATTGAAGCACTCTGAAGTTTCTCTCCCTTTAGCTAATAATTTGCCTTTCTATTCTTCCGACCAAAATGGATAACCTCACACTTATCGACGTTAAACTCCATCTGCCAAATTTTGACCCATTCACCTAACTAATCCATATGCATTTGTAAATTTCTTATTTCTTTATTGCAACTTACTATCCCACCTATTTTAGTGTCATCTGCAAATTTGGCTATAGTACCTTCTATCCCTGCATCCAAGTCATTAATAGAGACTGTAAATAGTTGGGGCCCGAGCACCAAACCCTGTAGCACCCCACTAGTTACATCTTGCCAACCAGAAAAGGACCCATTTATCCTGACTCTCTGTTTTCTGTTGGTTAGCCAATCCTCTATGAAAGCTAATAAATTGCCCGAACCCCATGCGATCTTACCTTGTGTATTAACCTTTTGTGCAGCACCTTATAAAATGCCTTCTGGAAGTCCAGATATACGACATCTACAGGATCCCTATTCAGCACTTTACTTGTTGCATCTTCAAAGAATGCTAGCAAATTAGTCAAACACGATTTACACTTCATAAAACCATGCTGACTCTGATGGATTGCGTTTTGACTTTCTAAGTGTTCTGTTATTACTTCCTTAATAATGGATTCTAACAATTTCCCAACGACAGATGTTAAACTAACTGGTCTATAGTTTCCTACTTTCTGCCTCCCTCCCTTTTTGAATAAGGGCATTATATTAGCATTTTTCCAATCCACTGGAACCTTCCCCACATCCATGGAATTTTGGAATATTATAACCAATGGATCCACTATCTCCGTTGCCACTTCCTTTAAGACCCTAGGATGTAGGCCATCAGGTCTTGGGGACTTGTCTGACTTCAATCCCAATAGTTTGCTCAGTACTTTTTCCCCAGTGATAATGATTGTTCTAAATTCTTCCCATTCTATAACCTCTGCATTACCTATTACTATTGGGATGGTACCAGTGTCCTCCACCGTGAAATCTGAGGCAAGATACTGATTTAGTGTCTCTGCCATTTCTGTGTTCCCCACTATTAACTCCCCAGTCACATCCTCCAAGGGACCAACATTCACTTTAGCTACTCTCTTCCCTTTTATATACTTACTTTTGCTATCCGTTTTTCTATTTTGCTCTAGTTTTCTTTCATAATTTACCTTTGCTCTTTTTATTACTTTTACAGTAACCCTTTGTTGATCTTTAAAAGTTTCCCAATCTTCCAGCCTGTCACTGGCCTTTGCAATATGGTATGCCTTAGTTTTTGTCTTTATGTTATCCTCAACTTCCTTGCTTAGCCATGGATGTTTTTCCCCATCTTACAATCCTTTTCTTTTCTGGAATATGTTTTATTTGGGAGGAATTGAATATCTCCTTAAACATCTGCCACTGCTCATCAACTGTCCTGCCTTTTAGTCTTCCTGCCCAGTCCACTAGGGCCAAATCTGTCCTCATGTCTATGTAATTACCTTTGTTTAACTCCAGAACGCTTGTGTGAGACTCCCCCATAATGACAGCTGTGTGAGATCACACTATAGTGACAGCTATCCCCTTACACCCCCACCTCAATGAATTTCGCGCTCGGCATGACATTGAGCTCTCACTTCTTTGACCAGGAGTCCTCCTCCCGACCAGCAGACCCATTCACCCGCCTCCAGCATTCTCCCTCTACCTGGACCCCTCCCCCGGCCACTTACCCGCTCTTGATCTCTTCATTGAAAAATGTCGGCAAGACATTGGTCATCTCAATTTCTCTGCCCCCCTCACTCACTCTAACCTGTCCCCCTCTGAATTTGAGGCACTCCGTTCTCTCAGGTCTAACCCCGACATGGTCATCAAACCTGCAGACAAGGGTGGTGCTGTTGTTGCATGGCGTACCGACCTCTACCTTGCAGAAGCTCAACACCAACTCACAGACACCTCTTCCTACCTCCCTCTGGACCATGACCCCACCACCGAACATCAAGCCACTGTCCAAAGGACTGTCACTGACCTCATCTCCTCTGGAGATCTTCCCCCTACAGCTTCCAACCTCATAGTCCCGCAACCCCGGACAGCCCGCTTCTACCTCCTTCCCAAAATCCACAAACAGGACTGTCCCGGCAGACCCATTGTGTCAGCCTGCTCCTGCCCCACTGAGCTTATTTCTTCTTATCTTGACTCTATCTTTTCTCCGCTGGTCCAGTCTCTTCCCACCTACATCCGTGACTCTTCTGACGCCCTATGTCATTTTGACAAGTTCCAGTTTCCTGGTCCCAACCGCCTCCTCTTCACTATGGACATCCAATCGCTCTACACCTCCATCCCCCACCAGGATGGTTTGAGGGCTCTCCGCTTCTTCCTGGAACAGAGGCCCAATCAGTCCCCATCCACCACCACCCTCCTCTGCCTGGCTGAACTTGTTCTCACATTGAACAACTTCTCCTTCAACTCCACGCACTTCCTTAAAGAAAAAGGTGTCGCTATGGGTACCCGCATGGGTCCTAGTTATGCCTGTCTTTTTGTGGGATATGTCGAACATTCTTTGTTCCAGTCCTACTCAGGCCCCCTCCCCCAACTCTTTTTCCGGTACATTGATGACTGTATCGGTGCCGTTTCCTGCTCCCGCCCCGAACTGGAAAACTTTATCAACTTTGCTTCCAATTTCCACCCTTCTCTCACCTTTACATGGTCCATCTCTGACACTTCCCTTCCCTTCCACGACTTCACTGTCTCCATCTCTGGGGATAGGTTGTCTACTAATATCCATTATAAGCCCACCGACTCCCACAGCTACCTCGACTACACTTCTTCACACCCTACCTCCTGTAAGGACTCCATTCCATTCTCCCAGTTTCTCCGTCTTCGACGCATCTGCTCTAATGATGCTACCTTCCGTGACGGTGCTTCTGGTATGACTTTCGTTTTCCTCAACCGAGGATTCCCCCCCACTGTTGTTGACAGGGCCCTCAACCGTGTCTGGCCCATTTCCCGTACCTCTGCCCTCAACCCTTCCCCTCCCTCCCAGAACCGTGACAGGATTCCCCTTGTCCTCACTTTCTACCCCATCAGCCTCCATATCCAAAGGATCATCCTCCGTCATTTCCGCCACCTCCAGCGTGATGCCACTACCAAATGCATCTTCCCCTCCCTTCCCCTGTCAGCATTCCGAAGGGATCGTTCCCTCCGCGACACCCTGGTCCACTCATCCATTACCCCCACCACCTCGTCCCCATCCCATGGCACCTTCCCCTGCAATCCCAGGAGGTGTAATACCTGCCCATTTACCTCCTCTCTCCTCACTATCCCAGGCCCCAAACACTCCTTTCAGGTGAAGCAGCGATTTACTTGTACTTCTTTCAATGTAGTATACTGTATTCGCTGCTCACAATGTGGTCTCCTCTACATTGGGGAGACCAAGCGCAGACTGTGTGACCGTTTTGCAGAACACCTCCGCTTGGTCCGCAAGCAGGACCCTGAGCTTCCGGTTGCTGGCCATTACAACACTCCCCCCTGCTCTCATGCTCACATCTCTGTCCTGGGATTGCTGCAGTGTTCCAGTGAACATCAACGCAAGCTCGAGGAACAGCATCTCATCCACTGATAAGGCACACTACAGCCTGCCGGACTGAACATTGAGTTCAATAATTTCAGAGCATGACAGCCCCCCATTTTACTTCCTTTTTAATTGCTTTTTCTTTTTTCTTCTTTTTTTCTTTTTTACATTTTTTACAATCTTTTTTTTGCATTTATTTCATTTCATCTCAGTTTGTTCAGTTTGCTTACCCACTGTTTTTTTTCATGTTTGCACTTGCTGCTGTTCAATATTCAGTCCGTTAACACCTATTCTGTACTAATGCTTTGTCTTTCAACACACTATTAACATATTATTTGCCTTTGCTCCATGACCTTTTGGTCAGCTATTTGGCCTTGTCCAATCTGCGCCTTCTCCTTTGTTATCTCTTGCCCCATCCCCACCTCACTTGCTTATAACCTGTGACATTTTTAATATTTGTCAGTTCCGAAGAAGGGTCACTGACCCGAAACGTTAACTCTGCTTCTCTTTCCACAGATGCTGCCAGACCTGCTGAGTGGTTCCAGCATTTCTTGTTTTTATTTCAGATTTCCAGCATCCATGTATTTTGCTTTTATTATAGTGACAGCTGTTTGAAACCCCATAGAGTGACAGATGTATGACAGCCCCATAGTCTCAGCTGTGTGTGACCCCCTATAGAGACAGCTCTGTGATAACCCCTATAGTAACATCAGTGTGGGACCCCTCCATTCATAGTGATAGATGTGTGAGACCCCCCACAATGACATCAGTGCGATACCCCCTATATTGACAGCTGTGTGGGAATCCCCCCATAGTGACATCCGTATGACAGCCCCTATAGTGACAGCTGTGTGAGACCACCCCATAATAGCAGTCATGTGAGACCTGCCTTGGTGAAAGTTGTGTGACCCCTATATTGATAGCTGTGTGAGACCCCCCTAAAGTGACAATAGTGTGAGACCGCACTTTAGTGACAGCTGTTTGAGATTCCCCTATTGTGACATCAGTGTGAAACCACATACAGTGACATCCCCTCTCATGACAGCTCTGTGAAACGCCTCATAATAACAGCTGTGTGAGACCCCCTATATTGACACCAGTGTGAGACCCTTCGGATAGTGACAGCTGTCATCCCCAAAATTGACAGCTGTATGAGACCCCCATAGTGACATCCCTGTGAAACTTCCTATCGTGACATCATTTTGAGACCGCCCCTATAGTGACAGATATGTGATTTCCCCCACCCCCCCAACATAGTGACAGCTGTTTGAGATTCCCCTGTTGTGACATCAGTGTGAGGACCTCATAGTGACAGATTTGTGAGATTCCTCCCCATAGTCACAGCTGTATGAGAGCCCCCTATAGTCATAGCTGTCTGATTCCGCTTCAGTGACATCAGTGTGAGATCGCTTTATAGAGTCAGCTGTGTGAGATTCTCTCCCATCGGGAAGGCTGTGTGAGATTCCCCCATAGTGAAAATTGTGAGACCCCCTGTGGTGACATCAGGAAGAGACCCCCCCCAAAGTGACATCAGTGTGAGACCCCACTAATGTGACAGTTGAGTGTGAACCCAATAGTAACATCAGTGTGAGATCCCCCTGTATGTTTAGCTATGTGAGACCACCTGACAGTGACAACGTGTGAGGCCCCCTATATTGACAGTTGTGTGAGACACCCATAGTGACATCTGTGTGAGACCTCCTATAGTATTTTTTAATTTGCTCATTGGACATGGATGTCGCCAGCTAGGTCAACATTTATTGCCCATCCCTAATTGCCCTTGAGAAGGTGGTGGTGAGCTGCCTTCTTGAAGTGCTACAGTCCTTGGGATGTAGATACACCCACAGTGCTGTTCGGAAGGGAGTTCCAGGATTTTGACCCAACAACAGTGAGGGAATGGCGATATAGTTCCAAGTCAGGATGGTGTGTGGCTTGGAGGGGAACTTGCTGGTGGTGGTGTTCCCATGCATCTTCTGCCCTTGTCCTTCTAAGTGGTAGAGGTCGCAGGTTTGGAAGGTGCTGTCGAAGGAGCTTGGTGCATTGCTGCAGTGCATCTTGTAGATAGTACACACTGCTGCCACTGTGCATCGGTTGTGAAGGGAGTGAATGTTGAAGGTAGTGGTTGGGGTGTCAATCAAGTGGGCTGCTTTGTCCTGGATGGTGTTGAGCTTCTTGAGTGTTGTTGGAGCTGCACCCATCCAGGCAAGTGGAGAGTATTCCATCACACTCCTGACGTGCCTTATAGATGGTGGACGGGCATTAGGGAGTCAGGAGGTGAGCTACTCACCACAGAATTCCCAGCCTCTGACCTGCTCATGTAGCCACGTTATTTAAGTGGCTGGTCCAGTTCAGTTTTCTATTCAATGATAACCCCCAAGATGTTAACTGTGGGGGATTCAGTGATGGCAATGCTATTGAACATCAAGGGGAGATGGATAGATTCTTTCCTGTTTGAGATGGTCATTGTCTGGCACTTGTGTAGCGCGAATGTTACTTCAGTGTGAGGAACACCCCCCTCCCCCAGTAATGACAACTGTGTGAGACCTCCTTTCGTGACATCAGTGTGAGGATCCCATAGTCACAACGTTGGAGAGCCCCCTATAGTTTGAGACCCCTTTATAGTAACAGCTGAGAGATTTTCCCTCAGAGCAAAAGCTGTGTGAGACCCCTTTATAGTGAGAGACGTGTGAGATCAGCCTATAGTCATAGCAGTGCGAGATTGCTCCATCGTGACAACTGTGTGAGATCCCCCTAATATTGATAACCATGTGAGAACCCCCTATAGTGACGTTAGTGTGAGATCCCTCAATATTGACAGCTGTGGGCGACCTCATATAGTGACATGTGTGTGAGACACACCTATATTGACAGATTTGTGAAATTCTTTCCAGTAGTGACAGATGTGTGACAGCCTCCGTCCCCATAGTGACAGCTTTGTGAGATCCCCCTATATTGACATCAGTGTGAGGCCCCCCATAGTGAGATCTCCCAAGAGTGACAGCTGTCTGAGACCCCAAAAGAGACAACCGTGTGAGACCGCCCTATAGTGACATCAGTATGAAATCCACCTATATTGAGATGTGAGAGATTCCCCACATAGTAACAACTGTTTTTGGCCCTAATAGTGATTTCAGTGTGAGACCCCTATAGTGACATCACTGTGAAACCCCCTTGCTGTGTGAGAACGCCCCAAAGTGATAGCCCTGCGAGTTCCCCATATACTGAAAGCTGTGTCAGAACCTGCGACAGAGATTCATGTATTGAAAGCTGTGTGAGATCCCCCAACAGTGACATCAGTTTGAGCCCCTCCCTCTAGTGACAGCTGTGTGAAAACCCTATCATGACAGTGAGAGCCCCCATAATAACAGCTATGTGAGACATCCTACAGTGAAATCAGTGCAAGACACCGCCCCAAAGTGATAGCTGTGTGTGATTTCCCCCTATTTTGACAGCTGTTTTTTTTTCCAAAATATACTTTATTCATAAAAATCTGTAAAAATTACATTACCAGTTTCAAACAGCAGTAAGTAAAAAAATACAAAGTGCAAAGGTGATCAGTTTCCTTCTATACAATCATGAGTTGCCTCACAACCCTTCCATTTCACATTTGTCGTGCCAGATACATTTTTACATTTTACAGCAAATGAAAATTTTCCCGATAAAGTTCGAGGGGTTTCCCATGGATCCAGCCCCTCCATTCAGCTTGCTGGGGGGACCTTACACTGTGGGCTTTCCCCATTGAGCCTTTGCTGCAGCTGCCCCAAGCTTTAGTGTGTCCCTCAGCACGTAGTCCTGGACCTTGGAATGTGCCAGTCTGCAACATTCGGTCATGGACAACTCTTTGCAATGGAAGACCAGCAAGTTTCGGGCAGACCAAAGAGCGTCTTTCACCAAATTGATAGTCCTCCAGCAGCAGTTGATGTTTGTCTCGGTGTGCGTCCCTGGGAACAGCCCGTAGAGCACAGACTCCTGTGTTACAGAGCTGCTTGGGATGAACCTCGACAAAAACCACTGCATCTCTTTCCACACCTGCTTTGCAAAGACACATTTCAGGAGGAGGTGGGCAACCGTCTCTTGCCCACCACAGCCACCGCAGGGGCATTGCGCGGAGAGGGCGAGACTTCGGGCGTGCAGGAAGGATCTGACGGGGAGGGCCCTTCTCACCACCAGCCAAGCTACATCTTGGTGCTTGTTTGAAAGTTCTGGTGATGAGGCATTCCGCCAAATGACTTTGGCGGTCTGCTCGGGCAACCATCCGACAGGATCCCCCGTCTCCTTCTCCCGTAGGGCCTTGAGGACATTCCGTGCAGACCATTGCCTGATGGATCGGTGGTCAAAGGTGTTTTCCCGCAGAAACTGCTCCACGAAGTGGGGCGGCACAGTGGCGCAGTGGTTAGCACCGCAGCCTCACAGCTCCAGCGACCCGGGTTCAGTTCCGGGTACTGCCTGTGTGGAGTTTGCAAGTTCTCCCTGTGTCTGCATGGGTTTCCTCCGGGTGCTCCGGTTTCCTCCCACATGCCAAAGACTTGCAGGTTGATAGGTAAATTGGCCAATAGAAATTGCCCCTAGTATAGGTCGGTGGTAGGGAAAATATAGGGACAGGTGGGGATGTGGTAGGAATATGGGATTAGTGTAGGATTAGTATAAGTGGGTGGTTGATGGTCGGCACAGACTCGGTGGGCCGAAGGGCCTGTTTCAGTGCTGTATCTCTAAATAAAAAAAAAAGAAGGATAGGTGGTACGGCACGGTCCAACTGCAGGGAGTGTTCCGCGGCAATGTGACCAGGCCCATCCTTCGCAACACCGGGGACAGATAGAACCTCAGCACGTAGTGACACTTGGAGTTTGCGTACTGGAGGTCTACACACAGCTTGATGCAGCCGCACACGAAGGCGGTCATCAGGATGAGGGCCACGTTGGGTACATTTTTCCCGCTCTTATCCAGAGGTTTGAACATTGTGTCCCTCCGGACACGGTCCATTTTAGATCCCCAGATGAAGTGGAAAATGGCTCGGGTGACCGCCACAATGCAGGAGTGGGGTATGGGCCAGACCTGCGCCACGTACAGCAACAACGTGAGCACCTCGCACCTGATGACCAGGTTCTTACCCACAACGGAGAGAGACCGCTGCCCCCACATGCTCAACTTGTGTTGTACCTTGGCTACTCGCTCCTCCCAGGTTTTGGTGCAAGCCCCGGCCATTCCGAACCATATGCCCAGCACCTTCAGGTAGTCTGACCTGACGGTGAAGGGGACAAAGGATCGGTCAGCCCAGTTCCCACAGCTGCTTGAGACCCCTATAGTGGCAGCTGTTTGAGATCCCCATTGCAGTTGTGTGTGACCCCTTATAGTGACATCAATGTGAGACTGCCCATAGTGACATCTGTATGCGATCCCCTATAGTGACATCAGTGTTATGATCAGGTGAGGAGGGGTTGAAGTGCTCCCCTCTTTTCCCTCTCCCTGTGACCACAAGTTTTTTTTTTAATTGGATATACTTGCCAATTCTGTAAGTGCTTAACTGGTTATGCGCCATGATCATAAAAAGAGCCAATCGGACAAGTTTTCTTGAGTTTAACAAAGAAAAAGGTTAGCTTTATTGCACTTAAACCGATCCAAGTAAAATAATAAAATGCGCTCCAACTTTCACACACACAAACAAACAAATAGGTCACAGAGTGGGGAAGGATAGATTGGTTGAATCAGAGTCCAGAGAGATAAAAGAGGTATACAATCTGTGGAGGCTTGTGGCTCGGCTGGCGTCCGGCTGAATTTGGTGATTGCAAGACTTTCCTTTGGTGTTCTCTAGCTTCTGCTTTGAAGATGTGGATGCTGATTCGGTAGCTCTCCGGTAGGCAACAATGCCCCAGATTTCCTTCGAGGGAGTCTCTGTTCTTTCTGGAAACGTCTCTACCCACTAGCACCACCCTCAGGCTTAGGTAAATAAACACTGTGAGCATCAATCAGTGAACGGAATAACACAATCAAACACAGATCAATTACACCACTGAACACTGCAGTCTGCAGCAGGGAAAGTGCTAACGGTCAGCAGGCAGAGTTTGAAACTTGCAAGGTTTGAGTGGCTTGTCTCTGCCAGTTTAATATTCAGGTTTCCAGCCAGTGGATTAAAAAATCATCATTCCACCTAGCACATTTTCGTGACATAAGTGTAAGACAGATATAATGACAGATGTGTGAGATCCCCATATAGTGACAGATGTGTGATACTCCTATAGTCACAGATATGTGAGAATTCCCCCATAGTGACAGCAGTGTGAGATCCCCTGAATGACATCCCGTTGAAACCCCTACAGTGAGTGACATCAGTGTGACACCCCCCCTATAGTGACAAATATCTGCAATGCCCCCCCCCATTGTGACAGCCGTGTGAGATCCCCTATAGTGACAGCTGTGTGAGACCACCCTACAGTGATATCAGTGTGCGGACCCCACAGTGACAGTATTGTGAGACTCCCTATAATGACAGCTGTATGAGACCTCCATAGTAATATCTGTGTGAGACACTCTATAGCGATGTTAGTGTGAGACCCCTGTATAGTAACAATTGTGTGAGATATGCCTTCATAGTGAAAGCTATGTGGCGCCCCCCCCACATTCTGACAGCCGTATGAGATCTGCCTATAGTGACTGCAGTGCTAGATCCCACCCCCCCATAGTGACAACTGTTTGAGACCCCTTTTACTGACAGCTGTGTGAAATCCCCATAAAGTGAGTGCTGTGAGAGCCATATGAGACCCCCCCATAGTGACAGCAGTGAGAGACCACACCAATAATGACAACTGTATGAGGTCTCCCAAGAGTGACAACTGTCTGAGACCCCCTACGGTGACATCAGTGAGAGACCATCCTATAGTGACAGCTTTGTGAGACCCCCTTATAATAGTGACGTCAGTTTGAGACCCTCCATATTGACAGCTGTGTGAGATGCCCCCTATAGTAACATCAATGTGAGACCCCCCCATAATGACAGCTGTGTGAAAACCCCTATAGTGACAGCTGTGTGAGAACCCCCTAGAGTTACAGTTGTGTGAGACCACCCCATATTAAGAGCCGCGTGAGATCTGCAATAGTGACAGCTGTGAGACCCCCACTTTTGTGACAGTTTTGTGAGATCCCAGTATAGTGTCAGCCATGAGATCCTCCTAAAGTGATCAGTGTGAGACTCCCGAACATTGACAGCTGTGTGAGACCCCATCTAGTGACATCAGTGTGAGACACATCTATATTGACAGGTGTGTGAGATTGTCCCCTATAGTGACTGCTGTGTGAGACCCCTCCCCCATAGTGACAGCTGTGAGATTCCACCCCATGATGACATCAGTTTGAGACCACCCTATATTGACAGCTGTGTGAGACCTCCACTTTGTGACAGCTTTGCGAAATCCTGCTATTGTGTCAGCCGTGTGAGACCTCCTCCAGACAGTAGTGAGGCCACATATAATAACATCAGTGTGAAACACACCTACACTGACAGATATGTGAGATTGTCCCCTTTCGTGACAGCTTTGTGAGATCCCCTTATATTGACATCATTGTGAGACCCCCCCACCCCCCTCATAATGGGAGCTGCATGAGGTTCATAAGAACGCAAGAAATAGGAGCAGAAGTAGACCTTAGGATTCAACTCCACTTTTCCGCCCACTCCTCTTACCCCTTGATTCCTTGAGAGACCAAAAATCTGTTTATCCCAGCCTTAAATGTACTCAGCAATGGAACATCTATAAACCCTCTGGGGTATAGAATTACATAGATTCACAATCCTTTGAGAGAAGTAATTTCTCCTCATGTCAAACCTAAATGATCAGCCCCTTATCCTGAGACTGTGGCCCCGTATTTTCGATACTCCGACCAGTGGAAACATTCTCTCAGTGTCTACCCTATCCAGCCCCCTTAGAATCTTATAAGTTTCAATGAGATCACCTCTGATTCTTCTAAACTTCAGCGAATATAGGCCCAGTTTACTTAGCCTATCATTATGGAACAACCCCCTCATCCCAGTGATCAATCAAGTGAAACGTCGCTGCACCACCTCCAACGCAAGTATATCCTTTCTTAAATGTGGAGACCAAAACTGCACACGGTACTGCAGATGTGGTCTCACCAAAACCTTGCACAACTGTCGCAATACTTCCTTATTCCTGTACTCCAATCCCCTTGCAATAAAGGCCATGCCACTTGCCTTCCTAATTCACCACATAGTGGACAGCTGTTTGAGGTTCCAATAGTGACATCAGTGTGAGACCCCCTTACTGACAACTCTGTGAGACCCCCTTGTCATGCAGGCCCCCACCTGCCAATATGAGGCACATTAATTTTGCCACATGGACATTAAACTTAAAATTGTTGCTGGAAACAAATGAGGGCCTATCACAAGTAATTGCCAGGCCCCTCGCCAGAAAGACATTTTTGCATACTAGCAGACAGTGTTGGAACAAAGGAACCAGTCCCTGCTTCCCCGATGCACAGAAGATGTGGTCAGACCAGTTAGTCACATGACTAATTGGCTGTTGCAGATTTTTGAATAGAGAGTTTTAAATTGGCCACAGAGAATTTGAACAGAGAAAGCTGTTTACTCCTGGACTGAAAAGACCTCTTGTGGCTGACACGTCGCAGCCTCTCCTGTCTGCTCCATCTCTTTATCACGGAACTGAAACTCTGAAGAACCTCGAGAGAGAAAAGTCTCCTACAGGTATACAGGTTTAAGAAGAATACTGGGCCCCAGCGAAAAGCAAGAATTACCTACAAGCAAGGACTCTACGGTGAGCTCCAAGTACAGTAACAAGAAACTCTTCAGATATTGCCTCAAACCTCTCCACTTTATTTTTCTTCTGCTCGTTTCTGTCTCTATTTACATAGTGTGTATCGCATATGCATGCTAGCATGGGGTGCGGCATGTATCCCTAGGCGTTAACTGAATTAGAGTTTAAGTTTAAGTTTTAATAAATTTCACTTTTCTTCTTTAAACCTAAGAAAGCCTGTTTGTGCTCATTTCTTTGCCTTATAATTGGAAAGCTGTGAACAAGGATTCACAAAGGGGGAGCTCAAAACACGGTGTATTTAAAATTGAATCCTGTTACAGTAACACCAGGTGAAGGCTGAGAGGGACCCCTAGACACTTTCTCACCTGGTCGTAACATCCTATAGTGACAGCTGTGTGGGACACCCATGGTGACATCAGTGTGAGTGAGACCCCGCTCTAGTGATAAATATGTGAGATTCCGCCCCCCCCCCACCCCATAGTGACAGCTGTGTGAGATCTCCCTATTATGAGAGCTGTGTGGAGCCCCCCCCCCACCATATTAGCAGTAGTGCGAGACCCCACCCTTAGTGAGAGCTGTGTGAGAATCCCCCTAAAGTCGAGCTATGTAAGATGCCCCTAAAGTGAGAGCTGTGTGAGACCTCCCATAATGACATCAATGTGAGACCCCCTATAGTGACAGCTAGGTGAGATTACCCCTCCATAGTGACAGCCGTGTGAAATCCCCATTTACTGACAATTGTGTGAGAACCCCCTATCGAAATTCAGTGTGAAGATCCTCCATATTGACAACCTTGTGCTATTCCCTATGGTGACATCAGTGCGAGACCTCTATAGCGACATTGGCCAGAATTTTACAGCCCCCCAATGTGCAGGCTGGTGGCAGGGGGGGGCCGAAAAACTGAGTGGGAGGCAGTTGTGGTGGGGGGGGGAAGCAATGGCGTACCGATGCCTTCCTGCCGCCGCTACAATTTCACACGGGGCAGTGGTGGCAAGAAACGGCCTGCCCATGCTAGGACAATCAAGGCCCTTCAGTGGCCAATTTACTTCCACTTAAGGGTGTCCTCCCGCCAGACTGCAAAAGCCTCCAGAAGTCCATTTGATAAAAAATCAGGCAGCCTTCTTGCGGGCTGGGAGGTGGGGGGGGGGTGGCCCCTCCTGATTGGGCACCCAGTGCCCCACAGATGGCTGCCCCTGAAGTCCCAACCACGCTCAACGCACAACTCCCCCCATCCCTCCTTACTGACACTCCTTGCCTCGCTGGATTCCAGCCGATTGTCCCCGGCGATGCCCCATTAACCTACCTGAGTTCCAGGGCCATGCTTACTCTTGTTTCTGATGGCTGGGTGTAGTCCCTGCGGTGGCCACCACTCCCAGTGGCACTGCTGGGACTAAGAGCTGCCGGCCCACTGATTGGCTAGCAATTCCATTTGCCTGGACTTCCTGCCTCAAGGAGGTCGAAGTCCTGGCAAGTGTATTTAAGGACCTGGGGAGTAAGAAACCCAGTGGGGCTTCCCAGGCACAAGGGAGGCGGGCTCCCTCCCAATCGGCTGATTGGCGGGGCTTATCGCCCAACGTAAAATTTTGGCCATCATGCGAGACCCTTCCTATAGGGACAGTTGTGTGAGATCTGTATAGTGACCTCTGTATGGCCCGCTCAGTGACATCAGTGTGAAAGGTTCATGAATTTGATTCTTTTGGTTTGTTAGTGATCTCCACAGGGATCATAACAAAATATGTAGTGCCTGTCACAACTTCAGGATTTGCAAAGTGGTTTACCATCAATGAAGTACTCTTGAATTGTAGCTACTGTTGGCATGTAGCAAACACAGCACCCAATTTACACATAACAGGCTCCCACCATCTATTATGTGATAATGACCAGATAATCTATTTTTCTGATGTTCATTGACTGACAAATATTGGCCAGGACCTCAGGAATATCTCCCCTGCACTTCTTAGAAATAGTGCCTTCAGATCTTTTACCTTAGAGGGTAGATGGGACTTCAGTTTAATGTTTCATCTGAAAGACAGCAAATCCGACCTGTGCAGCATTTCCTCAGTACACCACTGGATTGAGGCTAAATTGTTGTACTAAAGCCTCTGGAGTGGGATTTGAACCCATCGTCTTCTTCAATCATGCCAGATTCCTGATATTTGAAGCTGTCTGAGAAACTCAATAGAAATAGCTGTGTCAGAACTCCATAGTGACTACTGTGTAAGACACCCACATAGTGAAAGTTGTGTCACTGACTCCATCCCCATATGCACAATAGTGTGGCGCTCCCTCCATAAGCAATAGCTCTATGAGAATCCCTTAGAGACAACTATGCAAGACACCCCTATGGTTACAAATGTGTAAATCCACCACAGTGAATAATATGGGAGACCCCATAAAGACATATAGACAGCTGTGTAACTCTTCCAAAGTGACAGCTGTGTGAGAAGCACCCGCCCACCCCTCCACCCCGCCACAACCACCGCTGTAGTGATAGCTGTATCAGATGTTCATTGACAACAACTTATATTTTATGTTGCATTTTTAACATAGTAAAAAGTCCCAAGGCACTTCACAGGAGTGTTACCAAGCAAAACTTGACAACAAGCCACATAAGGAGATGTTAGAGATATGACCAATGGTTTGGTTCAAGAGGTAGGTTTTCAGAAGTTTCTTAAAGGAAGAAAGAGAGGTAGAGGGGTGGAGAGGTTCAGGAAATGAATTCCAGAGCTTAGGACCTTGGCAGCTAAAGGGATGGCCACCAATTGTGGAACAACTCAAATTGGGGATGCTCAAGTGGCCAGAATTAGATGAGCACAGGTGTCATGCTAGGCCCCCACCTGCCAAGAATGAGGCATATTAATTTTGTCATGAACATTGATTTTTAACTGTTGTTGGAGCGAAGAAATTACTTGTTCAACAGATCAGCCGTGGCTGGAAAAAAACATTTACATACTAACAGACATCGAAGGTGCAGAAGCACGTTCCAGGGCCTGCTAAGGAGGATACAATGAGGTCACATGACTAACTGGCTGTTCCAGGGTTTTCTTTTGAACTGGCCACAGAGAGTTTGAAGGCAGAATGTCTGTTTTCTTCTGAACCGTGAGGATCTCTCCTGTCTGCTCCCATCTCTTTCTCACAAGCGTCTGAATCCACTAAAGACACATGAACCCCAAAAGAGAAAAGTCTCCGACAGCAAACATGGTTTAAGAAGAATACTGGGCCCCAACGAAAAGCAAGATCTACCTACAATCAAGGACTCTACAGTGAGCTCAAAGAACCATAACAACAACTCTTCAGATATTGCCTCAAACTTTTCCACTTTATTTTTCTTCTGCTCGTTTCTGTCTCTATTTGCATGTGTGTATCGTGTATGCATGCTAGCATGGGGGGCATTGTGTATCCGTAGGCGATAACCGAATTAGAGTTTAAGTTCAAGTTTAATAAATTTCAACTTTTCTTCTTTAAACCTAAGAAAGCCTGTTTGTACTGGTTTCTTTGCCTTATAATTGGAAAGCGGTGAACAAGGATTCACCAAGGGGGAGCTAAAAACACAGTGGGCTGAATTTTACGCCACCTCAGCGGGTTGGATGGAAGCGTGGGAGTGCTGTAAAATTGAGTGGGAGGCTCCAGGAGGCCTACCTGCCCCACTCCCACCTCTGGTCAAGTTTACGGCATCGGGCGGGGGCGGAGGCGGGAAATGGCCCGCCCGCCCGAGGCCAATCAAGCCTTAAGTGGCCCTCGTCCACCTCCAGCAAGCGGGCGTGCTGGGGATGTGAAAGGCTGCCCAGCGATAGCTGTTGGTCTTTCCAGGTCCAGGGGAGGGGGTTCATGGCAGTCGGGCACAGGGTTCCTGATTGAGGGCTGCCCCCGCCTCCCAACCCACCCCCAGGACCCAAGACACCCCCCTCCCCCCAAACGACCACTCCAGCCTCACCAGGGAAGGACCGATCTCCCTGGTGAGGCAAGCCCAACTTACCTGAACTCCTGGCTCCATCAGGTCGGCTGGGCTACAGTCGCAGCAGTGGCCACAGCTGCTGGTGGCGCTGTTGGGACTAAGAGCAGCTGGCCCGCTGACTGGCCGGCAGCTCAATAAGGCGGGACTTCCGCCCTCAAGGGGGTGGAAGTCCTGCCTCGGAACAATTAAAGCCTGGGGTCTGGAAAGTTTTTGCGCCGGTGGCGAATTCTCGTCTGCCTAGTAAAATCCAGCCCAGTGTGTTTAAAATTAAACCCTAGTACGGTAAGATCAGGTGAAGACTGAAAGGGACCCCTAGACACCTTTCTCACTGGATCGTAACAGCAGCTATCTCAGAGGAGATTATAGAGATAGGGAGATTTGAAAGCAAGGATGAGAATTTAAAAACCGAGGTATTGCCTAAGCGGGAGCCAATGTAGGCTAGCGAACACAGGGGTAATGGATAAACGGGACTTGGTACGAGGGAGGATAAGGGCATCAGTTTTGGATGGCCTCAAGTTTAAGGAGGATAGAATGTGAGAGGCCAGACAGGAATGTGTTGGAACAGTCAAGTCCAGTGCTAACAAAGGTATGGATGTGGGTTTCAGCAACAGATGAGTTGAGGCCAGGGCAGAGTCAGGCGATCTTCCAGTCAGTCTTTGTGATGGCGTGAATATGTGGTCAGAAGTACATCTCAGGGTCAAATGCAACACCATGTATGACCCTTATAATGACAGCTGTGTGAGACACACCATTGTGACATCTGTATAAGAACCTCTCATTGACAGTTGTTTAATCCTCCCATAATAACAACTGTGTGAAATGATCTCCATAGTCACAACTTTGTGAGAACTTCCCATAGTGACAGCTGTGTCAGGCCCCCCTCCCCCATCACCACCTTCCAATAGACTGCTGTATGACAGATCACAGTGGCACAGTGGTTAGCACCGCAGCCTCACAGCTCCAGGGACCCGGGTTTGATTCTGGGTACTGCCTGTGCGGAGTTTGCAAGTTCTCCCTGTGTCTGCTTGGTTTTCGCTGGGTGCTCCGGTTTCCTCCCACATCCAAAAGACTTGCAGGTGATAGGTAAATTGGCTGTTGTAAATTGCCCCTAGTGTAGGGAGGTGATAGGCAATATGGGATTACTGTAGGGTTAGTATAAATGGGTGGTTGTTGGTCGGCACAGACTCGGTGGGCCGAAGGGCCTGTTTCAGTGCTGTATCTCTAAATAAAAAATAAATAAAAATAAAGATCCACAGTGGCAACTCCATGAGACAACAGCCTATAGTGACAGCTTTGTCATTCCCGCACATTGTTACAGCTGTGTGACGTATGCCATTGTGACAACTGTTTAAGAAACTACTTATTGACAGCTGTGCGACCATCACATAGTGACAGCTGTGTGAAACGCCTGCCCATACTGACACCTGTCTGAGACCATCTAAACTTTCAGCTGTTTCTGCCCCCAACAGTGACAGCAGTGAGGCACCTCTATATTGTCAATTGTGTCTAAATGCCAATTGTGACAGTGTGTGAGATCCCAGTTATGACAGCTGAGTGGAGGTCCTCTTCGGGACATCTTTATGAGAACATCCTGCCAATGACAGCCTTGTGAGAGCCCATAGTGACAGCCATGTGAGACCGACCCATAGTGACATTTGTGTGAGGTTATTCCTATAATGACATATGTATGAGATCCCTTTTATCATGATAGCTGTGCAAGAATCACCCCTAGTGATAGCTGTGCATGTTGTTTGAGCCCTCCAATATGACAGCCATGAGAGATCCCCCCACCACCCCCCCCCCCACCCCCACGATCACAATTGTGTGCAACGTCCCATTTTGAGGGTTGTGTGAGACCCTCCCCCTACAATGAAAGCAGCGTGAGACACCTCCATTGTTACAGCTGTGTGAGACAACACCCCAATGGCAACAGCTTTGTAAGACCACCCCCTCATTGTGACAGCTGGATTCAGATCCCCATAAAGATAGCTGTGTGAGACACCTATCGTGACAGCTGTGCGCCATCCCCCTAGGAAGAGATGTGGCAGACCCCTCCATTGTGACAGCTGTGTCAGACTCCTGAAATTAACATCTATGTGAGACTCACCATTCTAACAGATCCACCCTCGTGGCAACTTATGCCAAATTTCTACTGAAAGAAGGATGGGTATGTTTTATTGTAGATAACTAGAAAAAAAAGTGTCAGACATCTAGCTCCCTGTAACCTAATGACTTTAAATTCAGCTTATAATAATTTTGGCTGAAACCGGTCATTTGATCTGAAAGTCCTTGACTTAACAATAATTAAATTAAAGGTAGTTTTAACTTAAGTCTTCCATGGTGTCATTATGTTATTACATAACATAATTGTAAACTATTTTGAGGTTTGGTAATTGTGCAGTAAAAGGCCAAGCACATGTGAGCTTCTGTAAACCTTTATTCTAAATTCAATTGCTTTGCACTGTAATTAAAGTCAATGGAATGCTAGTATATTTACTACATTTGAAGTGTTAGTAAATGTAGTGACATTAAATGCAAAATAATTTCAGATCATTTTGAAGAGATTTTCCAATTACTGTATAAGATACAGGTTTCAGCAAGTTCTGGGTTTTTAAGCCAACATGTAATTTTTAAAACAATACGGTAGCATCGTCGGTTGCCTTTTCAATTCAGTACTGACACTGTGTGATCTTTCAACTGAAATGTTAAACTAAGATTCCAATCCCATGACTCTATTTGAGGAAGAGCAGTGGAGTTCTTCCAGTGTCTTGATCAACATTTATCCCTTTACCAGTATCACCAAAAACAGATTAATTGGTTATTGATCTCATTGCTATTTATGAAGCCTTGCTGTTCACAAATTGACTGTTGTGATTGCCTACAGAAAAACACTTTCTATGCTTCAAAGCAACTAATTGGCTATAAAGTGCATTGGGGCATCCTGAAAACATGAAAGGAGCTACATAAATTCTTTCAAAAATAAATATACAGTATCTGTACATGCAATATGATTTACAATTATTGAGGAACATTTTATGATAAGGGTTTGATATTAAAGCAGATTTTGGTGACAGCTTTTGGAAAGTAAAATCAAGCCCCTTCCTTACCCCTAAACACAAAGTGAACAAATAAATTAGCATTGTGCTGTCTTGCAGCCACTGGTTATTTTTTCTACAATTTCACACATGAAAATATATGAGAACATACCATCATTAATAGTTTTAGTGTACTTAGAAAATCAGAGTATGATCAGGCAAAGTCAGCATGGTTTTACAAAAGGGAAATCATGATAAACAAATTTGTTAGAGATTTTTGAGGATGGAACAAGCAGGGTAGATAAAAGGGAACCAGTGGACATAGTATACCTGGATTTCACAAAGGTATTTGATAAGGTGCCACACAAAAGCTTAATATACAAGATAAGGGCTCATGGAGTTGGGGACAATATATTAGCATCGATAGAGGATTGACTAACGGACAGGAAGCAAAGAGTAGGTATAAATGGGGCATTTTTAAGATGCAGGCTGTGACTTGTGAAATGCCGCAAGTATCATTGCTAGGGCCTCAATTGGCCTCTGGACGGGAAGGCCATACATCCCTGCTGCTGATAAACTCACATGGTGTCAGGAAGGCGATGGGCACGCTACCTCTACTTTCCCTCATCATTTTACATCCCCACCACCTCCCAGCCCATCTCTAGAGCACAAGTACAATTCAGCCAAATGTCAAGGAACATGGTGCAGTCCAGTAGCAACTTGGCACGTGACTTTGCACGAAGCTTGGAGTCCTTGTGGAACCAACTCTAATCCAGTGTCTGATGCCCAATGTCACAGCCTGCATTGCAACACAAACAGTTTCCACAGCAGCTTCCATCAAAGGTCTGAATGCTACCTCAGCCTTTCTTGTAGGCATGGTGTGACATGGTCTGGATTCCAGTGTTCGAAGGGGCTTGTAGAGTGTCACAGCAGTCCATCAATCTATCCTCGAACAGATCAGTAGGAATGCTGAGGCATCATCCTGAGGGATTGGCAGTGGCTCTGTGGAGCACAAAGCTCCTGCCCTTTCTCTGGATAAACTGTTTCCTGTTCCCATCCCTGCCACTCCACCAGTGCCCTTGCTTTTGCCTGTCAGTCAGCCAACACAGACTGCTGCAGCCTTTGACCGTGATGGAGCAATGCCTTCTCTTTCCACCCTGACATCATTACCTCTGGAGTCCCCCCAGGATCTATCCTTGGCCCCCTCTTATTTCTTGTCTACAAGCTGCCACTTGGTGACATCAACTGAAAACACATCATATTCCACATGTATGCCGACAACATGCAACTCCACCTTGTTGTGATCGTGTAACTGTTAGTATGTTAAATATAATCATTTAAATGTATTTCATGCTAATATGCATGTGATTGCAGGAAGTGGGCGGCACAGTGGCGCAGTGGTTAGCACTGCAGCCTCACAGCTCCAGGGACCCGGGTTCGATTCTGGGTACTGCCTGTGTGGAGTTTGCAAGTTCACCCTGTGTCTGCGTGGGTTTTCTCCGGGTGCTCCGGTTTCCTCCCACAAGCCAAAAGACTTGCAGGTTGATAGGTAAATTGGCCATTATAAATTGTCACTAGTATAGGTAGGTGGTAGGGAAATATAGGGACAGGTGGGGATGTTTGGTGGGAATATGGGATTAGTGTAGGATTAGTCTCAATGGGTGGTTGACGGTCGGCACAGACTCGGTGGGCCGAAGGGCCTGTTTCAGTGCTGTATCTCTAATCTAATCTAATCTGATGCAATATTGTGACTCAGTTCTCTTGCGGTCAGTTAGCATGTGCAAGCTGAAGCAACAAGTCTGCATTGAAGCTCTGTGTTCTGAATTCTGTGCAAGCTTGGCGGATGTCTACAATGTAGATTTCACATGTTTCGGTCAAAACAAGAGTGAGAAACTCCAGAGAGAGATTTCTCAAGACCGCAAACTCCGTGCTCTCTGGCAGATCGTTGTAGAGCAGTGACCCGAGACCATTCAGGAGATCCCTACGGATTTGAGAACGTATTGGCCATATTGAGACGAAATGGGTATATCCAATGAAATACTATTCAAAGGACACCAAGTACTCATTCCAGCGAGTCAGTGTTCTGGCCCAGCATCATCAAGGACATTGACCAGATTGTAAGATCTTGTGATACGTGTCAGGAACACCAAGCTAGTCAACAAAAAGAGCCTCTCCAACTGCATAATATATCATCATCAACATGGACAAGCTAGCAACAGATTTGAGCTCTCTGGGCAGAGAAGACTATCTGCTAGTGACTATCACTCCAAATTTCCTATTGTGTAGAAGCTTCGAGACACATCGAGTACAGCAATGACCAACATTGTTAATGCCATCTTTAGTCTTTTTAGTGCCTCGGTAGAAGTGGTATCTGACAATGGTCCACAATACATGGGAAATCTGCTCAAAGATATGTGCGAATGATGATCCATCAACCATGTCACATCATCACCCAGATATCCTCATTTAAATGGGATGGCTGAAAATATGATCAGGACAGTCAAATCGCTGATCAAACAATGTTCTGAAACTGGGGAAGGTAGCCAAGTTGTGTTATTGCATCTTTGCGGAATGCTATTAGATTCCAGATTGCCATCACCTGCTGGGGTTCTGTTTGGTCGACTGGTGGGAACCACACTACCAAGCTATCATCTCACCAAGTCGTCTTTGATCACAGACCAGTTATGTCAGAAACAAGAAATGATGAAAGATGTGAATAATGTGCATGTGGGTACAGAATTACCGCCATTATACGTTGGTCAAAAGGTGAGGGTCCTACACCTGCAAGAACAGACATGGATCCCTGCAAAGGTGTCCATGGTGTGCAAAGAACCACATTTGTATGAGGTGGCAACACCAAATGGAATTGATTTCACCTCAGGGGACACTTTGCTAGCCATGCACAAAGTGTCCAAGCAGCAGTGCCTACGGGTACCCGCATATGTTTTGCAAATGAAAAGACAACAAGCAACACACTGACAACTAAGGACAATCCTCCCAAACACAATCTTCAGGAGGAGAAGACGGACAGTTTGTGAACACACACATATGTCATTGTCACAAAGTCTGGCTGAGTCAGCTGGCAACCAGTACAATTCCAAATGTAGGCAACACCTTGAAGGGGAGTGTTCCAAATGCTCTTCTTACAGTTGCATGTTTTATGCAAACAGTGTTATAGTGTCAAATTTCTTATATTCATAAGGGTTGCTGATTCATATACATATTAATGTTATACTATACAGGGCTGTCATTTAAGGGAAGGGGGATGTTGTGATAGTGTATTTGTTAGTATGTTAAATATAATCCTTTAAATATATGTGTATGCTAATATGTATGTCATCACAGGAAGTGATGTACTATCACGTGATTCTGTTCTCTTGCACAGTTAGCATGTGTAAGCTGAAGCAACAACAAGTCTCCATTGAAGCTCTGTGTTCAACTTTTACACCTGCCCTTCAGCTTTGTTTGTATTAATCTAGAAAGAGATAATACAACACACCTCACCACCTCGCTCAACCCCTCTAGAGTCTCTGATTTATCACAATCCTTGCCCCACATCCAGTACTGGATGAGAATGTCCACCAGTACCAGTCGGCTCCAGAACTTACTACAGTCTTGGTCCAAACATGGATAAAAGAGCTGAACTCCAGACGTGAGGTGAGTGTAACTGCCCCTGATATCAAGGGTGTGGCATCAAGGAGCCCTAGCAAAGTTGAAGTCAAGGGAATCAAAGGGAAAACTCTCCATTGGTTGGCATCGTACCTAGCACACAGGATGATAGTTGTAACTATTGGAGGTCAATCATCTGAGTTCCAGGAGATCACTGCAGGAGTTCCTCCGGGTAGTGTCCTAGGCCCAACCATCTTCAGCTGCTTCATCAATGATCTTCCCTCCATCATAAGGTCAGAAATGACCATGTTCATTGATGATTGCACAGTTTTCGATACCATTCACAAATCCTCAGATACAGAAGCAGTCCATGCCCACAGGCAGCAAGACCTGGACAACATTCAGGCTTGGGCTGTAAGTGGCAAGTAACATTCATGCCACACAAGTGCCAGGCAATGACCATCTCCAACAAGAGAGAATCTAATCATCCCCCCCCTTGCCATTTAATGGCATTACCATCATTGAATCCCCACCATTAACATCCTGGGGGTTACCATCGACCAGAAACTTAACTGGACCAGTGACATAAATACTGGGGCTATTAGAAAAGGTCACAGGCTGGGAAGTCTGTGGGAGTAATTCACCACCTGACTCCCCAAAGTGGGTCAACCAGCTACAAGGCACAAGGCAGGAATGTGATGGATCAGCTCCAACAACACTCAAGAGAATCGATACCATATGGGACAAAGCAGCCAACTTGACTGACAACCCATCCCACCATTTTAAATATTCATTCTCGCCACCACTGGCACATAGTGGAAGCAATGTGTACCATCTACATGATGCACTGCAGAAACTCACCAACAGCATCTTCCAAACCTGTGACCTCTACCACATAAAAGAATAATGAAAATAGATGCATGGGAACACCACCACCTGCACATTCCCCTCCAAGTCACACACCACCCTGACTTGGAAATATATTGACGTTCTTTCACTATCTTATGACCAGGTGAGAAATGTCTCTAGGGGTCTGTTACTATCTTCACCTGGTCTTATTGTAACAGGGTGTAATTTTAAACACACTGTGTTTTGACCCCCCCCCTCCTTTGTGCAACCTTGTTCACAGCTTTCCAATTATAAGGCAAATAAACCCACACACCAGGTTTTCTCGGGTTTAAAAGAGAAACTTGAAATTTATTAAAACTTAGACTTAACCTCTAATACTGTTGATGCCTACGGATATACGATGTACCCACGCTAGCGTACACATGTGATATACACATGCAGATAGGGACAGAAAAGAGAAGAAAAGATAAAGTGGAAAAATTTGAGGCAATATCTTGTTACTGTGCTCCGAGCTCACAGTATAGTCCTTTTGTAGGTAATTCTTGCGTTTCGTTGGGGCCCAGTATTCTGCGTAAACCTTGTTCACGTAGGAGACTTTCATCTCTTTGAGGTTCACGCGTTTTCACAAGATTCAGTTCCGTGGGAAGGAGATGGGAGCAGGCAGCCAGGAGAGGATTCTGCTTCAGTTCCAGGAGCATACGGTGTTCTGAGTTCAAATTCTGTTTTTCCAATTAAAGTTCTAGCAGGTGGTCACATGACCGACTGGTTTGACCAGATCGCTTCTGTGTATTGGGGCAGGGACTGGTTCCTCATTGTTCCAACACTGTCTGTTCCTATGCAAATGTCTTTCTAGTCAGAGGCTTGCAATTTTAAGTTTTAATGTTCCTGTGGTGAAATCATGTGTGCCTCAGACTTGGCATGTGGGGGTGGGAGGGGGGGGGGGGGGTGGGGGGGGGGGGTTGCCTGACAATTATCACTGGATTAAAATCCTGAAATTCCCTCCCTCACAGCACTGTGGATGTACCTACACCACACGAACCATAGTGGTTCAAGCCAGTCAACTTTGCAGGGGCAATTATGGATAGGCAATAAATGCTGGCCTTGCCAACGAGGGCCGCATCACATGAACAAATCAAAATAAAGCAGAAATTTCTTCCAGTTCAATATTGGGAAGACCAAATCTTTGACTTTTCCAAAGACCAAATCAAGACTTTGGTCCCCACTCCAAATGTTTTTCCCTAGTCATTGACTTATTCTTCTTCCTGACAACTCTCTGGGGCTGAAACAGAGCATTCACAACTTTGGTGTCGAATCTGAAACCAAGATAAATTTCCAATTATATGTCCACTCCGTCACCAAGACCATCTGCTTCCACCTCTGTAACATTGCCTTATCTGCTGCTGAAACCGTCATCCATGCCTTTGTTACCTGTAGACTTTATTTTATTTTTATTTAGAGATACAGCACTGAAACAGGCCCTTCGGCCCACCGAGTCTGTGCCGACCATCAACCACCCATTTATACTAATCCTACATTAATCCCATATTCCTACTTTCCCATACTAGGGGCAATTTATAATGGCCAATTTACCTATCAACCTGCAAGTCTTTGGCTGTGGGAGGAAACCGGAGCACCCAGTGAAAACCCACGCAGTCACAGGGAGAACTTGCAAACTCCGCACAGGCAGTACCCAAAATTGAACCCGGGTCGCTGGAGCTGTGAGGCTGTGGTGCTAGCCGCTGCGCCATTGTGCTGCTTGTTTCAGCATACTTTTAGGTAACCTTACACCCCCGATTGTAATCGCCTTCATCTACTGAGGCCCTAAGCTCTGGAATTCAGTCTCTAAACTTCTCTGCCTCTCTACCTCTCTATCATCCGCTTAAAATCTACCTCTCTTTCCAAGCTTTTGGTCTTCCATCCTAATATTTCTTTATGTGGCTCAGTGACAAATTCTGTTTGATAACACATTCGGAAGGGCTTTGAGATGATTTACTCTGTTAAAAGTGGTATATAAATGCAGGTTGTTGTTGTTGTTATTGGAAAGCTCCAAAAATTGGTAGCCAGAGGAAATAATCAAGTAACTAACCTGTAAGTAGTTCATGATCCCATCAAATAGCACTGGTGGTGGTGGTGGGTGGCTGCTTCATTTTGTTTATCATTGTGTTCAGCTATGTGAGGTTACTATGAGCATTGGCTGGAGTGTAGAGTTTGAAAATGGCAGTGCTGGCATCAAATGTACATTGCAGACTTATTGGTGTCATGATTTGTCTGCTCTGCATACTGCGGGCAATAATTAGTCATGCACACGCAACCTCCTTTACCAAGATGGCGCCCTGAGAACTTTGCACTGTAAGTTTACGTGTGCATCTAAAATGTGTGCATTTTTGATCTTTATGCGACTGTGTAGTTGCAAAGTTACATTGCTCAATTTAACCCCCATAATATGGTTGCTAAGCTCAATCTGGTTTGTGGGATAGTGCTGTGCACAAAATGGCTGCCATGTTTGCCTTCACAACAAGAGTGCTGCATTACAACAGCAGAGAAGCGCTTTGGGAAGCCTCAAGTTCGATAGGCTGGGACCACCTTAATTGTTAGAGCAGTAGCTTGTAACACTTCTTGATGCTCTGTCCTGGTAATTTGTGTAGTTTTAGTTTGTTAACTCCAGCCTTAAACTAAAGGCTTATGTTTTGACTTAGCTAAGTGGGATGTGTCACTTATAGGAATAGCCTGGACTCCTTAACAAGCAAATAGAAATTGTAGAAAATGGGAAATTGAGGTGCATTGTTAAACTATTGCCTTGAGAATTTTCTTCTCACCCAACCTCTCACAGGGTGGATCATATCCTTCACCACATTCCCTCTACAGGTAAATGAGGGTGAGAGGGCGTAATTTAGTGCTGTGCCTCATTTCACGCTCCTGCCTTGGCATTGGCTTGCAGAAACAACACCAGCATCGAAGAGGAGTTACAGGTTTCTAGGCAGTGCCCCAGGGGCAGTAAAGGAGATGGAAACCACAGTAAAAAACTGTTTTCTTTAAGTTCTAAAACCAATACAGTGCTGGCATATTCTGCACTTCCTCCCACTTCTTTCCTCTGAATTAGTTTTCAACACCTTGGAAAATGTGGGATTTCCATAAGCATCTCCACGCTCCTCTGCTGTGAGGAAGAATATGAAGAGGATAAGGAGGATCAATGCAGCAAAATCGGGTTGATTTGTCACCTAATTCAGGCAATGTTTGAGAGCCATTGAATCATAGAATGATACAGCACAGAAGGAGGCCATTCTGCCAATCTTTTGGTAAAACTATCCAATTAATTCCACTCCTCATTTCTTTCTGCATAGCTTTGTAATTTTCTTCTCTTCAATTATTTATCCAACTCTCTTTTGAATGTTACTATTGAATCTGCTTCAACTGCCCTTTCATTGGGCATGAAATTCATTCGCCCTGATTTATGGTTGTGGGCTGCAATTTGCATTGTGTCCATGCCCATTCAGATTGAAGTGGGTAAGACTCAAAATTGGTTTACCCACTTCATCTGCATGACTTCAGCACTATTACATTAGCATCCAGCACTAGTCTCCTTTTCTCAGTGCTATCGGTGAGCTCTGCATACAGCAGCATTGTTTGCTGATCACATGGTACCTGCTTCTTCCTAAAGGCAGACTGCTTCTTTCAGGGAAGGTGGAAAAAAGATTGCTACGATGGAAATTCTTGCAACTGAACACCAGCACACACAGAGGGATCCACACTGATGTAAGTGCTGCTGGAGGTATTAGTGGTGGAGGTGGACAGGAGGAGATATGCCATGATCCCATAGGGGGCCAGGAGACCCTCAATGAGCATCCTCAGTAGGGAGTGGGAGCAGGTGGCCAGGAAGGTCAACATCCGGAGTCTGGACCCAAGGATCTTGCAGCAGTGCCCAAGAGGTCTAATGAACTCACATGGGTTGTCAACGTTAGTGAATGCATCTTCAGGTGACATCTCTTACCCACCACAACACCAGATTCTCACCAAGCAGCACTCTCTGGCACTCGGGACTCACACCTAATATCCAGATACTTCACCTTACCCTCACACACCTATCAATGCTGTCATCCTCACAACATCCTCTTCTTGCTTTGACATACCTCCAGTTATTCAGCTGTGGCAGGCACATCACCTAAACACAGTGCTACATAACAACTGACATTCAACCCTCTCTCTTGTGGGATAATGTAGCACACAATAAAAGGGAGCAGGGCAGAGCCAGCAGGGGGACAAGGACACCTGTATCTCCTGAGCCCAATCACAGAGCCAGAACCTCAGCAGTATTGGCAGCGCCACTGGGAGCCATGACCACTGCTGGTACTGCAGAGACCTTGGACCCAGGCCCACGCTGGAACCCTACACCTCAGATCAGTAAGGCGGGGTTGCCTGGGCCAGTCTGGAAGGCCCTGGCAAAGATGGGGGGGGACTGTTGGGAAGGTGGGCATGAAGTCCGGGGTTGGGGTGTCATGGAGTTGTAGGTTTTGCCAGCGGGGGTTCTCTATGGGCCACAGATTGCCCCCACCCCCAACAAGCCCACAGGGAGGGTGCTTTTTAAAAGATGTCCTCCCGTATGGCGGAGGCACCCCCACCACTATTAGATCGCAGTGACAGCAGGAAGTGGCCCTTAAGTCGCCATTAATAGACACTTAAGGGATCTCAATTAGCCTCTGTGCGGGAAGGCTGTCATCGGCTTATCCTGCCCCCTGCAAAATCGCTTGGGGACGGGGTGGTGATGGGCTCTCCACCCTCTGCCTTCTGCCAAGATACTATGGGACCCCACTGCCAACCCCATTTCCAGGGGGCCCCATAAAATCCAGTCCAGGGAATGTAGTTGCATGCGCCCATGATGAATGCCTGTGTGCTGCCCCCAAGAAACAATTTTGCAGCCTCTGTATAAAAAAATGTTGTCTCTGGCTCTTGTGCAAATCACCTTACATCTATGTCCTCTAGTTACTAATCTTTCTCTCCCAGTAGCAGTTTCTCTTTTTTTACCCCATTGAAACCTTTCTTGACTTTGCACAACTCTATCAAATCTCCTCTCAACATTTCTGCTGCAAGGAAAATAACCCCCGCTTCTCCAGTTTCTTCACATTCTTGGTCTTCTTAGACAGTCCCTCATGATCGAGGATGACTTGCTTCCACTTCAGTTCAGTACATTCTGAGATGGTTAACAAATCTGATGCACGATCCGCAAACTCTACCACATGTGCGGCAGGTGGTGTTTGAAGGATGAAGTAGATGATTTGCTTGGGGGGGCTGTGTATTCCTTCTGCTGCCTGGACTTGGCCTCCGCATGCTCCCATTGAAGTCTCTCGAGGTGCTCGATGCCTTCCCAAATACTCCTTTTCCATTTTAGGTGGTTGCAGACCAGGGATTCCCATGAATTGGTGGGTATGTTGCATCTCTTTAAGGGTGCTTTGAGAACATTCCTAGTGCATTTCCTCTGTCCTCCTGGGAGCTTCTTGCTGTGATGAAATTCAAAGTAGAGCAGTTTAGGGAGCTTTTTGTCAGGCATGTGAACAATATGACCCACCCAACTAAGCTGGTTTTGGATGATTAGCAACTCGATGCTTGGAATATTGGCTCAGGAGAGGATGCTGACATTACACCGCTAATCCTGCCACGGATATGAAAAATTTTGCAGAGACAGCATTAGTGGTATTTCTCCAATGCCTTGAGGTGCCAGCTGTAAATTGTTCAAGTCCTCAGTCTTAACTGAGAGAAGGTCTGTCGTGGTCCCACTGCTAAGGATCATGGCGTGCATGTCATCATGTAATAGGTGAAGAATGGTGACAAATTTCTGAGGGCAGCCAAATTTGAGGAGGACTCTTAATAAACCCTCATAATTGACAGAGTCAAAGGGTTTAGTGAGATCGAAAAAGTCATTGATCGAAAAAGAGGTTGGTGTTGCTCCCTGCCATGCAATGAAAATTGTATCTGAAGTTCCTCTCAGTGGGCGAAATCCGCATTGCAATTCTGGGAGGAGCTCTTCGGCCATAGAGAGGAGGTGGTTGAGGAGGATCCTTGCAATGTGGCAGACAGCAGGGACATTACCCTGTAATTACTGCAATCAGACTTATCTCCTTTCTTGAAGATGTTCACGATTGCAGTGCCCCTGAGATCCCTTGGCATGTGATCATCTTCCCAGATTACGGATTTCAGGTGGGCTGTTGTGCCAGGAGTATATCTCCACCATGTTTTAGTATTTTGGCATCCATCCACCATTTGTTCTTTATGTCTTGGGTTTTTGTTGTGCCACTGCCTTCAGACACGTCGTCTGCTGCTTTTCTCTTGAAGTGTGGTGATGCTTCCAGCTTTGTACTTATGTTCGGTTAGCTCCTGTATCTTTTGGTCATTCTTGTTGAACCAGTCTCTGTGTTTCCTGGTAGAGAAGCCAAGGGTCTCTTCATAAGTGCTGATAATGGTGGACATTTGATTGCACCAAGCACTGTGGGCACACAGTGGCTCTTGTTGTTTGAGTGTTGAGAGGTTGCCTGTAAGGCAGTGGATGAGAAGAACTACTTAGGGGCCAGGTTGCTGGAGATGATAGATTGAATTCAGCAAAGATCATTGGCAATCGTCGGCACCTGTCATGGCACAAGTGACGCAAACATCTCTGTGATCTTTCACTTGAACTATGATGTATTCAAGCAGCTGCCAGTGCTTGGATCGTGGCTATTACCATAAGGTCTTGTGCTTGGCTGAGTGATGAAACCAGATGTTGGTTATGACAAGGTCATGTTCTAAGCATTTCAGGAGAAGGACTCTGTTGAAGTTTGCTTTTCCTATTCCTTCCTTGCCAATCACACCTTTCCAGAGGTTTGTGTCCTTCCCGACTCTGGCATTGAAGTTGCCAAGGGGAATCAACTTGTTTCCCTCCCTGTCCTCCCCATTCATCCACTACACCCCACCCGCCACCACCATCACACCCCACCACCACCCCACCGAACCCACCCCACCCCCACTGCTGAACTCGGGTTAGGGATTGCTCAATGTCAGAGTAGAATCCCTCTTTAGCCTCACCTGTTGCATCTAGGATAGGAGCATATGCGCTGATAGCAGTAATGCAGTAGTGTACTGATTCCTCATTAGGGTGAACTGAAGGTCATGAAGTGCTCACTTATCCCACTGGGGGAGTCACTGAAACGCCAGACAAGCCCGTTATTGATGGCGAAGTCCACTCCATGAAGGCATCATTTCTTTTCCTGATTGCTCTTCCAGAAAAAGATGTATCCTCTGCCTTGTTCCTTGAGCTCACCTTCTCCTGCCAGCTCTGTCTCACTCACCCCAGTGATAGCGATATCATTGGGCCTCAGTTCCAGAGCTATAATAGTGCAGCAACACTTAGGTCTGTCACTGTTGGGATTGTCCATGAGGGTCCTGATGTTTCAGGTGCGGAACTACATTTCGAGGAGTGGACGACTTCTGTGAGTGAGATCTTTTAATGTGGAGTGGCTGTAGCACACCAGCTACCAGAAGATTTTGACAGAGTAAGGTCTTCATCTAATGGCAAGGAGGTCTGAGACAGTTGGAGACCAGGCTCTGCTGCATAACAACACAGTTGACACATAGACATATTGTGTAGATAGGCACAGGGACACACACAAATTGTCTACCAACCCACACCATCTTCATCCACTCTTAAACCTCCCTCACCTTATCATAGTATCATAGGAAATAGGAGCAGAAGTAGGCCACTCGGCCCATCGAGCCTGCTCTGCCATTCAAACAGATCATGGCTGATCAACTACCTCTACGCCATTTTTCCGCACTATCCCCATATCCTTTGATGGCATTAGTATTCAAAGATCTATTGATTTATGTCTTGAACGTGCTAAATGATTGAGCATCCACAGCCCTCTGGGGTAGAGAATTCCACAGATTCACCACCCTCTGAGTAAAGAAATTCCTCCTCACCTCAGTCTTAAATGCCTGACGTCTTATTCTGAGACTGTGTCTTCTTGATCTAGACTCTCTGGCCAGAGGAAACATCCTATCCACATCCACCCTGTCACGCAATGTCAGAATTTTTTTTTATTCATTCATGCGATGTGGGCATCACTGGCTAGGTCAGCATTTACTGCCCATCCCTAATTGCCCTTGAGAAGGTGGTGGTGAGCTGCCTTCTTGAACTGCTGCTGTCCATGTGGGGTAGGTACACCCACAGTGCTGTTAGGAAGGGAGTTCCAGGATTTTGACCCGGCAACACTGAAGGAACAGCGATATAGTTCCAAGTCAGGATGGTGTGTGGCTTGGAGGGGAATGTGCAGGTGGTGTTGTTTACATGCAATTGCTGCCATTGCCTTTCTAGGTGGTAGAGTTCGCAGGTATGGAAGGTGCTGTCTAAGGAGCCTTAGTGAATTGCTGCAGTGCATCTTGTAGATGGTACACACTGCTGCCACTGTGCGTCGGTGGTGAAGGGAGTAAATGTTTGTGGTTGGGGTGACAATCAAATGGGCTGCTTTGTACTGGATGGTGTCGAGCTTCTTGAGTGTTGTTGGAGCTGGACTCATCCAGGCAAGTGGAGAGTATTCCATCACACTCCTAACTTGTGCCTTGTAGATGGTGGACAGGCTTTGGGGAGTCAGGAGGTGAGTTACTCGCTGAAGGATTCCTTGCCTCTGACCTGCTCTTGTCGCCACAGTATTTATATGGCTACTCCAGTTCAGTTTCTGGTAAATGGTTACCCCCAGAATGTTGATAGTGGGGGATTCAGTGATGGTAATGCCATTGAATGCCAAGGGGAGATGGTTAGATTCTCTCTTGTTGGAGATGGTCATTGCCTGGCACTTGCGTGGTATGAATGTTACTTGCCACTTATCAGCCCAAGCCTATATATTGTCCAGGTCATGCTGCATTTCTGCACAGACTGCTTCAGTATCTGAGGAGTCGCGAATGCTGCTGAACATTGTGCAATCATCAGCAAACATCCCCACTTCTGACCTTATAATTGAAAGAAGGTCATTGATGAAGCAGCTGAAGATGGTTGGGCCTAGGACACTACCCTGAGGAATTCCTGTACTGATGTCCCGGAGCTGAGACGATTGACCTTCTACAACCACTATCATTTTCCTTTGTGCTAGATGTGACTCCAACCAGTGGAGAGTTTTCCCTCCAATTCCCATTGACTCCAGTTTTGCTCGGCTCCTCGTTGCCATACTCTGTCAAATGCTGCCTTGATGTCAAGGGCAGTCACTCTCACCTCACCTCTTGAGTTCAGTTCTTTTGTCCATGTTTGAACCAACGCTGTAAGGAGGTCAAGAGCTGAGTAGCCTCAGCGGAACCCAAACTGAACGTCACTGAGCAGGTTATTGCTAAGCAAGTGCTGTTTGATAGCACTGTCGATGACACCTTCCATCACTTTACTGATGATTGAGAGTAGCCTGATGGGGCGGTAATTGGCCGGGTTGGACTTGTCCTGCTCTTTGTGTACAGGACATACCTGTGCAATTTTCCACATTGCCGGGTAGATGTCAGTGTTGTAGCTGTACTGGAACAGCTTGTCTCAGGGCGCGGCAGGTTCTGGAGCACAGGTCTTCGGTACTATTGCTGGAATATTGTCAGGGCCCATAGCCTTTGCAGTATCCAGTGCCTTCAGTCTTTCTTGATATCACGCGGAGTGAATTGACTTGGCTGAAATCTGGCATCTGTGATGCTGGGGACTTCAGGAGGAGGCCGAGATGGATCATCAACTCGGCACTTGTGGCTGAAGATTGTTACAAATGCTTCAGCCTTATCTTCTGCACTGATGTGCTGGTCTCCCCCATCATTGAGGATGGGGATATTTGTGGAGCCACTTTCTCCAGTTAGTTGTTTAATTGTCCACCACCATTCATGGCTGGATGTGGCAGGAGTGCAGAGCTTAGATCTGATCGTTGCTTATGGGATCGCTTAGCTCTGGCTATTGCATGCTGCTTACACAGTTTGGCATGCAAGTAGTCCTGGGTTGTAGCTTCACCAGGTTGACACCTCATTTTGAGGTATGCCTGTAAATCCACACCAGCATTTATGCTCCCTTGGGCCTCCTCACATCCTTTTTCATCTGACTCTAACAGAATAACCCTCTATTCCCATCTCCCTCATATGCTTATCTAGCTTCCCCTTAAAAGTATCTATACTTTTGACCTCAGCTACTCCCTGCTCCTGGCATGCCCTCCTGCACTCTTCATTGAACCAGACTTGTTCTCCCAGCTAGATGGTAATGGTAGAGTGGGGGATATGCCGTGCCATAGGTTTACAAATTGTGGTTGAGTACAATTCTGCTGCTGCTGATGGCCCACAGCACCTCACAGTCCCGAAAAGGACTGCTTAGTCGCTCAGGGAGCTGCCAAGTTCCATTACTGCTTCCTTTTAGTGAAAAAATGATCCTATGGCCTGAGCCACCTGTGTGCAGGTTCGCAGCTACAGCTCCCAGTGAATTCACACCTGCTGCTACGTCACTTGCCCATTACCACAGGACCTGTGACAGATGGATAATGGATGACAGATAACGACAGATGATGAACATGACTTGCGCGTGAATTGGATTTTAGTGAGGGAGAGTTATGCTTCGTCAGCCTCACTCTATCATCCTGATCTATCTTGGTCCAGTGGTAAGATGAATCTAGATGGTTGCAGATAATTCCAGATGCAGTGGATGACCAGGATGTCTTCTGTGCCTCAAGCTCTACGCATTCCACAACTCGGTGCTGTACCGCCATCAAGGTCACTTGGCCTTAGGTTGGTCTCATCTGCCCAATCTGCTGGAATCAGTCTTTGCGTGCCAGAGTAAATAAACCCTAATTCGCCAAGAGTTGGAGATCCGACGGCTACCCTCGCCTGGTCTGGCCCCCTCATCGAAGCAGTTTACCAGGGTGTGGCCGCTGTTGTATGCTAACAGCTGCTTGGAGCCACAGATGAGTGCTAGCTGAAGGTGAGGACCAATACAGGATGAGCCATTCCAAGGAGTGCAGCGAGCCTGACTGTGAAAGGTGTTACCCCTCCCTTACACCCCTTACACCCTATACTCCAACTGAAGCCGAATCAGTGACTTACAAAGTTTCAGCATAATTTCCTTGCTTTTATACTCTTTTCAACTATTATTAAAGCCAGGCATCCCATATGCACAACTTGCACCCTCAAAGATTTGTGTACATGCACCCTCAGGTCTCTCTGTTCCTGCACCTCTTTTAAAATTGTACCATTTACTTGATATTTCATAGACTATACAGCACAGAAACAGGCCATATGGCCCTGTAAATCCACACCAGCATTTATGCTCCCTTGGGCCTCCTCACATCCTTCTTCATCTGACTCTAACAGAATATCCCTCTATTCCCATCTCCCTCATATGCTTATCTAGCTTCCCCTTAAAAGTATCTCTACTTTTCACCTCAGCTACTCCCTGTTGTAGCAAGTTCCACATTCTCACCACTCTCTGCATAAAGACATTTCTTCTGAATTCCTTATTTGCTTTATTGACGATTGTTTTACATTGATGGATTTTCCCCAGAAGTAGAAATACACTCTTTGGCTGCGAAATTGGATAACTCCCAAAAACGGGTACAGGGATCAGAATGCGTGATTAACCTGTGCCTGTTGCTTTTGATGCAGGCAGCACAGAATCTTTAACCTCAGGCTGACTCTTCATTTAAATAATTGCAGTGAGCGGTCAGTGCTAACTACGCTGTTGAATATCTGTATGCCTTAGCAGGGGGCACAAAATAGTGAGAGGCTAGCATGTTTTCAAACTAGTCTGCACTGCTTAAAGCCCACCTGTATCTCTCAAAAGGGAGGTGCATTTGGCTTGAACAGGCGCTGGAACTTGTAAACTTGATCTGGAAAGGACACAAAAATGACACAACATGCAGAAAGCAGGCTCAAGGTTTTTCAGCCACTGCACAGGAGGCCTTGGTGAAGGAAGTGGACAGCAGGAGAGATGCCATCTAGCCATAGGTGGCCAAGAAGCCTCCAGGCATTCTTTACAAAGGCAGTGGGACTCCTCGTCAGTGCCCGAAGTCTAGCTCCAAGGACCTGGATGCCATGCTGCAAGTTGATCAATGGGTTGCACCAGGGCCACTTGACTCGAGGCCTCATTCTTGGTCCAAACATGGACAAAAGAGCTGAATTGGTGAGGTGAGAGTGACTGCTCGACATCAAGGCAACATTTGACTGAGTGTGGCATCAAGGAACCCTAGTAAAATTGAGTCACTGGGCATCAGGAGGAAAACGCTCCACTTGATGGAGTCATACCTAGCACAAAGGAAGATGGTTGTGTTTGTTGAAGGCCAATCATCTAGTCCCAGGACATTGCTGCAGGAGTTCCTCAGGGTAGTGACCCATGCCCAACCATCTTCAGCTGCTTCATCAATGACCTTCCCTCCATCATAAGATCTGAAGTGGGGATGTTCGATGATGATTGCACAGTGTTCGGTACCATTCGCACCTCCTCAAATACTGTAGCAGTTAGTGCCTGCATGCAGCAAGATGTGGACAACATTCAGGCTTCGGCTGATATGTGGCAAGTAACATTCGCGCCACACAAGTGCCAAGCAATGACTACCTCCAACAAGAGAGAATCTAACCATCTTCCCTTGATATACAACAGCATTATTTTTTGCTGAATCCACTACCATCAACATCCTAGGGGCTACCATTGACCAGAAATTGAACTGGACCGTATAAATACTGTGTCTACAAGAGCAGGTCAGAGACTGGGAATTCTGAGGTGGATAACTCATCTGACTCCTCAAAGCTTGTCCAGCATCTACAAGGCACAAGTCAGGAGTGTGTTGGAATACTATCCACTTACTTGGATGAGTGCAGCTCCAACAACACTCAAGTAGCACGACACCATCCAGGACAAAGCAGCCCGCTTGATTGGCACCTTATCCACCACCTTCAACATTCACTCCCTCCACCATGGCACATATTAGCAGCAGTGTGCACCATCTACAAGACGCACTGCAGTAATTCACCAAGGCTCCTTCGACTGCACCTTCCAAGCCCACAACCTTTACAGCCCAGAAGGACAAGAACAGCAAATGCATGGGAACACCACAACGTGCAAATTCCCCTCCAAGTCACACATCATCCTGACTTAGGACTATATCACCGTCCTTTTACTGCTGCAGGATCAAAATCCTGGAACTGCCTTTCTAATAGCATAGTGGGTGCACCAACATCAGATGGACTGCAGTGGTTCAAGATGCGGCACACCATCACCTTCGTAATTGCAATTAGGGATGGGCAACTGTGACAAAACTATATTTGCGAAATGGTAACATATCAATTTCGCCATATGGAACACTATTTGAACTTTTACTGGACATTGAACATAACTTGTTTAAAAAGACCACGGAGCTGAATGGCTGAAAACGTGGCTGCACATTTGCATTCTGAGAGACAGTTGAATGGAGAGACAATGGAAGTGCCCCCTGATTCAATTAGCATGATTGGGCTGGGCAACAGTGATGATCAAAAGACATTGAGAACCATTGTCTGTGTAAGAGCCAGCACTCCCCAACCCCCCACACCACCCCCCCACCCCCCCACCACCCCGCACCAAGTGTGTCTAGTAAGCTTTGAAGAGTCAATAACCCTCACAGGCTGTTTCAGACAAAGAGCTGGTTATATGATTAACCTGTTGGCCAACCTGGGAATTGATTGAATTGTGCCTCACAGAAAAGTTTGGGGCAGACTGTAATTGAAATTCAAGAAGAAAGTTCCAGGGGCCCACAGAAGTAGCTTAAGAGGACTTCTTCGGCCTTCTGGTACCAGCAAAACAAGTTTGAAAGTGTGCACTGGTCCCCGGCAAGAACTGAAAGACAACTCCAATCAAGATCTTGGCATCCAAAATAAAAACAGTAACTGAATTCCATCTACTACTCCAAACCCTCCCCCTTTAATTCTTTCCCCTCCTCTGTATCTATTTGTGTGTGTGTTTAACTTGTATGCATGCTAGCTTGGTTATGTCGAAAATTTTTAGTAATTTTAACTGAGTTAGAGTGTTAAGGTTAATAAACGTACCTCTTTCTTTTTTAAACCTAAGAAAGCCTGTCTGATTGGTTCATTTACAATTATAATTAGAGAGCAGTGGACAAGGACTCACTGAGGTGATGCTAAAAAGACTGTTTTAAAAGTTAAACCCTGTTACGGCCAAACCAGAAAAGGACCAGAGGGGAGCCCTTCCTCACCTGGTCATAACAGCAACAAATGCTGGCCTGGCCGGTGACACCCACATCCTGCGAATGACAGTGAATATATCTTCAAATGCCATCTCCCACCAACTGTGCCACTAGCCTCACACACTGTTCAATGAACCATATGCCCATCACTCCTCTGCCAACAATTTCTATCAATCACTTCTCATACCTAACATTCATAGCTTCACTCACCTTTACATACTTAATACTACTGTAAGCCTCAGACCCATATCGCGCAGCATGCACACCATGACAACCACAGCACCAAAACACATTGCATCACACTCACTGACACACTTCCCTCTCTTTTGCAGGACAAGGTGGCACATAACTGGAGGCAGCAGAACCTAACCTGTGGGGGCCAGGCACAGCTACATGTCCTTATCCCCTGGAGGAGATAGTACTCACTATGGAGTGGCCATGACTGAGGCCATAGCCATCGGTGAGGCTGAAATCATTGAAGATGACGGTATGCTTACACCTAATCACCTTCTCACGTCCCACTTCCCGACCATCACACAATCTCCTCTAAGTCACAAGCTGCAGATGATGTAAGTATGGACTGTACCATTTGCTTTTCTCCCCTCCCCTCTCTGCAAACATACTTTTGTGCCTTTCTCCTTTCAGATACCCAAGAACGATAACCTAGTCAGGCAGTTATGGAAGAGAAAGAGGTGAAAGTGCAAGAAGACAGTGATGAAGAAGATACACTAGCACTCGTGACACTAGCTCAGATACTGACATTGTTGGGGGAATTTTATGGCGCCTGTAAGAGCGGCTTTCATGGCGGGCAGGGTGATTTAATTAAGCAGGAGGTGATAATCCATATTCCTGACACGGGTTTTATTTTAGAGATTTATTCAGCAGCATGTTTGCAGTGGGTCAGGGTTCACTGTGTCCTGTGTTGGGTTCCAGCTTTCCATGTATTTGCATAACATGAATACTCATTGTCTTATTATTTCAAATTAAGTTCTACCTGCCTGACTAAGTCAGTGGCACAGAGGAATCTCATGGCACCCAGTTCACATTCATTTAAAGGTGGTGTGCACCAGTTGGCTTTGTGCAGTTGTGGCTGAGGTCAGTGGTTTTCTTTCTTGAACTCTTCGGTACAAGGAAAGCCAACATTGGAATGGACATTTAGCTCCAAGCTCGGTACTAGCAAGAACGAATCATTTGCGGTGATGACGCTGAAGGCATGGGGGCGAGGGCAGTGTAAAAGGTGGGATCATGGGTGCCTGGAGGTGCAGGGGAGGAAAGTCGGGGAGGACATAGGGTGGGGTCTCAGCTGCCTGGAGGAAACGGTCTAGCGTTCAGGGTGTGGACTACGTGGTGCCATTGCTACTGTTGGGGTGGGGGTATTTGGAACAGATAATGTCTGTGATGGTCATGACATGCCTGAAGGGAGGGATGAGTGCTGTCAATGTTGGGGTCCTGTGGGGTGAACTCAGGGTAACTGGTTGGCAGAGGGAACCTTCACAGTTACGGAGACAGTTGGATTCGATAGAGGCTCAGGTCGAGACCTAGGGTAGTCTATGGAATCATAGAGAGGGAAACAGGACTCGGCAATGACATTGAGGTGGAGAACTGGAGAACCTAGGGTGAGAGTAGGCATATTGATGGTGATGGGTGTAGACATGAGGGGAGAGATAGCATGTAAAGGTCAATAATGATCCAGTCCATGGTAATGGGGGAGGTTCAAGGGTCACAGAGGGAATATTTATGGTTATGCTGGGTGGATCAAGGGTCATGGGTGCAGGTTAAAGGTGCAGAAGGAAGGTGAAGGTGGGGAGACATGCCTTTATTGTTATCCGCGCCATTTTTCCAAATTATACTATAAGCCACATGGTCATTCTAGGAATATAAATTGAATGGGGAGGAGATCAGTGTTGGGTGGATGGATTTTAGGCTGTGTGTAATGTTAGGTGCATACAAGCTATCAGCTCATGACTTCAATGGTTGAGCTTCATGGGAAAACAAGGTTTAAGTTTAATGCTTGTGTCATTCAAATAGTTGTAAAGCTGCAAAACCATGGGGCTCATACACCCAATATTTCTGCTATCTCGGGAACAAGAGCAGAGGATGCGACTGAGGAGGACTCTTATCACCCAGTGTCTGATGCCACAACGCCAACAACAGGCAGCACAAAATGGGGAGGAAGCTCAGAATGATGCCATCCAGGGAAGACATAATAGAAGAGGTGTGCTGGTGCATCAGCACGTCCTTAGGACAAAGAAAAACTACCTTGAGATGTCAGACAGGCAATGCCAGAGACGTCTGAGGATGTCACGTGAGATGGTCACTGAAATTTGTTGGATAATTCAGCAGGACCTACAACCATGTGGTTTTGGTGGGAACCCCATGCCAGTTGCCCTCAAAGTGACTACTGCTCTCAATCTTTTCACTAGTGGTGCTAACCAGGGCTCGACAACATATGAGGCATCTGATAGACTGCCACTCACAGATGCAGAAAAGAAGTGACCAATGCCCTATTCTGTTGTGCCAATGACATCATCTATTTCCCAGTTGATGAGGACAGCCAGGCACCAAGGGCAGCAGCCTTTGGCACCATTGTTCATTTCCCTAGAGTGCAAGGGGTGATCGACTGTACTCATGTACACTCATAAGAGCTCCCTGGAACCAGCCTGCTGCATTTGTTAAACACAAAGGCTTTCACTCTTTGAACCATTCAATTGGGTTGCAACCACAGGCAAAAAATCATGCAGGTTTGCGCTCATTTCCCAGAGTGCCGTCACAATGCATAAATTTTGCAAAACTCACAACTACAAAAAATATTTGAACCACCAGCCCAAGTTGATGGCTGGATTCTGGATGACAAGGGTTACCCACTTTGTACATGGTTAATGACACCAGTGAGGCATCCCCAAAGCACAGCTGAAGAGCGATCAATGCAACTCACGCCACCACAAGAGCCATCATCGAACACACCATTGGCATGCTGAAAATGTGCTTCTGCGCCTTGACCTATTCGGAGGGGCTCTGCAGTATGCACCACAGAGGGTATGTTACTTAAAGGGTTGACGGTGGATAGGCAATGGCGAGCATTTAAAGAGCGCATGGATGAATTATAACAATCGTTCATTCCTGTTTGGCACAAAAATAAAACAGGAAGGGTGGCTCAACCGTGGCTTACAAAAGAAATTAGGGATAGTATTAGATCCAAGGAGGAGAAATATAAAATGGCCAGAACAAGCAGCAAACCTGAAGATTGGGAGCAGTTTAGAATTCAGCAAAGGAGGACAAAGGGATTGATTAAAAAGAGGAAAATAGAGTATGAGAGGAAGCTTGCAGCGAACATAAAAACTGATTGTAAAAGCTTCTATAGATATGTGAAGAGAAAAAGATTAGTGAAGACAAATGTGGGTCCCTTACAGTCAGAAATGGGGAATTTAGGACCCCAGATATTCACAATATATATTGATGATATAGATGACAGAATTAAATGTAATATATCCAAGTTTGCAGATGACACCAAGCTGAGTGGGAGTAGGAGCTGCGAGGAGGATGCAGAGTATCTCCAGTGTGATTTGGACAGTTGAGTGAGTGGGCAAATACATGGCAGATGCAGTATAATGTGGATAAATGTGAGGGTTTCCACTTTGGTGGCAAAAACAGAAAGGCAGATTATTATCTGAACGGCGATAGATTGGGAAAGGGAGAGGTGCAGCGAGACCTGGGTGTCCTTGTGCACCAGTCGCTGAAAGTAAACATGCAGGTGCAGCAGGCAGTGAAGAAGGTAAATGGCATGTTGACCTTCATAGCGAGAGGATTCGAGTACAGGAGCAAGGATGTCTTGCTGCAATTATACAAGGCCTTGGTGAGACCACATCTGGAGTATTGTGTGCAGTTTTGGTCTCCTTATCTGAGGAAGGACATTCTTGCTATGGAGGGAGTGCAGCGAAGGTTCACCAGACTGATTCCTGGGATGGCAGGACTGACGTATGAAGAGAGATTGGGTCGATTAGGCTTGTATTCGCCAGAGTTTAGTAGAATGAGAGGGGATCTCATAGAAACCTACAAAATTCTGGCAGGACTGGACAGACTAGATGCAGCAAGGATGTTCCCGATGGCGGGGGAGTCCAGGACCAGGGGTCACAAACTAAGGATAAGGGGTAAGCCATTTCAGACTGTGATGAGGAGGGATTTCTTCACCCAGAGAGTGGTAAACCTGTGGAATTCTCTACCACAGAAAGCAGTTGAGGCCAAATCATTAAATTTATTCAGGACAGAGTTAGATATAGTTCTTAGGGGTAAAGGAATCAAGGGATACGGGGAGAAAGCGGGAACAGGTGACTGAGTTTGGATGATCAGCCATGATCGTATTAAATGGCGGTGCAGGCTCGAAGGGCCGAATGGCCTACTCCTACTCCTATTTTCTATGTTTCTATGTATCACGAATAGCTGTAGTTTGCTGTGCACTGCAACGCGGATATCTTTTGCAGGAGGAGAAATGGGAGGAATACCACTCCTCTTCAGATGAGGAAGAATTTGAAGAGGCTGAGAGGAGGCCATTAATGTGACTGAGCATTTGATGGATGCCAGGACTATGGAGAGACATGCATGGGACATTAGAGACAACATTTCCGCTCAGAGTGAGGAATGTAAATTGTTACAGCTCCAACACAAAAACTACTTTACCTTCTTAGGATGTTCACATGCCCCTGTAAGCTTAAACATTACTGCAATCTAAAAGCAGGTGTCCTGTACCATCAACATTTGCACCCGCAGTGGAGCTGTGCTGAATGCACTGTCTGTTGAAATTGCATTTGAAACAACCCGTGGCTCACTGGAGCATATGTCTTGCATTCAGGCATAATCTCTGGATCAGAAGCAGCGACACCATAACATCACTTTGAATTGACCTACACCTTTGAATGGATCCAGGTTATGATGGAGCCGAAACAACTTCTATGCAAGGCATAGAAGAGAAGGCCTGCTGAACCTACATATCAGGCATGTCGCTACAGAAAACTGTTACAAAACTTCAAGTTACAACTAGCTGTCAGTGAAGACGAAAGGCTCAAACGTCAAAGTTCAGACCATAATGGCCATGTTCGCCAATCCTTTGTAAACATCAAAGCATGCCAGCAATAAAGCATCCATAATCATTATCCTTTTCAGCCTGGCAAGTTTAAATGATAAAAGAGCATGTATCAAAGATTAAAGCGAATAAATGTATTGAGAAATATTAACACTTACAAAAAAACTAACTTAAACACCCTTGCCACCTTCGTTTCTTTGCGTTTATGTTTTCTCCTACTACGTCTTGGTGCTACCCTGATATTAGAAGCTGAGGTGGAGGCAGTCTGCTCAGTGTGCTGCCCCATTTCCCTGGATGAATGTGGCAAGAGTCCTCTGGAGGTGTGGAGCCTTGCGGGCTCCATCTTACTGGGGGTCTGCAGCACTGGTGCTTAAGCATCCCCCTTGGGCTCGACTGCTGGAAGTAAGGAGGTCAATGTTGGGGAGGATGATGAGACACCGTTTACCCTGGGGATGTCCTGAGAGGAAGGTCCTGAGGCAGCTGGTACACGCTGTTCCTCCACCAACTGTGTCCCTGAGGGGAAGGGGAGCCCGGAGGGTGGTCTAGGTTCCTTGTCCCCCTCTCGCTTAACTCTGCGGCATGGAGCCCATGGCTACAACAATGGAGTACAGGTCAGAGCGCGTATGGGTCGAGTGCTCAACTTGGCGGTCCATGGTGTTGCCAACCTCTCCATTGAGGAAGCCAGATGCTCAAATCCCTGGGACATGGCAGGCATCATGGCTTGCATGGACTCCTCCATGGCATGTACAAAGTCTTGCATGCCCTCAGCCATCTCTGACATATTTTCCACATGAATTCTATGCACTTCCAACAGACTTCTTGTAGCCTCAAACAAAGGATCATCATCAGCGTGGGGTTGAGCAGGGGCCTGGTCCCCAGCAGTTCTCTGACTGTCAGAGGACCCGGCTGGCATCTGCTCTTTCAGCTGCTGGGATGTGTCTGTGTTGTAGCCACCAGTTTGTGACTCTGCTTCTAATCTCAAACCTCCCCGTGGACTATGTGGATGTTTCTGCGCTGGTGGAGGTGGCAAAAGCAACAGGTGATGGTGTACCCTCGAGGGTATTGGCGTCATCTTCCCCAGAGGTGGTGTCATTGGCTTCATGGTGTTCCGTCATACGAATGTGAGGAGCTGTTGTGGAAAACAACGAAAAGCACATGAAGAATCATCATGAGGTTGTCACATTTTCACATGAACCTCCTGTATGCATATATGGCTGCAACAATAAGGCTGACACTTCATACTTACGCCTTGATGATCCTTCCTTGCCATCTGCAATGGCTCTTCCTCCCTCCTCTCCAGCAATCTGTACAGCCTCCTCCTCTGCTGGGGTCAGGATTCAGGTATCTAGGACACCAAACCCTGCTTTGTCCCGCTCCCTTTGGTTGTGGGTGTTCTTGTCCTGCATGAGAAAGTGCTGAATTAATGACATGTCAAATGATGCCTAACACCCATTGTCTACATGCATCAAATTCACACATTCTGGCCTATAAGTAGCACTCTGCATCCAAGCACAACCAGACGACAGACTTACACATTCTCCAGAATCAATTGAGATATGGCACCAAAGCTGAACAGGCGTTCGAACACATAGCATGGCTGCCCACTGACAGACATAAAGTTTTATGGAGCCCACAAGATAGACATTTGTGCAGCTTTGGACACATCACTTACCCTCATCGATCTGAGCAAGTCATTCACCTATTTCTGAAACTGAACCTGGGTTTTACAACTGACCCTACAGTTCGACACCTCCTTTGCCACCGCCATCCAGGCCACCTTGGTCAGATGGGACGGTCTTCTGAGTCCACCTGCAGTGAACAGGATCTCCCGCCTTTCCCTGTTGGCCTGGAGGAGAACCTGCAGGGAGGCATCACTGAACTGTGGGGTGGGACACTGCCTACTGGCTGCCATAACAGTGGTGATGGGGGTGGTGATGGAGAGATGATTAAAATATAAATGGGAGTTGGTGCTGGGGTGGGAGACAATGACTAACGGATGAAGGAGGGTAAAAAATAAGAATGAATAAAGAAATATTACAAATAAATGTCTGCATATGATTAAAGAGCAGCCAGGCTGGTGATCCTCCATGATTGAAATGTGGATTGACTTATAGCTATGATGTTAATGGCCGTGGGATTCACCAATGGAAAACTATCCCTGCCAAATGATCACACATGTCTCCCGTGCCCGTTGCTGCTACTTAAATTTTAAATTGTAATCGCATGGGAACCGGCAAAAAGGGCAGCGGAAACGGCGTTGATTTCTGGCTCTGCTGTCAGAAATGCCACGATATGCATAAAATACTGCCCTGTTTGTACTTTACAGTATAGCTTAGATGTGGGATCTGCATGTGCTGAGACACCAGTGTCATGCTCACGCAATATAAACTTATGAACTATAAATTTAACTTATGAAATAAACCTGAAACTGACACTTTTCCTGTCATCTCTCACCTGTCTGTAATACCAGGCATGAGTGGCCTGCAGCCAGGGCAGGAGACAAGGGTAGCACAGGTGCCAGCTCACCAGAGGTCAAGGTTGTACATGAGTTCTGCTACAGAGGTCACAGATGAGGAATTTGCTGAGCTGTCCTACAGAAGATGGCTGATGGGTATTGTTATGGCCGACTGCTCAAGTCAAAACCCCCAATCAAAATATATGATTCTGATTGTGGTGGGAGGAACGCACTGTTGGTTCAGTCCCATCCTTCCACAGATCGTCTAACATATCATTTTAATCTTTCCAAATTAAAAAAGGACCCAGCCAAATTGTACCATCTATTAACCCCTGAATGAGGCTAACCAAACCAGGTGTCTTCAGATCAACAAATTAACTGTTTAATTAGAAAAACTAAATTCTTAAAAACTACTAAGATTTAAACAACATTTAAAATAGAAAAAAAGAGTCCTTGTATATTTACGCTCCTGCCGAAGTGAAATCTTCCAATGTGGAATTGTCCAAAGTTGCTTGAAGTTCTCACAGCCGTCCATCGGGGAAAAAAGGTTCTTCAACAGTTGTCTAGTTTAATAGTTGAAGGGATGATTTCCTTCTCCAGTAATGAATTTCAACAATTACAGTTAGTAGTGAAAGGAATTTGGTTATTTTCTTTTAAGACATTAATCTGGCTTGACATCTGAATTCTGAGAGTATAATAAATGAGGTTTAAATAAAGTGAGATAGAGCTCTCATTTCCTTCAGTATATGCTGGTCCAGCTGTCTGTCTATGTCTCTGTTAACTGTCTCTCAACAGCCAGTTTTTCAACTAGTTTCAAGCGTCAATCGGCAACAATATATCTCTCGTTCCTCAGACCCTGAGTGGCTGTATCCTGGACAACCAGAATACACACTTTGAATCACAGTCTCTGAGTGGCTAGTTCTCTGAATGGCTGTATCCGGCAATGAGAATGCATTCTTTGACTCAGTCTCTGGAGATTGTTGCCTTAAAGCAGTACCGCTCCTTTTCTAGCCTTAAATGCACACCGCACTCTTCCTAAAAAAAAACTACAGGATCATAACAGTATGCACAATTAAATGATCGGTGCATTGGCAGGCCTGCCAGAAAGGCTGTGGTCAATGTTAAGGAGCACATAGGAGTCAGGCATCAACATGGCACAGGGCTTTACGCAGAGCTTGGAGCCCATCCTCTCCAGTGTGGAGCTGGTGGCCAACCCCATAAGAACACTCGCAGACCCTACCGTCGTACGGTATTTGATGGCCGATGTCGTCGCTTCCATTGAAGCACAAACAGAAGACACACAAAATCTGATTGCTACAGTGCAATGTTACGGCCAGATGGTAAGGGGTGTGGGTGGTTCCTACTGTTCACCTCCCAACTGAGCACAATTGTGTTTTGTTTAAAATGATGAGTTAGCACCTGAGTGTTTTACTTGCCAAATAAACAGACAGTGACAGGTTTTCTTTTCTTCAGAAGATTAACTATTTATTGAACAAAATTCATTCATGAAATATTTGCAACACCACTCACGCACACATTCACTTTCGCATGCACTCTCAAGAGATGATAGATAGCAGGCAAAGGGTAAGGGTCAAGGCATGGTAGGTGTTCATGGTTTACAGTAAACTTGTTGAATCTTTTAAGTAAAACAATCTTTTTTAAAGTTGCGGGCCTGGGTTCTTTGTAGTCTTGACTTGTTGAGGTGTTGTAGATTTCTGGCAATTAAAATTTCAGATTGGAGGTGGTGGGTCACTTTCAGTTCTTTGCTGCACCAAATTGAAGTGTAGAATTCGCAGCAGGACTCCTTCCTTGTTTTGTCTGGATCTTTACACAGCCCTTTGCTCAACTGCCTTCTGTGATGTTGCTGTGATCTTCTCTCTCTCTCCAGGGAGCTACCTTTTAAGGTAAAAAATCTGTAACAGTCACATTAGCTTCTGTTAGGAGATGCATGGGTCACTCCCCTGTTGTAACCACAGAATGGACCAGGAATCCATTACCATCCATAATGTCTGGATGAGTATAATCCGTTATGATGTGGCTACTTCACACTTTCTTAGTTTCAGAAAAACCCATTCAATTCAGGAATGTCTATTGATGGTTTCAGGATAGGTGTAATTGACATCTCATAGCCTGTAATATATCCTTTTTCCCTTAACAGATAATGAGGCAATGTTCGAATAAACAGGCCAGGTCATCTGACCTTTGGTGGCCATCTTTTGCAGCATTGTCCACCTTTTTTTCAAAAAGTAACGTCAATTTTAAAGAATCCACCTTGAATAAATTTGTATCTTAAAGGAAGAAATATGATATGTCTTTCCTGGGCATGACAGGAATCTCAGACTGCCATCATAGAGGTTCATCTTGCTGTCATGCAGGCACAGGCTGCTGCCATCATAGCTGCGGATACGAGTGCTCAAAGGAACTTGCAGGGTGACACAACAGTCCACCAATTTGAGGTGCCACCTCGTTGGAGTGGCATTGGCACCGTGAAGCACAAACCCGCTGTCGTCTCTCAGGATGACAGTATTCATTCTCCCACCCCTGCCATTCTGCAGTGCCCTTGCTGTTGTCTGTCAGCCAGACAGTCAAGGCTGCTGCCGCCCATGTCAATGTGGTGCTGTCAGAAGCCAAGTCTTCTAGGCCCCCAAGCTGCTCAAGGTGGTCCTGCAAGGCCATCTGCAGCCTCCCCCATTGACATTCAGCAACCATCCACCAGCTATGCTGCAACCTCTGGGGTAGCACTGCATCAGAGCACTAGACCAAGCAAAAGAACATAGAAGACAGGCACAAATTAAATGCACAAGGGTAATTAGTTGATTTTTATATGCATTACAGCATGGTTGAAACTATAAATTTGGATTGTAATGTTTCTTTTGTGGTGGCTTTTATTTTTGCATTGTGGCCAAGCAGATGCTGTTATTGTCAGTAACAGAGGGAAGGTAAGGTTTGTGACTGTTGGTGAAAGGGGAATTGGGATTGCGTTTAATAATACTGCAGTTGGATGAGTTGATCATGGTCAGCCTGGCCAGAAAGGGGATGTAAAAACAGATCAGACAGCATTTGTGGAGAGAAAAACAGAGTTAAAGTTTTAGGTCTGTGACCTTTCATCAGAACTGGGAATGTGTTGGTCGCCAAATTCATTCCTCCTCCTCCACCTCCTCCGCTTCCTTCCCCTCAGCTGCTCATCATATACCTGGTGGCAAAGGCTATCCCCTCATGACGATAGCATGCAGCAGACAACCACAAATCTTGACACACGCTCTGCCGAGTATTGCAGGGCTCCTTCAGAACAGTCCAGGCAGCAGAAGTATTGTTTAAGAATCACAATGCTCTGCTCTATCACATTTCATGTGGCAACATGACACTCATTATATTATGCTGCCCATGGGTGCATGGGTTGTGTACCAGTTTCAGGAGCCTTGTCATCAAAGAATATCCCATGTTGCCCAGTTGCCACCATCTGGGTTGTCATGGTGAGTCAAAAGTAGATGGCACAGCAGACTGTAGCAGAATGACAATATCATGGCTGTTGCCGGAATACCAAGTATTGACCTGCATGATATGTTACGTATGGTTGTACTCCAGCTGGATGTTGAGGAAGTGGAATCCCTTTGGGATTCTTAGAGTTGGCATGCTGTCATTAATATACATCAAAACGAGCAGTGGTCCGAATGTCACCCACAGGGGAACACCAATGTATCCCTCCCTCCAGTCTGGAAAATAACTGTCCACCAATGAAAGGTCACTGACCTGAAACGTTAACTCTGCTTCTCTCTCCACAGGTGCTGCCAGATCTGCTGAGTTTTCATCAGCACTTTCTGTTTTTATTCACCAATACTCACCGTTTTCTGTTTCTTTGCCAATGTTGTAATCATGCTGCCACTGTCCCTTTAATCCCATTGGCTTCAATTTTGCTAATGAGTTTATTATGTGGTACTTTGTCAAATGCTTTTTGAAAACCCAAATGCACAACATCAACAGCACAACCCTCATCAACCCTCTTGGTGACTTCTTGCTTTTTAAAATCCATATCTTTAACTGCCATCTGCACTTAATGTTTTACTGGAATTCTCTTGCTCTTGAAGTTGCTAGCATTTATCTGGTCAAAATGTTTATAATTGTGTTTACTTGAACTCTTCTTCCTGTAAGTCCACTCCATTTATTGTTTTATTATCTATAATTGCCCTTTCCATGGCACCCCAAAGCAACCTCCGGAGTCGACCTGTTTGCATCAACAACCCCACAAACCAATTAAGTTTATTGTTACCTCTTACTGATGTCACACAAGATATTTCAATGTGTGTGTTCATCTGCAAAGCTCCTGACAACAGAGCCACAAATGAATTTCCCAACTTGTTTCTGGTTCATAACAGGGACCTTGAAAACTTTTAACTCTACCTTCTTAAAGGGGAATGTCAGTGAGTCTTGAAAACCTGACCATTTATTCAATCTTTAATTCTAAAAGGTATAATATTTTAACTATTTCTAAATTCTACCTAATTAAGCCTATTATACCTCTCAGGATGTGATAAACATAGGTAGAGAGGAAGTATTAAGGGGATTAGCATCCTTGAAAGTGTTTAAATCACTAGGGCTGGATGAAATGTACCCCAGGCTGTTAAAAGAAGCCAGGGAGGAAATAACAGAAGCCATGACCATCATTTTCCAATCCTCATTGGATGCAGGTGTGGTGCCGGAGGATTGGAGGGCTGCTAATGTTGTACCTAAGTTTGAAAAGGGAACGAGGGATAGACCGAATAATTGCAGGCCAGTCAGTCTAACCTCAGTAGTGGGCAAATTATTGGAATCATTTGTGAGGGACTAGATAAACTGTCACTTAGAAAGGCACAGATTAATCAAGAATAGTTAATATGGATTTGTTAAGGGAAGGTTGTGTTTAATTAACTTGATTGAATTTTTTGTGGAAGTAACAAGGAGGTTTGATGAGGGTAGTGCAGTTGATGTGGTTGACATGGATTTTATCAAGGCCCACATGGCAGACTGACTAAAAAAGTAAAAGCCCATGGGATCCAGGAGAATGTAGCAAACTGGATAGAAATTTAGCTCAGTGGCAGGAAGCAAAGGGTAATTGCTGACGGGTGTTTTAGCAACTGTTTTCCGTGGGGTTCCACAGGACTCAGTACTTGTTCCCCTGCTTTTTGTGGTGTATATTAATGATTTGGAAGTTAAATGTAGGGAGAAATGGACAAGAAATTTTCAAATGACACAAAAATTGGCCACGTAGTTGACAGCAAGGAGGATAGGTGTAGACTGCAGGAAGATATCAATGGACTGATCCGGTGGGCAAAAAAGTGGCAAATAGAATTTAACCCAGGCAAGTGTGAGATGATGCATTTGGTGAGGTCAGACAAGGCAAAGGAATACACAATGAATGGGAGAATACTGAGAGATGTAGAGGAAGTGAGGGATCTTGGAGTGAATGTCCACAGGTCCCTGACAGGTCGATAAGGTGGTTAAGAAGACATATGGAATCCTTTCCTTTATTAGACGAGGTATAGAATATAAGAGTAAGGAGGTTATGCTGGAACTATATAAAACATTAGTGAGGCCATAACTTGAGTACTGTGATCGGTTCTGGTCACCTCATTACAGAAAGGATTAATTGCAGTAGAAAGGGTACAGAGGAGATTTATGGGGATGTTGCCAGAATTGGAAAATTGCAGCTATGAGGAAAGATCAGATAGGCTGGAGTTGTTCTCTTTGGAACAGAAGAGGCTGAGGGGAGATTTAATTGAGATGTACAAAATTGTGAGGTGCCTGGATAGAGTGGATGGGAAGGGCCTATTTAACTCAGCAGAGAGGTCAGTGGCTAGATTTAAAGTGATTGGTAGAAGGATTAGAGGTGAGATGTGGAATTTTTTTCTTATCCATAGGGTGGTGGGGATCTTGGACTCACTGCTGGAAAGGGTGGTAGAGGCACAAAACCTCATTTCATTTAAGAGGTACCTGGATATGCACCTAAAGTACTGTAACCTGCAGGGCTATGGACCAAATGCTTGAAAGTTGGATTAGGCTGGGTGTCTTTTTTCTGGCCAGTGCAGACACAATGGGCCAAGTGGCCTCTTTCTGTGCCGTAAACTTTCTATGATTCAAGAGGCCAGAAATAGATGTACACATATACCTCGGAGGGTTATAGGGCTGGAACAGATTATAGAGATGCTTAGCTTAGCTTAGCTTAGCTTAGAGATACAGCACTGAAACAGGCCCTTCGGCCCACCGAGTCTGTGCCGGCCATCAACCACCCATTTATACTAATCCTACACAAATCCCATATTCCTACCACATCCCCACCTGTCCCTATATTTCCCTACCACCTACCTATACTAGGGGCAATTTATAATGGCCAATTTACCTACCAACCTGCAAGTCTTTGGCATGTGGGAGGAAACCGGAGCACCCGGAGGAAACCCACGCAGACACAGGGAGAACTTGCAAACTCCACACAGGCAGTACCCAGAATTGAACTCGGGTCGCTGGAGCTGTGAGGCTGCAGTGCTAACCACTGCGCCACTGTGCCGCCCCAGATAGGGAGAGGCGAGGCCATGGAGGGATTTTAAAACAAGGATGAGAATTTTGAAATGAAGGTGTTGCTTGAACGGAAGCCAATATTGGTTAGTGAGCACAAGGTTGAAGGGTGAGCAGGACTTGGTGCAAGTCAGGACACGGGTAGCAGAGGTTTGGATGGCCTTAAGTTTACAGAGGGTAGAATGTGGGAACCCAGCCGGGAGGGCATTGGAATAATCCTGACTAGAAGTAAAAAAGGCATGAATAATGGTATAAGCAGCCGATAAACTAAGGCAGCACGAAATCAGATGATGTTACGGAGGTGGAAATAGGCAGTCTTGGTGATGATGCAACTATGTGGTTGGCAGCTCATCTTGGAGTAAAATATGATACCAAGGTTGCAACAGTCTGGGCTATTCTCAGATTGTTGCTAGGGAGAGGGATGGAGTCAGTATCTAGTGATTGGAGTTTTAAGTGGGGACTTAAGATAGGTGCTTAAGCCTTCCCAATATTGGATGTTAGATAAGCAGTCTAACAATTTAGCAACAGTGGAGGAGTTGAGAGAGGTGGTGGTGAGGTAGAGCTGGGTGTTGTCAGCATATATGTGAAAACTAATGCCATGTTTTTGTTTAATGTTGCCGAGTTATAGGAAGGAACCAGTGATAGATCCTTGTGGGACACCAGAGATAACTGTGTGAGAGTGGGAAGAGAATCTATTGATGGCGGTTCTCTGGCTGTGATTAGATAAGAATGGAAGCAGGTGAGTGCAGACCCACCAAGCTGGATGACAGCAGAGAGGTGTTGGTGGAGGATGAGGAGGGATAGCTTACCTTTGTTAGAATCACATTAGTTATAATTTATGACCTTAATATAAACTATTTCAGTACTGTGGAACATATGGAAACCTAATTGGCGGGGGGGGGGGTTCAAAGGTGGAGTTCCATGAAAATTGGGCATGGATTTGGGAGGTGACCACTCATTCACGGACTTTGGAAAGGAAAGGGATGTTGAAGATAGTACTTTGCAAGGACGGTAGGGTTAATAGTCTTTTTGAGGAGACCGTCGATGACGGAAGAATTAGAGGAGAGATGGACAATACCTGAAGAGAGAGAACCATTTTAACAATATCAGCAAAAAGGGGACCAGGAGGGGAGGTTGGATGGTCAGCAGTTTAGTGAGAAGAGGGTTGAGGGAGCAGGAGTTGGATCTCATGGACAAGATGAGCCAAATGGGATATAGGAGAGAAGCTAGAGAAAGATGTAAGTTCAGGGCTAGGACAGGGGGAGCATTAGAGGGGTGTCATGTCCAATAAAGGCATATCCTATTCATAACTTTAAACATGGACTGTATTCAGCTTTGAATCTTCTTGAGCCGAATTTTCTTTTTAAATGAATCACAATGGACATTTAAATGCTACATAAAATGGCTGCCAAGGTTCTGGTGACTTTTCAATTTCAGCCCCGACTCAGAAGTATCTCAAGCCTCTGGAAAGTTCCTAATTGAATGACCATGGGTGGAGTGCCTTCCTTGAATGGACCTACAAAGATGAAATCATTTATGGAATTCACACCTCCAATGGTTTGTGGTCTGGCCCAAAACTCAATATCCAAGGGCTCCTAGACTCACTGCCTCTGAGCTCAAAACTTAAAATAAGCTGTAAAAAACCAGTTAAATCATAAGTAGGTGCAAATGGCCACCATCCATCCTTACTGTGACCTTCAAATCATTCTGGGTGGGCAATAGAAGTATTGATCAGGTGGCCAGCTGACTGAAACTAATCACAAATAAAGAATCTTATTACTCCAAGCATCAGGGCAAAACTAGTCAGTCTGCAAAACAACAGCTGCAGTGACAGCAATAAAGCCAGAACACCTATGCCTTAAAACTGGAGACTACAACATTCTAAGGTCTCCAAGCCCATTCCATTCCAAGTCCACCATTATAGAAAACCAACCTTCTGGTAGTGAAACTACAAGAAACTAACTTCATGACCAAAATTTAGGGGGAAGGTGTCTTCACCCTTCAGTCAGGTTTGCATTAAGGCCATGGTGTTGATGCCATTATCCACAATAAGCTTGTGGATGGCAAAGGCCTCGTTCACAAGTGAATGCACATTCTGGAGGGAGATGCATAGGGGGTGGTGAGAGCTGATTTGTTGGCAGAATCCATAGGGTCTGCAATGGAAGAGGTGAGTTGAATGGGAAGCATATTGACAAAATTAGACCCCAGTGGGCATACTGGGTAGGGAGTTTGGTAAGAGAGTTGCATAGGGCAATTGGGGATGCTGCAACATTGATGGGCCCTTCAGAGGATGCCAAGAGAGGTAGAGGGAAGCTGTAGATGTATCGAAGAGGAAATCAAGCCTGGGATGGTGGCATGAGAACAAGAAAGTCGAGGAGTACTGAAGGGTTGGTGTGGGGAGTTAGGAGGTAGATTGCCTGACCGGGGAGAAGTAAACAGAGGCATAACAATGGAAGAAAGGGGTGTCAGAGGGGTAAAGAGAAAAGAAATAATAAAAAAGAGCAAAATGGGGAAATATGCACACCAATGGACATAGGGATTGCTCAAGTTATATATGCCTGGTTACATAAATATTTGGATACATAAACCCTGATAGTAAAAGGGAATTAGGAAATAGAAAGGGGATAATAGGTAGGAGTGCAGAGTGAGGTAAAGATGACGCAGTAGAGTACAATCAGCATGGAGCATCAACAAACTGTTGTCCGAATTCAGAGACAGGTGTAATGAGTGAAATCCAGAAGCTATTTTGAGGATAGAGTATTGGAGAATGCACTGATGCAAGTATTTTCATGGCAATGAGGATGCAGGATGTGTACGGAGTCAGCTACATGATCAGAAAGATGATGGTGAAGTTGGAGGACACTATAAAATCCAAAAGCAGCAGAGGTTTGTACTATGGCCTAGGCAAGTGAGTTTCTGGCCAAGAACAGACTGAAACTGAAGCTGTTAAACCAATATAATCAATGGCTATTCACAGGCTCAGCAGGATGATTGCAATCCTTCAGTTTCAGCAGTGGTGGGGGAATTGCTGTAAAGCTGATCAAAGCTACATTAAAATATCTCAAAAGAGCAATAAATTAGAGATAGAAGCAAGGTTTTACAGTATTTTATGACCAGGTGAGAAAGATGCCTGTGGTCTTTTGCTATCTTCACCTGATCTTATTGTTTAATTTTAAACAAATAAAAGCAAAATACTGGAAATTCTGGAAATTTGAAATAAAAACAAGAAATGCTGGAAATCCTCAGCAGGTCTGGCAGCATCTGTGAAGAGAGAAGCAGAGTTAACGTTGCAGGTCAGTGACCCTTCTTCAGAACTGACAAATATTAGAAATGTAAAAGATTTTAAGCAAATAAAATGGTGGGTGGGACAAGAGATAACAAAAGAGAAGGTGTTGATAGGACATGATCACAGAGAATAACTGACCAGAAGGTCATGGAGCAAAGGCAAACAGTATGTTAATGGTGTGCTGAAAGACAAAGCTTTAGTACAGAGAGGGTGTGAATAGATTGTAAAGCACAAAGCACTCCAAGAACAAACATTTTAAACGCATTGTGTTGTTTGAGCTCCCTCTTTGTAAATCTGTTCACAGCTTATAAGGCAAAGAAATGAGCACAAACAGGTTTTTCTTAGGTTTAAGGAAGGAAAGTGAAATTGATTAAATTTACTTAAACTTAAACTCTAATACGGTTACCACCTACGGATATACGACACGCCCACAATAGCATGCACACGCGAAACACACATGCAAATATGGAGACAGAAAAGAGCAGAAGAAAAATAAAGTAAAAAGTTCGAGGCAATCTCTGAAGAGAGGTTTTTGGTTACTGTTTCTGTGGTTCTAGCTCGCTGTAAAGTCTTTGATTGTAGGCAGCTCTTACTTCTCGTTGGGGCCCAGTATTCTTCGTAAACCTTGTTCCACATAGGATACTTTTCTCTCTTTGAGGTTCACATGTCATCACAAGATTTAGCAGTTCCGTGCGAAAAAAGATGGGAGCTGGCAGAGAGGAGGTTCTGCTTCAGTTCCAGGAGCACACGGCTCCCTGTTGGAAGTTCAAATTCAAAAAAACTCCAACAGTCAGTCAGTCATGTGACTAAAACTGGCCTGACCACTTCTGTGCATTGGGGAAGCAACGACTGGGTCGCCATTGTTCCAACACTCTCTGTTACTATGCAAATGTTTTTTCCAGTAAGGGGCTTGCAATTTTAAGTTTTAATGTTCATGTGGTGAAATAACATGTACGTCAGTCTTGGCAGGTGGGGGCTTGCCTGACAGTATAGCTGGTGTAGTCCAGAGTAGAAGCTCTGAAAATTGGGAGAAACTATAAATTCTTGATGGGAGAAGTCATGGTTGGAAAACTGGAAGAGGTTGAGGAAGTGGGATGCGGTAGAAGGAGTCAGTTGAATGAACAGTTTCAAGAAGGAAAAGATACATAACCTCATTGAAAATAAATAGGAATGTAAACATGAAAGGGCAGTGCCACTGAAGTGAACATGTGGGACAGGCAGTGAACAAAGTAATGGACCATGTCAAAGCTGTAGTGAGGTTGATGAGGAGGGACATCACATTGTGATTGCAGTCACATGCGATATGATTGATGACTCATAAAAGGCTGATATTGATGTTGTGGGCAGCATGGAAACCAAATTAAAAGGAATTGAACAGCTAGTGCAGGGAAAAATGAGTATGGAGTTGTGCGACACTGCTATGTTTAATAAACTTAGAGAGTTTGCCTGACAGAGAAAGCAAATAGATTAAGGATGGATTTTTTTAAAGATGAGATGTTGGCAGCAGTTTTGATGGAGGTGGAATTAAACCTGAAGTAAGAGGGAAGGTTGGTAAGCAGTGAGCTGTGGAAATGTAGTCAAGAGGTCAAGGTGTCTCTTTTGGAGGATATGATGCTGATGAACACTGGAAGGTGTAAATTGGGAGAAACTACTGGTACAACCAGGTGAGAAAGGGGTCTAGGGGTTCCCTCTCAGTCTTTGCCTGGTTTGACCGGAATAGGGTTTAAATTTTTAAAACACCATATTTTTAGCTCCCCTTCAGTGAATCCTTGTTCACTGCTGTTCAATTATAAGGTAACAAAATCAACCAGACAGGTTTTCTTAAATTTAAACAAGAAAGGTGTAAGTTTACTCACCTTAAAATTCTAATTCGGTTAAAACTACTAAGAATACGTGATGCGACCATGCTAGCATGTATACACAATAAACACACAGGCAAATAGAGACAGAAAAGTAGAAAGAGTAAAGGGGAAAAGTTTGAAGCAATAGCTGGGGTTTATTTACTGTCCTTTGAGTTCGATGTAGTCTTTGATTGCAGTTAAATTTTGCCGTTTCGTTGGGACCCAAATTGTTGTGGGGAAAATAATTTGTCTCAACTCCATGGGATTAAAGTAAATAAAGGTTTATTCAAACACCAGTGAAATGGAAAAGTGTCTGGTGAAACATCCAGAGGCTTCTCAATGAAACAGTCTGTGGTACAAATTTATAGAATACAATAACCATTACTCATTTGTCCACACTACTCCCCACATCCCGACCACCCCCCACCCCGCTGACACAATCCAAAGCTGCGGCTTGATTAATAAACTGAAGTATATTGTTTCATTAATCATCTCCCATTGTCTCCTCCCCATTCTTGAGGCTTGGTGTTTCATAGTCTATAATATCCTGTGTCTCCTGCTTTATCTCAAGGACACAATGTTTACACAGATGTAAAGGCAATTAGACTTCTGATAGCTTCCCATAACCATTGCCACACATCCCATCATACCCTGGTTCCCCACAACTACAGTGCTTCCTTCTTCCTTCTAAGACTGTTAATATACCCTAGTGTTAAATAATCTACTAATATTGTCCTACTGGTCCCACCTCAGTCCCTCCTTTTGGACCCCTGGTCAGGCGCACCATCTGACCCAGGTGGGGCATTCCCGACATCCTCCACTCACCAATTGCTCCAGGGGTTCTACTGGAGGTCAGTGGGCTACCGATCTCCTAGCCTACCATTCTCTTAAGGCTTCACCAAAGTCCTATTGACCTGGGCTGAGCCTGGAACCTCTATCCAGTCATATAGTGTAATCTTCATATATATATTCACATGTTTCATAGTCTTTGGGAAAGGGGCTCTGACTGCAGGGGATTCCGAGGCGTACCCGTTGTTTGCCAGCATTACCATCTGTACCACTTGGGCTATCATCTACCTTTGATAGCAACAAATACAGAGACTGACTACGAGTACCACAATAGATAGATAGAGATACAGCACTGAATCAGGCCCTTCAGCCCACTGAGTCTGTGCCGACCAACAACCACCCATTTATACTAATCCTACATTAATCCCATATTCCCTACCACATCCTCACCATTCTCCTACCACCTACCTACACTAGAGGCAATTTACAATGGCCAATTTACCTATCAACCTGCAAGTTTTTGGCTGTGGAAGGAAGCCGGAGCACCCGACGGAAACCCACGTGGTCACAGGGAGAACTTGCAAACTCTGCACAGCAGTGCCCAGAACCTGGGTTGCTGGAGCTGTGAGGCTGCAGTGCTAACCGCTGTGCCACAATGGAGACAATGGCAACAGCGATCCTTCCCACTTCCCACCAGTTATACTGCAGTCTTACCACCTTGGCTCTATTGCTGCCCAAGTCCTCCAATCTCCTAGCCACTCCTTTGACTAGCTTCACCTGTACCCTACCCTTCTTGATTGCTTGACGGCTTTGCTCCATAAACCACCTTGTGGTGGCCAGGGCCCTTTGCACCGCCTCCTGGGCTACTCTTCCCAGGATGTCATCAATGTTTAACGATCCTTCCCACTAGGGGCTGAATACATACCCTGTTAGGGCCCTACCTGCAAGGTGGAAATCCCCCACAGTAAAGGAGTCAGTGATCTGTAAGCAGAAAGTGTGGTTATTGTCACACTCCAATCCTCTGTGTAAGGACTTTGTCTTGTCCATCAAAGCACCACTGTTTAGGGGAGATTTGCACTGCCTTAAAGGCCTTTTCAAGAGAGCTGACCAATACCACTATGGCAGAGTCATTACTGAAGGGTCTCAGCATTGCAAGAGCGGATGATGTAATGCTGCAAATCAGTACGACATTCTCATGTTGTCATTAAAAGGGTACCATTTAAACCTGTAGCTGTATACCCCCGGGATCCCACCTAATACACTAGCTTGTCCCTCACCACTCCCAGGAATATGAATTTGAACTCCCCGGAATAATTCCATTGGCATGTTCTTGAGGTATAATCATCAGGAATTTGATTGTGTTCCCCACTCCCCCCGTTATATGCCGGGTGACTAGCAGCTCCTGTCTTTCTTCATGTATATTGATAAGAGCAAATCTTTCACAGCCTGATGTATGTGTCGGGGGCCGTAACAAATCTTATATCTTCAATATCTGAAACAAAGATATCTACCAAGTCCTGAGCCAACATGTCACAGGCCCTTCCCTTTGAATTCTCAAACAAATGGAGGCAGATTAGTCCATCCCGCTTTGATGTCTGGTGTTGGAAGCCCTCGAGGTGCTCCCTCCTTTTGGTAGTTTCGCGTACTGTCCTGGATGCAGGCAAGTGCTTTTGTGGATATTTACAGTGGGCGCCTCCCATGTTGCAGTGGTTTCCAGGAGGCTGATCACCTTTGCTGTGACCCACCGGGCTGTCATTGCTCTAGTGGTTTACCTGAAACAAAATAATGAAGAGATCTGCTGCTGGCCCTCCTGTTGGCAGAAACAGAATGTGAGTCATGTAGTTTGACTTGAGACCACTGGGAGTGGTGTCATCCCATGTGGCATTCCTGGAAAATAAAATACAAATCTCTTCACTTTAAGATTTTTCTTTTTCAATCTGACTGTTCTTAATGTACCTGTACCAAACCTCTGAGCTGATGCACTGTGATGTCGTTTTCATATTTAGTTCAATATTTACTGTTGTCCAAGCAGAAACCACCAAGAAAGTGTGTGCAGTTTTATTGTTTCCTAGAATCTCTTTAAATTTCAGGTTAGAATACCAACTCAAATTAATTGAATTCATCATCTTCAATTCGTCGTAGATATCTGATCAAATTCCTGAAGCTGTCAGCAATGTTGTTGCAATAAATTTTGAAAGTTGTATGGTTAGCTTAAACTGCTAGCAGAAAGGGTTAACTTGCTGCGAATCTGAAAGGGAGTGGGGGCGAATGTTCTCAGATGGATGCGTGATCATGTCACCACCCCTTTACCTACGAAGACAGATCAAACCATGAGCTATGGAATAGTCTAAGCACATACTTTTCAGACACATTAGAAATTTCCCAATTAGCAGTATCCAACATTAAAAATTACCCTGTTCTCACATGCGTGAATTTATATCTGGATTAACATTGCCATGTTTATCAAAATGCAGTCAGGTTGTGATTCTTGGCCAGAAATCTCAATTCGAATCTTATAACTTAAACATTTAGTTTGTTGACACCTTCCTTTAGATCCAACTCATATTCCTCATTGTGAAATTCTTTTTTTTTTTAATGTGCTGACATCCCTTTTGTGCAACTACCCTTTAGGGAAGAAAGCACATTAAAACTTACACACATGCATTATCCACCAATTTCTGCAACACTAATTCAACTTAACAACTTAAGATGAAAGACATAAAACAAAGGAAATAAAGTGCATCAGTGGCCTTGGTCCTTCATTTAAATCTGCCAAACTTCAAACAGCGGCTCTCACAAGCATGGGGGAAGGAAAAGGTGGTCTTTGAGTTTTTCACCCACAGGAACAATCGAATTGACAGTGTCGAGTATCATTACCTATCGTTTCCCCTTAAAGGAATCCCCTCTCTCTCCCCTTGCCAAAACGAAGTGTGTACTTTAGCAGATTCTCATCCATTTTATACAGCTATCAAAACTTTAAAACATCATGCAGGACCAGGCCACTGCCTGTTATATAAGCCATTAGTTCAGTGACACAGACAGAGCTAACACAGACAGACGAGGAAATCACAGTACACTAATATAATACACAAACAGAAACTTATGCACACACAGGTTTTCTTCCTTTTATATCTTTTCCGACAGCATTTTAATTTACTGCGGTGCTTCCAACTTAATTCCTCCTAACCCTTCTCTGACTCTTATCTATGTTCAAGACAGTTCCCTAAAATGATAAAAACAACCCCAAATTATTTACTGCCGACCTTCTTAGATCATTTATCTTTCCTCATAATTGCTATGCACCCACTTTCCTGGCTTTATTTGCCCATGACACAGAGCTATAATTTCCTTTTCCTTTGTCTCCTTCGTCTATTTGCTTTATCTTAGATGACATTTTGGTTTCTTAAAAGTAACTTGCTAAATTACACTGGACTTTTTGAATCTCAAAGTTATCCCAAATTCAAATAACAGTGTTGCTGGGGTGACAGGTTTTGTTAATGTTCCATTGATTTCTTCCCAAAAGCAACATTTCTCTAAATTTGATTCTCCCCTTAAACTTCAAAATATCTCTATCAGGGGAAGACAGCATTTTAGATTAAACTCCAATTGTTTCCCAACTTTTAACATTCTATAAGAGGTTCCTACCTCAAGGAATTTTTTAATACATCAAAGATGACTCCAAATTCCAATTCACAGCACTAAACATTTTAAAGTCAAAACTTCCGATGTTATACACGGGCGAGCCTTATCTCTGGAAGGTCACTAATGAAATTCCAGTCTTCCCAACTTAATCGGTCAGCTAACCTTAAAAATTTAAATTTAATTCAAACCAATGCTTATTAACTACACATAGAACAGAATAATACATGCTCTTTTAAAATTTAACATTCTTAAAACAAAAGATTTAACACCACCTTAAACAAACATTAAACACACAGAATCTTTCCCATATCTCCTTTGTTTATCCTTCTCTCCCTTAAACCAATATCCAATTCCTGACATTTGCTACTTAAAAACAGTCAGTAAGACCGATCTTTAATTTAAACTGCAAAAAAAACAAGAACAGATTTTAAACTTTGGTCCAATTAAAATAGTGTTTTAAACTTCAAATTGGATTTCTGCCAGACATCTTCAGAGATTCAAGGTTGAAGCTTATCTCTTACAAAATTGTTCATTGCCTTTTCACAGTTTCAAAACCAACTTTTGAAGTAAAAATAAAAATGTTAATTTAAAATATAATTCAATTTTTATATCCCATTCCTGGGTGCACAATCTTCAATTGAAATAAACACACTCAGCAATCACATTCACACTTCTTTAATTCCATATAACTTAGAAATATTGATTCCTGTAATGGGTTATGAATTCAAAATACCGAAAATCTGCATTAAATTCCCAGTCCCCAGCCCAAGAAATACACACAGGTTCAACTAGTTCACACCCAAACTATGACTCAAGGTTCCCATAGAAATATACATGTGCAAGAATAGAACAAGAAAACAAGTAACAGACTCATACTTTCAACACTAAAGCCAGACAACAAAGAGTTAACGACTGTCAGCTCCACATCACACAGCTACACAGATATTGGAAGCTTCCAGCATTCATGCAGACTCGAACAAAGACACAGCAACTTGTTTTCACTCACTTTTAAATTTCACTAAAGCATCTTGTTCAAATTATCCCTCTTACCTCAGCCTGATACCTCTCACTTTCCCGCCCTGGCTCTCGCCCTTCTAACACTTGTAACCTATCTCTTATCCTGAGTTAGCCTAGCAAATTCAGACTTTCCAGACTGACACATGGTAAAATAGCACTTACATAAAATAGTTATTCCCTTTTGTCTGTTCTTTCCACCATTCTTTATACTTATCCAGGGTACTCGAGGGATAGCAACTTTCCTGATCATTTTATCTAAAGTTCTTCTTGTTTTTGGCTGCCAAAAATTTGGTGAATGACTCTTCGGGTCCCCACTCTGGATCCTTATTTGCCATGGCTGATGTTTTATAGTCTGATTGTTGTTACTATTTGTGTGGGTACGGACCTCTCGGTACCCTACAATCATTCCTACATGGGAAACAGATCTCTCGTTTCCTCTCTGATTGTTCTTACTTACTATTTGGTGTGGGTGCGGACCTCTCATTACCCTTCGCCTGGTTAACCCCGAGAACGATATTACCTCCTCGATTACCCAAGGAACCATGATCCTGGTGATGTGCCATCTATAGTTACTCCACCTATGGGCCAGTCCTTTGGTTCGGATTTTCATATAGGCCCATCAGCCTCCCATCCCGAATGCCGACCTCCCTTTCTAATGGGTGTACTCACCCGCTCTCTGAGGCCAACATTAAACTGGGCACCACGACTGAGCCTTGAGGATCCTGCCAACTACGCCAAATTGTTTTGGGAAAAAATAACAGGTCTCAAGTCCACAGGATTAAAGTAAATCAAGGTTTATTCGAACACCGGTGGAAGGGAGAAGTGTCTGGTGAAACATCCAGAGGCTTCTCAATGAAACAGAGTCTGTAGTACAAAGTTATAGAAAACAATAACCATTACTCATTTGTCCACACTACCCCCACCTCCGCCCCCCGACACATTCCAACGCTGTAGCTTGATCAATAAACTGAAGTATATTGTCTCACTAATCATCCCCCGTTGTCTCCTCCCCATTCTTGAGGCTTGGTGTTTCATAGTCTATAATATCGTGTGTCTCGCCTGCCTTATCTCAAGGACACCATGTTTACACAGATATAAAGGCAATTAGACTTCTGAGTTGTACAACTTTCCATAACTATTGCCACGCATCCCATCAAACCCTGGTTCCCCACAACTACAGTGCTTCCATCTTCCTTTTAAGACTGTTAATGTATCCTAATGTTAAATAATATACTAATATTGTCCTACTGGTCCTACTTTACTTTCAAGCTTGTTTTAATGTCGGAATCTTCTCTCTTGAGCTTTAAGTGACTTCAGTGGATCTGGAAATTCGAGAGAGACAGAGAGAGAGGTGGGAGAGAGGCACTGTCTTCAAGTTCAGTTGCAGTCTGACCCAAACTGTTCTGTGAGCAGTTTAAAACCAAACATGGGCCAGCAGGTTAGTCATATGACTAGTTGTTTTCTTAACAAACTGTGTTTTTGTGGATTCCTTTCATCTTAGTAGACACCTGCAGTGCTAGGCGGGGTGGGGAGGGGGAGGTGGGGTGGGTGGTTGGGGGGGGGGGGGGTGGTGGGGTGGTGGCGGGAAATGGAATGCTGGCTTATTCTACATTCAATGTCTAGTGATCAAAATCCATTTGGGTTCATTGGATCAGGGAGCCATTCTGTTGTCTCTCCAGGCAACTGTCTCTTAGTATGTAAATTTTTCCAGGCACTGCTGATCTCTTTAACAATTCATCCCTTCAGTCCAGCAACAGTTTAAAATTACTGTCTCATATGACAAAATTAACATGCCTCATTCATGGCAAGTGGGGTGTTCATGACACCTCCACAACCAATGGAATGAAATGCGATTTTTAGAAGAGCATTTCATTAAAAGGGACGAGAGAGAAGAGTACATACAGGGAAACATACATGCATCTCTGTCATTCATTCAGAAATCCTAAAAATTGTTACCGCCTGTCTTTTCTTGGTCACAGTGCTGCTTTAAAATGCCCTTTTTGGCATCCCAATAATGTGGTTTTTGGGGAAGTTTTCAGTTTGCACATTTCCATGACTGCCTGGGGTGTCTTTGTTCCTGTTGAGGTCTGCAGGGGGAGACTTAGATTTAATTAGCCCTAGGTTGGAGTTCTGCTCATGGGCGTCAGCAGTGGGCAGATCCACTCTGAACTCTCTTTCAGTACTTTGATGAGTAATGTAAGGGCTTTTCACTTTAGGGGATGGTTGGTTCCCTTTCCTCCTGACAAAGGGGGAGAATTCTTTGCTAATCTTCCCTTTGTCCTCTGGGACACTCCTGCTTTCAGGTATTTGTCCAGATTCTACTGCACTCCCCTGTGGCACTTTGACTGGGTGAGGCATCACCCTCATGGTCTCTCTGCCCCCTCTTTGTCTCTGCAGGTTCCTGTAAATGCTGTTAGCAATTCTGTTGGGGTGCTTCTGGGTGTCTGCATTCACTTAGGAAGATGTGAATCTAACTTTTCTAACATTTCATGGCACAGTGGTTAGCATCACAGCTCCAGCGACCTGGGTTTGGTTCTGGGCACTGCCTGTGTGGAGTTTGCAAGTTCTCCCTGTGACCGCGTGGGTTTCCTCTCGGTGCTCCGGTTTCCTCCCACATGCCAAAGACTTGCGGATTGATAGGTAAATTGGCCATTGTAAAAATGGCCCTTAGTGTAAGTAGGTGGTAGGAGAATTGAGGGAAGGTGGGGATGTGAGAGGGAAAATGGGATTAACGTAGGATTAATATAAATGGGTGGTTGATGGTCGGCATCAATAGGCCGATGGGGCTGTTTCGGTGCTGTATCTCTCTGTGACTCTATTTTGTGGTTGGCTGACCGGACAGTAGTGGTCTCCATTTGGGATTCCTCCAGGACTTCCTTTAACCTGCCCCCTTTGTCCCTTTTTCCCCTTTCCTTTCTAAATTTTTGCCAGCCTTGTGCCTGTCTGACCCCTTTTGTTCTCGGCAGGGTCCCTTACAGTTCACCGGCCCTTTGCTGGAGGGTCTTCCAAACACCGATACAGGACTCAGGGGTGCAAATTTCACTGAAGGTTGGGTTTTCCTCTCAACCTGGCACATGTGGCAACTCCTTCAGTACTCCACCACATCTTTGTGGAGCTTCAGCCAGTCAAACTGCTGTTTTATGCGGGCTTTGGTTTCTTGTATACCGACATGTACAGCCACTGTAATCTTATGGGCCAATCTTAATATTTCTCTCCGGTACCTCTGCAGCACCACTAACTGGTGAACCACTGTCCTCTCCTTGCCCTCAGGTCTGTGAGAAGAACTCCACTTACTCATCAGAACCTCAATCTTTAAATAGTAGCAATCAGGGATTCCCTTTGCTTCAATTCCAGACTGCCGAGCCAGTGCCAACTCTCTCAGTACTGGGTCGGCTCGCTGAGCTTCGGCTAGGGAAGATCCATTTAATTTATTCCCTGGGTCTTCTAACTTTTCAAAAAAAGTCTCAGACAGACAGACCTCATGGTTTGCCAATTCAGTCTCCTCTGGGAGAGCTGGTTTGATCATGGTCTGATTCACTACACATTCAGGGGAACTGCGGGGGACCATCTGTTGCCACTGCCCTGTCGCTCTGACCTCCTCTGGTCTCTCTTTCACTTCTGGGGGGCTACCACCTTCGCCCCTGCCAGATCATCACCTAGGAACAGGTCAATCCCATCCACAGGCAAACTAGGGACAATCCCTACGGTCACTGTTCCTGAAACTAGGTCGCACTCCAAGTACACCCGACGTAAATGTACTGGCATACACTGCCCTTCAATACCATTCACCACCATTCTGGTGTTTACTGCACCCTCTGGGGGAAAGGTCAGGCCTTTTCCCAGTAAAAGGGATCTTGTGGCCCCCGTGTCCCTGAGGATTATTATGGGCTTGCTTGCACCACTTGAGGGGTATGGGGTTACTCTCCCTTCAGACACAAAATCCTGATAACCTTCAGGAATCCTATTAAATTTTCCTGCACTTGCAGCAGTAGGCTTCCTGAGTCTTACTATTACTGCAGTTAAAGCCACAGTGTGTTGAGCTATGCTTTCCATCCAGGTCCTTTCTCCTTCACTGAGCGGGTGTGCCCTGATTAGCCCTACAGGCCTTCCCTTTATTTTCCAGCAGTCAGCTCTTAGATGCCCTGCTTTATTACACTGGAAGCACACTGGTGTCCGGATCTCACTCCGACCTACAGCACTATCGTTTTTGGCAGCAGGAGAGCTCCCTGTGTCTCTTACTTTTCCTTCTCTCCCAGGACTGCTGGGTTCTATCACCTTCCCACCCTTTGTCCTTTTTGAATTTGTGGGGGTGACTAGGAAAGAAAAAATGTTGAACTTTATTAAACTTAAACTCTAATTTGGTTAACGCCTACGGATACGTGACATGCCCACGCTAGAATGCATATGCAATATAGACATGCAGATAGAGACAGAAAAGAGCAGAAGAAATAAAGTGAAAGGTTTGAGGCAATATCTGAAGATGGTTTTGGCTACTGCTCTTCGAGCTCACAATAAAGTCCTTGATTACAGGTCGGTCTTGTTTTTCATTGGGGCCCAGTATTCTACTTAAACCTTGTTCGATGTAGGATACTTTTCTCTCTTGAAGTTCATGTGTCCTCAGTGGGTCCAGAGGCTTGTGAGAAAGAGACGGAAGCAGGCAATCTTTCTGAGTTCAAAAACTCTGTGGCTAGTTCAAGAAATCCTGGACCAGCCAGTTTGTCATGTGACCAGCTGGTTTAACCAGTCCTGGTTTTTGTGGATTGTATCACCTTAATAGTCTCTGGAATTCTCTTCCTTACACCTTCAAGGTCTGGTGATCAAAATCCATTGTGGATTGAATGTGTCAGGGAATGGTCCTTTTGTTTTCACAAGCACTGTCTGTTAGTATGCAAATGTTTTTCAGCTAAGTGTCTGGCAGCCCTTGTTACAGGCCTTCCCTTGCCAGCAAGCTTAAAATCAATGTTCATATGACAAAATTAATATGCCTCATTCTTGGCTGGTGGGGGCCTGCATGGCATGCTTCATTTGCCATGTCATTAAATCTGCAATGTCTGTTGCAGGATAAACAAAGTCACAACAAGCATGAGTGTATCAAGATGGGAGGAGGGTTCCCTGACATCAGGCTGCTGACCACAGCAGAAGAGGAGGCTTCAGAGATCACAAGAGAGGAGGGAGGCAGGGCAAATGGAGATGATGAGGCAGGAACCACATGTGTAAGGATGATGTGTCATCTCTGCTCTTGCAGCCATATATGGAAACTGAAGGAAATTATGTGAACTCATGAAGCATATGCTTAAAGTGCCTCTGTTTGTGTCTCCACTGCAGGTGCCCACACTCAACTCATAGAACGCCGCGTGGCCCAAGCTTCCTCGTCTGAGAAGGAAAAGAAGCCAATGTCCCAGAGGATGCACCATCACCTGCCTCTTCTTCCACCTCCACCAGCACAGAAACATCCACATAGTCCCCGAGGGGTTGAAGATTAGAATCTGGGTCAAAAGCTGGTGGTTACGACACAGACACGTCCCAGCAGCTGAGGGAGCATGTGCCAGCCGGGCCCCTGACAATCGAAGGACTGCTGGGGACCAGGCCCCTGCTCAGCCCCACATTCATGACGGTCCTCTGTTTGATGTTACAGGAAGTCTGCTGGATGTGCACCAAAGCCATGAGGAAAATATTTTGGAGATGCCCGAGATCATGCGTAGCTTTGGCCATGCCATGGAGGAGTCCATGTAAGCCATTTTCTAGGCATTCGAGTGTATGGCTTCCTCAGTCGAGAGTTTTGCAAGTTCCGTGGCGAGTCTGGTTGACGACTTGAGCCATATGTGATCTGGCTGCACTCTATCTCTGTTGCCATGGATTTGATGCAGCAGAGTCTAAGGAAGAGGGGATGAGGAACCTGGTCCTCCCTCCATGTGCTCCCTTCCTTCAGGGAGACAGGCAGGTGCTATCGTGCACAAAGATGGAGTAAGAGAGCATGCCAGCTGCTCCGAAGCCTTCATCTGAGGACACCCCCAGGGTAGGCAGCATCTCGTCCTCACCCACCACCTGACATTGACCGCCTTACCTAGAGCAGGCGAGCACACGGTGGGGACTCAAGTACCATTGCTGAAAACCCCGGTAGGATGGAGTCATCAAGGCTCCGTTCCTCCAGAGGATGCCCATCTTAGTCATCCACAGCAACGGGCAACACCCTGAGCAGACTGCCTCCACCTCAGCTACTAATGTCGGGGGTAGCACCTAGACGTAGTGGGAGAAAAAGGAAATTGAAACAGTTTTGATCATGAAGGTGGTACAAATTGTCATAATTGCAAAGATGTATTAAATCCTTTTTATTTCATGCAAAATTTGATCCACTCTCGGTAATGATTTGCTTGGTTACAGATGGACACAAGAAGTTTTTTTGCAGGCTGATGGCAGGAACACAATGACGCTTGCAAAGCATCTCAGGACTTGTTCAGTGTCCATAACTCATTGCAATTTGAGCCTTTACTTTTCAATGATGGCTGTTTTCCTATTGATGATTAATAACTTTTTGCAATACTGTCGTGCCTCACTTTTGTTTTCCACATTGTTTGTAATGGCATATAGTTGCATTCATCGTAGTCCATAAATGATTCCAAATGCCAATCACATGAAAGTTCAGCAATGCTTTGTTAAGATTGCGGAGATAAGACCTCATGCAAAAGTGAATTTCTGTGGGGAATTGTTATGTTTCTCTTCCTAACGTTCCTTGATCATGTGTCTTATTGTTGGCTGAAACATGTAGAAATGAGGTTCTACCTGATGTCCCTTGCATGTATCTCCATTGCCCTCATATAGATGACCCCATCATTGTCATTGTTGTCCTCCTCTTCACCCTTTTCATAGACATAGTCATAGTGGTGTTCCTTCTGTTTCTCTGCCTGCAGAATGTTGTTGCGTCTAATCACAAGGTTGTGCAAGGCACAGCAGACAATAATTATTTATGACTCCCTCTGTGGCGAGTACTGAAGAGCCCCTCCAAACCAGTCAAGGCAATGGAATCACATTTTCAGCATGCCAAAGGTGTTCAATGATGGCTCTGTTGGATGCGTGAGCGACGTTGTATCTCTCATCAGCAGCGCTTTGGGGATGACGTACTTGTGTCACCAACCGTGTACAAACGGTGTAACCCTGGTCACCTAGGATCCAGCCATCCACTTCAGCTGGTTCCTCAAAAACCGCTGGCAGCTGGGAGTTCCTCAAAATGTAGGAGTCGTGGAAAAAAATGGGAAACGTGTACAAACCTGTATGATTCTTCTCCTATGGTGGCAAACCAGCTGTACATTTAAAGAGTGGAAGTCTTTGTGATTCACAAATATAGCAGGCTAGTCCCAGAGAACTCTAATGACCACATGAGTACAGTTGATCACTCCTCATACTCTCGGGAAGCCAGTAATGGCACCGCAGTCACCTTGTGGACAACTGGCATGAGGTTCCCGCCAAAGCCGAGTGGCTACAGGTCATGCTGCAGGACATCCTTATCCGTCTCTGGAATTGCCACCCTGATATTTGCAGGTAATTTGTCTTTGTCCTGCGGATGCGATGACGTGCCCGTGCCCATCTTCAATAAGACAATTCCTCAATGTTATTATTTGGAGTATCCAACTTTCATGTGCTGCCTGTTGCTGACACTCAGACATCATGAGTTGAGGGAAAAGAGCCCTCCTTAGTCTCTCCCTTTGTTTTTGTTCCTGTGGTACTCTAGAAATTGGGTGTATAAGACCCATGTTGCTGTGGCTTTCTGAACAATAAAAAAGCAGAGTGTGGAGATTCAGCCCTCTGTTGCCAGTGAGCTGAAACATGGAGGCAGTGAACAGCTCCCTTCTATCTGCCTTTAAATTACAGCCAGGTAGAAGACACACTGTTTGTCTCCTCCCACCCTCCTTACAATTGTTGAGTGTCCACTTGATTCCCATTATCATTGCAGAAGATGGTGCATGTAGAATTCAACGCAAGTCTCCCACCTTCCAACCTCCTTCTGCAACCTTCCAGCTTGAACCCATCACCCTTGACACACCCAATGTTACCATTACCCTTCCCTCCGTAACCATTGAGCCTCTCCCCATTACCGTGCACAGTGTAATCATCAACGTATTCATACCATCCCTCCTCCCATTGCTACTCCCATTGCTATCACCATGCCGACTCTTATCCTTGAACCTCCTCACATCGTACTGATCATTGTTGCTGATTCCCGTTCCCCTCCAAATGAAGCTGTCGAATAACCACCCATTAGTCTTGACATTCCCCCCCACCACAGAATACATTTGCTCCCATTGACTGTGACCATCCCCTCTGCTAGCCAGTACCCTCAGTTTTCCCCACAGCTCCCTGACATTGACAGCACGCATCCCTCCCTTTAGGCCCTTGCCAAATATCTTCACACTGTACTGATCTAATCCACCCACCACCCTCGCAGCCGAAAAAATGCATCTTCACCATCAACAGCAATCATTCAACAACCTGGACCCTCCACTCCACCCTGCCTCTCGATGCACCTGATCAACTCCACCCTTCCCTATCGACTACCCTGCCCTTCCCCTTAATACACCGAATCAACCCCACCCTTCACTCCCCAACTATCCTGCCCTGCACTCCATGCACAGAATCAGCCACATCCTTCCCTCCCCACTGGGGGAATCCAGACCACCACAAACCCGCCGCCAACTTAAATCCTCTAAAATAACCTGAGAAAACACCTTCCGCCTAATTGTATCACCTCACATGCCACCAAATCTGCTGCAGCGGACGGCATAAAATTCCCCCCATTACCTCAGCTGACACTTCAGTGGAGTACAGTTGAAATACTGTATTATTGGAGATAATGGCTGGAACTTTACATTGTGATGGAGGCCCCACCCACCGGTTGAAAAGTTGAGGATGAGCCCGCCTCGACTGGGCCTGAAAGCCACGCAGCAATTTTGCATGGCTCAGGGCCTTAATTGGCTATGGTCGGGACTACTTCCCCTCTGAGGCAAAAAGTCACACCTCCCAGAGTTAGAATCATAGAATGTTTAAGGCACAGAAAGAGACCAGCGGAAAAACGATCCACCTATTCTAATCCCAACTTCCAGCATTTGGCCCGTAGACTGCAGCTTACAGCACTTGAGGTGCATATCCAAACTCCTTTTGAATGAGTTGAGTATCTCTGCCTCAACTATCCTTTCAGGCAGTAAATTACAGACCATCACCACCCTCTGGTGAAAACGCTTTTCCTCATCTCCCCTCTAATCCTTCACCTCCACTCTATCCAGGCCCCTCAAAATTTTGTACATTTCAATCAGATCTCCCCTCAGCTTTCTCTGTTCCAAGGAGAACAACCCCAGCTTATCCAATCTTTCCTCATAGCTGCATTTTTCCAGTCCTGGCAGCATTCTCGTAAATCTCCTCTGTACCCTCTCTCGTGCAATTACATCCTTTCTGTAATGAGGTGATCAGAACTGCACACAGTACTTAAGTTGTGGCCTCACCAATGAGTTATACAGTTCCAGCATAACCTCCCTGCTCTTGTATTCTATACCTCAGCTAATAAAGGAAAAGATTCCATATGCCTTCTTAACCACCTTATCGACCTGTCCTGCTACCTTCAGAGATTTGTGGATATTCACTCCAAGGACCCTCAGTTCCTCTACATATCTCAGTATTTTCCCATTAATTGTGTATTCCTTTGCCTTGTTTGACCTTCCCAAATGCATCACCTCACACTTCTGCAAGTTGAATTCCATTTGCCACTTTTCTGCCCATCTGACCAGACCATCAATATCTTCCTGCAGCCTACAGCTATCCTCCTCATTATCTACAATATGGCCAATCTTTGTGTCATCCGCAAAATTCTTGATCATACCCCCGACATTTACGTTCAAATCGTTAATATACACCACAAAAAGCAGGGGACCCAGGACTGAGCCCTGTTGAATGCCACTGGAAACAGCCCTCCAGTCGCAAAAACAGCCGTCAACAATTACCCTTTATTTCCTGCCACTGAGCCAATTTTGTTTCCACCTTGCTGCATTTCCCTGGATCCCATGGGATTTTACTTTTTTAACCAGTCTGCCATGTGGGACCTTGTCAAAAGCCTTGCTAAAATTGATGTAGACCACATCAACTGCACTACTTTCATCTATCTTCCTTGTTACCTCTTCAAAAAATTTGATCAAGTTGGTCAAGCAAGATCGTCCCTTAACAAATCCATGCTGGCTATCCTTGATTAACCTATGCATTTTAAGTGACAGTTTATCCTGTCTCTCAGAATAGAGTCCAATAATTTGCCCACTACTGAGGTTAGACTAACTGGCCTATAATTATTCGGTCTATCCGTTGCTCCCTTTTTAAACAGAGGTACAACGTTAGCAATTCTCTAATCCTCCGGCACCGCACCTGTATTCAGTTAGGACTGGAAAATGATGGTCAGACCCTCTGCTGTTTCCTCTCTTGCTTCTTTTAACAGCCTAGGATACATTTCATCTGGCCCTGGTGATTTATCAACTTTCAAGGATGCTAATCCCATTAATAATTCCTCTCTCCCTATGTTTTTAACATCTAATACCTCACACTCTTCCTCCTTAATTACAATATCTGCATCGTCCCCCTCTTTTGTGAAGACAGACGCAAAGTATTCATTAAGAACCATAGGTGCCAGTCAATCAGTGTGCCAGTCCCAGCAGCTCCACTGGGAGTGGTGGCCACTGATGGGACTGCACCCAGCCAGGACTAGCAAGGTGGAGCAGGTTTCGGAATTGTGGTAAGTGTGTGGGCTCTCATTGGGCACACCTGGCTGTGTGCCAGTGAGGCAGGGAGTGGGGTGGTGGTTGGGGGCTTGTGCCACTGGGTGGTCTGTGGGGCACAGCATGCCCGATCAAGAGGCTCCCCCTGAGCCCTAAACTAGCGAAGTGCCCGTCTGCTGTTGGCAAGATACCAGTGGCGGCGGGATGAGGCCCTTAAGTGGCAATCATTTGGCCACTTAAGGGCCACAATTGGCCTGGGGCAGGTAGACGATGTGAACGGCACCCCCCTCCCCCCCACCTCCCACTCGATTTTACGGCCACCCACCGCCACCCCCCCCCCCCCCCCCCCCCCACCACCTCCAGCCCACTTCCGTGGGGAGCATAAAATTCCAGCCAATGCCTCTGGATGAGCTGTTAAACTTCATCTCTGTGTGCCCTCTCTCGTGGAGAACAGAAGCATAATCCCTATGTCATGGTTGATATTTATTCCTTAATGAGCATCACGAAAACTGATTTTATGGTCCTGTATCTCATTGCTGTTTGTTGGACCTTGCTGTGTGCAAATTGCTATTTTGTTTCCTTAATTACAACAGTGATTACACTTCAAAAAATTCTTTATTGACTGAAAAGCACTTTGGGACATCCTGAGGTCATGGAAAATGCTGTATAAATGCAAGTGTGTGTTTAGATTTAGATTTAGAGATACAGCACTGAAACAGGTCCTTCGGCCCACCGAGTCTGTGCCGACCATTAATCACACATTTATACTAATCCTACACTAATCCCATATTCCTACCACATCCTCACTTGTCTCTATATTCCCCTACCACCTACCTATACTAGCGGCAATTTATAATGGCCAATTCACCTATCAACCTGCAAGTCTTTTTGGCTGTGGGAGGAAACCGGAGCACCCGGAGGAAACCCACGCAGACACAGGGAGAACTTGCAAACTCCACACAGGCAGTACCCAGAATTGAACCCAGGTCGCTGGAGCTGTGAGGCTGCGGTGCTAATCACTGCACCGCCCTAATTTTAAATGTTTATTTTCAGTGGATAGTTTTTAGTGAATGAAACTTGCTCCTGGCAGCATGTTATGCATCCTACAGATATGCTAGACACTTCTGTAAACTCTACTGGCATATTGGATACAAATTAGATGTAAAACTATTAAATATGTAGACATATAAGTGGTAGGGTGGATCACCCACATCAGTGAGTATCAGAAAATAACAGGCAGAATGCACACAACTTTCCAATATACACTGCCTGTAGATGAGCATCCCACTGCTGGTATAGTCTCAGAAAATGGCCTCCACATAAATCAAAAGAATTTCCTCGAGGATAACAGTGCTTTTTTTGCTATGGCTAATAGGGCAGATTCCATGATCTGAATTTGCGTGGCTATCCCAAAGGAAATTGTGGGACTGCAGTCCACAAGCCATTCATTTTAGTAGATGGGAAATCACAGCGTCTGGTCCATGAATTCCTGATCTGAATTCTCTTAGAACACCGCACCCTGCCGCTGACACCCAACTGCAGAATTTTCTTCCATGAATGCTGGATGAGCTGAAGGTGGGGCAGATGATGAATTATTTTCAAAACTATGGCATAGATTTCACTCTTGTCAAGCACCATCTAGACTGACTAAAAATGGCCATGGACTCTTGTGTTTAGACCCATTCTTCAGATCGTCTGGTACCAGAGGATGTACTTTACAAATGTGTTCAGTCACAATGAGGAATGGGGAGCACGCATTTGGAACTTGTGGGTTCATTATCAGTATAGAGTTATGGTCTTTCTGATTATGCCGCATACACGGACCTTGGTGTAATATATGCTCAAGACGTTATTAAGTTAAAAACAGCTCTCATTGGTTAAGTTCACAGGACAAGGCTGATTTATATAGATGAATATTTAGGTGAGGCATCTGAACCAGTGTGCTTCAGAAAATTTGGGCATTTCAGCGATTGTTCACACACATTCTGGTTGAGACAACTCAATCCATTTGAGCTCAGCAGGGGTGAGCCAGTGAGATTCTGCTCCCTCAGGTTAGAATAAACAAAAGGAGATCAACACCATGTTCAGAGTCAGGTTTTAAATAGAAGCTGCCCAACCACTTAAGTCCAGCAAAGGCTGCACTATGGTAAGGATACAGGTTTGTAGTTGGAAGTTGTTGACTTTGAATTTCCACATGGTTCTCCCAATGTTCTGCCAGAATTTTAGCAGGAGTTTTGCAGAACTCCTGGGATAATAGCACTTACAGTGACATTCCAGGTGATTTTGTTTATGTTAAGCAAGAACAACCAATAATTATTTTACTTTATTGCACAAAGGCAACTTGTCTTGATTGAGGTAAGTGATCTGATTATAACTATTGTTCTGCATGTTCAAAGCAGCTTTAAGTATCTGACCTCATCTTGTCAATTGCTTTCTCAGTCTGTCTTCAAACAGATTGAGGAAGTACACCTGAGGGCACAGGCAAGAGATGGTCTGATCTTGAGGAGGTACATTGTTATATCCACTGGGTTATATTATCATACAAGTTGGATAGTATGAGTCAATTCCAGCATGTAAAGGGCATGAGATCCATTTACAGAAATGACTGATACCCTTGAACCTGTGAAGGTATTTACAGAAGACTTGAATTTTTGGCAGGTATGCATGGATAAGTTTATGATTTGCCAGTTGGCAAGTGAGGTTATTTCCTGCAGGCGTGCATCAGTAAAAGCATTATCCGACACAATTTGGGATTGCATGGAGTGCAGAATCTTTTTAGGAACATAGGAGCATAGGAGCAGGAGTAGGCCATTCAGCCCATCGAGCCTGCCCCACCATTCAATATGATCATGGCTGATCATCCACACTTTTTCCCACACTATCCTCATATCCCCTTCTGTTATTTGTATTTAGAAATCTGTAAATCTCTGCTTTAAACATACCCAATGACTGAGTTTCCACAGCCCTCTGGGGGAGAGAATTCCCAAGATTCACAACCCTCTGAGTAAAGAAATTTCTCCGCATCTCTGTCCTAAGTGGCTTCCCCCTTATTTTGAAATTGTGTCCCCTGGTTCCAGACTCCCCAACCAGGGGAAACATCTTAGCTGCATCTACCCTGTCTATCCCTTTAAGTATTTTGTAGGTTTCAATGAGATCACCTCTCATTCTTCGAAACGCTAGAGAATACAGGCCCAGTTTCCCCAATCTCTCTTTATAGGGCAGTCTCGCCATCCCGGGAACAAGTCTGGTGAACCTTCGTTGCACTTCTTCTATGGCAATAATATCCTTCCTAAGGTAAGGGGGCCAAAACTGCACACAGAACTCTAAGTGTGGTCTATACAATTGAAGCAAAACTTCACTACTCCTGTACTCAAATCCTCTTGCAATAAATGCTAACATACCATTCACCTTCCTAATTGCTTGCTGCACCTACATGTTAGCTTTCTTTATTTGTTCTTGGGATGTGGGTGACACTGACATGGCCCGGAAGGTATTCAAAAGGAACCATATAGTGAAGTCACATATACATAGAATAACATAGAATACACAGCACAGAAGCAGGCCATTCATCCCAACCAATCCATGCTGGTGTTTATGCTCCACTCGAGCCTCTTCCATCTTTTCTCATCTAACTCTATTAGCATAATCTTCTATTCCCTTTTCTCTCATACGCTTATCTAGCCTCCCATTAAATCAATACTATTCACCTCAACCACTCCCTCTGGTAGCAAGTTCCACATTTGCACCACTCTCCGGATAAAGATTTCCTATTTGATTTCCTTGTGACTATCTTCTATTGATGGCTTCTAGTTTTGCTCTTCTACATAAGTGGAAACATTCTTATGTGTCTAATCTATGAAAACCGTTCTTAATTTTAAAGATCTCAACTGGGTCACCGATCTCTTCTTTCCTGATAGGTAGAATCTCACATTTCTGATGCCATCCTCCTAAATCATTTTTGTACCCTTTGCAGTTCATCTAAATCCCTTTTATAATATGACAAGCAGAACTGTGCATGGTACTCCAAGTGTAATCTAACCAAGGTTTGATACATGTTGAGCATGTTCTATTTCCCTTCTTAAATTTTTGTATTGCATTAGCTATCAACCAATCCTCTGGCACGACACGGAAGGTAGAACGTGGGAGACCAGCCGGGAGTGTGTTGGATAGTCAAGTCTAGAGGTAACAAAGGCATGAATGAGGATTTCAGCAGCATATGATCTGAGACAGGGAGAAGCCAGGTGATGATGTGGAGGTGGAAATAGGTGGTCTTAATGATGGCACGAATATGAGATCGGAAGCTCATCTCGGGGTCAAATGTGACACTATGGTTATGAACAGACTGGCTTAATCTCAGACTGTTGCCAGGGAGGGAATGGAGTTTGAAGCGAGAACTGAAAAAAATGCTTTCAGTCTTCCCAATATTTCTGTTCGTCCAGTACTGGATGTCTGAAGAGCCGTCTGATAATTTGGCAACAGTGGAGGAGTCGAGAGGGGTTGGTGAAGTAGAGCTGGGTGTCGTCAGCGTAATGTGAAAACTAAAGCTGTGCTTCTGGATGATGTCACCAAGGGGCAGCATGTAGGTGAGTAATCTTAAAGTATATTATACTATGGTCACAGTTGCCTAGTTGGTCCCCTAATTTTACTTTCCTGATTTTCTCTTGTTCATTCCCCATTACCAGATCCAGGAGTGAATCATCCCTATTGGACATTTTACATACTGGTTTAGAAAGGAACCCTGTACACATGGTAGGAACTCCATTCCTTTACCCCTTTACCTACCTTTTCTGGCCAATTAATTTCAAAATAGTTGAAATACCCCATAATTATTTTTGTGTTTTTTTACCCATTTTCCTAATTCTTCCGCCACCTCCCTTTCACTATTAGGTGATCTTTAGTGTTATGACCAGTTGAGAAATGTGTCAAGGGGTCTGTTACTATCTTCACCTGGTCTTATTGTGACAGGGTTTAATTTTAAACACAATGTATTTTGAGCTCCCCCTTTGTGAATTCTTGTTCACAGCTTTCCAATTTTCAGGCAAAGAAATGAGCACAAACAGACTTTCTTTGGTTTAAAGAAGAAAGGTGAAATTTATTAAACTTACTTAAACTCTAATACGGTTCACGCCTATGGATATACGACTCGCCAATGCTAGCATGCACACGCGATATACACATACAGATAGGGACATAAAAGAGAAGAAAAGATAAAGTGGAACAGTTTGAGACAATATCTTGTTACTGTGCTTTGAGCTCGCTGTGGTCCTTGATTGAAGATATGGTCTTGTATTCTTCTTAAACCTTGTTCACATAGGAGACTTCTCTCTCTTCGAGTTTCCGTGTCTTCAATGGTTTCCAAAGCTGGTGAGAGCGAGATGAGGGCAGACAGGAAAGGAGGTAATTCTTATTTCAGTTCCAGGAGCACATGGCATTCTGAGTTCAAATTCTGTTTTTCCAGTTTAAAACACCCCTAGTTGGCAAGCATGTGGTCACGTGACCGACTGGTTTGACCAGGTCTCTTCTGTGTATTGGGGCGGGGACTGGTTCCTTTGTTTCAACACTGTCTGGTACTATGCAAATGTCCTTCCAGCCAGGGGCTTGCAATTTTAAGTTTTAATGTTCATGTGGCAAAATCATGTGTGCCTCAGTCTTGGTAGGTGGGGGGTTTGCCTGACATTTAGACGATTCCTTTTGGTGTGATTGATCTTTTATTATTTTTCATCTCTATCCACATGAATTCCATTTCTGTTTTATGGATGTCTGCGTAATTGTATTATGCTGCCATTAGGTTATTCCGAATAAATACACCTACTCCATCTTCCCTTTTTCACTCTCTATCTTTTCTGAATATGTTTTACCCTGCCATGTTTAATTCCCATTCCTGATTTTTCAGTAGTCATGTTCCAGCAATCCCGACTATATCTGGTTCCTTATAATATATTATTTCCTCCAGTTCCCATGTTTTATTACAGACACTGGACCCCCAGGAGACATGATGTGAGGTAGGGAGGCCCATAGAAGAGTGGCGAAAGACTGGAGTGGAGTGCCCGTCGCCTTCCCATTGCCCTGCAGTTAAGTCGGGGGTGGGAAAGGCCGAAGATGGCTTTTGCCCAATGGTCAACTGAGGACCTTAAGAGGCCAATTCATAGCCACTTAAGGCCCTCTTCCCGCTGCCACTGGAATAATACCAGTGGTGGTGGGGGGGGGGGGCCTCTGCCACGTGGGAGGTCACCCAGTAAAACAAGACGGTCTCCCTCCGGGGTTGGCTGGAGGGTCTCCTCGTGGGAAGTCTGTGGCTCACGGAAGGCCTGTGGCAGGAAAGGCTACCCCTCTGCTAATCCTCCCACCCTCAATGACTGCCCACCCCCGCCCCACCCCAAGCTAGAGCCTGCCAGACTGGCCCTGGTGACCCCGCCACAGTTACCAGGACTCCAGGGATCCAGCACTGGGCCTGGTCCGGCCTGGTGTAGTACTAGCAGTGACCACTGCACCCAGTGGGGCTGTCGATACTACTGAGCTGCCAGTCCTCTAATTGTCTGGCAGCTCCTGGAGGCAGGATCCTCGTCCATAAAGGGACAAGGACCCCAGCACCAAGCAGTAAGGTGACTGAGTGCCATTGGATTGTACCGGGCTGCAAAGGGCTGAGGCGGGGTTTCCCTCGCCTTTACAGTCCAGTGTCGGGACCTTCGTCAGCTTGACTAAATTCAGCCCGCTGTGTGCATTGCTGTAGAGACAGTTTAACTGATTTTTAATAGCAGTTCCTCTCACTTTATTTCTGATAATCTTTTTACATTCTATACCCCTACTTATTTACAGGCCTTTAATGCTGTTACGACCAGGTGAGAAGGAGGTCTAAGATTCCCTTTCAGCCTTCACCTAGTCTTACTGTAACAGGATTTAATTTTAAACACACCATGTTTTTAGTTCCCCCTTGGTGAATCCTTGTTCACTGCTTTCCAATTATAAGGCAAAGAAACCAGCACAAGCAGGTTTTCTTAGGTTTAAAGAAGAAAAGTTTAAATTTGTGAAACTTGAACTTAAACTCTAATTCAGTTGATGCCTCCAGATACACGATGTACCCGTGTGAGCATGCATACGGGGAACACACATGCAAATAGAGACAAAAAGAGCAGAAGAAAAATAAAGTGGAAAAGTTTGAGGTAATATCTGAAGAGTTTTTGTTACAGTTCTTCGAGCTCTCTGTAGAGTCCTTGATTGTAGGTAGATCTTGCTTTTTGTTAGGGCCCAATATTCTTCTTAAACCTTGTTCGCTGTAGGAGACTTTTCTCTTTGGGGGTTCATGTGTCTTCAGTGGATTTAGAGGCTTGTGAGAAAGAGATGGGAGCAGACAGGAGAGATCCTCTCAGTCCAGGAGCAAACAGTCCTTCTGAGTTCAAACTCTTTGTGGCTCATTCAAAAACCCTGGAACAGCCAGTTAGTCATTTAACCAGCTGGCCCAACCAGTCCTGGCCTCTGTGGATTGCATCACCCCAGCAGGCCTTGGAATGCACTTCCCCACCCCCTCACTGTCCGGTGATCAACGTCCATTGTGGGTTGAATCTGCCATGGAATGGTCCTTTGTCTACTGTCTGTTAGTATGCAAATGTTTTTTTTCCAGCCACGGCTGCGCTGTTGAACAAGTCATTTCCTCACTCCAGCAACAGTTCAAAATCAATGTTCAAATGACCAAACCAATGTGCCTCATTCTTGGCAAGTGGGGGCCTGCATGACAATGCCCTTAGTTTAGCCTGTCTTTTTCTCTCCTTGCTATTTTATTTCAATTTAGGATTGTTACATTTCTTGTAGATCCCTCCCATCATTTTACTAGTTTAAAGTCTTTGCCACCTCCCTCTTTACTGTTCCACTATGACACAGTCCCATTCCAGTTCAGATGGCACCCGTTCCATCAGAACAGCTCCTTCCTGTCTCAGTATTGGTGTCAGTATCCCAGGAAAAGGAACCCATCTTTTCCACACCAGCCCTTTAGCCATTTGGTAATTCTCCTGATCTGTCTGTTTCTATGCCAATTTGCACATGACCTGGGCAGTAATCCAGAGATCATTACCCTTGAAGTCCTGCTTTTTAATTTAGCTCCTAACTATTGATATTTCCTCACCCAGAACCTGCACCCTGCTCCTATCTATGTCTTTTTTAACATTTTATTTAGAGATGCAGCACTGAAACAGGCCCTTCGGCCCACTGAGTCTGTGCTGACCAACAACCAACCATTTATACTAACGCTACAGTAATCCCATTTACCCTACCACCTACCTACACTAAGGGCAATTTACAACAGCCAATTTACCTATCACCTGCAAGTCTTTGGCTGTGGGAGGAAACCGGAGCACCCGGCGAAAACCCACGCGGTCACAGGGAGAACTTGCAAACTCCGCACAGGCAGTACCCAGAATTGAACCCGGGTCCCTGGCGCTGTGAGGCTGCGGTGCTAACCACTGCACCACTGTGCTGCCCTAACTGCGCCACTGTGCCGCCCTGACATGTTCTGACATGGATCACGACAATGGATTCCATCCCCCCCCCCACCCCAACTTTCCAAATTCCTCTACAGCCCCCTTGAGATATCCCTTATCCTGGCACCGGATAAATAACACACACCCTTTGCAATTCTCATTCAGAGCTGCAGAGGACACTTATCTGTCCTGCTAATTAGAAAATCCCCTATCACCACTACATTTTTATTCTGCTCTTCCCCACCTTGGACAGTCTTCTGGCCCAAAGTGCCTGGTCTGCATTGTGGCTGTCTTCCCCACAGTCTTTCTCCTTGTCCTAATGGGTTGTGAGTATATCGTACCTATTGGACAGGGCCAGTAACGGCGGGATCTCCTTCTCAACCCAGTCCCCACTATCTGGCTCCCTTCCTGAACCTATCTTTTCCTCTAGAGTGTGACTGTATTCTGAATATAACAATTCAGGAACTTCTCTCTCTCCCTTACGTTTCAATGGTCTCGAACTTGCACCCCAGCTGAATGACTCTGAGCTGCAATGACTGAAGGCAGAGAAATTTCCTGCAGGTGAGAGAATCCGGGGCAGTCCAATAACTCCTGCATACTGCAATCCCAACACATAGTCAGCCCTGCCATCTCTCGTCATTTTTATTTATTTTTTGATAACCTGAATTAAAATTAGGTAAATTCCTCTCGTTAAGAAAAAATACTCACTTTTTACACAGCCAATTTAACTCACCCTCAGGCCTCCTCCTCCACGATGTCACTTTGCTTCCACAGGCTCTTCTGCTCCATCGACTGTGATGTTGTCTTGTAAATTTACTCAGAGTTTGTTTTCCCTGCTCTGCTGCTGTTTCTGTTTAAATACTTAGGGCTGCTCCTGTGGTGCTTCACACTCTCTCCACTCTCACAACTTGCTATGAAGAGATTTGGCCTGAGTTATTAGGCCAGTAACAGAACCAGTAGGCTACCATACTGGTTTTGAAAACTGAGACAGGGCTGGATTTTACCATGGATTTCAGGACCCTATCATTGGGACCAACTGGGGGTCCTGAACCTGCACTTGCCAGCAGCGAGACCAGCGGTACAATCTTCCTGGACGTGGCCTCCTGATTGGCCACTGTAATGAGTTCTTTTTATGTTGTCTGATGCAACATAAATGAGATATGTGGAATCTAGTTGGTTGAAGAGCTCAAACAGATCTATTACAGCTGAACTATTATACAGTGCAGAGCTAACAATTTACAGATCCTGGGTCTAGGTGTTACAGCAGCAGAGTGACTCTGGCTCTGTGTCATATTACTGCATCCTGGCACTTATCTCAATAACATACTAAGATCTTAAAGGGGCATCACTCTTAAAGGTAATCACACAACAGCCACTGCTGCACTTGGGCGGTCTCCCGATGCTGCCGGCCCAATCAGAGAGCCAGAGAGGTGGGCACTGCTGAGGCAGGTCGGGGACAACAAGGGCGTTTCAACATGGAGACACCTTCAGGGAGCTGACTATAAATTAAAAACTATGAGGGGCAAAGGTGTCAGGCCCCTCAGAGTGAAGAGGAAACCCCACTGGAGAAATGTTCAGGCTATGGGTGTGGCCTTTCCTGCCCGCAGCCCCATCTTTGGGGCATGGAGCCTCCGGCTTCGATGGAAGCCAGCAACCTCACAAAATTGCCCCTAATTGGGGCTTCAAATATCTTAATTGATCCTACGCAAGGCTGCCTCTGGGAAAGCTCCCTGGTGGCAGGAATGCACAGGGAGTCGTCCCAACCTGACTCTCCCCTATTTTCTCTGACCCTCTGCCTCCAATCCCGCCATTACGGGGCCGCAAAAATTCTCCACTGAGTGATGTTATTGATGATATATTTTGATGAAAGCATGCAGTTTATTTTACAATGAATTGCTCTTGCTCTTGATGAATGAAACTTTCGTGGAACAGATGTGTCCTTACATAGTAACTTCTGAGCTCTGGGAAATTTTCGAGCTCTGTGATTCAATTCTAGGGCTCCCTACTGCATGCTTCACTGCACATGTGGTGAAAGAAAGCTTGTAATCTGTATAAACTATCATTAACCTGGAATTTTTGGCATGTGTTTGGGAAGACAATTAGTCAATCTATCATCGCAGATATGTGGAGTCATGGAATGTGAAAGGTATTGATTTGAAGACTGCAGTCAGAAACTGACCTTCTCCCATTCCTTCTCCAGACAGAAAAATAGATTTAAAAAAGAGCAGAATGCAGTCACAAGTCAGGTACTCAAGCATAACCAAGTATAGTCGAGACAAATAATCTGATTATTTAAGCAAGTTAATGAGCTTAGCTATTTACAACTTGCTGATGTCACAGCAGTGTTACATTACGCTAGGTCCCATAAGTGCGTGCAAAGATATTAAGAATGAGGCATGTACTCATATTGACAGCATACTACGGCTTAACTCACATGGCTATTCAGAGTGCGTCAATGTGCTGACGTTCAGTATGAATAAAGCGGATGAAAGGTATTAAGGCCTCTTCAGAAAGATGTGCACCATTTTAATTTAATTGTATTCCCTTTCATTGCATAATAAAAAGCTCTGTTGTGAGTCTGGGCATCATCAAAGGTGCAGGCACTGACACAGCTGGTTAAATGAACACAGCTGAAGCAGAGCTGTGGTGTTTTGTTGTGTCAGTGTGTCAAACTATGTTGTCAATGTGCTAGTGTGAGTGTGCATTCATCTGTGAAGCAATGAGAATCAGTCTGTAAAAGTAAATCCTTTCTGTCGCAATCTTGAGAAGGAACAGTTGTAACTCAAAACATACCTTAAAGATTCCAGAAAGGAAATGATGCATATGTAATGCATCATAACTTATATTTGATGGAGACAAAGAGATGATTCAAATCTGTAACAATCTTCGAGAACAAATTGCTCATCTGTAATTCTTGGTTTGACTGACTGCCGAATCTATCCTCCTGGGATTTTTTTAACTTGAGTAGGAATTGATTTCATTAAGTCTCTGAAATTGGTTATGCTCCCAGGACATTTCTGCAGTCAAAAAAGGCACTCCAAGGAAGACAGGGCTGCCAGGCCCCATGCTCTGATAGTGAGACACATTGATTTTAGGTGTATCACTTGAGACATTTTAAATAAAATTATAAGTAAAACCTTCAAAAAATAAACTGCAGAACTGAATTTCTTCAGGGTTTTTTCCTGCTCCACTGCTGTATTTTTGGCATAAGTTCAGCAGAAAACCTCTTTATTTGCATAAGCAGGTTTTTCACCTTATTTCTGGTGACATGATGATGACAGAGTGGGAGAAGCGCTGCAGAAATTTACCCCATGTACTTTTTATTTATTAAAAACTACAATCCCAAAACATTACCTGTAACTGCGGTGGACCTCCAGTCAAGAGATCTGAAAATGGAATAGAACCAGTTTGCTGTTTACTTGTTGTGGGCTATAGGCAGCTCTGCATAGAATCATAGAAGAATTGTAGAATGGCTATAGAACAGAAGGAGGGCATTCAGCCTGTTGTGTCCATGCTGGCTCTCTGCAACAGCAAATCATCTAGTCCCACTCGCTCGCCCTTTCCCCATAGCACAGCAATTTTTTTTTCTCTTCAGCTGCTATCCAAGTCCCTTGAAAAATTGAATCTGCCTCCACACCACTCTCAGGTAGTGTATTCCAGATTCTAAACACCCACTGCATAAAAAAGGCTTTTCCTCATATTGCCATTGCTTCTTTTGCCAATCACCTTAAATCGGTATCCTCTGATTCTCGACCCTTCTGCCAATGGGAACAAGTTCTTCCTATCTGTCTTAGAAAAGTAAGAGGCAACTTGATTGAAACATATAAGATCCTGAGGGGTCTTGACAGGGTGGATATGGAAAGGATCTTTTCTCTTGTGGGAGAATCTAGAACTAGGGGTCACTGTTTAAAAATAAGGGGTCGCCCACTTTAGACAGAGATGAGGAGAAATCTTTTCTCTCAGAGGGTTGTGAGTCTTTGGAATTCTCTTCCTCAAAAGACGGTGGAAGCAGAGTCTTTGAATATTTTTAAGGCAGAGGTAGATAGATTCTTGATAAGAAAGGGGGTGTAAGGTTATCAGGGGTAGGCAGGAATGTGAAGTAATCAGTTCAGCTATAAACTTGTTGAATGGCAGAGCAGGCTCGAGGGGCTGAGTGGCCTACTCCTGTTCCTAATTTGTATGTTCGCATGTTCATAGGTCTAGACCCCTCATGATTTTGAATACTTCTATCAAATCTCGTCCTTGCTTTCTCTTCTCTAAAGCGAACACCACCAGCTTCTCCAATCTATCCTTGTAACTGATGTGCCTCATCCCTGGAGCCATTCTCGTAAATCTTTTCTGCAACCTCTCTAAAGCCTTCCGAAAGTGTGGTGCCCAGAACTGGACACAACACTCAAGTTGAAGCCAAACCAGTGTTGTATAAAGGTTCATCATAACTTACTTGCTTTTGTACTGTATGCCTCTATTTATGAAGCCCGGAATCCCATCTGCCTTTTTAACCACTTACTCAATCTGTCCTGCCACCTTCAATGATTTGTGTACATCCATCCTGTTATGACCAGGTGAGCAAAGGGTCTAGGGTTCCCTCTCAGCCTTCACCTGGTCTTACCGTAACAGGGTTTAATTTTAAACACACCGTTTTTTTTAGTTCCCCCTTAGTGAATCCTTGTTCACTGCTTTCCAATTATAAGGCAAAGAAACCAGCACAACCCGTTTTCTTAGGTTTAAAGAAGAAAGGTTGAAATTTATTAAAGTTAAACTTAAACTCTAATTCGGTTAACACCTACGGATACACGACATGCTCACACTAGCATGCATATGTGATACACACATGCAGATAGAGACAGAACAGAGCAGAAAAAAATAAAGTGGAAAAGTTTGAGGTAATCTCTGAAGAGGGTTTTTGTTACGGATCTTCGTGTTCACTGTAGAGTCCTTGATTGTAGGTAGATCTTGCTTTTCATTGGAGCCCAGTATTCTTCTTAAACCTTGTTCGCTGTAGGAGACTTTTCTCTCTTGGGGTTCATGTGTCTTCAGTGGATTTGGAATTCCATGACAAAGAGATTGGAGCAGATAGGAGAGGCTGTGGCAAGCCAGCCAGGAGAGACCTTGTCAGTCCAGGAGCAAACAGACACTCTCAGTTCAAATTGTTTGTACAATTCAGAAAAACCATGTTGCCAAGCAGGCTAGTCACGTGACCAGCTGGTCTGACCAATATCTGTTTGTGAATTCTCTGGTCTTAGCCGACCCTGGAATGTCTCTTCTTAAACACAATACCTGGTGCTCAAATTCCATTGTGGGTTAAATTGGATAAGGGAAGTAACCCCTTTGTCTCCACAAGCACTGTCTGTTAATATGCCAATATCTTTCCAGCCAAGGGGCTGGTGATTTTTTTAAACAAGTCCTTTCTTCACTTCAGCAACAGTTTTCAGATCAATGTTCCTATGACAAAATTAATATGCCTCATTCATGGCAGGCAGGGGTCGAGCATGACAATCCCCAGGCCTCTGTGTTCCTGCATCCTTTTTAAAATTGTTCCACTATTTTATCTTGCCTCTCTTCATTCTTCCTACCAAAATATATCACTTCACACTTCTCTATGTTAAATTCTGTCTGCCACACATCCACCCATTCTACCAGCCTATCACTGACCTTTAGAAGTCTACCACTAACCTCCTCACAGTTCACAATACTTCCACGTTTTGTGTCATCTGCAAATTTTGAAATTTGTATACCAAAGTCTAGGCTGTTAATATATGTTAAGAAAAGCAATAGTCCTTTTACCAACTCCTAAGGAACCTCACTGTATGCCAACCTCCAATCTGAAAAACAACCGTTCACCGTCTTTGAAACTAACCTTCAAATTTCTGCAAGCAGATAAGATGCCAGTTTAAAGCAGGTGGAAGGTGATCTCATTATTTTTCATACAAGTCAGGATCCAATAACATTCATAGGACCCAGAAGCAATTTTCACCGTGCGTCTGAGCGGGAAGATGTGATGATTTTCCCGCTAGGCAAAAGCAGATCTGTAGCTTCTCTGTAGACAGAATAAGTATAAAGGTTAGTATAATATATAATATATAATAAAAGCAAGAAATTCTGCAAATACTCAGCAGGTCTGGCAGCATCTGTGGAGAGAAAAACAGAGTTAACGTTTCAGGCCAGTATCTTGGTGGGTCCAGGAGGAATAGGAGCTCCCCTGCAGGTCCCCATAAGGAAAGTTACGACCTCCCCGGTCCAGTATCCGACCTCCACATCCTTTCCACGAGACACTCCAGAAACCTTCTCGCCACCACTTACATGCAAGATGACGGGCTGCCAATGGCCATCCAAATGTCTCCTGCTAGCTTTGCATTGTCTTCTTGCCCATTCGGCTGTTCCAGTGGTTAACATCATTGTGGTCTCCTGCTGCCTGTCCTACACATTCCCTGAGGGCCCGAAACTGTGGACAGCCAGCAACCACAATGGGAGAGGCGGGCACTGCTGAGGCAGACTGCGAGGGTGCCTCAAAATTGAGGCGCTCTCTGATTCCTTCAGAAAAGATAAAAAGAATGGTCACAATTGTCAGGTCATCATTGTGGAGGGAAAACACAGAGGGTAGTGGATGCTCCATCATTGAGCATATTTAAGGCTGAGATAGACAGATCTCTCAGGGAATCGAGGGATATGAGGAGTGGACGGGAAAATGGAACAGAGGCAGAAGATCAGCCATATTGTATTGAATGCAGAACAGGCTCGAGGGGCATCAGCGGCTTCCAGGTACCTGCCGGGCTCCAGCCTCAGAAGTGAATGAGCCCATCCGACAATGGCCGAATTGGAAACATGCTGCTGTCAGGTGGGTAGCCACTGCTGTGTTGACCCCACCTCCGGCATGATCACTCAGAGGTAGGAACATGTCAGGGAGCTAATCTAGCACGGTCTTTTCAAATTTTGCTCCTGGTTCCTCCTCCAACCCCATCTCTTCAGGGCTGATAAGAATACGCCATCTCTCTCTTGTCAGTGCCTGGTTGTTGAGATGAGTGAAACCAGAACAGACCAGAGTTCAAAGAGGGAACTCTCTGATCTGTATGACTCAGCATCACACCAGGTGACACATTTACCTACTGCATTTACAGCTAAGGAGAGGAGGGAATACGAAGAAGGTTTAATTTACCTTTCCTTCTATCTTTTACCTTTTCCTTCTATATTGGGTAACATGTCCCACGTGGCACCTTTTTTTTAAAGTATAGAACTGCATCTGTCTTACAGCCTCTGCGGTAAACAGAGGAAGTTCACCTTTCTTATATATGCCTTGAAAAATCCACAGTGCTACCTCGAACGACACAATGGTAAGATCGGCATGGGAGATAACCAACGAGTAGAATTTCACAATTTTCTTTTTTGTAAAACAAAAACTTGAGTTTTTCTTGAACATCCTCAGGTTTTTCATCATCTCAAAGAAAGGCTCCAGACCTTATTGTACTACGAAGTTGCACTGAAAAAGACTGTGATCTTGACAGTTAGATACCTGAGATTAATATCCATTGTATTGAAAGAGACAATAATTATTGGCTGAGAATAATCATCTGAGGACATCAGAATGTAACTGGTCTTTATATTTCTGAGAATTGTTTTGAATAAAAGAGCACATTAACCCTGCAAAGCAACCAAGATCTGAAAGAAACAAAAACAATGGAAAACAGATCTCTGGTTTGGAATGTTGTCTTCTACTTTGGCATCTTCTGATCCAATTCCAGCATCTGTGATGCCAGCTCCAGAGGTAACCTTTGACTACCTGAATTGCTCTTGCAGAGAGCCAGCATGGGCACCTGGGCTGAATGACCTCCTTCTCTGCTGTAACCATCCTACGATTCCAAGGTTGGGATCTAAGTGGACCAGTAACCTGCTCACTTTTAACTGCCCAGCTGCCTGGTTTCTGCTGTGTGGGTAGTGTTAAATCAACCTCATCTTGCTACTGCACGTCCCTGGTTGTAGTGATGCTACCAGTGTCATTAGCCAGGGATGCCAAGACTATTCTAGCAGCAAATGTTGCAGTCTTTGTTCCAACTAATAATGCCACATCCTTAATTTCTTGAGGCATCATGGCTGTTGGGAGGATAGGGCAGGGTATTCACATATATGATCCTATGTTCATGGTCACATATGAACTACATATTAAGGAAGTTCTAGCTTAAAAGTTGACATAGGCATAAAGAATGAAGGACCTTCTATTATTCCTGGACTTTGTGGAACACAGCCACATGAAAGAAATTCACAGTAAGTCCACAGGTCTTGCTTTAGGCTTTCTATCAAACTTTCTCTGCTGAAGCACAACCTCCTCAGGTTCTCTTCCTCAGGCATATTGAAGTGCCTCAATCATGTCAATCAATATATTGTAGCTTAGATGGTAGTTAATGGTGTGGCAAATGCACCTACAGTACAAACTGACCTGCCAAGCATCCTGTTTGTCCTCCTCATCTACCTTTGACAGACATAAGTATTGCGGGACTTCCATATACAATCCCAAGCTGCCACTTTCAACATAAGAGCAAAGAACTAGGTGCAAAATGCACAATAACCCGAGACAGATTTCTGAAAGTCAAACACCTGAAAATTTGTACAAAAACCCTTTCCAAATTTGCCATGCAGATCTGCCTTAAAGGAAGTCCCCATTGCTTCAACTGTTGGAAGCCCATTTTCCAATCACTTGTACTTCCAGCAAAAAAACTTGTGGCCCTCAGCAGCTCATTATACTGCTCATTATGATATTTAATAAGGATCTCATTGGTTTTCAGTGAGATTGCTGAGCAGTGATTTCACATCTAACAAGTTGTGGTCCACCAGCACAAAATGGGTGCACGATTCTCACATTCTTACCATTGCTGTTGTAAAGCAGTGGAAGAATTTCATCACCATTTTATCTTGATTGCTTTCACTTTTAAGTAATAATACTCAGTCTGACTCATTCACTTCCTTGAGTAATATAAAATATCAAGGTCAGATTTTATTTCAGTGGCAGGCTGGAAGGTGAGGGGAGACCCTGATTCGGCCCTTCATTGGACCCCCAGTGCTATTTAACAGCAATTAACTGCCTGGTACTGCAGGAGGCCATGCAGAGGAGAATATTGATGAAGACTTCGGACAGGTGAGTGGGGCCAATGTCCCCGATGATGGGGTGGGGTGTTAACAGTCAGGGGATGGGGGGGTTCTTCCCAGGGGTGGGGGGGGGGGAGGAGGCCATCATAGCTGGGGGGGGGGGCCCTGGATTGCCCCCAAAGGAGTGGCCCCCCCTGAACCTGCTAGGAGACTGCCATGCGGGGCCCTCTGCCTTCCATTAAATTGAAGTGGAGGTGGGACGAGGCCCTTAAGTGGCCATTAATTAGCTATTTAAGGGCCTCAATTGGCCTGGGGTGGGAAGGCTGTCCTCGGCCTTCCCCATCCCGGATTAAATTGGTAGGCATCGGGAAGGCATGCAATTTTATGGCCGCCCCCCCCCCCCCCCGAAATAAAACCTGTTTCTGTCCCTCGGGGGCCCATAAAGTTCAGCCCCATGGGCTAGTAGAAAATACATGAGACAGTACGATTGAATGCACCTATTCTTAGAGGCAGCTATGAGAGTGGTCAGTTTTTGTTACTGTATCACATCTTAAATGAAGTGACTGATTTATCATAAGTGATGTTCAGAACTCTGTGTTCCATGATCTGGTAGTCTGTACAACTCCCTGCTCAAAGGATTAGTAATGTGTCCTAACCTAACCTACTTCCAACAATAACAACAGCAACTTGTGTATATATATATGTATATAGATATATATATATAGAGTGTCTTTAACATAGTAAAATATCCCAAGGTATTCCATGTGTTTCCAATATAGTTACCAGCCTTATCACAAAGCCAGTAAATCATGCACTAGGGTGAAATTTTATGGCTCATATTAACTCCAGCAGTTATCTACTTCTGGTTTAACAAACTGTAATTCCATATTGTCTAAAACCTTTTCAATCAAGCACTCACTCCATTAATAATGTAATTCTGTATTAGTTCTCAGTGCAGGTGATTTGTCTGTAGCATCAATCATTCCCAGTAAGCATCTTCCTCCTAGATATGAGGATTTCTGGCTTAATTGTTGTTCCCAAACATGGATTTAGTTTTAACAGTCTACACTCTTTTATCATCCACTCTGCACAAGACAGTTATTTCCGCTCTTGAAAAGGTTTTATGAATATTATAAGAAGTGAAATGTAGTGCCAAAGACAAGTCACTGATTTAAATGGATCCAGAATTCACCTGTGGCATATTAGGGATATAGCTGTACTGTTAGAACACTACAGTCCACCAGCTTGCCCCTCTTACATTACAATATGAAACAGTGCACATTTCTTCCTTGTGCAGCTGCTGCTGACCATCAATAACATATGATTTGCAACTATAGACCTTCTGAGTCTAGATGGCAAAAATGGAGCAGCTGCAAATATAATTTAAACTGAGCCTTCAATTAAAGGCAACGATATGTGTCAGTTGTGATCATGGATGATGTCACTGGCATAGCTGGAGACACATTCCAGGCAGAAGGTTGTGGCATTTGTGATCACAAGAACATTCCCTGACGCTGGTCTCATCTAATTTTCCTTTTGCACAAACTATTTTAGTACTGTGCTAGATGTTCATTTCCTGAAGCTGTACTCACGTTAGAAAGGGAGAATTTACATTCATACAGTATATTATTACCTCCTTAAAACATTCCAATGTGCTTCACCTCCAATAGATTATTTTTCAAAGCACAGACATTGCTATGCCGGTAAACAAGACAACCAATTTGCTGAGAACAAGGTCCCACAAACAGAAAGTGAATGAATGAGCAGTTAGTCTATTTTTGGTGGTGTTGGTTGAGAAGGAAATGTTGGCCAGAACAGTCGTAGAAAGAAAGACTTGCAAATATGCAACACCTTTTACTACGTTCCCAAAACACTTCATGCCCAATGAATTATTTTTGATGTATGGTCTGGTGTAGTTGCATGGAAACACATCAGCTAATTTGTGTACAGAAAGATCCTGCAAATAACAATGAGATAAATGATCACTTAAACTGCTCTTGGTGGTGTTAGTTGAGGAATAAAGCCTGGCCAGGGCACCCAGAAAACTCTTCTTTCTTCATTATAAAGTGCCATAGGATACTTTCCATCCATCTCAGAGAAACAAAGGGACCTCAGTTTAAGATCTCATCTGATGGACAGCACCTCCACATACTGAAGTATCAGCCAAGATTATGTGCTCAAGTCCTGAAGCAGGATTTGAACACGCAACCTTCTGATTCAGAGGCAAGATGCTATCAATGAGCCTCAGCTGTCACCTAGCTCCTTGCTGTTCTTTAATTAATCCCATGGCATCTTCTAATACTTCTATACACCACCAAATCTCACCCTAAAGATGACACCTCCAATAATAAAGAGCTTCTTTGGTATTGAACTGGTGTCATTTCTGATTAGATGTTCAGGTCCTTTGATGGGGCTCAGAGATGATAATGCCAAATTGACAATTTAAAATTCAAATCTACAGATCAATCAGCTATATAAATAACATATTTAATAATAATATAGGTATTTATTTATTTCCCAGTCTGTTTTTTTTTAAATCTTTAGATCTCTCTTACTAAAGGGATCTTATTGCAGACACAAGTTGCGTTGAATTAAGATTTTTCTTTAAATTTAAGATTACATTAACAGCTTGAGATATTTCTGGTTTCCTTCAAAATTTAATGTGCCCTGTATTTTGCTCAGTTAGTGAACAATCCCAACAATTGTCCTTTTTATCGCTTCATCATTTCATGCAATTAATGATACTAGTATTTGTGAGTATATAAAGAAGCCCTTTTAGTACTGTTAGCAATGCTTTCAAAGCTGTCTACAGCGACAGGGGTTCTGGAATGGAGACAGCTCCCAATTATGGTTACTTTTTATTCACAAAAATAACAAGTCCTGATAATTCTAACAGCTGTTTCCAGGATTAAACACAATGGGCTGGATCTTGTTCTCCCACCGCCAGGAGCGGAAGCAGGCGCAGAAAACGGCAGCCGCCACGCACAGGCTCCGCACCACCACCCCACCGCAATCTTGTGTCCGGCAGCAACTTCGCATATGGCGGAGGCGGCATTGGCGCCACCGTTTACGACGTCACTTGATGAAGGAGAAGGTGCTGGCGCAATTTTTAAACGACTGCCGGCCCTTACATTGTCGTGCTGCTGAAATCGACCTGGCCCAGGTCAGACAGTTTTAGCTGTCAGGAATTTTCCCAAAACACCCTTTATGATTGATTATATATAAAACAGGATCAAAAAAAGAAATCTTTTTTCAATCACTGCTTTCCCAATAGGCATTACAGAACCATTGAAGAATTATGAGCCAAACCCATTTTTCAACTACACAGCATCAAGGTTTCCATTTATTTAATGAAAGCCCTCCAATGCAGACCTAGTCACTAATTCACTTCACAAGAATCATTCTTGTAACATTCAGTATGCAGTCAGCCACTGATTATTTGATTGAATAAAGTTACAGTGATTTATTTCTGCAATAGCTGTGCAACAAACCCTTAGCAGCAACCAGCAGCAACGCTGCAGTGGACAATTCAAAAGAAATTTACCATTTTAAAGTTGACCCCTTCCCCCCTCCAGTACATAATTCAAAGTTGACCAATTCCCCACCTCGGTGGCGCCAGCTTTCCCTGGACGGGAAAGTGAAGGCATGTAAGTGCCGCACATCATGCTGAAGATCGACAACTGATGGCAAAATCGCTGCGGAATACATTTTAATTAATGCAAAGACATAATTTAAATATGCAAACTCGGGTCCCGTTGCAGAGCGGCGGAGAAGCCGCCACAGAGCTTCCCTGCTGCCGGAAAGATTGGGACCAGCAATCCTGGCGTTGGGTTCATTGGTGGGATGCTGCCATTCCGAATTTCCAACTCTCCACCCTCCACCACCATGCCGCCCACCGCCCCCCCCACCCCACCCCCCAACGGAACCCGATGTCGGAGGAGAACAAGATCCAGCCAATGACTGCAAAATTGGGTTCCATGACATGGCTGGTGTCAATGCTAAAGGAGCCCGAAGTCCCAAAAATGGTGGTCAAATCATTTTTAGCCAGTGTGGTGTGCCATGCTTTTAAGGGCGCTAATGTAGGCACTGGAGGCATGCAGAGTGGGCAGGTTGTGACGCCACTCAGTGTCTAATGCTGATTTGACGCCTGACCTGCCATGTTGGTCCTCACAGGTCCATGTGTTCCTCTGCACAAGGGAACCCCTACTAGTGCTATTTAAAGGCATCAGCGTGGGACTTTCAGGCGAGGTGCTTTTGACTTTCTTTTGCTGCTGCAGAGTGAATGGAAGTACTGTGTTCAGTGTGGTTGGAGGAGTTCTGAAAAGTTGTTGGAGTCGGAAGGGAATGGTGCTGGACATTTCCAAGGAGTTCAGTTGAGTTTGAAAGCCTCTCGAGAGAAAACCTGCTATCATTCCTGGGGTCTATAGTTGCAGTCTCTCAGCAGAGAGGGGAATCTTTGCACATAGGGAGGAGGAGCAAGGCGCTCAATAGAAGGCCATACCCATCTAAGGCATTCTTGTAGCACTTTTATTTTAACTTCAGCCAGGAGCAGTGTCTGAAGTGGGTACAATTTACAAGGGTCACTGAGCTGTGCGAACTCCTGCAACTGGACCTGCAGCTGTGGAGTAGGGCAAGCACAGTGCTGCCAGTGGCCATGAAGATCACCGTTGCCTTCAATTTATACATCTCAGGATCCTCCCAGGCTGGAGCTGATAGCATTGCCAACATCTCATAGTTCACCATGCATCGTTGCATCAGGGAGGTAGCAGAAGCCTTGTACACATGGAGAGGGGGCTTTATAGACTTCTAACTAGAGAGAAGCAGATGGAGCAGACACATGGCTTTGCCAGGGTAATGGGACTCCCAATGGTGCAGGGAGCCATGAACTGCACACACGTGGCTCTGTGGGCACCGCTGTTGTAGGACAATCTTAAGAGTGGACCACATTAAAAAGCTGTAAGTAAAGGTCATTGAAGAGAGTGATGTCATGTCACACGTGACCAGGGAGTTGTGGGTGTAGCCTAACAGAGTGAGATGCGCTTAGATGTAATGTTTGGGATATATATTTTTTCTGAAGCCCGCCAAATATAATATCTTGGTAATGTTTGATTTTTTCTGAAGAACACACTAAGAGAGAACAAAGAACAGCAGATTGCTTACCTGGAGTGGCTGAAGATCCTGGCGAGCAGCTGGCAGGAGATGCCACACGAATGTAGCAAGCTAGGCTACAGACAGGACCCCATGAGGTGTTGAAATTCTATGAGTACAGCAGGCAATTTTCCAGGAGATTGAAGCTTTCAATTAATCTGACAGTGGGTTGAAAAATTTGAAAAGCAATAGCTGAAGCCATTACTGTTCTAGTTCTCTGGATTTTTTCTGCTTTGTGATTGGAGCCTAAGCCAAAAAGAGAGGGAAGAATTCAACAGCACCACTAGAGGTCCACAGCACAGTAAGAAAGCCTGGTTGTGGCAGCTGCTGGTACTGCAAGCTACGTTTCTGCAAGGACATAGACTGTTCAGTCTCTTTTTAAAGAAAAACAGCTCACAGTTAAAAGAAAAGTCTGCTGCAATAATAGAAAGCAGCTGTGGCTTCTTGCTCTTAAGGGGCAGGTCTGCAGAAAATGAATCTGTCTAAACAAGAAAAAAGAAGTGCGGCTGTGAAAAAGAAAATCTGTAAAATGTCCTATATCTATAAAAAAGCAGAATCATTAAGACAATGGCTTTCAGATATTTAGTTATAGATTGGAAGGCATCAGACATAGCATATGAATTTAAAATTCAACAGCAAATGGAACTGTGTTTCTGGATCAAAAAGTGAGAGAACCAGAGAAACAGCTATCAAAATTACAATCACAATGGGAAATGAGGGCCTGCAATGGATCAATATAGTAGGAATGTCAGCTGAGGAAGAGAAGGATCCTAGGAAGCTATGGACATTCCTGGAGAAGCAACTCAAGGTGAAGGTAAATTTCCGAGTACATAGGCTTGAGCTTATGACCTATCAACAAAGGCAAGATGAGTACATTGACCAGTTTGTTGCACGATGCTGAGAAAAAAGCTCAATATTGCAACTTCACAGAGATCTATTTGTCAGAACAGATTATAGAGCTAATAATTAGCCTTCCCCACTAGAGGCCTTTCAAAAAGTCCTGCTAGAAAAGAAGAAAGCGTACACAGTAGATACACAACTCAATAATGGAAGGAAATTTGAAGCCATCATGGCTGGGTGCCAATAGTTGCAAGTGTTGGGAATGGCTACAACAATTGTTATGGTAACCAAGGCTCAGAAATCTGATAAACCTTGTGGAAAATGTGGCCTGCCTTACCCAGTTGTCTGGCATACCAGGACCAGTGCAAAGCTTGTGGCATGTAAGGACATTGAGCAAGACAGTGCAGAAGGCCGAGCTCAAATACTGCATACAGGAATGGTGGCAGATCACATGCAGAGAGAGAGCATCTGCAAGAAAGGATGGCAAACACAACAAAAGGTATATCAATGCACCACAAGAGCCCAAGCAGGTACATCAAGTCAGCAGAGAGACAAATTGCCAGGATGAAGAATGCACTCGTGCAAACAATGAGCAAGCATGTCACATAGTCAATTTGGATCAACATGTCAGTACTATTAAGCAATCTGAGGCATTTGCCATGAATGGGATTATATGTCCTCAGAAGAGTGGAAGAATAAGCTCAGAGTGAAAATCGACACTGGAGCATCCATATACTGAAGGACACGTACTTAAAGAAATGGGAATCAATGGTACAACCCACCACAGCTAGGCTGACTGCTTACAATGGTTCTCCAATCAAGTGCATTGGAATAACTTTGCAGTACAGCTATGGGAGCGCCAAATGGCTACCACAAATGTTTTACATTAGAGACACAACTGGACCAGCTGTCACAGGACTTTCAGTACGCCAAGATCTGCAAATGGTCACAATAAATGAAGTCAGTAACTCACTGAAGATGGTAGAAAATACCTAGGTTGAGTGTATTGGGTCGGTCCATGGAAAGGATGACACAAAGACTGGGAGTCTTGACATGAAGAGGCGATATGACCAGGAGTCTCTCCTCAGGCTTCAGTTCATTGCAGCAAGTACCCAGAGGCCAGAAGGATTTCCAATGATTGGTGATGTTACCAGTCATAATTTTTCTAAGCTTTCTATACAAGGGAAGATGAAGGCACCGTATGACCGGCAAGCGGGACCAGAACTGGCTCGATGGTGAATACGACAGAAGGTCATATTTCTCAATCATGCATCGGAAACCTAGTATCCTGCAGAGGTTGCTAGGATATGTGACCAGCCCAGATCATAGGAGGTCCAGACACCCAATGGTGCAATTCTCAGATGAAAGCAAACTCAACTCAGAGAATGGTATGCCAACACTATATGTGACAGCCCTATGGCATCCCAGACACATTCTGAAGATGAGCGTATGGAGGCTAGGAGCACAGAGGAAGAACATGCTAACCATTGTTCCGAGCCACAAGAGTTTCAGAGGAGTCATCAAGGTGAGCTCAGCTCTGGGAAGAGGTTTATGATAAAACATTGAGACAAATAAGCAAACCTCCTCTTCATTTCATAGAGTCTTAAACTTACTTACTTGTAAATAATGTTTTGTATTAATCATGTATAGTTAGTCTGAACCACAACATCATTGTTTGTTGTACATTTTATTTATCTTTGGGAAAAAGGGGGATGTAGTGGGATGTCCTTAAGAGCGGACCACCTTAAGAAGCTGCACGTGAAGGTTACCAGAGGAAGTGATGTCAAGTCACAGATGAGCAGGGAGTTGTGCGTGTAGCCTGACAGAGTGAGGTGTGTTTAGATGTGGCACGTGCAGTAATGTTTTGTAATATGTGTTCTAGTTAAGTTATAATAAAAAACCATGTTTTCTTTGGATATTACTTGTAGTCCTATGAGTCTTACAATAGTTCACATATCAAAAGGAAAAGTAATATGACAAACACATCTCAATGGAGAGATATACTGGTACTGTAAGGAGTACCACTCCCTTAATGTGCAGTTGGTTTGGGGCCATGCACAGAACATCATGTTGGTGAATGCCTTTTATCCAGGCAGCAGCCATGATGCTTTCATCCTGTGCCAGTCAGCCATTCCCACCATATTTGTTAATTTGTCTGTCTACTTATAAAAGTCCTTCTCAATATTGTGTTGAAAAATATTTTGATCTCTTCAGTCAGTGGACAAGCTTTTTGACTCAGTGAGAGAGATTTTTAAAAATCAAACTACAGATGTCACAAAGGCAGTCACCAGTTTGTTTGCTACGGATCTGTAGGACAGAATACAGAGGGATCATTCCTTTTAAATTAAACAAAATGACCCACCAAAGCTGGATAACTTTGTGTCTTCTTAATTTTGTACTATTACAGTGAGTTGCAACTAAGTTGTAACAATTTAACAAAGAAGTTCTGATATTCTGATTGCTCTGTAGATTTCATTGTGCTGTGGAATAAAACGCTTACAATTCAATTCAAATTTCTGCTTATCTAGTCTCGGAAAGCTTGAAGACACATGTTGCAAAGACTGGGTTCTAATGCAAGGTCATAGACCTGAAATGTTAACTCTTCCTTTCTCTTTCCACAGACGCTATCTGTCCTGCTTAATTTTTCCAGATTTTCTGTTTTTATTTTGGAACATGAACATTGGGCTACCTTCAAAGAAGAGATAGTTAGGGCACAGTCTGGGGAAAAGTAGGGCAAACAAATCCAAAGCTCCCTGGATGACAAAAGAGGTAGAGATTAAAGAAGAAAAAGTGCGCTTATGACAGATGCCAGGTAGACAACACCATTGAGAACCAGGCTAAATATAGAAGGTCCAGAGGAGAATTGAAAAAGCAAATAAAAGAAGCAAAGGGAGAGCGCGAAAAGAGATTAGCAGCTAGCATGAAAGGAAATCCCTAAGTTTTCTATAGGCATATCAACAGTAAAAGAGTGGTAAAAGGAGGAGAAGGGCTAATTAGGGACCAGAAAAGGGAATTACACATGGAGGCAGAGGGCATAGCTGAGGTATTAAATGAATACTTTCCATCTGTCGTTACCAAGGAAGAAGATGCAACCCAGGCTATGGTGAAAGAGGAGGTAATTCAGCAACTAGAGGGATTTAAAATTGATAAAGAGGCTGTCTGTACTGAAAGTGGATAAAGCACAAGGAGCGGATAAGATGCATCCAAGGATACTGAGGGAAGTGAGGGTGGAGATCGCAAAGGCATTGGCCATAATTTTTCAGTCTTCCTTAGACTCGGGGGTGGTGCCAGAGGACTGCAGAATGGCAAACGTTACACCCTTGTTCAAAAAAGGCTGTAAAGATAAGCCCAGCAACTACAGGCCAGTCAGTTTAACTTCAGTGGTGGGAAAAATTCTAGAAAAAATAATTTGGGCCAAAATCAACAGTACCATGGACAAACGTAAATTAATAAAGGAAAGCCAGCATGGATTTCTTAAGGGAAAATCATGTTCAACTAACTTGCTGGAGTTTTTTGAGGAGTTAAAAGAGAGGGTTGATGAGGGCAATGCTGTTGATGTGGTGTACATGGACTTTCAAAAGGCATTTAATACAGTGCCATACAATAGACTTGTGAGCAAACTTGTAGCTCATGGTATGAAAGGGATTGGAGCAACATGGATACAAAATTGGCTGAGAACATAAGAAATAGGAGCAGGAGTAGGCCATTCAGCCCCTCAAGCCTGCCCCGCCATTCAATAAGATCATGGCTGATCTGTCCCAGGCCTCAACTTCTCTTTTGGGCCTGCACCGCATAACCCTCAACTCCCAGAAATTTCAAAAATCTATCTACCCCCTCCTTAAATACCTAGTGCAAAGGAAGATGGTGTGGTTGTTGGAGGTCAATCATCTCAGCTCCAGGCCATCACAGCAGGAGTTCCTTTGGGTTGTGTCCTCGGCCCAACCATCTTCAGCTGCTTCATCAATGACCTTCCTTCAATCATAAGGTCAGAAGTGGAGATGTTCGCTGATGATTCCACAATGCTCAGCACCATTTAGGACTCCTTAGATGTTGAAGCAGTCTGTGTAGAAATGCAGCAAGACCTGGACAATATCCAGGCTTGGGCTGATAACTGGACAGTAACAATAATGCCACACAAGTGCCAGGCAATGACTATCTCAAACAAGAGAGAATCTGTCTATCTTCCCTTGACATTCAATGGCATTACAATCGCTTGGAACTATATCACTGTTCCTTCACTGTCGCTGGTCAAATTTCTGGAACTCCCTTCCTAACAGCACTGTGGGTGTACCTACCCCACATGTACTGCAGCAGTTCAAGAAGGCAGCTCACCACCACCTTCTCAAGGGTAATTAAGGATGGGCAATAAATGCTGTCCTATCCAGCAATGCCCACATTCCATGAATGAATTAAAAAAAAAACAGTGGACTGGTGCATGATAAATGCACCATGACTGCTGTTAGGACCACATTCAGGGATTGTAACCCTTTGCAGCTGCAATACATCTCAACATTTAGATGTGGTGGCGGCAAAGTCAAGTGTCTATAGCCGATGGCTCCCTGCACCATGAGAAAGCCTGCTATGCTGGCAAAGCCATGTTCACATTCCTCCGGTTTCTCTCTGGTCAGAGAGAAGACAAAGAGATAAAGAGTATCAGCCACCTCCTTTATACAGCAGAAGACAGCGATCAGGGAAATGTTACAGCTGTCACTTGCTCCTGTCTGGAAGAACCCCGATGCAAAGAAATTCAGGGCCACTGGCTGTGCCCTCCCTGCCCTGCTTTGAGGTGCAGCTCTGCCTGCAAGAGGTGACAGATCTTGTATGCACCTTCTTCATAAAGCAGAGTCAATACCTACATTGCTCCTGGGTTAGGCTGAGGTAAGAAAAATGGTCCTGAAAGTCCCTCAGTGGATAAGGCTTCCTGCTGAGACCCCTCCTCCCTCTGCTCCTCCCTCTGTGCATAGTGTATCCTCTTCTTTGTTGCTTCAGCTCAATCTCCCTCTCATGCTGCAGTCCAAGGGGAATTGCAAGTATAACACCCATGACTGGGAACAACTGGTCTGCCCAGAAACCTTGAATTCAAAACCCAGGCCTTCTTCAAGTGCAGCACCACTCCTTGTCAACTTTAAACAACCCTACAAACCACCAAGCACTCCTACACACTCAGGCAAAGCCAGTAGAAATTAAACAGCAACTAATCTGAAAGTAGATGATGATTTCTTTAAATGGCATTGGTGTGGGGGTCCTTCCTGCTGCTGAATGCATGTTAAACTGCGCGTGTTTAAGATAAGGTGTTTGCCAGTGTGGCAAGGTCAAAAATGACAATGCAGGTGTCAAATCAGTATTATATGCTGACTGGTGTCATGATTACCTTCTCTGCATACTTCCGGAGCATGCTCCTCATGCCCGCTGTACTGACCTTCCAAGATGGCATCTGGTGCAGGCCACACTGGAAGTGTGTTCACATGCTGCAGCTGTCATTTTGGGATAAGTACACCACCTGTAGTGCTGAAGGAACGGACATGATGGAGCCGAATTATGTGGTCGATATTCCCAAGAACTAAGCCCTTGGCAAGGCCATAGAAAGCATCAGAGAATGCAAAATGAGAGGAGCTGCTAGTTAGTACTGTTGTGTCAGCATTATGTGACATTGTCAACAATGTTTGAAGTCACTTGGGGGCACCAGGTAATACAGCAGTCACACAGAATGCAGTCTATGTTGGCAGTGCTGCAGTAATATTCTATAACCTAATTGCAATGTTAACAACGTACCATATGTTCTTTTGAGAGAAAACAAGCAATAGAAAGCTTACACACTCAACTGTTCTCTCACAGCTACATCCTACAGGATGCTAATGAATTCGAGGAAAAATCAGAGGGTGAGAAATAGAGTATAGGTGCCGTAATCTGCAGGGCTACGGACCAAATGCTGGAAGGTGGGATTAGAATGGGTGGAATGTTTTTCGGCTGGCACAGACACGATGGGCCAAGTGGCCTCTTTCTGTGCTGTAAACTTTCTATGATTCTGTGATTATATGATGAATAGCTTATTGGGTGGGTAGGAATTGCTGTGCTGTCACTGGGCAGATGCCAGCTAAGTTGCTTCTCCAAATAAACATCACAGAGATATCTTTCAAATGCAAGAGGCTGAAAGTATAGACAAATCACTGAAATCCATGAGCCACACACTACAAGCTGGAAAGTCCATTTTTGAAAGCATCGGAAATATGTTTAGTGCTGAAAAGATTTACTGACTTAGAGAAGCATCAATAAAGGCAATATCCAGACTCAAAACCCAAAGCAACCAGGTCACTAAACGTTCTCCACAGCTGATAATGATCGCTCAATGTAAAAAAGAAATCTTCAATGAGCACCCGAAGTGCCAGTCTACTTTACTGTGCAGGGCACCTCTCCTGTCAGTTGGTACCGCACCCCTCATTTTCATTGTCTCTTTCAGATTTGAGCTACCTCATGGCAAAATATCTGTGGCCTTGTTCAGTGTGGAACATGGCACAATAGAATGAATGTTCTGATGGCACAGTCCCAGCACAGAACCTCTCTCACTGGCAACACAGATCAGGAAAGCATGGGAAAACCAACAACAACTTGCATTTATATTGTGCCTTTAATGTATTAAAATGTTCCAAGGTGTTTCGCAGGAGCATTATCAAATAAAATTTGACACCAAGCCACATTGAGGAGATATCAGGACAGGTCACAGAGGGAGATTTTGAGGAGCGCCTTAATGGAGAAGAGGACAGTAGAGAAATTTAGGAAGGAAATTTCAGAGCTTAGGACCTTGACAGCTGAAGGCACAACTGCCAATTGTGGAGCAATGAATATTGGGGATATGCAACAGGCTTGAATTGGAGGAGCACAGAGATCTGGAGGGTAATATGGCTGAAGGAGTTTACAGGGATAGGGAGAGATGAGACCATGGAAGGATTTGAAAATGAAAGGCATTTGGGAAAGGAAACCAGAATAATTTTGGGTATAGTGACAAGGGAACTAAACATCAGAATCTTTGCTTAGGTAGGCTAAATGTTTGCTCATTGATTTACCTGGCATCTTCATGTGCCTCATTGTAGCAGTGCTCAAATGCTATGTGAGGATATTGATGTTAGGAGCCAGGGTTACAGCACATACAGCATAATTTCCAAGCAGACTACTTTGCAATCTTAGAAAACTTTAGGCAACACACAAATTGCAGGTAATATACAGATCATACCTTGTAGACTTGAAGTGCATTCATAGGTGTGATTTTCATTCTGCAACTATTTTCATATTCACACAGCTATGAGCAAAATTCATGATTTAGTGTTCCAAATTTAGAGCTTTGTGCAACAGGTGCAAGTATTAGGAATTTGACACAGAGGTCAGCATGCATGATTTCCACTTCACATGATTTTGCATCACAGATCGGGTATGGTAGTGTAGTGGTTCAGTAATCCAGAAGCCTTCACTAACAATCCAGAGAACATGAATTCAAATACCGCCAGGGCCATTTGATAATTTTAATTCAACATCAATAACTTGCATTTATATAATGTAGTAACATGTCCCAAGGCGTTTCACAGGAGCGTCAACAAACAGTATTTGACAGTTGAAAAATTCCGGAACAAAAGCAAGTGGAAGACAAACTAAGCCTTTTATTAGTGGAGTTAGAGGGTGTGTGTGGGATATAAGGCTGTAGAAAATAGGATGGGGGTGAGAAAGCAATGGCTTTTGAAATCAACTGGCTGCTAGCCTGTGGCTGTTGGACAGAACAAGAGTGATGGCAGTGCCAGACTTTATGTGGACGAGAACACATGCTGCAACATTTTCACTGAAGTGTAATTTATGAAGATAGGATGAATGGTTGTGAGACCATTCAGGAAGCTGAATCTTGAGATAAAGAAGTGATGCACTTGGATTTTAGCAGGGGTGGGGAAGTGATAGCAGTTAGGATGGGAAGTGTTGTGAAGGTAAATAAAAACAGTCTTGGTAACTGAGCAGATATGGGCAAGAAAGGTCAGTTTAATGTCAAGCATTAGCACAAGGTTCTGCAGCTTCAGGCTGGGCTGGCGGCTACGAAGAATGGTGGAGGAAAAGGCAGAACCTTTTGTATGTGCTGGTGAGAGCCAAAGAAAATGGTGTCAGTTTTGTCATCATTGATATTGACTTATACACAGAGGGGTAAATTTCTGCTCGGGCACTCCTGCTTGTCCACTGTAACTGAGGTTAAAGAGTCACAGAAACCCTAGAAAAATGGTGCTTCAGATTTGGTCTGTGGTCAGGGACAGGAGGACGTGACTACAAGTGAGGCAGGTAAGGAAATCCAGAGGTAGCATTGGAGGAGCCTCAGCCTTTGCAATTGTCCAACAGGTTCAAGGTTGTTGCAACCTGTGTGGATGAGGGCAGGGACTGCAGGGATGATGAGCAAACTGACCACAGCACCGTGGTACAGGGGGCCATTCAAGTGGGGGGAATAAAAAGGAATATAGTAGTGGTAGGAGAGAGTATAGTTAGGGGGATAGATACTGTTCTTTTCAGCTGAGAGCAAGAGCCCCAAAGGCGGTATTGCCTACCCAGTGCCAGGGTTAAGGACATCTCCTCAGGGCTGAAGAGGAATTGGAGTGGGAGGGGAAGGATCCAGCTGGGGGTACACGTTGGTATCAATGACATAGGTAGGACTAAGAAAGACATTCTGCTAAGGGAGCATGAGCGGCTAGGGGCTAAATTGAAAAGCAGAACTACAAAGGTAATAATCTCTGGATTACTACCTGAGCCATGAACATATTGGCATAGGGTAAATAAAATCAGAGAGTTGAATGCATAGCACAAAGATTGGTTTGGGGGAAATGGATTTCGATTCTTGGGGCACAGGCACCAGTACTGGGGAAAGAGGGAGCTGTACTGTTGGGATGGTCTTCACTTGAACCGCGCTGGGACCAGTGTCCTGGTGAATTGTATAACTAGGGGTGTAGAGAGGGCTTTAAACTAAATAGGATGGAGAGGAGATTTAGAAAGTCAACGAGAAAGATCAAGGCAATAGTGCAGAGTAGTGATGCAGCTAATGGTAACCAGAGTGTGATAGGAAGGGACAGAGCATACAAACATAAAAGTGCACCAGACTAGGGAGAAAAGGTAAAAAGACAAAAAGACAAAATTAAAGGCTCTTTATCTAAATGCAAGCAGCATGCGTAACAAGATGGATGAATTTATTGGTTAAATAGAAATAAATGGGTATGGTATGTTAGCCATTACAGAGACATTGTTGCAGAGTGACAAAGGTTGCGCACTGAATATTCAAGGTATTTAACATTTTGGAAGGATAGGAAGAAAAGAAAAGTAGGTGGGGTAGCTCTGCTAATGAAGGATGAGATTAGTGCAGTAGTGAGAAATGATCTTGGCTCAGAAGATCAAGATGTAGAATCAGTTTGGGTGGAAATAAGAAATAGCAAGGGAAAGACGGCACTGTTGGGAGTAGTTTATAGACCACTTAACAGTAGCCACACTGTAGGATAGAGTATAAAACAAGAAGTAATGGGGGCTTGTAAGAAAAGTACTGCAATAATTGTTGTCAATTTTAATCTTCATAGAGACTGGACAATTCAAGTTGGCAAAGGTAGCCTTGAGCATGAGTTCATAGAGTATATTTGGGACAGTGTCTTAGAACAATACATTCTGGAATCAACCAGGGAACAGGCTATTTTTGACCTGGTAATGTGTAATGAGACAGGATTAATTAATGATCCCATAGTAAAGGATCCTCTAGGAAACAGTGATCATAGCATGACAGAATTTCACATTCAGTTTGAGGGTGAGAAACTTGGCTCTGAAAATAGTGTCTTAAACTTAAATAAAGGCAATTACAAAGGCATGAAGACAGAGTTGGCTACAGGACTGGGAAAATAGGGTAAATGGTAAGGAGGTAGATAAACAATGGCAGACATTTAAGGAGATATTTCATTAGTCTCAACAAAGATATATACCATTGTGAAAGAAAAACTCTATGAGAAGGATGTACCATCCATGGCTAACTAAGGAAGTTAAGAATGGTATCAAATTGAAAGAAAAGGTGCACAATGCTGTGAAGATTAGTGGTAAGCCAGAAGATTGGGAAATTGTAGAAACCACTTAAGGATGACTAAAAATGGAATAAAAAGGGAGAAGTTTGAATATGAGAGTTAACTAGCAGAAATATAAAAACAGTCAGAGCTTCTACAAGTATATAAAAAGGAAAATATCAGCAAAAGTAGATTGTGGTCCCTTAGAGGATGAGACTAGGGACTTAATAATAAGAAACAAGGAAATGGCAGAGACTTTCAACAAGTATTTTGTATCTATCTTCACAGAAGAAGACACAAAAAAATCCCAAGAATTGTAGAAAATCAAGGGGCAAAAGGGAAGGAGGAACTTAAAACAATCACTACCGAAAAAGTACCAGGGAAACTAATGGGACTGAAGGCTTACAAGTCCCCTCGACCTGATGGCTTGCAACCTAGGGTCTTAAAAGAAGTGGATGCAGTGATAGTGGATGCATTGGTTGTAATCTTCCAAAATTCCCTAGATACTGGAAAGATCCAAATGGATTGGAAAATCACAAATACAACACCTCAATTCAAGAGGGGAGGGAGACAGAGAGCAGGAAACTATAGGCCAGTTATCCTAACATCTGTCATTGGGAAAATGCTGGAATCCATTATTAAGGAAGTGGTAGCAGACACTAAGAAAATTATAATACAATCACCCAGAGTTAACATGGTTTTGTGAAAGGAAAATCATGTCTGACAAATTTATTAGAGTTCTTTGAGGGTGTAACAAGCAGGGTGGATGAAGGAAAACCAGTAGATGTAGTGTATTTGGATTTCCAAAAGGCATTCAAGAAGTTGCCACATAAAAGGTTACTGCACAAAGATAAGAGCTCATGTTGTTGGGGATAATGTATAAGCATATATAGAGGATTGGCTTTAAGTAACAGGAAACAGAGAACCAGGATAAATGGGTAATTTTCACTTTGGCAAACTGTAAGTAGTGGGATGCCACAGGGATCAATGTCAGGGTATCAACTACTTACAATCTATATTCATGATTTGGCTGAAGGGACCGAGTGTTTTGTAGCCAAATTTGCTGACGATACAAAGATAGGTAGGAAAGCAAGTTGTGAGGAGGACACCCAGAGTCTGCAAAGGGATATATAGGGTAAGTGAGTGGACAAAAAATTGTCAGATAGAGTATAATGCAGGAAAATGTGAGGTTGTCCACATTGATGGGAAGAATAGTAAGGTGGAATATTATTGAAATGGAGAAAGACTGCAGAATGCTGCAGTACAGAAGGATCTGGGTGTCCACGTATATGAATCACAAAAAGTTAGCATGCAGGTACAGAAAGTAATTAGGAAGGCAAATGGAATGTTGGCCTTTATTGCAAGCGGATACAGTATAAAAGTAGGGAATTCTTGCAACAACTGTACAGGGCGTTGGTGAGACCACACCGAGAGTACTGCATACAGTTTTGGTCTCTTTATTTAAGGAAGGATACACTTGCATTGGAGGAGTTCAGAGAAGATTCACTAGGTTGATTCCTGGGTAAGGGGTTGTCCTATGAGGAAAGGTTGAGCAAGTTAGGCCTACACTCATTGGAGTTTAGAAGAATGAGAGGTGATCTTTTTGAAACATATACGATTTTGAGGGGGCTTGACAGGGTAGTTGCTGAGAAGAGGTTTCCCCTCATGGAGGAGTCTAGAAGAAGGGGGCACAGTTTCAAAATAAGGGATGAGGAGGGATTTCTTCTCCCAGAGGGTTGTTAATCTTTGGAATTCTCTACCCAAGAGATCAGTGGAAGCTGCGTCATTGAATATATTTAAGGCTGAGCTAGGTACATTTTTGATCTGCAAGGGAGTAAGTGGTTATTGGGGGGTGGGGGAGGGGGTTGACAGGAAGGTGGAATTAAGGCCTCAATCAGATCAACCATGAGCTTATTGAATGGTGGAGCAGGCACGAAGGGCCAAATGGCCTTCTCCTGCTCCTAATTCTTATGTTCTTATGGTGTCAATGCAAAATACATCAATTTTCCATGATTTTCAAGCTCTTTTGCTAAAGTCTGAAAAAAGTTAACACTGTTTCAGTTTGAACATGAAAACTTGCTCGGCATTAACACTCAATTTATTTGTGAAGTAACACAATGGACAATTTCAACTCTAAGTGAGATCTGAGCAGTATATTGTAAAGATCTTAGAATAACCTCTGAAGACTTGTCCTGTATTGTTCAGGCTACATATTCTAGTAACATTTTTAATTGCTTTGCCATCTTGTCTAGACATTGAAAGTCATGAATCTACTATTACATCCGCATTGCTTTCTACATCTTAATGTCATTCACTGTATATTTATTTCAAGCATAGTACATTTAACATTTTAATTGCAGTTGTCTGCCCAACTATGTAGAAAATGTGAATCTGTCTTCAAATCCTTTGCCGCATCTTCCATATATACATATGTCTGCTTTATGAGTGTGTTCAGCACTCTTGATAACATGAGGCATCCTTCCTGCAGGCTTCGGAGTGGGGGTCCCTCCTCTGTGGGCAGTCTGTGGCCTAGAGAGGATCAATGCCGGGAACCATTTCACCTCCCGGGAACCCTCTTCCCCTGGAGTGCACAACCACCCCCTTGTCCCTCACCCCCTCACTGGGGCCTTCCGGACTGGCCCAGGCGACCCCGTCTCACCTACTTCTGGTCCTGAGTTCCAGCGCTGGACCTGGGTGCAAGGCCTCTGCAGCACCGGCAGTGGCCACCGCTCCTAGGGATGGGGATCCCGGCTACTGAAATTTTGATAGAAAAAGACCTGAGGATTGCTCAGGTGGGCGGTGGGGGGGTTGTGTGGCAGGGAGGGGGTGGTTTTCAGGAAAAGGCAGAGGCGAGGTTCCCCCCAACTTTTTGGCCCGTGCCGGGTGCCCCACCTCCTCCACAAAATCCTTTCTGTTACGACCAGGTGAGAAAGGTCTAGGGCTCCCTCTCAGCTGTCATGCAGGCCCCCAACTGTCAAGAACGAGGCACATTAATTTCACCACATGGACATTAAATTTCAAATTGTTGCTTAGAAGAAGAGAAGGCCTGTGACAAGGGGTTACTAGGCCCCTGGCTGGAAAGACATTTTTGCATATTAACAGACAGTGCATATAACAAAGGAGCTATCCCCTGCTCCAATACAATCCACAAACAGACATGGTCAAATCAGTTAATCACATGATTAACATGCTTGGCAGTCTGGGTTTTTTTCTGAATTGTAGAGTTTTGAACTGAGAGCCGACAAAGAGCTGAATGCTCCTGGACTGAAAAGACCTCTCATGGCTGGCTCGCCACAGCCTCTCCTGTCTGCTCCCATCTCTTTCTCATGGAACTCCAAATCCACCGAAGAAACACGAACCCCAAGAAAGAAAAATCTCCTTCAGTGAACAAGGTTTAAGAAGAATACTGGGCCCCAACAAAAAGTAAGATCTACCCACAATCAAGGACTCTACAGCAAGCTCGAAGCACAGTAACAAAAAAAAAACCTCTTCAGAGATTGCCTCAAACTTTTCCACTTTATTTTTCTTCTGCTCTTTCTGTCCCTATCTGCATGTGTGTATTGCATATGCATGATAGTGTGGGCGTGTCGTGAATCCATAGGCGTTAACCAATTTAGAGTTTAAGTTTTTTAATAAATTTCACTTTTCTTCCTTAAACCTAAGAAAATCTGTTTGTGCTGGTTTCTTTGCCTTATATTTGGAAAACGGTGAACAAGGATTCACCAAGGGGGAGCTAAAAACACAGTGTGTTTAAAATTAAACCCTGTTACAGTAAGACCAGGTGAAGGCTGAAAGGGAACCCTAGATCTCTTTCTCACCTGGCCTTCACCTTTATTAAACTCTAATTCGGTTAACACCTATGGATATGTGACGCGCCCACGCTAGCGTGCATATGCGAAACACAGCGGCAGAAAAGAGCAGAACAAATAAAGTGGAAAAGTTTGAGGCAATATCTGAAGATAGTTTTGGTTACTGTTCTTCAAGCTCACTGTAGAGTCCTTGATTGTAGGTAGGTCTTGCTTTTTGTTGGGGCCCAGTATTCTTCTTAAACCTTGTTCGATGTTGGAGACGTTTCTTGAAGTTCATGTGTCCTCAGTGGGTCCACAGGCTTGTGAGAATGACATGGGAGTAGACAGGAGAAGTCTTCTCACTCCAGGAGCAAACAGTCTTTCTCAGTTCAAACTCTTTGTACAATTCCCGAAAACCCAGGTTGCCAAGCAGGTTAGTCATGTGACTAGCTGGTCTGACCACACCTGTTTGTGGATTCTCTTGTTTTAGTCGACCCTGGAATGTCTCTTCTTACACATAATACCTGGTGCTCAAAGTCCATTGTGGGTTAAATTGGAGCAGGGAATAGTCCCTTTGTCTCTCCAAGCACTGTCTGTTAGTATGCAAAATGTTTTTCCAGTCACAGCTGATCTGGTTAACAAGTCATTTCCTCACTTCAGGAACAGAACAGGCCTTCTCTTCTTCCCAGCAAGTTTAAAAATCAATGTTTAGATGACAAAATTAATATGCTTCATTCTTGGCAGGTTGGGGGTCTGCATGACAATCCCTATGTGTGTGGGATCTCAGGTGTAGATTCTCCTCATTAGAATCATCCCTTTTCAAGTGGATCCTGCATGATAAAGTGAAGAATTTGCAACAGGAAGGCCAAATATGGGTTTTCAGTTGGTTTCAAAAGCCATTATACTCCCTTACTCCAATCTTGGAGTCATTTCATGCTGATTGAAATCCTATCCTAAATTTGGAATGAGTGTATATGTGAAATGAATGGCTATGCAACACTCAATTTACCTTGCCCATTATCTGGGTCCACCTCCAAAAAACTATAAAGGAATATGATACTGCTAACTGAATAGCTAACTGAAAATGATGATCCGTGGCCATTATAGTAAATTTCTGTCTTCACAGAAATGTTTGCTTTCGAGTTTCTTGTAGTTCTGTGCACTTCAAGGTGGGGAACAGATGGATCATGCTCAAGGGAGTTGAAACACTGATTTTTGGAGTTTTGGAACGCAGCAACCATTGCCTGACTCCAAACAACGCCATTTCCGTATGGCATTCCATTTTACCTCTATTTTCATGATGAGGAAAATCAGGATGAAGCACTGAGAGATGCCAGATTAATAGGGTAGCATGCTTCAGAATTCTGTGCTTTCCACAGGAGATCATAACTGAGTCGTGCCAACAGCTTGCCTCGAACCTGAAGCCATCTCCATGTTGATGACTATGAAAGTAACAGGAACAGTCAACTTTTATTCCACAGGTTCCTTTTAAGCAGCATTTGGGACAATGGGGGTGAAATTGGTCAATGCCAGTTGTGTAAAACAGGCCACTGCCAAATAGACAACCCATTTTGCATTGCATCTGACTTTCTGTTCTTTTGGCTGTACCCACTTTCTGTCATGTTAGTCAATTGCCAGTCCACTGTTGCATAAAGCAGGTTACTGATGCTCTACTTCAGAAAACAGCCGATTTATCTATTTCCTGATGGATCTGGCACACTAACTGGAAATGGTGATATTTTTTACAGAGTCCAATTTAGTCCCACACACCAGCTTTCTCCCAATAACCCACAAATTAGTTATCTTCAAATCCATTTCCAATTGTCTTTTGAAAACCCTATGAAATTTGATTCCACCATACTTTCAGGTACTGCATTCCAGATCATAACAGCACTCTATGCAGAATAATTTCTCCTAATTTCCTCACTAGTTCTTTTGCCAATTACTTTAAATTCATGACCTTTGGTTACCGACCCACTTGTCAGAATAAACAGTTTCTCCCTATTTGCTCTATTAAAACTCCTTATAATTTTAAATATGTCAATTAGGTCTCCCTTTTCTGCTCTCAGGAGAACAATCCCAGCTTCTCCAATCTCTCCATATAATTGTAGTCCCTTATCTCTGATATCACCCTGGTAGACCTCCTCTGTACCCTTTCCAAGGCCTTGACATTCTTCCGAAAGTATGGTGTCCATAATTGTACATAACACTTCAGCTGAGGCCGAACCAATGATTTGCAAATATTTAGAATGACTTTCTTGTTTTTGTATACAATGCCCCAATTTACAAAGCCATATATCCTGTAGGATTTCTTAACTGCCTTATCATCTTGCCCTATCATCTTCAAGGATTTGTGAGTATGCATCCCCAGGACCTTCTGCTCTATACACCACACCTCCCCCGCCCCCCGCTCCACTGTCCTCAGAATAGTACTATTTAGATTATACTGCCTCTCCATGTTGATTCCCCAAAGTGCATCACTTCACACTTATCTGCATGAAAATGCATCTCCTCTTTTCACCAGTATGTCTGTATCCTCCTGAAGTCCTGCTCAGTATTTACAATGTTGCCAAGGTTTGTTGCATCCACAAATTTCATAATTGTACTCCCTATACCCAAGTCCAGGCCATTTATATAAGTAAGAAAAGCAATGTTCCTAATACTAATCCCTGGGGGACCCCACTGCATCCATCTCTGCACTCAGAAAAACATCCATTCCACCACTACTCTCTGCCTTTCATCCTTTAGCCAGTTGTAATTCTATTACTATGTGCTTCTTTTTTCCAAATAGGCCGGTTATGTGGTACTTTATCAAATGCCTTTTGAAAGTCCATATGCAACATCTAGTGCACTATCACCATCAACCCTCTCCATTACTTCATCAAAGTACTCAATCAGGTTAGTCAGATATGATTTTCCTTTACAAAATCCATGTTGGTTGTCCCTTATTAGCCCATGATTCTCCAAATGGAAATTAATTATGTCCTTTAAAATGGTCTCTGGTCGTTTCCCTAGACTGATTGGTCCATAGTTACCAGATTTATCTCTCTGCAATTTTTTGAACAGGGTGTAACATTTGCAATCCTCCAGTCCTCTGGCACCACTCCCATATCCAAGGATGATTGAAAGGTTGTGGTCAGAGCTCTGGCTATCTCCACGCAAGCTTCAATTAGCAATCTGGGATACATCCCAACTACACCAGGAATCATATGTTCACAGCTCGGTATTACTTCTAAATGTGATAATTGGCACCTTTTATTGAGTTTTGAAAAACATGACTATGAGTACAATAAAGGATACTGGTTGTTCTCCTGTAGAATAGAACTTGAGCAGGCAAGACAAAATGTAGTCTTCAAATGAAGTGAGGGTAGAAGATGAAGGTTTAGTTGATCAGAGCATGCAGACTTAATTCAGCACCCATTTTAAAATTATATATTGCGTTCTTATTTTTCTAAAAAGACTTTAATTTGATTCTCTGCCATACAGACTGAGGGGCTGGCTGGCAAAACTCAGCTACTGCAACACTGCCATTGGCAGGAGGGCGTAATTGCAGTGTAACAGGTTTACATAGGCAATTGCCATTGTAAATGGAGACATGGAAATCTATAACGGGGAAGAGGTGACACAAATGTGTGACAAAAACAGGAGGTGCTATTTTGGAAACAGGAAGTGTGTTCACTATCTTCAATGTTTTACTACATTTGTTAAATGTAATTTGGTGTTTTATGGAACTATAATACTGTAACTCCACAGGAATTTCTTTTGCTGGAAATTTTTTCAAAGGCTTCGCCTGATCTGCTTTGTACCTTTGGTGGTAAATCAACAGAAACCCTTAAATAGACATGTATGCAGTGTCTCTGCCAATCTTCCACCAAAACTACAACAGCTAAATCAGAAGAAACTTTTGGGAAATTCTCACCATTCTGTTTGCGCGCAACCACTATTCACACAGGTAAAAACATACTCTTGGAATGTATGTTTGCACACAATGTGAATGCCCATGTTTGTGCACTTGCTTGTTGCGCCCATTTTGGTCATATACTTTGCAATCCCTGATGCCTCTTTAATTTGTCCACAACTGATTTTTATTTCTTAGTTCTAGCCAAAATGCACTTACAGATAATGCTTAGGTTTAACTTTCACATGTTTGGCATATGGAAATCTATAATGGGAAAGAGGTGGCACATTTATTTAATCACACTTTAGCTAACATATAGCTATGGGAAACAGATTGCTTTGCATGCTCCAAGTGCATGTATTTAATTGGCTTTTTCAATCAATAATATTAATTTTCTGATCTCATCTTGTTCTCTATATTAATAGACCTTCATACACTAAAATTTTCACTGCATGATTTGAAGATCCAAGCTATCGCATACATGCATAGAATGGAAAATTGGGGCTCTCACCTTGTCACTAGGTCAGGGTCGAGCATAGTTAAATATTAGTCTGACAACAATAAAAACAACAATATACATTGAGATAGCATCTATAATATAGAAAAATATCCCAAGGTGTTAATTTTCTAGTATTATCCTTCAGATGAGGTACTGAACTGAGATGCTGTCTGCTTGCTCAGGTACATGCAAAAGATTCCATTCAACAATTTGAAAAAGACCAGGGCCAGAATTTTATGTTGGGTGGGAGGCCCCATCCACTGGCTGAAAGGTCAGTGGCGAGCCGCCTCTGCTGGGCCTGGGAAGCCAGACTGGGATTTTTCGCTCCGCATACCTTTATTTGATCTTGGGTGGGACTTCCACCTCTTTGAGGCAGGAGGTCCCACCTAATGGAGCTGCCGGCCAATCATCGGGTCAGCAGCTCTTCGTCCCAGCAGTGCCATCGGGAGCAGTGGCCACTGCTGGGACTACACCCAGCTAGAAGAGCAAGATGAAGGATGGCCCTGGAACTAAGGTAAGTTTTTAGTGCCTCGCTGGGGACAATCGGTTGGGTCCCAGTGAGGCAAGGGGTTCAGTTCGGGGGGGCGGGGTGGAGTCTTGTGCATTGTGGGCAGTTGGGCTTCGGGGACAGGCTCCATTGTGCACAGACAGCCCGACCAGGAGGGCACCCCACCAGCCCGCAAGAAGGCCACCTGGTTATACCAAGTGGGCTTTCTGAGGCCTCAGCTGCCCACCAGCCAAGAGTAAAATACCCGCAGCACCGGGCGGAGGCCCTTGTGCCAACTAATTGGCCACTTAAGGACCTTGATTGGCCTGGGCCATTTCACACTGCCGCCATCCCACATAAAATTGCAAGGGGGGGCGGAAAGGGGTCAAGAATGGCCCCCCTGCCGCCCCTCCCCCCCCGCCTCCCACTCAGTTTTACACCCCCCCACTCACCCCCACCACCAGCCTGCCCGTTTGGGGGGCATAAAATTGCGGCCCAGGGTTTCCTCCCCCAACCAACACTGACAAAACCTAATTATAGCCCTGCAAACCCATGGGCCTTTTCGGCAAACTCTTGGCATAAGTCCACTACCAATATAGCAGAAGGCATGGGAATTTGGTCAGAATCCAGATACACGAGATTCTGGCCACTTTAAACATGGCCCCTATGTCAGAGGAGGAATGGCCAGAGAGTCAGGAGTTACAGACAGGGAGTTTTCTTGGCCCCACCTTTGGTTCCATCAGGCAAAGGATAAAACAGAAGAAAGCAGGTGTACTAGCTCATTCATTGGGGGATGTGAGTCCCACCAAAAGTCCATCCTTGGACTTGATCTGGACTCCTGCAGACTTCAGCCCATTTCAAAATGGTAAGGCAGGCCAGGTTGCAAATGACCCACAAAGCTGTTGGACATCATGGCTTTTCTCACCTCCTCCTCACTGTGGCATGTGCCTGCATTGTTGTGTGGGCATAGCCAGTTTTATTGAAACGGAGGAACCTCCCCCTGACACTAGATACTCTGGTGGAATCAGTGGCAAAAGGTTCTGGTGGATGGATCCCAATATTCACAGTGGGAACAAAGCCTCGCTGATCTTTTTGGTACCTATCAGCCTGCTTGTCAGTTTGTATAATCTTGCTGTGTGCAAATATGCTGCTGCACACTTAAAAAAGTGGACTTTGTGATCAAAATAGTGTTCCGAAATTGTTGATGGGATACTAGCAAATGTCTGCTTAATGAAAACAAAAGCAAAATACTGCAGATGCTGGAAATCTGAAATAGAAACAGAAAATGTTAGAAATACTCAGCAGATGTGTGGAGAGAGAAACAGAACTAACATTTTAGGTCTGTGATCTTTCATCAGTACTGGGAAAAGTTAGAAATGTAATAGGTTTTGAGCAAGTGAGAGGGTGAGGGTGGGAAAAGAACGAAAGGGAATGTCTGTGATAGGGTGGATGGCAGGAAATATTAAATGTCAAAAGGTTTCATGGTGTAAGGCCAAAGGGAGTTCTAATGAGACATGTAAAGAAACAAAAGATACTTTTTTGTGGGATATGTGGAACATTCTTTGTTCCAGTCCTACTCAGGCCCCCTTCCCCAATTTATTTCTGATAGTTTGATGACTGTATTGGTGCAGTTTCCTGCTCTCACCCTGTACTGGAAAATTTCATCAATTTACTTCCAATTTTCACCCTTCTCTAACCTTCACATGGTCCATCTCCGACTTTTCCCTTCCCTTCCTCGACTTCTCTGTCTCCATTTCTGGGGATAGGCTATCAACCAATATTCACTATAAGCCACAATTCCCACAGCTACTTGGACTACACTTCCTCACACCCCACGTCCTGCAAGAATTCTATTCCTTTCTCCCAGTTTCTCCATCTCCGTCGCAATTGTTCAGATGATGCAACCTTGCATACTAGCATTTTTGCTATGTCTTCCCTTATCCTCACCTTCCACCCCACCAGCCTCTGTATTCAATGGATCATCCTCTGCCATTTCCATCACCTCCAGTGTGATGCCACCAGCAAACACATCTTCCCCTCCCCTCCCCTTTCAGCATTCCTCAGTCTCACCCAACACACCCTCCCTTTCATATGGCACTTTTCCATGCAAAACCTGTCCTTTTATCCATTCTCACCGCCCAAGGCCCCAAGGACTCTTTCCAAGTGAAACAGCAATTTACTTGTACTTCTTTCAATTTAATATACTGTAATTACTGCTCACAATGTCGTCTCCTCTACATTGGGGAGACCAAACGCAGACTGGGTGACCACTTTGCGGAACACCTCCACTCAGTCCTCAAGTGTGTCCTCAAGCTTCCATTTTAATTCTCCACCTTGCTCCCGCTCTGACCTTTCTGTCTCTGGCCTGCTACAGTGTTCCAATGAAGCTCAACACAAGCTCGAGGAACAGCACCTCATCTTTCGACTAGCCACTTTACAGCCTTCTGGACTCAGCACTGAGTTCAACAATTTTAGATCAAAACCTCTGCCTCCATTTTGTTTCGTGTTTCTTTGCTGGTTTGGTTTTCTTCTCTCATTTCTCTCTTATCTGCTTTACTTTGTGTTAGGACAGCAGCTATCCTGCCATTCATGCCTTCTCTAGGCACATGTTTTGTTTTTTTTTGTCCCATTACAACTCCCTTTGGCCTTGCGCCATAAAACCTTTTGTCATTTAATCTTTCTTGCCCTTCACCCTATCACAGACCTTCCTTTTTCTTCTTCTTCCCACTCTCCCCCTCTCATTTGCTCAAAACCTATTACATTTCTAACTTTTCCCAGTTCTGATGAAAGGTCGCAGACCTGAAACAGTAACACTGCTTCTTTCTCCACAGATGCTGCTTGACCTGCTGAGTATTTCCAGCATTTTCTGTTTTTATACCCACTTAATGAAACCATTTGAAATGTCAGGAGTGAAAGCCCAGTGGTTCTGTTACTGGAGTAGTAATCTAGAGGCCCAGAAAAATGATTTAGAGACTTGAGTTCAAATTCCACCATGGCAGCTGGGGAATTTAAATTCAGTTAATAAATAAATCTGGCATTAAAAAGCTAGTATCAGTAATAGTCACAATGTAACTTCTGGATTGTTTGTAAAAACTTATTTGGTTCATGAATATCCCTTTCGGAAGGAAATCTGCCATCCTTACCTGGACTGGCCTGTATGGGACACCAGTGCCATAGCAATGTAATTGACTTTTAACTGCCCTCTGAAATGGTTTAGCAAGTCATTCAGTTGTCAAGAAGGTGGCTCACCACCACCTTCTCAGGGGCAATTAGGGATGAGCAGTAAAGTTTTTTGGGTTTTTATTTGTTCATGGGATGTGAGCATCACTGGTATGCCCGCATCCCGTGAATAAATAAAAAAAAGTCTCTTATTGTAAGCTAAATGTACTAACACCTCGAAAATGGCAGAGAGAGGAATTTCAAACACTTTATGTGCTTATATGCTAGTAGCTTACTGCATCATTCAGTACATTTACTCAATGTTTATTGATCTTTAAACATACTTCAACAATAACTCTCCTTAGGCTTAGACCAACTGGTCTATTACTGCTCCCTCTGGGCTCTGCTTTTAACAATGTTTCGCTCTGCTCTCTTTATTTCCTGTCTCTATCCTGCATTGTCTGACTTCTGCTTCCGTTATTCTTCATCTTTTTCCTTGAAATATCCATGACTCAACCTTTCTCCATACCTTATTTTTTTAACTGGGATTTCCTGAAGCTGGATCTACTTCTCACTATTATAGTATCACACAATTTAGAAGGATTTTGTTTTTTGCATGCAAAGGGTTATTGGAAAATAAAGACTAACATTTATATCGCATCTTTCACAATCCCAGGACATCCCAAAAGCACTTTACATTCAATTAAGTATATTTTGTGATGCAGTCATAATGTAGGGAACATGGCACACAGTTTGCATGTAGCCAGGTCCCACATACAGCAGTGAAATAAATGATCAGATCATCTGTTTTTAGGTGTGGCTTGATGGATGAACATTGGCTAGAATACCAAGCAAACTCACCTTTTCTTCTTCCAATAGTGCCAAAGAATCTTTTACATTCACCCGAGATGGTAGATGTGGCCTCAGTTTAATGTCTCAACTGAGGATCATACCTCTGACAGAGCAGTGTCCCTCAGTATTGCACCATCATAATGGATTATATACTCAAATTTCTGGAGTGGGACTTGAATCCACAACCTTCAGACTCAGAAATAAGAGTGTCACCACTGAGCCCTGGCTGACATAGTCAAATGAACTATCACAACTGGTTATTGGAATAAAGTCAATCACATTATTAAAGAGGGAATTAGTGGGATGATTCCACACTCCTGCATCACAGCAGGAAATAGCTCTTTCTGGGAGTGTTTGAGTAATCACAGATTTGCAGACTGTGATTTTATGTCATTACTATTGTTATGTCCACAAATTAAATGAACTGAATGAGGGGCAGTAATGAAAGACTAGAAATATAGTTAATCCATATTTGAGTTCCCTATCACATTTGCTGCTACAAATCATTGTTGTTTTCTAAAAGAGCAAGTATTATGCAAAACATAAAAGCATGTTAATAATTAATGGAGCTGATTTTCCTGGCCTTCGCCTCAGGGGAATTCTTGTTCTTTTGGCACCAAGTTCAGGAAAATGGAGGAGGATACAAAAAACAATTGCACTGGGCCTCCAATCCCTATACATTGCCTGAAGATGTCCAGGACTTCTCCAGCAGCAGGAAATCAGAGACTTGAGCCTGTGACTACAGATGGTTTGCTGCTGAGGCAAGAAGGGACATTCCTTACCTTCCCATCTCATTTTCCCATTACTTCTAACTCCTTGTTGCAAACTAATCAAATCACTCAAAAATTATCTTTCTTAAAAACATTTCATCCCCTATTTTATTCCCTTTGTCACTGAAATAATATCCAAAATAGGATTTTAAACAAAATGAACTTATTTCAAAATCTTGAGCTTCAATTAGGTATTTTGACCTAACAGTAGTTGGAGGTAACTTTTAACCACATCTCCATTCTGAGCATGTACATGTACAATTTTCACAATTTCTTAGCTTGCAATCTGTGCATCAACATGAAGAGTCAATGTGAGTTTCTTTGTTTGCTTTTCCCTCTCCAAAAGAACTTTGAGCTAAACTGGAGAATTAATTGTCAAAGCTTTTGTTTCAAGCAAGTCTAGCATTTAGTTAAGTTTCATAACAATGGACAACACCTGAGAACAGGAACATACTTAAACACAAGCATCTGTGACTGTGTTTACTTTGTTAACTGTTCAAGAAGAAAACATTTTTTTTATAGACAACAGATTGCTGTTGAAAATTATTAAATTATTTCTTTCTTATAAATCATTTAGAACCCTATTTGGCCCCAACTGGAGTATTGTGTCCAATTGTGGGCACCACACTTTAGGAAAGAGGAGAGGGTACTAGAATGATTCCAGGAATGAGAAATTACAGTTAAGCAGATAAACTGGAGAAGCTAGGGTTGTTCACTTTCAAGCAAAGAAGGCTCAAAGGAGATTTCATAAAGGTTTTTAAGATCACAAAGGGTTAGGTAAATAAATAAATAGAGTAAATGGAGAGAAAATGTTTTCAGTGGTTGAAAGGTTGTCAGCCACCAGGCACATAATTAAAGTAAAAGCAAAATACTGCGGATGCTAGAAATCTGAAATAAAAACAAGAAATGCTGGAACCACTCAGCAGGTCTGGCAGCATCTGTGGAAAGAGAAGCAGAGTTAACGTTTCGGGTCAGTGACCCTTCTTCGGAACTACCTGCAGACAAGGGTGGTGCTGTTGTTGTATGGCGTACCGACCTCTACCTTGCAGAAGCTCAACGCCAACTCACAGACACTTCTTTCTACTTCCCTATGGACCATGACCCCACCACCGAACATCAAGCCACTGTCCAAATGACTGTCACTGACCTCATCTCCATTGGAGATCTTCCGTCTACAGCTTCCAACCTCATAGTCCCGCAACCCCGGACAGCCCGCTTCTACCTCCTTCCCAAAATCCACAAACGGGACTGTCCCGGCAGACCCATTGTGTCAGCCTGCTCCTGCCCCACTGAACTTATTTCTTCCTATCTTGACTTTATCTTTTCTCTGCTGGTCCAGTCTCTTCCCACCTACATCCATGACTCTTATGACGCCCTATGTCATTTTGACAATTTCCAGTTTCCTGGTCCCAACCACCTCCTCTTCACTATGGACATCCAATCGCTCTACACCTCCATCCCCCACCAGGATGGTTTAAGGGCTCTCCGCTTCTTCCTTGAACAGAGGCCCAACCAGTCCCCATCCACCACCACCCTGCTCCGCCTGGCTGAACTTGTTCTCACATTGAACAACTTCTCCTTCAACTCCACTCACTTCCTTCAAGTAAAAGGTGTTGCTATGAGTACCCGCATGGGTCCGAGTTATGCCTGTCTTTTTGTGGGATATGTCGAGCATTCTTTGTTCCAGTCCTACTCAGGCCCCCTCCCCCAACTCTTTTTCCGGTACATTGATGACTGTATCGGTGCCGTTTCCTGCTCCCGCCCTGAACTGGAAAACTTTATCAACTTTGCTTCCAATTTCCACCCTTCTCTCACCTTTACATGGTCCATCTCTGACACTTCCCTTCCCTTCCTCGACTTCTCTGTCTCCATCTCTGGGGATAGGTTGTCTACTAATATCCATTATAAGCCCACCGACTCCCACAGCTACACTTCTTCACACCCTACCTCCTGTAAGGACTCCATTCCATTCTCCCAGTTTCTCCGTCTCCGACGCATCTGCTCTGATGATGCCACCTTCCATGACGGTGCTTCTGATATGTCTTCCCTTTTCCTCAACCGAGGATTCCCTCCCACTGTTGTTGACAGGGCCCTCAACCGTGTCCGGCCCATTTGCCGCACCTCTACCCTCACCCCTTCCCCTCCCTCCCAGAACCGTGACAGGGTTCCCCTTGTCCTCACTTTCCACCCCATCAGCCTCCATATCCAAAGGATCATCCTCCGCCATTTTCGCCATCTCCAGCGCGATGTCACTACCAAACGCATCTTCCCCTCCCTTCCCCTGTCAGCATTCCGAAGGGATCGTTCCCTCCGCGACACCCTGGTCCACTCCTCCATTACCCCCACCATCTCATCCCTGTCCCATGGCACCTTCCCCTGCAATCGCAGGAGGCGTAATACCTGCCCATTTACCTCCTCTCTCCTCACTATCCCAGGCCCCAAACACTCCTTTCAGGTGAAGCAGCAATTTACTTGTACTTCTTTCAATGTAGCATACTGTATTCGCTGCTCACAATGTGGTCTCCTCTACATTGGGGAGATCAAACGCAGACTGGGTGACTGCTTTGCAGAACGCCTCCACTCAGTCTGCAAGCAGGACCCTGAGCTTCCGGTTGCTTGCCATTTCAACACTCCCCCCCTGCTCTCATGCTCACATCTCTGTCCTGGGCTTGCTGCAGTGTTCCAGTGAACATCAACGCAAGCTCAAGGAACAGCATCTCATTTTCCGATTTGGCACACTACAGCCTGCCGGACTGAACACTGAGTTCAATAATTTCAGAGCATGATGGGCCCCCCATTTTACTTTTATTTTTAGTTACTTTTTCTTTTTTCCTTTTTTACATTTTTTACAATTTTTTTTCTTTTTTGTTTATTTCATTTCATTGTAGTTTGTTCAATTTGCTTACCCACTGTTTTTTTTCATGTTTGCACTTGCTGCTGTTCAATATTCAGTCCGTTAACACCTATTCTGTACTAATGCTTTGTCTTTCAACACACTATTAACATATTATTTGCCTTTGCTCCATGACCTCTTGGTCAGCTATTTGGCCTTGTCCAATCTACACCTTCTCCTTTGTTATCTCTTGCCCCATCCCCGGCTCACTTGCTTATAACCTTTGACACTTCTAATATTTGTCAGTTCTGAAGAAGGGTCACTGACCCGAAACGTTAACTCTGCTTCTCTTTCCACAGATGCTGCCAGACCTGCTGAGTGGTTCCATCATTTCTTGTTTTTATTACATAATTAAGGTGATTTGTTTGACAAATATATTGAGTTATTTTGAGGATGTAACTAGCAGGGTAGATGAAAGAGAACCAGTGGATGTAGTATATTTGGATTTTCAAAGGCATTTGATAAGCTGCCACATGGAATGAGGATTGGTAAAAGGACAGAAAACGACAGTAGAAATAAATAGATCATTTTCAGATTGGCAGACAGTTACTTGTAGGGTGCTGCAAGTACTAAGTGTAATGCATCCGAATTTGCTGATGATACAAAGCTGGGTGGGAAAGTAAGCTCTGAGAAGGACACAAAGAACTGATTTTAAACTGAAATAACAGGTGGGTTTGGATCGGGTGGGTTGTTAAAGTGCAAAAATCTGTTTCCTGACCCAAACTTTCCTCCAACCCTCATTGTCATTCTGGTTTTGAATGTTACTGCTACCAGCCGTGTTTCTCCAGTGTCGGGAACCCTGACAACTTCCTCAAGGCTAGGACTTAGTGGATTCAGGAGGTAAGTGCCTTCAGACTTACCCCCTGGATCAAGGTGCCTGCCTAAGAAGCCTCTGCAATCGTGGCGCCTTCCAGCAACCTTCCCCATGAGGCCTCCAACCTCCCCCCATCTCACACCAGGGCATAATTTTGCTCTCCCTCCCTCCCACCAGGCCCCAATTTCACCATCCCCAACTCGGCCCCGCTCTCCCCAAATACGAGACTTCCGGTTTTCCCCTTGCCTCAGGACCCAACTTCACCCCCTCCCACACCTCCCCCACCCACCACCCTCTGCCCAGGATTTTAAGCCTCCTCCATTGCCGCCCCACTTCAATCAACTCCTTCTCCGGTCAGCCCCCAACAACTCACCCACGCCAGTCAGCCCGCATTCCCAGTACAGACTTAACTGCTGCTACACCATCAGTGGCCAGCCAGCTGCCTGACCAAAGGCCTAGTCTCAATCATGCTGGGCCTCTGGGAAGGAAACTGAACACTGACATCACTAGCACACTGTGGAGTTAAAGCTCCCCAGCATCTGAGGGAATCTTGAATGGTAGATATCCCCCAAATTTCTGACCGAGCCACTCCCAAAGACTCTATAAAGAGATATAGATTGATTTAGTGAGTAGACAAGATGGAGTATAATGTGAGAAAATGTGAACTTCTACATTTTGGTGGGAAGATTAGAAAAACAGAGGCCAAAATTTTACGACCCCCACTGCACCCCCCTCACCCTGCCCAGGAGCTGGCTGGGAGGCTGAGGGTGGTGGGGGGCGTAAAATCATGCAGTGGGATGCCGGGCCCGTAGCCTCCTCGCCTGCGCTGCTATTGTACCAGTAGCAGGGGAGTTGACAGGCGTCCCACCTGCCCTTAAGCCAATTGAGGCCCTTAAGTGGCCAATTAATGGTCACCTAAGAGCCTCTGCCCACCATTGCTGGTATTTTACCAGTGGCAGATGAGCACTCCACCACCTGAGGAGGCCATCCATTAATGCCTAGTGACCTCCTTGCGGGCTGGCAGTGGCCCTCCTGATCGGGCACCCTGTGCCCCATAGAGACCAGCCCCACCCCCCAGCAGCACACACCACTACCCCTGGAACACCCCACCCTGACCTCTCAATCATACCCCCCCTGTCCCCTCACTGGGCCCTCGCTGATTGACATTGGCGACCCTAACCCCATTTACCTGTTCTGAGGCTGGCGTCCATTGTGGCTTTTCTCGCTGAGTGCAATCCCAGCAGTGGCCACTGCTCCTGGTGGTGCTGCTGGGACTGAAGAGCTGCTGACCTTCTTATAGGTCGGCAGCTCTTCGAGGTGGGACATCCTGCCTCAGAGGCACGAACATTTAATTGCCTGAGCTAGGTAAAATAGCAGCGTGGCTTCCAAGCCTGTTGGAGATGGGCTTGCCCCGGCTTTCCAGTCGATGAGTCAGGCCACCGCCTTGTTGTTAAATTCCGGTCTTAATATTTTTAAATGGTGAGAAACTATTAAATGTTAGTGTTCAGGAGGATTTTGGTGTCCTTGCTTTCTTTCTTATACAAGAAAAACAGAAAGTTAACATGCAAGCACAGCAAGCAAATGGGAAGGCAAATGGTACGTTGATTTTTATTGCAAAGGGGTTGGAATACGCACATCTGGAAATCTTGCTGCAGTTGTACAGGGTGAGAGAAGCATTCTCTCTAAGGTGCATGGTTTTGCGACCGTGCAGCATCCTGAAAGTCCCCTCGTAGGCCATACATAAGTCCATGTGTGTACAGCCGCACAAAAAAAATTAAAGGGCCCAGGCACTTAAATGATTTGACCATGCACTTCAAAAAAATTAGGCAGTACATTGCTGTGGAGTACTGTAAACAGTGTTGGTCCCAGTACCTAAGGAAGAATGTATTTGCCTTAGAGGGGGTGCAATGAAAGTTCATTAGATTGAGATGGGTTTGAGTATGACAGGGTTGTCCTATGAGGAGAAATTGAATACAATGGACTTCTACTCTCTTGAGTTTAGAAGAATAAGAGGTGATCTCATTGAAACATACAAAATTCTGAGAGGACTTGACACAATAGATACTGAGAGGCCATTTCCCCTGGCTGGAGAGTCTAGAACTAAGGGGCATAGGCCCAAAGGATCAGGGGGTGACCATTTTGGACTGGGATGAGCAGAAATTTCTTCACTCAGAGGGTTGTGAATCTACGGAATTCTTTACCCTAGAGGGCAGTGAATCCTCAGTCTTTGAATATATTCAAGGCTGAGATCAAAAGATTTTTGGTCACTAAGGGAATCAAGGGATATGGGACTCAGGTGGGAAAGTGGAGCTAAGGTTGAAGATCAACCATGATTTTATTAAATAGCTCCTACTTCTTGTGTTCTAATGTGGTTGGCAAAAGAACCAGAGACGACTTGAGGAAAAACATTTACATGCAACGAGTGGTTAGGATTTGGAAAGCACTGCCCGATAGGGTGATAGGGATACAGAGTCAATGGTGACCTTCAAAAGGGAATTAAATAAATACTTGATGGAGAAAAAATCACAGGGACATGGGGAAAGAGCTGGGCAGTTAGACTAATTGATTGCTCTTTGAAAGAGCCAGCACAAATTGGATGGCCTCCTTTTGTGCTATACTATTCTATGATTCTGAATCCAAGAACCAGGATGTAAGGAGCATAGATCTGAAGGGGTTTGGGGGTGGAGAAGCAGAGCAGCTAGAAAGAATAAAAAGCTAGGCCCTGGGAGTAGGCCTCAATTGGAGAGCCTGGAAGTAAGGAGCGCAGACCTGAGGGAATTTGGGCGTGAAGCAGCAGAGCAGCCAGAGCCCGGAGGGAGTGCAAGCATTAACGAGTGAGATTAAAAAGAAAGCTACAAGAGAAGATGCTGATTGATGAGTAACTGGTGAACTTTTAAAAAATAAACTTTTAGTTTATTACGATTAATTTTAGTTAGTTTGATAAATAGAGGCATGACAAGAATCCTCAGTCTAATGAAATGCATACCTTGTGCCATGTGGGAAATCTAGGATACTTCTCATGTCCTGGACAATCACTTGTGCAGTCAGTGTTGTCAGCTGGAGGAGCTTGAGCTCCAGGTTTCAGAGCTTGAACAATAGCTGGCACCAATGCAGTGCATCCACGAGGCTGAGAGCTATGTGGATGGCATATTTCTGGAGGTGGTTACCCCATAGCTTAACAGTGTCCAGGCATACAGGGAATGGTGGCTGCCAGACAGTCAAGAAGGACCAGGCATTTGGTGCCGGAATCCCATGATTGCATCTCATTTTCTAACCAGTTTGAATACTGATGGGAATGATGCTGCCTCTGGGAATACAGCCAGAGCCAAGTCCCTGGCACCATGAGTGGTTCAGCTGTATGAGGGGGAGAAGGAAAATTGGGAAAGAAATAGTATTCGGGGATTCAATAGTTAGGAGAACAGGCAGGCACCTCTGTGGCCACAAACATGATTCCAGGGTGGTATGTTGCCTCCCTGGACCCAGAATCTAGGATGTCACTGAGCCACTGCAGAACATTCTGAGGGGGGGAAGGTTTAAAGCCCAGAGGTCATGACCATATTGTTATCAACGACGTAGGTAGCAAGAGGCATTAGGCAAGCAGATTTTCGCAAACTAGCAAGAGACTAATAAGCAGGACCTCAAAGGTGGAAATCTCTGGATTGCTTCCAGTGCCACATGCTTCGATAGAGCAGATGAATGTGTGGCTGGAGAGATGGTGCAGGTGGAAGGGCTTTAGATTCCCAGGACATTGGAACTGCTTCTGTGGAGGTGGGGCCTCCACAGGCCAGACGACTTGCACGTTAACAGATTTGGGGCTAATGCTCTTGCAGAGTGTTTGCTTTGCTGTTGGGAGGGTTTAAACTAATTTGGCTAGGGGATGGGCACCTGGATATAGCAATAGAAAGGAAAAACAAGGTGTACAAAGGATTGGGAGAGACAGATAGCACTAGGGTAAGAAATAATAAGATATTAGGTGCGGTGAGTCTAAGAGCGAATACAAGGTGTAAATTAGGTTTACAGTCTGTATGTGTAAATGTACAAAGTATGATAAATAAGACTCATGAGCTGAGGCACAAATAGCCACTTGGGAATCTGATGTCATGGTGGTAACAGAGACCTGGCTCAAAACAGGGCAGGACAGGTGCTAAATATTCCTGGATACAAAGTGTTCAGGAAAGATAGGGAAGGAGAGAAAGGAGAATAATACAGTGCTCTAGAGAGAGGATATCCTAGAAGGGTCTTGAAAATAATCAAGTTGGTTAGAATTAAAAAGTTCTATTACACTACTGAGTGTATTCTCTTGGCCACTAACGAGTTGGAAAGATATAATGGAGGAAATTTACAGGGAAATTACTGAGAGGTGCAAGAACTATAGAGTAGTGATATGAGGGATTTCAACTGGCAGGCAAAATTGTAATTGAAGAGGAGATGTTTCGGGTACAGTCGAGGTACATTTCCATGAGAGGGAAAGGTAAGGCAACTAAACCCAGAGCACCCTGGATGATGAAAGAGATAGAGAGTAAGATGAATCAGAAAAAGGGTGCATATGACAGATGTCAGGTTGAAAAAACAAATGAGAACCAGGCTGAATATAGAAACTTCAAAGGAAAAGTGAAAAAGAAAATAAGAGGCGCAAGGAAAGAATATGAGAAGAGACTGGCAGCTAACATAAAAGGGAATCCAAAAGTTTTTTTATAGGCATATAAATAGTAAAAGGATAGTAAGAGGAGGGGTGGGGCCGATTAGCGACCAAAAATGAGACCAATTGCATGGAGGGAGAGGGCATGGCTGAGGGACTAAATGTCTACTTTGCTTCTGTCTTTGCCAAGGAAGAAGGTGCTGCCAAAGTTGTAGTGAAAGTGGAGGCAGTTGAGCTACTGGATAGGCTAAAAATTGATAAAGACGGGGTACTAGAAAGGCTGGCTGTACATAAAGTTAATAAGTCACCAGAACTGAATAGGTTGCATGTGAGGATGCTGAGGATAGTAATGGTGGAAATTGCAGAGGTATTGGCTATAATCTTCTAATTAGTGGGGGGAGGGTTCAATTGAAGGAAAGTTTAAAAAATCAAAAAGAAGTGAGAGAGCAGAGGTGCAGGGTAGTGAAGAGGCCAACGGTAATCAAAGTGTGACAGGAGGGGGCAGAAAATATAAGCAGAGGAGTGCAGCAGAAATTTGAACCAGAATGAGTAATAATGGCAAAAAGCCAAATCTTGAGGCTCTTTATCTGAATGCACACAGCATTTGTAACAAGACAGCACAAAGAGAAATTAATGAGTATGACTTAATAGCTATTACGGAGACGTGGTTGCAGGGTAACCAAGACTGGGAACTCAATATTCAAGGGTACTCGACGTTCCGGAAAAATAGGTAAAAAGGAAAAGGAGGTGGGGTAGCTTTGGTAAAAAAGGAAGGTATCAGTGCGGTGGTGAGTAGTGATATAGATGCAATAGATCATGATGTGGAATCAGTTAGGGTGGAAATAAGGAATAGCGAGGGGAAGAAGTCATGGATGGGAGTTGTCTATAGGCCCCTGAAGAGTTGCCTCAAAGTATAAATCGGGAAGTAATGGAGGCAGGTAAGTAGGGCACTACAATTGTCATGGGTGATTTTAATTTGCATATTGACTGGACAAATCTGATTGGCAGAGGTAACATGGAAGACGAATTTGTGGAGAGCATCAGGGATTGTTACTTAAAGCAATATGTTGCAGAACCTACCCGGGAACAGGCTATTTCAGATCTAGTAAAGTGTAATGAGGTAGGATTAATAGATATTGTAGTAAAGGATCCTCTGGAGGCAGCGATCACAACATGGTAGTATTTCAAATTCAGTTTGAGGGTGAGCAACTCAGGTCTCAAACCAGTGTCTTCAACTTAAACAAGGGCAATTACAGAGGTATGAAGAAAGAGTTGTCTAAAGCGGGCTGGGAAAACAGACGAAGGGACAGTGGATGAGCAGAGGCAGACATTTAAGCAGATTTTCATAACACTCAGCAAAAATTCATCCCGGTTAAAAAGGACTCGATGAGAAGGATGAACCATCTGTGGTTAACAAAGGCGGTCAGCGAGAGGATTCAATCAAAAACTAAGACATACAAAGCCATGGAAAACTAGTGGTAGGCCAGAGGATTGGGATTTTTTAGGAACCAGCAGTAGATGACTAAAAAGCTAATAAAGAGGGAGAAATTGATTATGAAAGTAAATTGCCAAGAAATATAAGAGCAAACAGCTAGAGCTTCTACAGGTATATAAAAAGAAAGAGAGTAGCTAAAGTGAGTGTGGGACCCTTGGAGGATGTGACTGGAGAATTGATAATGGGGAACAGGGAAATGGCAGATAATTTAAACCAATATTTTGCATCAGTCTTCATGGTGGAGGACATGATAAACATCACACAGATATCGGATAACCATGGAGCTAATGGGAGGAAAGATCTTGTAACAGGGGCAAAGTATTTGACAAACTAATGAGAGTAAAGGCACACAAGTTACCAGGACCTGATGGCCTACATCCAAGGGTTTTAAAGGAGGTGGCTGCAGAGATAGTGGAGACATTGGTCGAAATATTCCAGAACTCACTGAATTCCGGGAGGGTCCCAGCAGTTTGGAAAACCGTTAATGTGACACCCCTGTTCAAGAAGGGAGGGAGACAAAAAGCAGAAAACTATAGGCCAGTCAGCCTAACATCGGTTGTTGGAAAATGCTAGAATCCATTATTAAGAAGAAATAACAGGACATTTAGAAAAACTTAATGCAATCAAACAGAGTCAACATGGTTTTGTGAAAGGGAATCATGTTTGACAAATTTGCTAGAGTTCTTTGAGGATATAACAGAGTTGATAAAGGGGAACCGGTAGATGTAGTATATTTGGATTTCCAGAAGGCATTCGATAAGGTGCCACAAAAAAGATTATTGCACAAAATAGGAGCTCACAGTATTGGAGGTAATATATTAGCATGGATTGAGGATCGGTTAACTCACAGAAGACAGACAGTCGGGATTAATGGGTCTTTTTCAGGTTGGAAAAACGTAACTAATAGAGTACCACAAGGATCAGTCCCAGGGCCTCAATTATTTACCATCTATATTAATGACTTGGAGGAGGGGACAGAGTGTAATATATCCAAATTTGCTGATGATACAAAAATAGGTGGGAGGGCATGTTGTGATGAGGACATAAGGAATCCGCAAGGGGATATAGATAGGTTGAGTGAGTGGGCTAAAACTTGGCAGATGGAGTTTAATGCAGGAAAGTGTGAGGTCATGCACTTTGGTAGGAAGAATCAAAAGGCAGACTATGATTTAAATGGAGAGAGACTTCAAAAAAATGCAGCAAAGAGGGATCTGGGTGTTCTTGTGCATGAAACGCAAAAAGTTAGCATGCAGGTGCAGCAAGTAATTAAGAAGGCAAATAAAATTTTGGCCTTTATTGCTGGGGGGTTGGAGTTTAAAAACAGGGAAGTCGTGTTACAACTGTACAGGGTGTTGGTGAGGCTGCACCTGGAATACTGTGTACAGTTTTAGTCCCTGTATTTAAGAAAGGATATACTGGCATTGGAGACAGTTCAAAAGAGATTCACTAGGCTGATTCCTGGTTGAAGGGGTTGACTTATCAAGAACGACTAAACAGGTTAGGCCTTTATTCATTAGCGTTTAGAAGAATGAGGAGTGATCTTATTGAAATGTACAAGATTCTGAGGGGGCGTGACAGGGTAGATATTGAGAAGATGTTTCCACTCGTGGGGGAATCTCGAACTAGGGGACGTAGTTACAGAATAAGGGGACACTCATTTAAAACTGAGATGCAAAGGAATTTCTTCTCTCACAGGGTAGTGAATGTCTAGAATTCTCCACTCCAGAGAGTTATGGAAGATAGATCACTGAAAGTATTTAAAGAGGAGGTAGATAGATTTTTGAAATATCGGGAAGTTGAGGGCTATGAGGAGCTGGCACGAAAATGGAGTTGAGGTCTGGGGCTGATCTTATTGAATGGTGGGGCAGGCTTGACGGGCTGAATGGCCTACTCCTGCTCCTATTTCTTATGTTTTTATGTTCTTATGTTCTAATCCTCCTTAGATACAGGGGTTGTGCCAGAGGACTGGAGAACTACAGATCTTGCACCCTTATTCAAAAAACAGGGTTGGGATATACCCAGCAACTACAGGCCAGTCAGTTTAATCTCAGTGGTGGGAAAGCTCTTGGAATGATAATCCGGGACAATATTAGTAGTCACTTGGACAAGTGTGGATTAATTAAGGAGAGCCAGCATGGATTTTCTAAAGGCGAATCATGTTTAACTAACTTGATTGAGTTTTTTTTGATGAGGTAACAAAGAGGGTTGATGAGGGTAAAGCAGCTGAGGTGGTGTACATGGACTTCCAACAGGCATTTGATAAAGTGCCATGGAATAAAAGGGACATTGGTAGCATGGATACGAAGCTGGCTGAGTGACAGGAAACAGATAGCAGTGGTGTATGATTGTTTTACGGACTGGCGGAAGATATATAGTGGTGTTACCCTGGGGTCAGTACTAGGACCACTGTTTTTCTTGATATTTATTAATGACTTAGGCTTGGGCACAATTTCAAAATTTGCAGATGACACAAAACTTGGAAGTGTAGTGAGCTGCGAGGAGGATAGTGATAAATTTCAAAAAGACACAGACAGGCTAGCCAAATGGGTGGACAAGTAACAGATGAAATTTAACACAGAGAAGTGCTAAGTGATACATTTTGGTAGGAAGAACAAAGAGAAACATTATAAACTAAAGTGGACAATTCAAAAGGAGGCACATGAACAGAGAGACCTGATGGTAATATGTGCACAAATCGTTGAAGGTAAAAAGGCATGTTTTATTCTTTCATAGGATGTGGGCGTCGCAGGCCAGGCATTTGGGATCCTGGGCCTTTTAAATAGAGGCATAGAATACAAAATCAAGGAACTGATGACGAACCTTTATGAAACACTAGTTTGGCCTCAACTGGAGTATCATGTCCAATTCTAGGTACCACACTTTAGAAGGAAGTGAAGGCTTTGGAGAAGATGCAGAAAAGATTAACAAGATTGGCTTCAGGAATGAGGGACTTCAGTTACATGGATAGCTTGGAGATGCTGGGGCTATTCTCCTTGGAGGAGAGAAGGTTGAGAGGAGATTTGATAGAAGTGTTCAAAATAATGAAGAGCCTAGACAGAGTAGATCGGGAGAAAATTTTCCCATTGGCAGAAGGGTCAAGAACCAAAAGACACAGATTTAAAGTGATTGGCAAAAAAATCGAAGGCAGCATGAGGAAAACTTTTTTACACAGCAAATGATAATGATCTGGAATGCATTGCCTAAAAGAGTGGTGGAGGTAGATCCATTAGTGGTTTTCAAAAGGGAATTGGATAAGCACTTGAAAGGGAAAAATTTGCAGGGCTACGAGGAAACAGCTTAAGAGTGGGACTAGCTAAATTGCTCTTGCAGAGTGCCAGCAGGGACAAGATGAGTTGAATAGTCTGCCTCTGTTTTTTTTTTAATTCTTTCATGGGATGTGGGCATCGCTGGCTAGGCCAGCATGTATTGCCCATCCCTAATTGGCCTTGAACTGAATGGCTTGCTAGGCCATTTCAGAGGGCATTTAAGAGTCAACTACATTGTGCTATAACCTTTCCATGATTCTATGATGCTCTGATTTTGAGATTTAAAGATATTTTTACATTTAACGAGGATTGAAAGCTGCATACACAATGAACTTTTCAGCATTTTATGATGTAAATTTTATTTAGTTCTAGAAAGTTAAACATTTATTGAAGCACATTTAAGTTCGCAAACTAACTACTGTGAACCATATTTCTCATATTCTACATTCCTGGCATATGCCAGAGAAGACAATCAGGAAATTGTGCAGTCCCTATCCATGATTTTCCATCAGTTCATTTTAAGAACAGAAGATTTATGCATAAATACTTTAAGGCAGAACTCTAAGGATAAAAATGGATTGACAGTGGGAAATATGTACCTTCTTTATTGAACTATAATCTTCAAACTAATTTTCATATTTCCAACGTTGGGAGCAGTAGCATGGTGGTAATATTACCATGCTAGTGATCCAGACACCTGGACTAATGCTCTGGACATAAGTTTAAATCCCACCTTGGCAGCTGGGGGAATTTAAATGCAATTATATAATAAATCTGGAATAAAAATCTAGTCTCAGTAATGATGATCATGAAACTACCAAATGGTCATAAAAATCCATCTGGTTCACTAATGCCCTTCAGGGAAAGAAATCTGCCTTCCTTACCTGGTCTGGCCGACATGTGACTTCAGACCCACAGCAATGTGGTTGATGCTTAACTGCCCTCTGAAAAGCCCTAGCAGACCATTCAGCTGTACCAAATGGCTACAGAAAAGTTGAATAAGAATAAAACTGGACGGACCACTGCGCATTGAGCCAGGAACCGGAAATGACAAAGGCACATCCTGCCCAGTCAACCCTGCAAAGTCCTCCTCACTAACATCTGGGGACTTATACCAAAATTTGGAGAGCTGCCCCATAGACTAGTCAAGTAACAGCTTGACATAGTCATACTCACTGTATCATACCATACAGCCATTGTCCCAGATTGCTCCATTGCCAGAGGTGGCAGCACAGTGGTATACAGTTGGGAGGGAGTGGCCCTGGGAGTCCTCAACATTGACTCCAAGCCCCATGAAGTCTCATGGTATCAGATCAAACATGGGCAACAAAATCTCCTGCTGATTATCACCTACTGCCCTCCCTCAACTGATGATTTAGTACTCCTCCATGTTGAACACCACTTGGAAGAAGCACAAAGGGTGGCAAGTGCACAGAATGTACTCTGGGTGTGGGGCTTCAATGTCCACCACCAAGAGAGTCTTGGTAACGTCACTACTGACTGAGATGGCAGAGTCCTGAAGGACATATCTGCCAGACTAGGTCTATGGCAGGTGGTGAAAGAACCAGCAAGAAGGAAAAACCTACTTGACCTCATCCTCACCAATCTACCTGTCACAGATGCATCTGTCTGTACAGAGTTGATAGGAGTGACCACCGTACAGTCCTTGTGGAGACGAGGTGTGGTTTTCACACTGAGGATACATCCATTGTGTTGTGTGGCACTATCACCGTGCTAAATTGGATAGAATCAGAATAGATCTAGCAGCTCAAAGCTGGACATCCATGAGGTGCTGGGGACCATCAGCAGCAGCAGAATTGTATTCAACCAAAAAGTGTAAACTCATGGCCTGGCATATCCCTAATTCTACCATTACTGTCAGCCAGGGATCATCCCTGGTTGAATGACGAGTGCAGGACAGCCATGCCAGGAGCAGCACCAAGCATACCTAAAAATGAGGTGTCCATCTGGTGAAGCTACAACACAGAACTAAACAGCAAAAGCAGAATTTGGAAGGACAGAGCTAAGAGATCCCATAACCTATGGATCAAATCAAAGTTCTGCAGTCCTGTCACATCCAGTCGTGAATGGTGGTGGACAATTAAACAAGTAACGGGAGGAAGAGGTTACACAAACATCCCCATCCTCAATGATGGTGTTTCCCAAAAACGTCAGTGCAAAAGACAAGGCGAAAGCATTTGCAACCATCTTTAGCCACAAGTGCCGAATGGATGATCCATCTCAGTGTCCTTCTGAGGTCCCCTGCATCACAGGTACCAATCTTCAGACAATTTGATTCACACCACATGATTTCAAGAAATGGCTGAAGGCACTGGATACAGCAAAGGCTCTGGGCCCTAACAACATCCTAGCTGTAGTACTGAAGAATTGTGCTCTAGAACTAGCCGCATCCTTAGCCAAGCTGTTCCAGTACAGCTATAACACTGTCAACCACCTAACTATGTAGAAAATTGCCCAGTAATGTCCTGTCCACAAAAAGCAGGACAAATCCAACCTGGCCAATTATCTCCCCATCAGTCTGCTCTCAATCATCAGCAAAGTGATGGAACATGTTATCAATTGTGCTATCAAGCAGCACTTACTCACCAATAACCTGCTCACCAGTGTTCAGCTTGGGTTCCACCAGGGGGCTACTCAGCTTCAGACCTCATTACAGCCTCGGTCTAAACATGGATAAAAGAGCAGAATTCAGTGGTGAAGTAAGAGTGACTGCTCTTGACATCAAGGCGGCATTTAACTGAGTGTGGCATCAAGGAGCCATAGCAAAATTGAAGTGAATGTGAATCAAGGGGAAAACTTTTCACTGGTTGGAGTCATACCTAGCACAAAGGAAGATGGTTGTTGGAGGACAATGATCTCAGCCCCAGGATATTTCTGCAGGAGTTCCTCAAGTTAATGTCTTAGGCCCAACCATCTTCAGCAGCTTCATCCAACATAAGGTCAGAAGTGGGGATACAAAAGAAAAATAGCGCGGATGCTGGAAATCTGCAATAAAAACAGAAAATGCTGGAAATACTCAACAGGTCAGGCAGCATCTGTGAAGAGAGAAACAGAGTTTAACATTTCAGGTCAATGACTTTTCTTCAGAATGGGAAAAAATTAGAAACATCATAGGTTTTAAGCAAGTGAAAGGTGGAAGAGTGGAAAAAGAATGACAGGGAACATCAGACATAGGGTAGAAGACAGGAAAGATTAAATAACAAAAGGGATCATGGTGCAGGGCCAAAGAGAGTGGTAATGGGACAAGTAAAAAAAAAGAGATGTGTCTAGAGGAGGTGTGAATGGTAGAAGGAGTGAACAGCTGCCCACCAAAAGCAAAAATGATAAAAACAAAAATAAAACCAAAACCTGCAAAGAAAAGGAAACAAAATGGAGGCAGAGATTACAGCCTGAAATTGTTGAGCTCAGTGTTGAGTCCAGAAGTCTGTAAAGTGCCTAGTTGTTTAGCTTCATTGGAACACTGTAAGAGGCCGAGGACGAAGAGGTCAACGTTAGAGCAAGATGAAGAATTGAAATGTCAGGTGACCGGAAGCTCGGGGACACGCTTGGGAACTGAACAGACTTGTTCCACAAAACGGTCACCCAATCTACGTTTGGTCTCCCCAGTATACAGCGGACCACATTTTGAGCAGGGTATACAGTATACTAAATTGAAAGAAGTACACGTATATCTCTGCTTCATCCGGAAGGAGTGTTTGGGGCCTTGGACAGTGAGAAGAGAGGAGGTAAAAGGGCAGGTAATTCACCTCCTGCGTTTGCCTGGAAAGGTGCCACGGGAAGAGGAGGGGGTGTTGGGTGTAACTGAGGAGCGAACCAGGTGTTCCGGAGGGAACTTTCCCTTTGAAGTGCTGAAAGGGGAGAGGAGAGGAAGATGTGTTTGGTGGTCACAGCATGCTGGAGGTGATGGAAATGGCAATGGATGATTCGATGAATATGAAGGCTGGTGGGGTATAAGGTGAGGACGAGGGGAATCCTATCATGGTTCTGAGAGGGAGGGGAAAGGGTAAAAGCAGAAGTGCAGGAAGTGGGGGGAGCATGGTTGAGGCTCTGTCAACCACGGTTGGGGGAAATCCTTGGATGAGGCAAAAAGAAGACATAACAGAAGCGCTCCTTTGGAAGGTTGCATCATCAGAACCACCTTGAGGAATTTCTGCTCTTCTCTCTGACAGGGTTTCTGTTAATCTCTTTTACCTTGTTCACATTTATTTCTTTCTATTTCTCATCTCTGATCAGGTATCAATGAAAACTTGCTTTCACAGCCACACCTTCTTCATCAGCAACTGTCTCTGTCTCTAGCTTATTCCACTTGGATTCCAACTGAAATTCCATCCTTCTTGATTTGGATCTACTCACAATTATATATATTTCCTAGACATTCAGCATTCCTTGAACCACTCTTCTTGCTGCATCCAACAACACTCAAGGAGCTCAACACTTTCCGTGGCAAAGCAGGTGTTTGATTGGCACCTCATCCACCACCTTAAACTTTTACTCCTTCCACCACTGACACACAGTGGCAGCAGTGTGTACCATCTACAAGATGCATTGCTGCAATGCACCAAAGCTCCTTGAACAGCACCTTCAAACTAGTGATCTCTACAGCCTAGAAGAACAAGGGCAGCAGGTACATGGGAACACCACCACCTGCAAGTTCCCCTCCAAGTCACACACCATCCTGTCTTGGAAATATATCGTCGTTCCTTCATTGTCACTGGGTTAAATTTCTGGAAGTCCCTCTCAAACAACACTGTGGGTATACTTACACCCCATGGACTCTAGCAGTTCAAGATGGCAGCTCACCACCACCTTCTCAAGGGCAATTAGAGATGGGCAATAAATACTGGCTTTGCCAGTGATGGTCACATCCCAAGAATGAAAAAAAAATCTTCTGTTTTCTTCTATAAAAACAGAAAGTGTTGGAAATACTCAGCAGCTCTGGCAGCATCTGTAGAGAGAGAAACAGAGTTAATGTTTCAGGTCGATGACCTTTCATCAAAGGTCATTGACCTGAAACACTGGCCAGTATTTTGTATGGGTGAGGGATTTCTCGAACTCCGGCCAAGAACCCCGCATTGTCCCTTCTGTGGGAGGCCCGCTGAATGAAGTGTCAATTAAGCACATAAGTGGACAGCAGCAGGACGCCCATGGGATCAAGGACCCCGGTGACGGAAGTCCTGCCCTCTGAGAGCTGCCGGCCAATCAGAGGCTGACAGCTCTTTAACTGAGCAGCACCACTGTGGAGGGGGTGGCTGCTCCCAGTGGAACGTGCACCTGAGGCCACAGGTAGGTCAGGGCAGGAGGGGTTTCCCGGTGTGGGGGTTGCGAGGGAGGGGTGTTTGGGGGGGGGGGTCGGCAGCAAGGGAAGAGGGCCCTCCCCTTTCCGATGCTGAGGCACTCGTTCAGGCACTAAGTGCCTTTTAACGAGGGACCCCCCCCCCCCCGCCCACCCCTGGAGCTGGCAAGCAACCAGCATGGTTTTTCTTGCCGTTATCCCTGTGCAGCGATAGGCCCGCCCGTCTCTTGGCTAATTGCGTTCACAGGCCTTCCCGCCCCAGATTTAATTTTGGCAGAAGCGGGAAGGTGGCAGGGTGCCCCCTTGCCACCATCCCACTCAATTACACGCTCTCCTCACCTCCAAAGCCACCACAGGGGAGAGCATAAAATTCCCCCCGTTAACTTTATCTTTCTCTCTGCAGAAGCTGCCAGACCTGCTGAGTATTTCCAGCACTTTTGGTTTTCATTTTAGATTTCCAGCATCCACAGTATTTTGCTTTTATTTTTGTATTTTCTTTTGTTCAGGAAGATATCACTTAGCATCAGGTAGACAAAACGGTGGATGTTCAACACGAGAAGAAAAGCAGCAAATGTAAAGGGTGAGGGACTGTGAAGTTCAAGTAACAAGAGAAGGGTTTGAGGAGATCTTTTTAAAGCAAGAGATGAGATGGAAGTTCTAGAGGCAGGAGTGCCAATAATGGTAGCCTGGGCAGAGTAAGGGAAAAGGAGAAGTTCAGTGTCAAAGCACCAGAGGTGAATCCACAGACCTTTGGGAATAAAGCAATGTTGTTATCCACTTATGTTGTTTCCCCCCATTCCAACATTACTTCTACAAGAAATCAAAGACATTTTTTCATACAAAATTATCTTTCATGCTGACCTATCAATCTTCTTAATAGCATGACCGACAAACAGCCCTGTGAGCTGGCTGTCTCAAAATAGTGGAAAGTGATACTTAAGATGGCGATTGAAAATTCCTGGGGCAATAGAGCACAGCCTCCAAGAACTTCCAACTCTGGCCTCTTGTATATCCTCCACTCCCTTCATCATTGGTGTTATGCTTTCTGCCATCTAGGGTTTATGCTCTTAAATTCCCTTCCTAAGCCTCACCACCTCTCCACATTTCTCAGCTCCATTAGAACCCTACATAAAACCTACCTCTTTGACTTACCTGGATGAGTGCAGCTGTAACAACACACAAGAATCTCAACACTATCCTTGACAAGGCAGTCTTATTGATCAGGAACCCACCATTGCTAAAATGTGCAATCTCCACAGGATGCACTGCAGCAACTCACCAGGGTTTCTTCAGCAGCACCTCTCAAACCTCTCCATAACCTAGAAGAACAAGGTCAGCAGGTACATGTAAACAGCACCAGTTTCAAGTTCCCTTCTAAGTCATGCACATACCTGACTTGGACATATATTGCTGGTCTATCATTGTCATTGGGTCAAAATCCTAAAATCCCCTATCGAGCAGCACTGTGCAAGAGCTTTTGCCACATGGGCTGCAGCAGTCAAATAGGGATGGGTAATAACTGCTATCAACACCCATATCTTGAGAATGATTAAAAAATACAAGCTTTTAGTTACCTCTTCTAATATTTCCTCTTTTGGCTTGACATCACTTTCGGTCTGATAAAGCTCCTGTGAAACGCCTTGGGATGTTTTCCTATGTTAAAGGCACTATATAAATACAAGTTGTTATTGTTGATACATGCCTTGTACAGTTTATTTTAAGCATTTTAAAGCAAATAGCTCTTAAACTCAGCTGATTGCGGGTAGATAACACCATTAACAAGGCCAACTTCATTTTAGGTTTTATTAGCAGGGGCATAGAGTACAAGAGCAAAGATATCATGATAAGTTTGTACAGGGCAATGATTCCAGCTAGAATTCTTGTGCAATTTTGGATGCCCATTATAGGAAGGACAATAGAGCCATTGAGTGTGAACAGCATAGATTTACCAGGATGAGAAGCTGTTGTTATGAGAAGGCAGATAAGATACAAGGATTATTTCTACTGTACCAAAGAAGTTAAGAGGAGAGTTAATAGAGGTTATTATAACTATAAAGGGTCTTGATAGAGTAAATTGGAGAAAATATCTTCTCTGATTTAAAAGTCAGTGATGAGGGATCATCAATTTAAAATTGTCACTGAATGTGTATGAAGAGAGTTCAGAAGAAAGGTATAAGTCCAGAGGCTTGTTGGCACATGGTATGTTTTATGACAGAGTGGTAGAATCAGAGACCATTGCATTCTTTTAAGGGAAGTGTTGATAAATATTTAAAGCAAAGAAAGTTACAGAAATGTGGAAAGAGCAGGGCAGTGAGAATAGTTTGGGATTGTTTTTTAAAGAGCTGGTACAGCTACAATGGCTGAATGGTGGCCTCTTGTACTGTAAACCTTTATGACAAGTTAGTCAATAATTGTTCATATAAATGTATTGTATATACATGTGATACTTTGTGTTTCAAAAGCATAAAGTTTGTATGCTTATCTTCCACAAGTGAGGTGACAGCTTTGAGCTCTGCAAGTGGGCAGCTTTCCAGATACCCACAGTTCAAACTATTTGCTGGGAAATAAATAGTGGTCCCCAGAATGGGAACAGTCATTGCTGGGTGAGTAACTCATGTAGTTTCTCGTAAACACTCTTAGTAGTAATACATGGGAAATGTTCCCTATCTCTTGGGAATTCACAGTGACTTGACAAAGAGGTTAAACTCTTTTCTTTCAGACTCACCAGTGACAAGCTAAACTGAAAGGCAGTGGGAATGTAAGCTGAGTGAAAGTGCCTTCTGTTTCCACATATTACTACTTCTATCTAAAATATCTTATATTTAATGCAGCACGTTTGAAGGTACCAAGATTAATTGTTATTGCCTTTGAAAGATGTTGTAAAGGACATAATACACCAAGAAAATTTCAAATCACAAAGTCTTTCCTTTAGCACAATGGCTGTGTGGCCTGATAATAATATCTAGATTCTTGTAAGCACATTCATTATTTAGAATACATTTAAAAATTCACTGGAAGAGCAAATCAGTTAATAATTATTTTTAAATAGGTAATATCACTGCCAAAAGCCTGTTAGCATATAGAAAATGTATTGTAGTTTTTCACGAAGTTTGATATTTTCAATTAAATCTAATTTAAATAACATTCTAGTTGTCAGAAGCCTTTGAGAATTTAACAGCACTGAGAATATTTCTTTAAATCGATGTTTGAGGTTAATGTGTAAGCCAGTTAAAGATGTAACTATGTTTTATAATACTGAATCTCAATTTAAAAAAAACCTCTAGTAAAGTGCAAGCAAGTAGCACACTGGAAAGTCAATAACTGTAGTGTTCTTTTCTTCCCATTGTCTGAATGTCTTCCCTTTCTCCTTTAACAATATATGGAGCCCTTGCTGTGATCAGCACTATTACTAGGGGACTATAATGTTCTGCTGTGTGTCTCCATCTCCAAATCCATTTGGCTCCATTTAGACATTGAGTACAGGAAGGCAGTTGTTGTGCACAATTGGTTTCCTGTATGCCATAAATTGGCAGCAGCAGAAAATAGAGGATGAATTTATTAGCTTTCAAGGTCAGCTAATCGGAAGCATCTTGCAACCTGCAATGTTCCTGTTTGCTGTGCAGTTTTCAAACAATAGACATTTCTAACAGATTTTTGTTCAAATCAGAAAAAATAAACTCAAAGTTTTAGGAAAATATTTTTTATAAACTGCATTTTTCTGAATTGTGTATTCAAAAGTAGTGTAAATTATAATAATTACAAGGAGAACTAAGCTTCTCTTTCATTTATTCCACACTATTTTATTGTCCTTACATGTATATCCTCCATTGTCCTCTTAAGGATGTCTGCACTGGGTGCCCTTCCCTGAAATGCAAGCCTGACAGCCAGCTCACAGGCCTCTCCACAACTACACATTGCAATCAGCTGTTGGAAGGTGCACGGGAATGGTGCAGACACATTTGTATTCTAACATTTAACCCCTTTTTGAAGGAAAGTGCTTTCTTATGCCTTGTGTTGCACCAGACTGTCCTACTAAAGTAGGAACTTGTTGCTGTATGCTGTGAGCAGGAATCTGTGAGCTATCACACTGTGACACAGTCGATGGCTTAACCAAGGTTTTTTCACTAACAGGTCACATATGTTGGTCTTCTAGAATCTCTGAGGTATCTCTTTATCTCAAGATGACTGGAATACAAATTGGAGGAAGTGATGCTTCAGTTGTACAAAGCTTTGATCGGACCTCATCTGGAATACTGTGCTCAGTTCTGAGCATTGAATCTCAGGAAGAATATATTGGTCTTGGAGGGAGTGCTGCACTGATTCACCAGAATGATTCTGGGGATTAAGGTGTTAAATTGTGAAGAAAAGTTGTATGAACTTAGCGTGCATTTCCTTGAGTATAGAAGATTGAGGGGTAATCTAATCTAAGTGTTTAAAACAATAACATGATTCAAAAGGGTAGACAAAGAAAAACTATTTCTTCTGTTAGGGAATCCAAAACAAGGGGGAAAAAATCTTAAATCAGAACCAGGCCATTCAAAAGTAAAATCAGGAAGCACTTTTTCATATAAAAGTTGGTCGAAATCTGGAACTCTCTCAATTGAAATTTTCAAAACTGTCTTTGATGCTGTGTTAGGTAGTGATATCAAGGGATATGGATCAAGGCAGGTAAATGGGGTTGAGGTACATATCAGCCATGATCTAATTTAATGGAGGAACAGGCTTGAAGGGCTGAATGGTCTACTCCCATTTGTATATGATAAATATTAAGGTTAGGAAGTTCAGTGGCATGGCAATATAAATAATGGGATGCAGGTTCACTTCAATATTTCTGAACACAGTAAAACCCACTAATAGAAAACCAAGTTAGGCTGGTGATAAAGGTGATGCAAGAAGGAATTAGGATAGAGAAAGCAGGATGGGGTCAAGGTAAACAAAAAGCATAATATTGAGTTGGAAGTGAGAGAAAGAATGCAGAAAAGTAAAGGTGAGTTTCAGTCAGAGGAAGAAGAATGAGACCGAGGGTGGGGTGGAAAGGAAGTCCCATGGTAAGAGCCGTTATCTTAAGAGCTGCACAACACACCCATGGTAAAATCCTTCAACTAGAGTTGATCATCATGCTTATTTATTTGCTTTCAGCTAATTTCAGATCTGATACTCCCATCCCACATTCCCTGCACATAACTTTTCTTAATTACTAGAATCAGCGGGTATCCTGTTCCTAGGTCTCTGATAGTCCACCTCCTAAACTCCGGAACTAGAAGCAAATTGGATGTGTTGATTGTTAACTTAGCCTGACTTTCTTTCTCTCCTCATAAGGAAATACCTGTGCCTGAATGGTGAGGCTGTGGAGCCCCCGATATTGAGTCATGGACCTCATTTCAATGAAGCCTGCGAGCTGTGCAGAGCTGCTAATGAATCATCAATGAAGATCAGCCTACTGCTGGCGTTGCAGTGGCCCTCAGGGAAGTGAAGGAGGGTGGACCATTGGTGGCTGGAAGTGGACAATGATTGGCCAGGGGAAGGCAGTGTTGGCCGGTGAGGGAGGCGGGGAGGCGGTAGTGGCTTTGTCAGGGGAGAAATGATCATTGGACAGGGTGGGTGGGGGGGTGTAGGTAGCATCGGCTGAGTGCGAGGTGGTGGAGGTGATGATTGTAGCATTGGCAAGGAGTGGGTGATCATTGGCTGTGGGGAATGTAGAGTTGACTGTAGGGGAGCGAGTGTGAGTGGGGAGTGGTGGGGGCGGGGGCGGGGTGCAGAGATAGTGTTAGCTGGAGGATTGGCAGCATTGGCCAAGGAAAGGAATGATCATGAACAATATCCAGTAGCTGAGGGGATGGCATGGCCCATGTTCTTTTAATACACTCCTGCTCCTCCTGCATCCACATTTAAGTAAGTATGGGGGCACTTCCTGCCAGTTAGAGCCACATTATGCTGTATGAGTTCAGCACATGGCAAATGAAGCATTAGAGCACCTGAAAATTGAAAACTGGCCTGTAAATAACACCAACAACTTGAATTTCTGTTGAGTCTTTAATGAAGGAAAACATCCCAAGGCACGTCATTGGAGCATTCGCAGACAAAGTTTGACATTGAGCTACACAAGGAGATATTAGGAGAGGTGAAAGGGGTAGGTTTTAAGTGTTATTTGTATATTCATTGTGTTTAATTGTGTGCAGGTGGTGGGCATTAGCTGGCGATTCACTTGTACTTCTATAAATAGACACAAACTGAAACTGTGAATGTTGGGAGGTTTATGCTTGCATTCTGTATTGCTATGGATGAAAGCTTATTAAAAAGTGTGTAAAGTTTAGATTCCAATTATATACTTCACCATCTAGCTTTGTGGAGTAGAACAGCCATTGCTGGAGGGGGAAAACAGGTATCGCTGCTGCTGTTGTAGCTAATCCTGCTGCCTGGAGCCTGAGGCTGAGAAAAGAGAGAAAAAGTAAAGGAGCCTGGAGGAGAGGAGCTTTCAAGTTGCTTTGCTTTCCTGCTGCTTCCCCCACATTGGAAGGGGGAGAAGAGGAGGAGACAACAGCTAGAATTACCAATACTTGCTTTGGAAGAAGGACAGAGACAGAAGAGAGAGAGAGAGATCAATTCTTACAAGAGGTTGTTGATTGATGCAGTTTTTTGATCAAGACTGTTGCTTGTAGATGGGGGAGGAAAGAAGACAGAGGCTGTAATATCATGAGGGTATGTGTGTGTGAATGTGTATGTGCACCCTGAAAGTTGTCTTGGCTTTGCATGCTAATAAACCACCCCCACCTGCTCCCTCATTGCCGAGCCCAGGAGAGCTGCAGCTGCCTGGGTGAAGTTTCCTTCAATCCCATCAATAAGACTTGGTGGGGGACAGTACCTGGGCAGTTTTGGCTGTGCTGGCTGAAGACGTCTCTTCCTCCTACCAGGAAGGTCACCACCAAAGACTTTTAATAATCTCAAATAAGTGCACCCCTGCAGCACCCATCCACTCACCGAACTTGCCTGTTAAGTGGCGACCCCACCTTCCCTCCTTCCCTCTCTTTCTATCTGTCTCTCTTGAGGGAGGGGGAGAGAGAGAGAGGCAGCTGATGTGACCTTTGATCTCCTCAGCAAGTATTATTGTTAAGATTTAGAACTGCAGTGCCATTCCAAACCAGGGGAGAGGTGTCTTTCCTTTCCAATGCCCTTCTGTGCACACGGTGCTATCATTAGGCTTGAAACTTGGGGTGGGTGTAACTCACAAAGTTTCATGGTGATTCCATCTTTATCAGAGGCAGGGTCTGCTAGGACCTATGCAGGAATGGCTGCCTCTGCTGCTCCCACCGCTGCCGCTGTTGCAGCCCTATCTCTGTTCATGCTAATCACTAAACAACATTGGGTGAAGAGCTACACTCACCCCAATATGACAATTGAGGCTGGTGTTAAAGCCATGTCTAGGATTTTCATGCCTTTAACCATCATTGCTGCCCCGAAGATATATGGGAGGCTGTGTTCTTCCTGAAAGCTGAGCTCGCACATTGGATGTGATGAACCTCATTAACTATGCCTGCCTTCACCAAAAGGAGGCTCCCAAGATCACAGAATCACAATATCATTACAGTGCAGAAGGAGGCAATTCAGCCCATCGTGTCCGCACCAGCTCTTTGAAAGAGCAACTCCCTCCATTCCATTATCCTGCCTTCTCCCCATAGCCCTGCACATTTTTCCATTCTCTCTTGAATGCTTCAATTGAACCTACCTCCACCATGTTTGCAGGCAGCACATTTCAAACCTTAACCACTCGCTGCATTAAGAAGTTTTTCCTCATGTCACTTTTGTTTCTCTTACCAAATACTTTAAATCTGTGCCCTCTCGTTCTTGATCCTGTCACAAGAGGAAACAGTTTCTCTGTCTACTCTGTCCAGACCCCTCATGATTTTGAGTACCTTTATTAAATCACCTTCTCTTCTCTAAGGAAAACAGTCCTAACTTCTCCAATCTATCTTCATAACTGAAATTCCTTATCCCTGAAACCGTTCTTGTGAGTCTTTTCTGTACTCTCTCCAATGCCCTTTCCTCAAGTGCAGCACCCAGAATTGGACGCAATACTCCAGCTGAGGCTGAACTAGTTTTATACAAGTTCAGCATAACCTCCTTGCTCTTGTACTCTATGCCCCTATTAATAAAGCCCAGGATACTGTATGCTTTATTAACTGCTCTCTCAACCTGTCCTGACACCTTCAATGACTTATGGACATATACACTTAGGTCCCTCTGCTCCTGCACCAACTTTAGAATTGTATCTTTTATTCTATATTGTCTCTCCATGTTCTTCCTACCAAAACAAATCCCTACACATTTATCTGCATTGAATTTCATCTGCCACCTGTCTGCCCATTCCACCAACTTGTCTATGTCCTTTTGAAGTTCTAGACTATCCACCTCACAGTTCACAATGCTTCTAAGTTTTGTATTATCTGCAAACTTGAAATTGTGCCCTGTACACCAAGGTCTAGGTCATTAATATATAGCAGGAAAAGCAAGGGTCCCAACATTGATCCCTGGGGAACTCCACTACACACCTTCTTCCAGCCCGAAAACATCCATTAACCACTACTTTGTTTCCTGTCACTCAGCCCATTTCGTATCCATGTTGCTACTGTCCCTTTTATTCCATGAGCTACAAGTTTGCTCTGTTGTGTGGCATTGTATCAAATGCCTTTTGAAAGTCCATGTACACCACATCAACAGCATTGCCCTCATCAACCCTCTGTTATCTCCTCAAAAAACTCCAGGAAGTTAGTTAAACATGATTTTCCCTTAAGAAATCCATGCTGGCTTTCCATAATTAACTCTGATTTGTCCATGTGACTGGTGATTTTGTCCTTAATTATTTTTCTAGAATTTTTCCCGCCACTGAAGTTAAACTGACTGGCCTGTATTTGCTGGGCTTATCTTTACAGCCTTTTTTGAACAAGGGTGTAACGTTTGCAATTCTCCAGTCCTCTGGCACCACCCCCAAGTCTAAGGAAGACTGAAAAGTTATGGCCAGTGCCTCTGCGATTTCCACCCTCACTTCCCTCAGTATCCTTGGATGCATCTCATCCGGCCCTGGTGCTTTATCCACTTTCAGTACAGACAGCCTAACTAATACTCCTTTATCAATTTTAAACCCCTCTAGTGTCTGATTTGCCTCCTCTTTCACCATTGCCTGGGTTGCATCCTCTTCCTTTTCCCTTGGGAAATAGTCTACATTTTCCAGGATCTCGCCATTGATCTTGTTTGACAGGGGGTGGTGTTGTGCTGTGGGAGCTGGTTGGAAGAGGAGCTTCATTTTATAGGTGTTTAGTGAAAGACCCATTTTCTCATATGCTTCGGAGGAGTCCACAATAATCTGGAGCTCCGTTTCACAGTCAGCGCGCACACAAGCATTGTCTGCATACTGAAGCTCGACAACTGAGGCTGGAGTGATTTTGGTTTTGGATTGAAGGCAGCGCCGGTTAAACAGTTTCCCATCTGTCTTGGGAATTATCTCCATCTGTGGGTAGTGCGCTGGAAATGAGGTGTTGCTTTGCAGTGGGAAAATGGAGAAGTGGGTTGCTATGATGACACAGCCTTGACTGAGAGAGGGGCTGTGGTGGTTCTGTTGGTGAGGATCACGGCTTGCATGTCATCGTGGTGTAGATGGACAAACTGCTGTGGGAAGCCAAATCTGAGCAGGATATTCCATAAGCCTTTGTGTTTGACAGTCAAAGGCTTTTGTGAGGTCAAAAAAGGCCATGCACAGCAGTTGGCATTGTTCACTGTATTTTTCTTGGATTTGCTACGCAGTGAATATCATGTCTGTGGTGCCTCTTGATGGGTGAAAACTGCACTGTGACTCTCGAAGGAGCTCTTCAGCCACTGGGAGGAGGCATTAAGGAGGATTTTTGCAATGATCTTCTTTGTGGCAGACATCAGGGAAGATTCCTATGCCGTTTCCACAATCAGACTATCTCTCTTGAATATACTTACGATCACAGAAGTCCTGTGGAAAGCACTCCTCATCCCAGATGAGGAATATGAGGTTGTGCAGTCGGGCCAGGAGTGTATCTCTGCCATCTTCAGGATTTCGGCAGGGATTCCGTCTGCTCCAGAGGCCTTGTTCTTCAGCTGTTGAATGCTTTCGATCTTACTCCAGACTGAGATAGCACCGAGACTGAGCTGGAGCGAGGTCGAGGAAGCCATTCAACAGCTGAAGAGGTGTGGGGGCAATTGTGGGACAAGTTCTCATTTCCACTTTCTTGTATTTCCTGCAGGGCCAGTTGCACAGGGGGAACAGATTGCACAAGCACAATCGTTGCCACCCTCCTCAGAAGAGGGAGATTCATCGGAACCTGCACCATCATATCATAATGGAGGTGTGGACCAGGGTGTCGCGGATGGAACGATCCCTTTGGAATGTGGACAGGGGAAGGGAGAGGAAGATGCATTTTGTAGTGGTAGTGGCTCCCCCCTACTGTGGCTGACAGGGCCCTCAACTATGTCTGGCCCATTTCCCACACCTCTACCCTCATCCCTTCCCCCTCCCTCCCAGAACCGTAACAGGATTCCCCTTGTCCTCACTTTCCACCCCACCAGCCTCCACATCCAAAGGATCACCCTCTGCCATTTCTGCCACGTAATGCCACTACCAAATGCACCTTCCCCTGTCAGCATTCTGAAGGGATTGTTCCCTCCGCGACACCCTGGTCCGCTCCTCCATTACCCCCACCACACGTCCCTTTCCCACGGCAACTTCCCCTGCAATCGCAGGCGGTGTAAAACTTCCCCTCACCCTAACACTCCTTTCAGGTGAAGCAACGATTTACTTGTACTTCTTTCAATGTAGTATACTGTATTTGCTGCTCACAATATGGACTCCTCTACACTGGGGAGACCAAACGCCGATTGGGTGACCACTTTGCGGAACATCTCCGCTTAGTCCGAAAGTATGACCCCGAGCTTCCGGTCGCTGGCCATTTCAACACCGCCCCCCACCCCCCCACCCCTCCCCTGGCTCTCATGTCACATCTCTGTCCTGTGATTGCTGCAATTAGATTTTAGATTTAGAGATACAGCACTGAAACAGGCCCTTCAGCCCACTGAGTCTGTGCCGATCATTAACCACCCATATTATACTAATCCTACACTAATCCCATATTCCTACCACATCCTCACCTGTCCCTATATTCCCCTACCACCTACCTATACTAGTGGCAATTTATAATGGCCAATTCACCTATCAACCTGCAAGTCTTTTGGCTGTGGGAGGAAACCGGAGCACCCGGAGGAAACCCACGCAGGCACGGAGAAATTGCAAACTCCACACAGGCAGTACCCAGAATTGAACCCAGGTCGCTGCAGCTATGAGGCTGCGGTGCTAACCACTGCACCATTGTGCCGCAATGTTCCAGCAAACATCAATGCAAGTTCGAGGAACAGCACCTCATTTACCGATTAGGCACGCTACAGCCTGCCAGACTTAATATTGAGTTCAATAATTTCACAGCATGACTGGCCCCCTTCTTTATTTTGATTTTTAGTTATTTTTTCTTTTTTCTTTTTTTATTTCTTTTATTTTAGTTTGTTTCGCTTGTTTCTACTGTTTTTTTTTCATGTTTGTGCTTGGGGCCAGGACTGTTCATTTTTCTTTCAATTAGCACCCTCTCGTACTAACGCTTTGTCTTTCATCACACCATTAACATACTGTTTGCCTTTGCTCCATAACCTTCGGGTCAGTTATTCTCTGTGACCTTGTCCTATCAACACCTTCTCTTTTTTGTTATCTTTAGCCCCATCCCCGCTTTACCTTTTACATTTCTAATATTTGCCAGTTCTGATGAAGGGTTACTGACCTGAAACGTTAACTCTGCTTCCCTCTCCACATATGCTGCCAGACCTGCTGAATATTTTCAGCATTTCTTGTTTTTATTCCATCAAATCATACCTTGGCACCTTCTACCAGCGCAAACACACTCACCTCGGTTGGGCACCAGAGTAGCTTAGAAAGAGGAGCACTGGGTTAACTTCACATCACATGTGAGCAGGTAGAGTCAGTTGTGGGCAGATTTTCAAATCACATTCGCACTCAATCTTCACCTATCAGGATTTCAAAATTCAATTCCATATCCGCAGCATAGTATCTACTGACTAAGATGGAGCTACCTTGAGATAACCGAGAATCAGTGCTGCAGAATTTGTGCCCAGGTCGTGGAAGACCTCATACATTGCATCACTGATTGCTATACCCTGCCAGTAGCCATCAAAGTCATTGTGGCCTTGAACATCTTCACCTTTTTGCTCCTTCCAAGGATCAGCTGCAGACATTGTTTGCATTGAAAAGCAACAGCAGCTGGAACTGGCACAGGATTAAGGCGTCATGGCAGCTGCCTGGAAAGTGGGCACAGATTTGCATGAAATATTTCCGATAATCACATACAAGCTGCACATTGAGCAAGTCGATGCTTTTTTGGATTACTTATGCAGTTGCTAGCTTGGCAGGAGCCTTGATGGCCACACGGGTGCAGTCTGACCCCTTGCACATGTGGGTTACCAGCGATGGAGCTGAAACCAGTGGCCCTCTGGGCCTGGCTTTCTGGGTCCATCCTGAAGTCACCAGCCCTCCGGTACAGGATATTGGTGACCTCCCTGATGCAGCAGTACACTGCTGACTGTGACTCCACAAAAGTCTCCGGTGGGTCCCTGAAATGATGCAGAGGCATAGAACTTAAGAGCTGCTGTCACTTTGAGGCCCACAGGCATAGGGTGTCTACCGAAGCCCATCAGCTGCAGGTCGTCATTGAGGAGGGCACAGAGATATGTCACTGCCTCTCTTGACATCTACAGTCTCCTTTGACACTGGTACTCTGACATCTGCAGTTATGTCATTTGGTACTGGTAGATGAACGGCAATCTGTAGCAGCAAGCTGTCCTTGAGGGCTGCTGCTGCTCACGACTAAGGATTTCCACGTGGGATGAACCAGCCTGCTGGTTTTTCCTGTGGCACATGTGGCTCCTCACGACAAGTGGATCAATGAATATAGGGTGAACCATCCCCATCTCCAAGTTGCAATCAAGCTCAGTTCCTTCACTTCCTTGAAGGAAACTAACAGGGCAAAGAATGATGTTAATTCATACTTCATGTGCTTTCAGGCATCAACAAAGTGGTGTTGCAGTGCATTGGCCATCATAGCTTCCACTAAGAGTAGCACAGCTTGACCACATTGAGATTGTAGCAGTTGCATCGATTGGCCCAACAGCCAGATGACCTTTTTAAATGCCTACAATTTATGGCACCCTCTCCACAGAGTTTCAAGGGTGCCATTGCTCCCTCACTCACATAAACATTCAATGGCACAGAGTGCCCCCCCTTTATGGAGGGAGGATACGCAGTAGCTCCCTGATACCTGCAGAGTTGTGCCCCCAGTAATACCAGCACCCTCCCCTGTGGGGGGGCCCCCCTGGGGGGGCCCCCCCCCACCCCCAAACACCTCCCTACACATGTATGCAGAGTTGAGACCCGTCTCACAAGACTTACCTTCACAGACTCCAAGCTCTGCAACCTCTGTCCCGCCGGCTTTTATTAATCGAGGACGGGAGGAACGTAGAGAGGGCCAATCACCAGAATATGCGGAACTGTTGACTAAAAGGCAGTGGGATGCAAAATGAGGCAACGTAAGTAACACTTTGAATATTGAAATTGGGCTCCATTGCTGAGCAGCAGGGGTCGACCCCAAGGCCTCGCCACCGGTGGTAATATGGGGCAGGGCCTTCCCAGCATCGGGGAACGTGGCGGGTCTGTCCCAGAGGCATTTTTCCTCCCGTCGCCACAACCCCCCACATCGGGGGGACCAGTAAAATTCAGCCCATTGTGTTGAAGTCAAACAACTGGAAACCTTTCCTACCATTAACATCACCTGCTCAAAGAAAGTTGGGAAACACACACAGGATTAAGATTGACACAGGAGCTAGTGCAAATATCCCACCAGCCCGAATCCTGAAGGATATATACTGGAGTAATTGGAAATCAACGATACAACAGACAACTGCAAAGTTATCTGCATACAATGAGTCACCCATCCCTTGCAGTGGCACACTAACAATTCAATGCAGCAATGGCAAGTCGGCATGGAAACTGCAAATATTTTACCTGGTAGATACGCGAGGACCTGCAGTGGCAGGATTACCAGTGTGGAAGGACCTCAACATCAAAAACTATCCAGGAGATCACCGAGGTACCCATTACAGAAAAAAAACAAAGGTACCCGCATTGAGTCAGTCCACAACCTGCAACAAATGTACCCGGACAGATTCAGTGTCATGGGAAACTCCAAAGGCGATGCTGTACTGCACCTCACAGGATGCACTCCCTGTGTCCAGCCCTCTGAAGTCAGTGATTGAGTCACGGTCCTTCCAGGATCTCAGCTGTATTTGTTTGGAGAGTATCAGCCCTTTCTCAGACGCCATACCAAGAGAATGAAGATCCAAATTCAGATGGTGAAAGTTCTTTGTCAACTGGCAGTGTTTCCTCACGCTCCCGTGACTCAGAAGAAGAGATTGACATTATAACCACTGAGAAGCAAAGGCTGGCAGTGGGGAGCATTCCCAAGGGTTAATCTGCAAGGACTGGCACCCATTCTCAGACTGGCCAGTATCAACCAGTGCAGTCTGGAAACCCAGCAACAGCACAACTATGCCACGCTTTCATTTCTGCTCTCTAGCGAACTGCCAGTATCACAACGAGCCAGAACAGACCGGTACCTCCAAGAGGCCAAGTACTCCTTCCCCAACAAGTTCTCAACCTTGAGCCCCAGGCCTTCAGGCACAGAGGATGAGAGATGAAGGACATGCAATGTCCAGAAGAGGCAAAGGAGGAATGATTTGAAGCATTGTCTGTTGGCTCTTCGGGATGAGGTGCCGGAACTTTCCAAGAATGACAAGAATAACTGGTAAGTTATTTTCCTTCTCGTTGTAATAAAGTTTTTAAAGTTACGTTATGGCAGGTCAGCTCAGTCAAGTGGCATGAACGTCCTGCGGTATGTGGGAAGTCATGGATACACCACGTGTCCTAGACAAACACATCTGCAGGAAGCGTCGCCGGCTACAGAAGCTTGAGTTCCGAGTTTCGGAACTCGAGCAGCGGCTGGAGTCACTGTTGTGCATCTGCAAGGCAGATGTCTACGTGGATAGCACGTTTAGGGAGGTGGTCACACCGCAGGTTAGGAGCATGCAGGCAGAGAGGGAATGGGTGAATGGCAGGCAGTGCAGGAGTTCTGAGTCTATCTTACTCGCTAATTGGTTTTCCATTTTGGATACTGATGAGAGTGATGGGAGTGCAGCCACAGCAAAGTCAGTGGCACCACAGGTGGCTCAGATGCACAGGAGAGTAAGAAGAGTGAAAGAGCAATAGTGATAGGGGAATTGATAGTCAGGGGATCAGACAGGCATTTCTGCAGCAGTAAATGTGACTCCAGGATGATATGTTGCCTCCCTGGTGCCAGGGTCAAGGATGTCATGGAGCGGCTGAAGAACATCCTTCTGGGGGAGGATGAACAGCCAGAGGCCATGGTCCACATTGGTACCAATGACCTAGGTAGGAAGAGGGATGAGGTCCTGAAAACAGATTTTAGGGAGTTAGGAAGGAAATTAAAAAGCAGGACCTCCAAAGCAGTAATCTCAGGATTGCTCCCAGTGTCACGTGCTAGTGAGCATAGGAATTGATCGATTGAACACGTGGCTGGAGAATTGGTGTAGGAGGGAGGGCATCAGATTTCTGAGGCATCAGAACTGGATCTGTGGCAGTTGGGAGCTGTACAATATGGATGGGCTACACCTTAACAGGACCAGAACTAACATCCTGGCAGGGGGATCTCTAGTGCTGTTGGGGAGGGTTTAAACAACCTAGTCAGGGGGATGGGAACCTGAGGGGTAGCTCAAATTGGAAGGAAGTAAAGCTGGTAACAGGAGGTAGAAAAGTAACAAGTGACGTTAGAAGGCAGGAGAAACAAAGATGAGCATCAACTAGGCTTAGAATGCATAATATCAAGACAACAAGGTTAAGGGCAGTCTACTTGAATGCATGCAGCATTCGTAACAAGGTAGATGACTTAAAGGCCCAAATAGAGGTAAATGGGTATGATCTAAATGCCATAACAGAAACGTGGCTACAGGCTACCAAGATTGTGAACTAAATGTTCAAGGATATTGACATTTAGGAAGGACAGGTGAAAAGGAGGTGGTGTTGCGCTGATAATGGATAGGATCAGTACATTAGTAAGGGAGAATCTCAGATCGGAAGAACAAATGTGGAATCTGTTTGCGCGGAGCTAAGAAACAGCAACGGACAGCAAACATTGGTGCGAGTTGTTTATTGACCACCAAACAGTAGTGTAGTGTGGGGAGATTAGAGAAACATATAACATGGGTAATAGAGTAATCATGGGTGACTTCAATCTGCATATAGTCTGGGTAAACCTAATGAGCACTAATGCTGTGGAGGATGGGTTTTTGGAGTGTATTAGGGATGGTTTTCTAGAGCAGTATGTTGAGGAATCTGCGAGAGAATGAGCTATTTTAGATCTAATATGTAATGAGACTGGGCTAATGAATAATTTTGTAAAAGAAACTTTAGGGATGAATTACCATAATTTTACAATGTTTGAAAGTGAGGTAGTTCAATCTGAAGTGAGGGTGTTAAGTTTGAACAAAGGAAATTATGAAGGTAGGAGGGGCAAATTGGCTGATGTGGAATGGGAAAATACATTTGAAGGTATGACAGTACATAGGCAATGGATAGTCTTTAAAGAAATATTATAGTTTACAGCAATTATACATTCCTTCAGGCACAAAAAAAACTAAATTAAAGGCAGTCATCCATGGATAACAAAGGAAATTAAGGATTGCATAAGATTAAAAGAAAAGGCCTGTAAAGTTGCCAGAAATAATAGTAAACCTGAGGATTTTAGAATACAGCAAAGGAGGATAAAGAAACTTCTCAAGAAAGGGAGAATAGAATATGATGAAGCTAGCAAAAAATATAAAACAGACTGTAAAAGCTTCTATAGGTATGTGAAAAGGAAACATTTGGCTAAGACAAATGTGGGTCCATTACAGGCAGTCAGGAGAATTTATAATGGGGAATAGAGGAATGGAAGAGAATCTAAATGATTACTTTGTGTCTGTCTTCACTGAGGAAAATACAAGAAATCTCCCAGAATTAGAGATCCAAGGGATTAGGGGGAATGAGGAATTGTAAGAAATTAGTATCAGTAAGACGTTTGTATTGGAGAAATAAATGGGGCTGAAGGTTGATATGTCCCCAGGAGCTGATATTCTACATCCAAGAGTGTTGAAATTGTAACTATGGAGATAGTGGATGTATTGGTGATTATCTTCTAAGATTCTGGAGCGATTCCTGCAGATTGGAAGGTTGCAAATATCACCCCACTATTTAAGAAGGGAGGGAGAGAGAAAACAGGGAATTACAGACCTGTTAACCTTACATCAGTCGTTGGGAAAATGCTAGAATATATTATAAAGGGTGTGATAAATGGACACTTGGATAATAATCTGATTGGGCACAGTCAATATGGAATTATGAATGGGAAAACCTGTTGAAGTTTTTTGAGGATGTTACGAACAGAATTGATAAAGGGGAGCTGGTAGACGTGTTATTCTTGGATTTTCAAAAGGCCTTTGATAAAATCCCTCACAGGATGTTGGTTAGCAAATTAAAGTGTGTGGGATAGGAGGTAATATACTGGCATAGATTAAAGTTTGGTTAACTGGCAGAAAGCAGAGTAGGAATAAACAGGTCATTCTCACATTGACAGGTTGTGACTGGTGGGGTACCACAGGAATCAGTGCTTGGACCCCAGCTGTTCACAATATATATCAATGATTTGGATGCGGGGACCAAATGTAGTATTTCCAAGTTCTCAGATGATACAAAACTAGGTGGGAATGTGTGTTGTGAGGAAGATGCAAAGTGGCTTCAAGGAGATTTGGAAAGACTTAGTGAATGGGCAAGAACGTGGCAGATGGAATATAATGTGGAAAAATGTGAGATTATCCACTTTGGTAGGAGGAACAGGTGTGCAGAGTATTTCTTAAATGGTAAGAGATTAGAAAATGTAGATGTACAAAGGGATCTGGGTATCCTTGTCAATAAGTCACTGAAAGCTAACAGGTGAAGCAAGCAATTCAGAAGGCTCATGGTATGTTGGCCTTTATCACAAGAGGATTTGAGTACAGGAATGGTGAAGTCTTGCTTCAATTGTATAGAACTTTGGTTAGACTGCACCTGGAGTAGTGTGTGCAGTTTTGGTCCCCAAACCTTCGGAAGCATATTGCCATGGAGGGAATGCAATGAAGGTTCACCAGACTTGTTCCTGGGATGGCGGGACTGTCCTATGAAAAGATATTGGGGAAACTGGGCCTATATTCTCTGGAGTTTTGAAGAATAATAGGTGATCTCATTGAAATCTACAAAATACTTAAAGGGATAGACAGGATAGATGCAGGTAAGATGTTTCCCCTGGTTGGGGAGTCTAGAACCAGGGGGCACAATTTCAAAATAAGGGGGAAACCACTTGGGGCAGAGTTGAGGAGAAAGTTCTTCACTCAGAGGATTGTGAATCTTTGAAATTATCTACCCCAGAGGGCTGTGGAAGCTCAGTCATTGAGTATGTTTAAAGCAGAGATTGACCGGTTTCTAAATACAAATGACATAAGCAGATATGTGGGAAAAAGGCATTGTGTGGATAATCAGCCATGATCGTATTGAATGATGGAGCAGGCTCGATGGGTTGAATGGCCTACTCCTATGTGCCTATGTTCTTAAGTTCCTAAGAGAAGGTCTCAGAAGTGATCATCTTGAGAAAAGCAACAGAGTATATTAGCAGACTGAAGGCAGAGCAACAGAAACTGAATGCAGACAGGGAGAAACTTCAGAAGAAAACAGCAACAGATGAGACGCAAATTCCCCAAGCAAGAGTTGACAAACCACCAAAACGATACATGGACATTTAAACCTCTGCACTTGTAAATTTCACAATCCCTATCTGTATGTCTGTATATTTTATAATCTCTATCACATATAACTAATTTTGATATCTACTTTTGTGTTTTTACTTGTAGCATATGAGACTTATCTCTGGAAAGAAAGGGGATGTTGTATGATTGCCTTAAGAGTGATGTCCTTTAAGATCACAGTATGCTAATTAGCTAAGTACCCAGGATGTAGTCATGTGACTCAAAGCCAGAGTCACTCCAACTGTACACCCAGCTGAAGGTTCTGTAAATAGTTTGCTCTGTACTGTGTCATAGTTTAGCTGTTAATAAACCTGTCAGATCTTCAGCAAACTGGACTTCACGCATCTCATTTATATTTCATCAGACAGCATAAAGAACTCAAGTCTGCCCGTGCGAACCGCACATCACAGAGCCACCATGATATTCAGCGCGGCGGCTCATCTAAATGGCTGGGACAAACTGTGCACCCCGATGATGTGGAGGGGAAGGGCTGTCCATCCCCAGCAATGGTGTCGGGCACCATTACCTTCCATTTAATTTAAATATTTAAAGACATAGTTAATTAAAATAGATCTGAAATAATTAAAGTTTTCTAGCCTCTTTCCCACCCCCCCCACAAAAAAAACCATATAATTAATTCGTTGCCCCACCCAAATTTCATAAATTATGCACTTTACCCCTTTCCACCGTCCCCTAAACCAATTGGATTAGTTTAAAGCTGCTCCCACCCACCCCCACCCTTACCTACTTCTCCTCTCCCCCCCCACCCCCCCACTCACCACCAGTGTTCTGCATTGTTTCCCCGGATGGGTATCAGAAAAAAGAACAAAGAACAGTACAGCACAGGAACAGGCCATTCGGCCCTCCAAGCCTGCGCCGATCTTGATGCCTGCCTAAACTAAAACCTTCTGCACTTCCAGGGTCTGTATCCCTCTATTCCCATCCTATTCATGTATTTGTCAAGATGCTTCTTAAACGTCTCTATGGTACCTGCTTCCACCACCTCCCCCGGCAGCAAGTTCCAGGCACTCACCACCCTCTGTGCAAAGAACTTACCTCGCACATCCCCTCTAAACTTTGCCCCTCGCAGCTTAAACCTATGTCCCCTAGTAATTGACTCTTCCACCCTGGGAAAAAGCTTCTGACTATCCACTCTGTCCATGCCACTCATAACTCTGTAAACCTCTATCATGTTGCCCCCTCCACCTCGGTCGTTCCAGTGAAAACAATCCGAGTTTATCCAATAATGCCTTCCAACACCAGGCAACATCCTGGTAAACCTCTTCTGTACCCTCCCCAAAGTCTCCACGTCCTTCTGGTAGTGTGGCAACCAGAATTGCACGCAATATTCTAAGTGTGGCCTAACTAAAGTTCTGTACAGCTGCAGCATAACTTGCCAATTTTTATACTCTATGCCCCAAATGATGAAGGCAAGCATGCCGTATGCCTTCTTGACTACCTTATCCACCTGCATTGCCACTTTCAGTGACCTGTGGGCCTGTACGCCCAGATCTCTCTGCCTGTCAATACTCCTAAGGGTTCTGCCATTTACTGTATACTTCCCACCTGCATTAGACCTTCCAAAATGCATTACCTCACATTTGTCCGGATTAAACTCCATCTGCCATTTCTCCGCTCAAGTCTCCAACCGATCCATATCCTGCTGTATCCTCTGACAATCCTCATCACTGTCCGCAACTCCACCAAACTTTGTGTCGTCCGCAAACTTACTAATCAGACCAGCTACATTTTCCTCCAAATCATTTATATATAATACAAACAGTAAAGGTCCCAGCACTGATCCCTGCAGTACACCACTAGTCACATCCCTCCATTCAGAAAAGCACCCTTCCACTGCTGCCCTCTGTCTTCTATGACCGAGCCAGTTCTGTATCCATCTTGCCAGCTCCCCTCTGATCCCATGTGACTTCATCTTTTGTATCAGTCTGCCATGAGGGACCTTGTCAAAGGCTTTACTGAAGTCCATATAGATAACATCCACTGCCCTTCCTTCATCAATCATCTTTGTCACTTCCTCAAAAAGCTCAATCAAATTAGTGAGATACGACCTCCCTTTCACAAAACCATGCTGCCTCTCGCTGATAAGTTTGTTTGTTTCCAAATGGGAGTAAATCCTGTCCCGAAGAATCCTCTCTAATAATCTCCCTACCGCTGATGTAAGGCTCACCGGCCTATAATTTCCTGGATTATTCTTGCTACCCTTCTTAAACAAAGGAACAACATTGGCTATTCTCCAGTCCTCTGGGACCTCACCTGTAGCCAATGAGGATGCAAAGATTTCTGTCAAGGCCCCAGCAATTTCTTCCCTTGCCTCCCTCAGTATTCTGGGGTAGATCCCATCTGGCCCTGGGGACCTATCTACCTTAATGCTTTGCAATACACCCAACACCACCTCCTTTTTGATAATGAGATGACTGAGACTATCTACACTCCCTTCCCTAGACTCATCATCCACCAAGTCCTTCTCCTTGGTGAATACTGATGCAAAGTACTCATTTAGTACCTCGCCCATTTCCTCTGGCTCCACACATAGATTCCCTTCTCTGTCCTTCAGTGGGCCAACCCTTTCCCTGGTTACCCTCTTGCTCTTTATATACGTATAAAAAGCCTCGGGATTTTCCTTAATCCTGTTTCCCAATGACTTCTCATAACCCCTTTTAGCCCTCCTGACTCCTTGCTTAAGTTCCTTCCGACTGGCTTTATATTCCTCAAGCGATTCGTCTGTTCCTAGCCTTCCAGCCCTTACGAATGCTTCCTTTAAGGCGTGGGAGAGCTGGCCACAGGCAGCAATATCATTCTGGAATGGACGGTGGGAACGGGTAAGTAATTAATTCATTTATTTAAATATATTTAAATTGTACTCCAGTCATTGAGTGGTGAGGGGGCCACCACAAGTCCTCGCCGCCGCTAGCAATAGCGGGCCGGCCCTTCCCGGCTTTGAGCCCCATAGCAGACCTTTCCTGGAGGCATTTTCCGGCCCCCCTCCCGTCATGACCCCCCACCACCCCCCAAAGGGGGCTGTAAAATTCAGCCAATACAGTATGCATCCTGTGAACATCAGTGTGTAGTTCCTGCATGCACTTCAAGTGCTGCCATATATGGCTCTCCGTGAGGTTGGTCACTGTCTCAGTGGAGGAGCTTATGCACTCAAAGCCTTGAGCCACAGTCACACACATGTGCTGAGTGAACTCCTCCATTCTCAGCCCATGACCCCACACTGCCTCAGGGAACTCTGACATGGGAGCACATCTTTTGCTGCTGATTTAAGTACTGCCTCCTTTTCTGTGATTCCCAAGGCCTGGCATCTGTGCCCTGTTGAGCAGGACTATGGCTGTCCTCCATCCTCCAAGGGAAACTGCCTATAGCTGCCTCTGCCTCTGTCACCTCCTCCATCACACTCATGACATGTTCATCACGCAGTGCCACCCGATTGAATTGCACGTAAGGACCCAGCTAAGTGACTGTATCTGCACTGCTGGACGGTGCACTTCTAGGTTGTGACAGTGCTTGGTCTAAGCTGTGCTCTGGCAGGGTGATGGTGAAGGAGTTTGTCTTAGCGCCTCAACATCAGCATCTGTGGGAGACACAAAAAGAGTCCATGAGAACTAACCTTGGAAAACAGAAGCCCCTACGGTGTTGAGGTGGGCAGGATCAGGACCTGGAAACAGTCCCTATTTCCATTTTCCACCCCGGTAAGAAAATCCTGCCCAACGTTTCAGACTGATGATCTTTCACCAGAACTCATTGAGCTTGCTGGCTTGAAGCATCTGCTAGAGAGAAAGTAAGTCTCTAAGATTAAATGGGTGGATGCAAGTCATCAACAGTCTATTTTACAGAAAGAAATGCATGTACGAAGAAATTGCTCGGGGTCCTAGAAGGAGCAGCGTCTCACAATGTAATGCTTTTTACAGAATATGGAGATTTTTGATTAAATTTGTTTTGAAATTTTGGTTGTACATATTGTTACTGGGAAATACACTGGGCTGAATTTTACGCCACACCAGCGGGTCGGTTGGTGGAGCGGGGGTGGGGTAAAATTGAGCGGGAGACTCCAGGAGACCTAGCCACCCCGCACCCGCCTCTGGTCGACTTTACGGCAGTCGGGCGGTGGGGGTGCGGGGGTGGAATTGCCCGCCCGCCCCAGGCCAATCAAGGCCCTTAAATGGCCACTTGAGGGCCCGCGCCCGCCTCCACGGGTATTTTACCCATGGCAAGCGGGTGTGCTAGGGACATGAAAGGCCACCCAGCGATAGTTGCCGGCCTTTCTGCGCCCCCCGAGGTGGGGGGTGACCATGGCAGTCAGGCACAAGGTGCCCAATTGAGGGCCACCCCATCTCCCAACCCACCCGCAGGACCCAAGACGCACCCCACCCCCCCAAAATGACCAATCCAGCCTCACCAGGGAAGGACCAATCTGCCTGGTGAGGCAAGCCCAACTTACCTTCACTTCTGGATCCATCTGGTCAGCTGGGCTGCAGTCCCAGCAGTGGCCACCTCTCCCAGGACTAAGTGCTGCGGCCTACTGATTGGCTGGCAGCTCACAGAGGCGGGACCTCCTCCCTCAAGCGGGTGGAAGTCCCGCTTCAGGACAATTAAAGCCTGGGGACGCGTTAAATACTGGAAGGATCCCCTGGCTAGGCGGAAGCGGGTTTGCCACCAACTTTTACACGGTGGCAAATTCTCATCCGCCGAAGGTAAAATCCAGCCCACTGTCTTTTACTAGTTCCACTACTCCAATGGGCACAACAAATGTTTTTCCCAGCTCCCAATACAGCCAATTATATACTTAATCTATATTAGTTTCAGAATAAAAATCCACCAACCAGGTTTCTTTAATAAACAACAAAATTGTTGATTTGTTATAAAACAAGACTTATTCAATAAAGATGCAAAGCTTATTAACACAGTTTGAAATATGCAAGTATAAATATCTATCCTTCTAAAATAACCTAACACACATGTACACGCACACAAACACAAGAAAAATGACAAACTGGCTGTGCAGAGATCAACTTTTTAAAAAAAATACTTTGGCCAAGTTATTGTCAATTCTTGAAGAAAAAGGGTGATATGGAATGCTCCAGATGGCCTTTGGTCTGGCGTCCTTGCCCACATAGATAGCTGTCACTGTAATCTTTCTGGAGCAGTTCTGTTCAGGAGACATCAATTAGAAATCTTACAGGCTTTTCAGGAGAATTACTGCATCATTGGATTCAGCTATCACACTGGATTCTCAGAAGATCTTTCAAAACAGGTGGCAAAGGATGAGTTGGGTGGCTTCTCTCAGCTGGCTATGCATTCAAACAGTCCATGCCCAAAGCAAAAAGCCAAAATTCCTGACAACCATTAACCTAGACATGTGACTTCCAGTAAGTTTAAAAAAAAATCCAGGTATAGAACCATAGAAACATACAACAATTACAGCACAGAAGGAGGCCATTCGGCCCATCATGTCCATGCTGACCAAAACAGCTAGCCGCCCAATCTAATCCCACCTTCCAGCACCTGGTCCATAACCTTGCAGGTTACAGCATGTCCAGGTACCTTATAAAAGAATTGAGGATCTCTGCCTCCACCACCATTCCTGGCAGCGAATTCCAGGCACCCATCACCCTCTGGGTAAAAAAAGTTTTTCCTCATGTCCCCTCTAATCCTTCTACCAATCACCTTAAATCTGTGACCCTGGTAACTGACCTCTCCGCCAAGGGAAACAGGTCCTTCCTGTCCACACTATCTAGGCCCCTCATAACTTTGTATACGTCAATTAAGTCTCCCCTCAGCCTCCTCAGTTCCAGGGAAAACAACCCTAGCCTATCCAATCTTTCCTCATGGCTGCAACTTTCAAGCCCTGGCAACATTCTTGTAAATATTTTCTGTACTCTCTCCAGAGCAATTATTTCCTTTCTGTACTATGGTGACCAGAACTGTATGAAATACTCCAGCTGTGGCCTAACCAGTGTTTCATACAGTTCCATCATCACATCCCTGCATTTGTATTCTATATCTCAGTCAATAAAGGAAAGCAATCCATATGCCTTCTTCACCACTCTAGCTACCTGTCCTGCCACCTTTAGGGACCTGTTGACATGCACTTTAACGTCTCTCACTTCTTCTACCCCTCTCAATATCTTCCTGTTTATTGTGTATTCCCTTGCTTCATTTGACCTCCCCAAATGCATCACCTCACACTTCTCTGGATTGAATTCCATTTGCCACTTTCCCACCCACTCAACCAAACCATTGATATAATTCTGGAATCTACAGCTATCCTCTTCACTATTAACTACATGGCTAATTTTTGTGTCATCAGCAAATTTCCCAATCATGCCTCCCACATCTAAGTCCAGATCATTAATATATACCACAAACAGCAAGGGACCCAACACTGAGCAACTCCTCAGTCTTTCAAATGAACCAATCTTCACAATCTATGAAGTACGAGTCCTCAAAAAATATTAATAATGGAAGCACCTTCATGTATACTTCAAAATGCTTATGAGTAGTAAGCTCAGTGTTTCCTTTTCCACTGTAGAGTATCGCTTTTGGTATCGATTTCGGTTTTTGGAAAAGTATCCCGCTGGCCTTTCTATGCCGGATTCATCTTCTTGAAACAGGACTGCACCCATCCCCAGGTCACTAACATCAATTACTACCTTGAAGGGCTTAGTGAAATTTGGGGCAGCCAACATTGGTTCATTGATAAAAATTGCTTTCAGCCCTGACCACACTACCTCAGCTTTCTTTTGTAGCAAATCCATCAGTGCAGCAGCTATAGTGCTGAAATTTCAGACAAACCGGCGGTAGAAACCATACATCTCCAAAAACCTCATGATTTCTCATTTAGTCTTAGGGGCAGGGAATTCCACCAATGCTTGCACTTCTGCTGTTCTTGGAAACACTTGGCCTTGCCCTACTATATGCCTTAGGTAGGTTACCCGCACTTTTGCAAAGTCACTTTTGCAAGGTTTATCACCAAATCAGTCGACTGTAATTTTCTAAACAGAGCTTCTAGTTGTTCCAATTGGTCCTTCCAAGTGTCACTGTATACCATCACATCATCAAGGTTAACCACACAGTTAGGAACCCTGGCTACCACTTGGTTCATTAGTCTCTGGAAGGTTGCTGGGGCACTTTGTCCCCCGAATGGCATCACCCGGTATTGGAAAAGACTGTCTGGTGTGACAAAGGCTGATATTTCTTTAGCTTGGGGTGTTAAAGGAATCTGTCAGTATCCCTTTAACAAATCTATTTTGTTAAGAGACATGGCACTGCCCACTCTGTCAATATAGTCTTCCAAGTGAGGAATTGGGTAGGAGTCTGCCTTTGTTACTGCATTAACCTTTCTGTAGTTCATGGAAATCTAGCTTAACAATCAGGCTTAGGCACTAACATGACTGGAGAACTCCAGCTGCTTTGATTGGATTCAATGAGGTGGTTTTCCAACATGTATTGGATTTCTGCTTTCACCTGGGTCTGTTTCACCGGACCTAAGCAATACAGATGCTGTTTTATAGGAAAGGATTCCCCTATATCCACATCATGTATGGCTAAGGTTGTATATCCTAGTTTGTCCCTAAAGACTCCTTTAAATGTTATGAGTAGCCTGATTACGTCTCCTCTAAATATGAAAGCATAATGTCTAATCTCCCTAACAATTCAGTGTTAGCTAACTGGATAGTAGGAGGTTCAATTTGGGAATTGTCTAGTCCTCCTTCTGCCTCATCCTCACCATTCCTTTCATCCTTCACTGTCCAGACTACCTGACATGCCTGTGTTTGCTTATTCTCCTCCCGGCGGTGATATTGTTTCAACATATTGATATGACACAGCTGATTCTTTTTCCCGTGATTTGGGGTGTCAATCAAATAATCTATTAATCTTTTTGATTACTCTATATGGACCAACGAACTGTGCTTTCAGCGGTTCACCCCGTAAAGGCAGTAATACCAACGCCTCATCCCCTGGTTGAAATGTTCGGGTTTTGACATGCTTGTCTGCCCATTTCTTCATGGTTGTTTGGGAAGCTTTAAAGTCTTCCTAAGCCACTTTGCAGGCTCTCATAAGCTGCTCCTGGAACATGGATCATTGAAGGTTCATCCCTTTGTCCTAAAAACCTTTCTTTAATTAGTTCCAGAGGACCTCTTATCTCATGTCCATAAACTGATTCAAGAGGAGTAAACTGGTAGACTCATTAGATGAATCCCTGGTGGCAAACAAAAGAAATTCCAGTTCCAAATTTGTCCCAATCACGGGGATATTCATGACAGTATGCCCTGATCATTATTTTGAGGGTCTGATGGTACTGTTCTAAAGCTCCATGTGTTTGTTTGCAGTATGCTGAGGACTTTAACTATGTTATACCCAGATTACTCCGAACTGCCTGAAAACTTTTAGACAAAAAATTGGAAACCTGATCCAACTGGATCTCAACTTGTACTCCATATCGAGTGAAGAACAGGGTTAACTTTTCTACCACTACCTTAGCAGACATTGTTCTCAAGGTAATGGCCTCTGGGAACCGAATAGCCATATCCATAATAGTTAGTATATATTGGTGTGCTGCGTTTGTTTTCAGTAAAGGTCCTACACAGCCTACTAACACCCTACTAAATGGTTCCCCAAAAACTGGTATGGGAATTAGAGATACCGGTTTTATTGCATGTTGCAGCTTTCCCACAATCTGGCACGTTTTACAAAACGGCATCACGTCCTTGTGAAGACCTGACTAGTAAAAATATCGACTTATACGTGCTTGGGTCTTCTGGATCCCTACATGTCCAGCCATAGGAAATTCATGGGATACCCTTAATATTTCCTGGTGATACTTGGGCAGTACCACTCTCTGCTGCACCACTGTCCATTCTTGGTTCACAGGTCTGTGAGGAGGTCTCCACTTCATCAGAATCCCAATTTTAAAATACTATCATTCTGGAACTCCCTCTGCCTCAGCTTCAGTTTGAACCGATTGTTCCACCTTACTCAACTCTGGATCAGCTTGCTGAGCCTTGATCAGAGAGGACTTACTGAACATTTCCTTTGGATTATCCAAACCCTCCAAAAAAGCTTCAGGTAATCAAATATCTGTGGTGCCAATTTTACGTCCAGCAATTGAACTTGTTTGGCCATTGCTCAGGTCACTACACATGAAGGAAAAAATCCTGGAACCTTTTCCTGCAACTGCTGTGTCTTCTTGACTTCACTTGGTCTTTCCGTGACTACTGGAGAAGCTCCTCCCTTTGCTCCAGCCAAATCATTCCCCAGGAATAGGTCAACTCCATCCACAGGCAAACTATGGACAGCTCTCCTACAGTTACTGTTCTAACATTAGGTCACACTCCAGGTGCACCCAATATAAAGGTAGAGGTATATACTCCCCGACGATATTGTTCACTAAAATCTTGGCATTCAATGCGCTCTCTGATGGTAAAGTCATGCCTTTCCCCAGCAAAAGATTTTGTGTGACTCCTGTATCCCTATGTATAACTATAGGTTTACCTGCCTCACTTGAAGAATAAGGAGTTACTTTTCCTTTTGATGAGAATTCCCTATAACTCTCAGGTATCCTGTTTACGTCCCCCACACTCACAGCATTTTTTTTGTACTTGGCCTTACAGTTGCAGTCAGAGCCAAAGCTTGATCTGTCGTACTCTCGGTCAAGGCCCCTCTCTCTGCATTAGCCTTGTGTACCCCAATAAGTCCCACAGGTTTACCCCATAACTTCCAGAAATCCACACAAAGCTGTCCCACCTTGTGGCAGTTGGAACACTGAGGCCTCCGGACCTCACTCCCACCCTCAGCACTTTTGTTTCTGGCCTGAGGAGGAGATCCCAGGACATTCCCAGCTGTCCCTTCTCATTCCTGGCTACTTGCCTTCCTTTCACCCTCCCACGTTCTATCCTTCTCAGTTTTGTGGGTGTGATGGAAAGAGGGTTTGGAGTTCTGAACAAGCTCATAATCATCAGCTATCTCAGCTGCCTGTCTGGCTATTGAAATCTTTTGTTTCTCTACATGGGTTCTTACTAACGGAGGGAGTAAATTTTTTAATTCCTCCAGGAGAACTATTTCCCTAAGGGTCTCATACGTGGCCTCTCCCTTTGGTGCCAGCATCCAACAATCGAAGTTAATTTGCTTTCCCCTCTCAAATTCCATATAAGTCTACCCAGGCTGTTTCCAGTGGTTCTGAAATTTCTGCCTATAAGCTTTAGGGACCAATTCATAAGCAGCGAGAATAGCCTTTTTTGCCATCTCATAACCTGCAGAAGCCTCCTCAGAAAGCATGGCATAAACTTCATGAGCTCTGCCTATCAACCTGCTTTATATGAGCAGTGTTCAGTTTTCTTTCAGCCACCTCAGCTTTTTAGCTAGCTTTTCAAAAGAAATTAAAAATGCCTCTATGTCCCTTTCCTCAAACTTCGGGTGAGCTTGGACAAATGTAAACAGTTCCCAACTGGGTCCTGGGTTGGATTCAGATTTTCCCTGGAGTCAAGGCCTCACTTTCTTTTTAGTTCTAACCTCTTAAACTGGCATTTCCTCTCTTTATCCTTTTCTTCTTTTTCTTCTTCTCTTTCTCTTGCTCTTTCTCTCTCCTGCAGTTCCGCTTGCTCTCTTTGAAATGCCCTCTCTTTTTCCTTTTCTTGTCTTTGAACTACTATCGCTAACTTCTTCCTGTCCAACTGAATCTGTGCCAGTGTTACCTTGTCTTCTTCTGATTCTACTCATCCCTCCGGCTCTTTTATTTCAATCTTCAGCTGTCTGGCCGCTGGTCTCTGAATTTCAGGTCTCCGAGCTTTTGTTCTAATATCTACCTTCCAGTGCTCCATCACAGTTAACAGCTCATCAGCAGTCAATGCCTTTAAAGAACCATAATTTATTCCAGACTCCTGGACAAATGCACCTGCATCTTAGGTAGTCATTCAGGTAGTGTAAACTTTATTCTAATGCACAAGAAGGGCTGAAATTTACAAGCCCCCCGATGCTGGGGTCATGGCGGGAAGGTCCGGAGAATACTTCCACGAGAGGCCCGCCATGGGCCTCAAAGCTAGGAAGGCCTCGTCCCATTTTACCAGCGGCGGTGAAGCCTCGGGGCAGCCAAACCACTGCTCAGTGAGAAAAAAACACATTAACATATCTAAATTAATATTGATAAAGTTATAATGACGGCCGGCCCACGCCGATATTCCGGCCTGTGGCCGGAAGTCCCGTGCCTTCAGATTGCTATTTGGAGATCCGAGATGGAAGGTTGGTTGGGAAGAGGGAGGAGTAAAGTTTTTGTGGGGTGGGGAGGAAATGGTAAAAAGAGTGCTATTGGTTGAGGGGATGGTGGGAAGGGGTTGAAAGTCAAAGTACAGAAAGATTGGGGGGGAAAGGTTGGGATCAGGAATTTACTTTTGGGAGTGGGGGGGTGGAGATGAAAATAATTAACTGTCTTTCATTGGGGGGGGGGGTGGGAGAGGGGATTGCAGGTGTGAACAAATTTTTATTTCAATTTTGAAACAAACCTGTACCTTTAAACAAGGGCCCAAAGCCCTTTAAAAATGGCACCAGCCCCTGCGCAGTGGGGACGATTGGCATTGCTGGGGATGAAGCGCCACCCCCTCTATGTCATCAGGGGCAGGCGATCCACCCCCTCCATGTTAATGAGCCACCGCACAAAATATTGTGGTGGCTCCACGATGCGCGTCTCGTGTGTATGCCATGCACTTTTTGAAGCTCGCTGCAGTGACGGCATTGAGCTATTAAAATTCAGCCTGAACCTGAGCATGTTCCTTTTCCTCTTTTCAATTGTTATTATCACACTTACAATTGCACTTCGTCAGCTTCGGGTCATCCCGGACCTCGCCCCCAGTTATATGTTACGACTGAGGTTGGAATGCACTGTCTTTCTCTATTTCCACTACTCCATTGGTTACAACATATATTTAAGTGTTTTACCCAGTTACTGATACGGCCAATTATATACCTTATCTATATTAGTTTCAGAACAAAAATCCGCCAACCAGGTTTATTTAATAAACAACAAAATTGTTGATTTATTATAAAACAAGACTTATTCAATAAAGGCGCAAAGCTTATTATCACACAGTTTTAAATATGAAAGTATAAATATCTACCCTTCTAAAATAACACACACGAGTGCTCGCGAACACACACACACACATACCACAAAGACAAATGAAAAACCTTGCTCTGCAGAGATCAATTTAAAAAAATACTTTGTCCAAGTTATTGTCAATTCTTGAAGACAAAGGATGAGATATGGAATGTTCCAGCTGGCCTTTGGTCTGGTGTCTGGGTCAATGTAGATAGCTGTCACTAGGATTTTTCTGGAGCAGTTCTTTTCAGGGCATGTTGAGGAGTAGTCTTGCAGGCTTTTTGGGAGAATTACTGCATCAGTGGATTCAGCTATCACACTAGATTATCAGAAGATTTTTCAATACAGGTGGCATAGGATGATTTGGGTGGCTTCTCTCTTAGTAGACAATACACGAACTGAGCATTCAAACATTCCCAGTCCAAATCAGAAAGCAAAAACTCCTGACAACCATAAACCTAGACATGTGACTTCTTGTTAAACAACTCCAATAGCCAGCAAGGCTCCTTGTGTTTATCTAGCACTTCATTGTCTCTTCCAGTAACCTTTAAAAAAAATCCAGGCATCTCCTCAATCTTTCAAGTGAACCAGTTATCATATACAAGTCCTCAAAAAATATTAATAATGGAAAAACCTTCTTGGCAATATTAACTAATATTTATTTAAAGAGGGAGAAGGAAATCTCTTAATTGTAAAAGAATTGTGTTTAATTGTATGCAGGTGGTGGACATTAACTGGGAATTCACTGGTGCCCTCTAATGAGACACAGACTGAAATGTAGATGTTGGATTAGGAGGGGTATACTTGTAATGTGTAACTTTGTAAATTAATACTTAGAAAAGTATGTAAAGTTTGGCTCCAGTTCTATCCTTCACCAAATGGTTTTCTGAAATATTAAAAATAAGGAGCATCTTAAAGGAGGAGAGAAAGGTGGAGAGGCTTAGGAATTGAATTCCAAAGCTTAGGGTCCAGGCAGCTGAAGGCATGGCTTCCAATGGTGGAGTGATACAAATTGGGGATGCTTGAGAAGCCAGAAAACGGAGGAGCACAGAGATTTTGGAGGATTGTAGGGCTGAGGGAAGTTACAGAGATAGGGAGTGAGGTAAACCATTGAGAAATTTGAAAGAAAAGATAAGAATTGTTTAGTCTCGCTTTAGCCAGATCAGGAACCAATGTAAGTCACTGAGCACAGAGGTGATAGGTGATGGAACTTGGTGAAAGTTAGGATACGGGCAGCAATGTTCTGGATGAGTTCCAGTTTATGGAGACTGGTAGATGGGGGGCCAGCCAAAAGTACTTTGGAATAGTCGAGTCTAGAGGTAACAAAGAAGTACATGAGTATTCCAGCAGAAGATGAGCTGAAGCAAGGGCGAACGTGGGCAATGTTTTACAGAGGTGACAGTAGGCTGTCTTGATGTTGGAGAGGACATGTGGTCAGAAGCACATCTGAGGGACAAATAGGACTCCAAAGTTGCTAACCGTGCAGTTCAGCCTCAGACTGTGACCAGGGAGAGGGATGGAGTCAGTGGCTAAGGAACAGAATTTGTATTGGGAATCAAAGACAATGACTTCTGTCTTACCAATATCTAGTTGTACAAAATTTCTGCTCATCCAGGACTGGACAACGGACAAGCAGCATGACAAATCAGACAGTGGAGGCATTGAGAGAGATGGTGGTGAGGTAGAACTGGTTGTTGTCGTGCATGTGAAACCTAACATTGTGCTACTGAATGATGTTGTCGAAGGGGAGCATGTAGATAAGAAGTAAATAAAATATCCTCTGCTTAAAATATTCCCAGTGTGCTCTCCTGCCACCAGCACATCTACCTTCACCAATTTGATGGGTAATGCATTTCCTACCGGAAATGTACATGTGTTTCCTTCCTGCCATATTGGGAGCATAGTGGCCATTTCATGCCCAAACTTCTAGGCCCATGTCAACTATCTGCACTACATCATATTGTGAGATCACAACTTCCACCATGACAGATAACATTACCAATAAAAATGCCACTCTTCCAGAACATGCAGCAAGCATCCACATGTTAAAGGGTAGTTTTCTGAGTTCTCAGATATCTTGCACATTGCAAGTGCAGATCACTTGCCTGTGATTTTGTGATTCAACCCACATGTCTCTGGTCTGGACTCAAAAGAATCTACCTTTAAAAGTCTTGCATATGGCAGCACATTTTAAATGTATTCACAGTACAAATAAAATAGGCCAACTTTTTTTTTGGACTGGCTTATAGTTACCAGGAATCAATCAAAAGCATTTCATTACTTACTTTACTGGGTTAAAAATTTGGAGACTCCCCTCCTGGTGCACAGGTCAGTGTGCCCAATATTGCAGCATTGAGAAAAACAATAATTTTAGTGGCATTTTTATGGTAAGAGACTTCTGTGTCTCAATGTGTGGGTTCAAGTTCCATTCCAGAAATTTAAATGCTTAATATGGACTAACACTTCAGTGCTATACTTCTGGCTGAGACGTTAAACTAAGGCCCTGCCTGTCCTCTCAGCTGGATGTTAAAGTTCCCACGGTCTGTTCAAAGGAGAACAGGGTGTCCTGACCAACATTTATCCTTCAACTAACTACCAAAGTACAAATTATTTGGTTATTTATCTCATTGCAGCCCACCGGCCGTCCATGTCTCCGTTATAAAGACGTCTGCAAACGCGACATGAAATCGTGTGACATTGATCACAAGTCGTGGGAGTCAGTTGCCAGCATTCGCCAGAGCTGGCGGGCAGCCATAAAGACAGGGCTAAATTGTGGCGAGTCGAAGAGACTTAGTAGTTGGCAGGAAAAAAGACAGAGGCGCAAGGGGAGAGCCAACTGTGCAACAGCCCCAACAAACAAATTTCTCTGCAGCACCTGTGGAAGAGCCTGTCACTCCAGAATTGGCCTTTATAGCCACTCCAGGCGCTGCTTCACAAACCACTGACCACCTCCAGGCGCGTATCCATTGTCTCTCGAGATAAGGAGGCCCAAAAGAGTTTATGGGAACTTGCTCAACTACAAATTGCTGTAGTTCCATACATTGCCACAGTGACTACACTTTAAAAGTACTTCAATGGGATGTCCTGAACTCATGAAAGGTGCTACATAAATATAATCTTTCTTCTATTTCCCCATTAAAAAAAAAACTGTGCTTACTTTTATACTCAGGACAAAAGATATATTTCTTCAATTGACAAGCACTATAGCATATCACGTTCAAAGTTCTTTTCTCGCATTTCTCAGTTTGATCTACCATTGAGTGAACGTTGTATCCAAAGTCACCAATTAATAGCAACGATTTATAGTATTTATGGAGTTTTAATGTACCTTCACCTGGCTCAGAATATTGTTTTAATATCTATTTTATTGAAAATGTATTTCTAAATTTACTGCTAGCTTACTACTGTCCTTAACACCATATTCCAGTTGGATAGAGTAACAGATATAATACTGCGATAAAAATGTGTGATTCCATTTTAATTCAGAAAAAACTATTATAAATTAGCACATATTAAAGAAAAACTATAATGTTAGAGAGAGAGAGAGGAAGATGCAGAAGCGAGTGGTGGGAGGGTGGTTGGGTAATGGTTACAGCACAGAAGAAGGCTATTTGACCCGCTGTATCCAATGCCAGCTCTCTGCAATAGCTAGTCCCACTACCCCACCCTTTCCACATAGCCCTGCAATTTTTTTCTGTTCAGATGCTTATCAAATTCCCTTTTTCAAGACACAATTGAATCTACTTCCACCATAATTTCAGACAGTGCATTCCAGATCAATCCTACTTTCTGCGTAAACGTTTTCCCTCATGTTGCCTTTGGTTCTTTTGCCAATTACCTTAACTCTGTGTCCTCTGGTTCCTGACCCTTCCACCAATGGGAACAGTTTCTCTCTATCTATCTACTCTGTCTAGATTTTGAATGTTTTCATCAAACCTCCTCTCAACCTTCTCTGCTCTAAGGAGAACAACACCAACTTCTCCAATCCATCCACGCAACTGAAGTCCCTCATCTATGGAACCATTCTAGTAAATATTTTCTACACTCTAAGTGCTCCACATCCTTCCTTAAGTGTGGTGCCTAGAATTGTGCACAATACTCCAGTTGTGGCCAAACCAGTGTTTTAGAAAGGTTCATCATCACTTCCTTTCTATTGAACTCTATGCCTCTATTTATAAAACCCAGGATTCTGTATGCTTTTTTAACTGCTTTCTCAACCTGCCCTATCACCTTCAATGATTTGTGCAATATACCCCCTTTGTATTGTACCCTTTAGCTTATATTGTCTCTCATCTTTCTTCCTACTAAAATGTATTACTTTGCACTTCTGTACACTGTTCACTAAACTTCCAAGTTTTGTGACATCTGCAAATTTTGAAATTGTGCTTGTACACCCAAGTCCAAGTCATTAATATATATCACAAAAAGCAGTGGTCCTAGTACCGACCCTTAGGGAAACCTACTGTATACATTGCTTTAGTCCAAAAAACAAACTTTCACCACTACTCTTTTTTCTGTCCTTTAGCCAATTTACCCCTTTTATTCGATAGGCTTCAACTGTACTGATAAGTCCATTATAATTCACTTTATGAAACACCTTTTGGAAGTCCATATACACCACACCAATTGCATTGCCCTCATCAATCCTTTCGGTTACCTCAATAAATGGACAATCAAGGTAGCTAAGCATGATTTGCCATCAACAAATCTATGTTGGCTTTCCATTATTAATCCACACTTGTTCAAGTGAGCCTTAATATTGACCCAGATTAACATTTCTAAAAGCTTCCCTACCACCGAGGTTAAACTGACTGGCCTGTAGTTGCTGGAATTAACCTTGCACCCTTTTTGGAAAAGGATGAAACATTTGAAGTTCTCCAGTCCTCTGGCATGAGCCCCATATCTAAGGAGGGTTGGAAGATTATGGCCAGTGCCTCTGGAATTTCTTCTTTCCTCAGCTACCTGGGGAATCCCATCTGGAGCTGGTGACTTGTATAGCTAGCCTTTCCACTACCTCTAACAATGATTAGCCCATCCAGTATCTCAACTACCTTTTCTTTCACTTTGACTTTGGCAGCATCTTCTTCCTTGGTAAGACAGTATTCATTTAGTACCTCAGCAATGCCCTCTGCCTCCATGTCTGGGATTTATTTTTAGTCCCTAATGCCTGTTATGTTAGTTGCTAATATACTCTTATATTCTCTCTTTGCCCCTCTTATTTCCTTTTTCACTTCCCCTCTGAACTTATTTTATTCAGCATGGTTCTTACATTTATTGTACACCTGGCAACTGTCATATGCACCCTTTCTCATCATCCAGGGAGCTCAGGCTGTGGTTGCCTTACCTTTCCCAACTCGTGAGAATGTACCTAGACTGTATCCAAACCATCCCCTCTTGAAAGCTGCCAATTGTCCGATTTCATCTTTGCCCACCAATCTTTGATTCCAATTTACCTGGGCCAGATCCATTCTAAACCAGCTGAAATTGGCCCTCCTCTATTTAAGTATTTTTATTCTATATTGTTCCTTCTCCCTTTCCATATCTAATCTAAACCTTATAATACTACGATCACCGTTCCTGAATGTTCCCCTACTGATACTTGCTCTACTTGTCCCATCTTATTCCTGAAAATCAGAGCCAGTAATGCCTCCTTCCTCATTGGTTAGAAAGGTACTGATCAAGAAAGCATAATGGGAGTTAATCTTTTTAGCTTCTGCAATACATAAAAAAATATATACATTGTATATTGCAGCACGTGTCAAATTTTGCAGTTTTTGTTTACATTTCTGGGTATAGCAGCAACTGTTTAAAGTCTAGAAGCTGCAACCAGCAAATGAACTAAAGACCTTGTACAATTAGAGTACATTTATTAGTCCATTGCTCAGTACAAATTATTTTCACAATTTCTGTCCCTTACAATAAAATGGGGTCAACATTCCAATGTGGGGGAAGGTACAGCGTGGGGGTTGGGAGGATGAGGCTGGAGTTTGGGATCCAGAAACTGTTTCTAGTGAAGCTATAATGGCACAGCAGGAGAAATCCTGAGGAAAATCCCCCCACCCCCTCCCTCCCACCATGGTTTATTAAGTTGTTTTTGTAATGCTTTGAGAAGAAGGGAGCGAGGTCAGGAGGCAACAAAATTTTGTGAACGCGTCCCAGAGTGCAGAACTTTAAAGGCTGAAACCACAGTCTTCAATGGAAGGAGCTGAGGTGAGCAGTAGCCTGGAATTAGAGGGACTAAACTTGCACTGTTCAGTTGGTAAATAAATACGGGTTTACTCCTATCTGTAAGTATTTATAAAACCTGGAAGATTCTGAAAAAATGCAGTCCTCCATTATGAGCCTGCCCAGTCACAAATCTTAATCAATAAGTAAAGAGCATAAAAACATAAGCAATAGAAGCTGGAGTAGACTATTTAGTCCCTCAAGCCTGCTCCACCATGCAATAAGATGGTGGCTAATCTTCGACCACACACTTTCCCACCCAATACCCATATCTCTTGATTTTCTTAAAGTCCAAAAATCCATTGATTTCACCCTTGAGTATACTCAATGACTGAGCATTTACAGCTCTCTGAGTTAGAGAATTCCAAAGATTCACAACCCACTGAGTGAAGAAATTTCTCCTCACCTCAGTCCTTAGTGACTGACCCCTTATACTGAGACTCATTAATGGCACAGAAGGAGGCCATTCAGCCCATCGTGTCAATGCCACTTCTCCATGGAGCTATTCAGTCAGTCCCACTCCTCCACTTGATTCCGTTAGACCTACAAGTTTATTTCCTTCAAGTGGCCATCCAATTTCCCCTTGAAGTCATTGACTGTCTCCACTTCCACCACCCTCATGGGCAGCGAGCTCCAGGTCATTACCACCCACTGCATAAAATAGTTTTCCTCATATTCCCCCTGCATCTCTTGCCCAAAACCTTCAATCTGTGTGCCCCTAGGCCTTGTACTGTTAGTTAATGGGAACAGTTTTTCCTTGTCTAACTTATCTAAGCTTGTCATAATCTTATACACCTCTATTAAATCTCCCGCCAGCTTTTCCAAACTAACCTTGTAACTAAAATCCCCCATTCCTGGAACCATTCTGGTAAATGTGCTCTACACCCTCTCAAAGACCCTCACATCCCTCCTAAGTGTGGTGACCAGAACTGGATGCAGTTCTCCAGCTGGGGCCTAACCAGAGTTTTATAAAGGTTCAGCATAACTTCCCTGCTTTCGTCCACAATTCCTCTATTTATAAAGCCCATGATCCCATGTGCTTTGCTGACCACTCTCTCAATATGTCCTGTCACCAACAAAGATTTATGCACATGCACCCCGAGGTCCCTCTGTTCCTGTACAGTCCTTAGAACTGTGCCATTAAGTATATATTACCTCTCCCTATCCCTTCTGCCAAAATGCATCACCTCACACTTGTCAGTATTAAATTCCATCTGCCACATGTCTGCCCATTCTGCTAGCTTATCTGTATCCTGTTGCAGGCAGTTCATATCATCCTCACTATTTGCCATACCTCCAAGTTTGTTGTCCTCGGCAAATTTTGAAATTCTACTCTGTATTCCAAGATCTATATATATAGCAGAAAAGAAGTGGTCCCAGCACTGACCTTTGGGGAATACCACTGTCTACCATCCTCCAGCTTGAAAAACAATCATTTTTCTACGACTATCTGTTTTCTATCCCTAAGCCAATTTTTTAATCCAATTGGACACTGACTCTTCTAATCTATGAGCCTCAATTTTGTTAACCAGACTTTTATGTGTTACCTTACCAAACATTGACCTTCATCAACCTTTGTTACTTCATCAAAAAAATTAATTAGTCAAGCATGATATGCCTTTTACAAATCCATGCTGGCTATCCTTAATTAGCTCAAACCTCTCCAAGTGTATGTTGACATTTTCCCTGATTATTGTGTCACCTGCCAAGAACAAAGCACATTAATTTTGTCATGAACATTGATTTTAAACTGTTACTGGAGTTAAGAAAAGACTTGTTAAACAGATCAGCCATGGATGGAAAATACATTTGCATATTAACAGACAGTGTTTTGAAGGACAAAGAAGCCATTCCCTGACATTCAATCCACAACGGACTTTTGATCACCAGACATTGAAGGTGGGGGAGCTGGCATTCCAGGTTGACTGCTAAGATGGCCGAATACACAAATGGTCATGGTCAAACCAGCTAGTCACATGACTAACCTGCCCGGCAACCTGAGTTTTTTTGAATTTTTACAAACAGTTTGAGCAGAAAGTCTTGCTCCTGGACTGAGAAGATCTCTCTCCTGTCTGCTCCCATCTCTTTCTCACAAGCCACTGAATACACATGAACCCCAAGAGAGAAAAGTCTCCTACAGCGAACAAAGTTTAAGAAGAATACTGGGCCCCAACGAAAAGCAGGATCTACCTACAATCAAGAACTGTACAGTGAGCTCAAAGAACTGTAACAACAACTCTTCAGATATTGCCTCAAATCTTTGCACTTTATTTTTCTTCTGCTTTTTTCTGTCTCTATTTGCATGTGTGTATTGCATATGCATGCTAGCGTGGGCGCGTTGTGTATTCGTAGGCATTAACCAAATTAGAGTTTAAGTTTAACTTCAATAAATTTCAACTTTTCTTCTTTAAACCCAAGAAAGCCTATTTGTGCTGGTTCCTTTGCCTTATAATTGGAAAGCGGTGAACAAGGATTCACCAAAGGGGAGCTAAAAACATGGTGTGTTTAAAATTAAACCTTGTTACAGTAAGACCAGGTGAAGGCTGAAAGGGAACCCTAGACCTCTTTCTCACCTGGTCATAATGGAAATTTGGGTGCTAGTGGCCGGATTAACCCACAGACCAATGAGAGAAATTGGAAATGGAAAGCCAAATTGTTCCCAATCAAAAAAGAGCAAGATTTCAATACAGGTTTTCTTGTGGTTGTGTGTGCTTGAATACTAACATGTCTGCAACTGAAGCTGGTAGCTCTCCAAACCAGGCTGAAGTAACTTTGGATAAGTTAAAAGCACTGTCGATGGAGGAGTTGAGGAAAATGGCTTAGGAGTGTGGGATCACTGTACGTGGCGAGGCTAGGACGTCTGAAGTCCTAAGGCTGGTGGCCAACCATTTTTCCCTTGAATCTGAAGAAGCAGAAACAAAGTTAGAAGCAGATTCCAACAACGTATTGTGAGCAAAGATACAATTTAAACAGAGGAAACTTGAATTTGAGGAGAGACAGAGAGAAAGAATATTCCAGAAGGAATGCGAAACAAGAGAGTTGAAGTTGTTTGCGTTATGGGCGGCACAGTGGCGCAGTGGTTAGCACCGCAGCCTCACAGCTCCAGCGGCCCGGGTTCAATTCTGGGTATTGCCTGTGTGGAGTTTGCAAGTTCTCCCTGTGTCTGCGTGGGTTTTCGCCGGGTAGTCCGGTTTCCTCCCACCACCAAAAGACTTGCAGGTTGATAGGTAAATTGGCTGTTATAAATTGCCCCTAGTATAGGTAGGTGGTAGGAGAATATAGGGATGTGGTAGGAATATGGGATTAGTGTAGAATTAGTATAAATGGGTGGTTGATGGTCGGCACAGACTCGGTGGGCCAAAGGGCCTGTTTCAGTGCTGTATCTCTAAATAAAAATAAATAAAATAAACTAGGAGGCAACAGAGTGACCCCAGTGAAAGAATGGCCAATATGGAGGAGCATAATTCAGGGCTGGGTACAAAATTGTTAAAACTAGCTCAACTAATTCCAAAATTCAATGAGGAGGATGTAGAAGAATTTTCTGTGTCTTTGAAAAACTGGCAAGGCAGCTAAATTCACCAAGGGGGAGCTGAAAACATGGTGGGCTGAATTTTACCAGCCCCTCAACGCCGCAGGTCGCGGCGCGGTGCCGGTAAAATTCTGCGGAGAGAGGCCCGCCTCAACCCATGACATTGAGAAGGGCCCACCGCAAATTACTGACAGCCGGGGGAGTCAGTGCGGCCAGCACCGCCACCCCCCACCCCCCCCCCCCTCCCCCCACCGGCCGCATGGCGGCGGCACCACAATTAGCATATGGTAAACAGCTGATTATGCAGCCTGCCACCTCTCAATTGACACTTCCTGATTTTTCACTGAACGGGTGGCCATCACGCGCCGTCCTATTCATAATTGGAAAAGCCAGTACGTCCACAGAGGCAGAAGGTTTCGCCGCAGAAGGTAAGTTTCTTGACATGGGTCTCACTCTGCATTCTTAAAGGGAGGAGGGATGGGTGGATTGCAGGAGTCCCACTCTGCATTCTTAAAGGGGGGATACACAGGGGTCTCACTCTGCATACTGGAAGGGAGAGGGTCTGGAATTACGAGAGGGAAAGCTCTGCTGGCATGAAGGGAGGTACTGTGTACCATCCCTCCGTTAACAGTGTACGCTTTGTGTTTGTTCATGCTTGTGAGGGAGCAATGGCACACTAGGCACCCTGTGTGCAGGAGCATTAAGGTTATATGGATGGTGGGGGCAATCGATTCAGCTGGTAGGATCTTGATGTGGTCATGCTGTGTCATTCTGAGTGTTTGCCAAGATGGGCAATGCCATGGCACGCCACATAGTTGATCCAGGAAAGGAGCTGATGTACCTATCAACACCACTCCCTACCCCGTTAGGAACCTTTGAATACATACAGGCTTCAACTTTATTTATCACATGGAAATAGATATGGCTCATACTACATTGTGTGATCCTCTGCTCGTGAGGATCTGTATGCACCAGAGGCAATATCAACAGGCAGGTGCAATCCATGTAGAGGCCCCCAATCATGAGCAGCAGCCCCCAAGGGGAGCTCACCATTATGATGCTGTGCATCTACAGGCCCCACATGACATGCCATTGGATGTCAGAGCACCAGTGTCAGAGGCGATTGCGCGTGTAGAGAGGGTGGTGTCACGTCTCTGTGCCCTGCTCAAGGATGACCTACAGCCCATAGGCTCTGGTGGACATCCCATGCCTTTGTTCCTCATTGTGGCAGCGGTTCTCAAGCCTGATGCCTCTGCAGCTTTTTGGGAGCCCACCAGAGACCTTTGTGGGGTCACACAGTCAGCAGTGCACCGCTGCAACAGGGAGGTCACCAATGCTCTGCACCGGAGGGCAGTATACGGCAGTGGCTTATCAGACAAAGGCTGCCTGCTCCATAGGAACTGACATGAGCTCTGCAAGCCACACATCACCCTCACTCACCTGCTGTGCACCAGTCCACATCTGCAGCATCCCTGTGTAAACCATTAGAGGCAGCAGCTGGCTGAGCCAATGCCCATGTCACTGAGTCCGTGGAGACACTCATGAGTAAAGGTGACATGGCAATGATATTGCATATGGACATTTAGTGAAAGACATATTTACATTGCTGTGACAACTGTGCATTCCCATTTATGTCAGTGTGTTCTTTGTAAACCTCTGTAATACCTTTTCTGGTCTATTTAAGTCTCATGTTCTGGAATGTGCAAATGTACAATTATTCACCCAGGTGCAGCATACCTACAAGAAGAAATGGTACACTTGAGTGGAAGAAGAGGATCACAACTTCACAGGACACTGGGACACAGCAGGGTAAGTATGTGGCAGCAAAGTGGAAAGTGCTGGGATCACTGGATAAGTTAACTTTGCTTCTCTCTCCACAGATGCTGCCTGACCTGCTGGATTTCTGCTGCACTTTCTGCTTTGCTGCCAGATTGACAGCAGCCCCACTCTTCAGCAGTCAGGTAAGTATTTCTTTGACAGCTGTCAAGGAGCAGGTGCTGGAGCACTTAAAATAGGGCCCCAACACCTGCTGCACAGCTGATCAAAAACTCTCTCACAGCACCTAATGTCCCGCCTCTCCCCACGTAATATGGGGAGGGCGGCTCGGCGCCATGATTCTAATGAGCCCATGCGCTCAATATCGTGGGGGCTCTGTAGCTGCCGCTAAATGTGAGCACCACGCTGGGTTGAAAGGACACCACTGTAGAGTGCGGCTCCCAAATAAAATACAGCCCAGTGTGTAAAATTAAACCCTGTTCCAGTAAGACCAGGTGAAGGCTGAAAGGAAACCCTAGACCTCTTTCTCACCTGGTCGTAACAATTATTTCTAAAACCTTACCCACTAGTGATGTTAAACTAACTGTTTCTAGGACTGTCTTTACATCCTTTCTTGAATAAGGGTGTCACATTTGCCACTTTCCAATCCTCTGGCACCTCTGCTACATGCAGGGAGGATTGGAAGATAAAAACAGGAAGTGCTGGAAATACTCAGCAGGTCATGCAGCATCTGTGGAGAGAGAAGCAGAGTTAACATTTCAGGTCTTTGATCTTTCATCAGAACAGATTGGAAGATTATGGCAAGCCCTTCTGCTGTCTCCATCCCCACTTCCTTTAGCAACCTAGGATGCAAGCCATCTCGACCAGGTGACTTATCTACCCTAAGTCTTTTTAGTACCTCCCCCCTCAATTTCTACCTGATCCATTGGCTCTACTCTCTCCACTTCTACTGATATTTTGTCAGATTCCACTTCCTTAGTGAACACTGATACAAATGACCCATTTCGTATATTAGCCTTGCCCTGCACCTTCAAGCATATATTACCCGCTTTGTCCCCTAATAGGCCCCACTCCACCTCTTACTTCCTGCTTACTATTTACATACCGGTAGAGGATTTTTGGGTTCCCTTTTATGTTGAATGCCATTCTATTCTCATGTTCTCTCTTTGCCTGTATTATTTTCTTCTTCATCTCCCTTCACAACTTATTGTATATGGCCTGGTTCTCACTTGATGAGTTCACCTGACATGCATCATACACCCTCTTTTTTGTTTCATCATAATCTCTATCTCCCTCCTCAACCAAGGAGCCCTGTCTTAGGTTCCCTTGCCTTTGGCCCTTGTTGGAATGTACTTAGCTTGTACCTGAAGCAGCTCTTCCTTAAAGATAACCCATTGTTCCGATGCAGCTCTTCCAGTCAGTCTTTGGTTCCATTTTACCCTGGCTAGATCCCTTCTCATCGTGTTGAAATTGGTCCTCTTCCAATCTCAACGTTCTACCTTATTTCGTTCCTTGCTTTTCTGCATTACTAGTCTAAACCTTAGGCTACAATAATGACTCTTATCCAAGTGCTCTCCAACAGAAACTTGGCCCACTTGACCCACCTCACTTTTCAGCACCAGGTTCAGCAATGCCTCATTTCTAGTCGGGCTGAGAACATACTGATCAAGGAAGTTCTCCTGAAGACATTTCAGAAATTCCTACCCTTCCTTACCCTTTACACTAATTCTATCCCAATTGATATTTGGTTAATTAAAGTCCCCCAATATCAGCACTCTATAGTTCTTGCACATCTCTGTGATTTCCCTGCAGATTTGTTCCTCTATCTCTCTCACAGTTTGGAGGCCTGTAGAATACCCTGAGCAGCGTGATCATACCTTTTTCGCTTCTCAACTCTAATCAAATGGATAATGTCCTTGCTCCCTCAAGAGCATTATCCCTTTCCAACAGTACAATGTATTCCCTAATCAATATTGCCAACCCATCTCTCTTTTTTCCTTCTCTATCTTTTCTGAACACTTTATATCCTTGTATAGTAAGCACCCATTTCTTGCCATTTTTAAACCACGTGTCCGTTATTGCCATTACATCATATTCCCATACTGCTATTTGTATTTGTAGCTCACCAATCTTATTCACCACAATTTGTGAGTTTACACACACGCATCGTAATCCTGTCTTTGTATTCCTCGTAGTCCTTCTCAGTCTTTTTCTATCTAATATGGAACTATTCCCCTCGCTAGTACTCTCTAAAACTCTCACATTATGCACCTTATTCCTCTTTTCTACTTCTATATGCTGATGCCCATCAACCTGTCAATTTAGTTTAAACCCTCCCCAACTACATGAGTGAATCTCCCCGTGAGGGCATTGATCCTAATCCTGTGCAACCTGTATCTTCTAAATAGGTGGTTTCTGCCCCACAACTAGTCCCAATACCCCAAATATCTGAAACTCTCCCTCCTGCACCATTCTTCAAACCATGCATTGATCCTCCCTATCTCCTTATTTCTACTCTCACTAGTGCGTGGCACTGGGAGTAATGCAGAGACTACTACTTTCGATATCCTACTCTTTCACTTCCTCCCTAGCTCCTGAAAGTCTGAACAGAGGATCTCAATACCTGCCCTTGCTATGTTGTTAGTACCAATGTGTACCACAACTTCTGGCCTTCTCCCTTCCCCTGCAGAATATTCTGCACCCTCTCCCTGATTTCCTTTACTCTGGCACCAGCGAGTCCACACACGATGCAGAACTCATGGTAACAGTTACTGAAATGCCCATCTGTCCCCCTGTCTGTGGAATCACCTAGAACAACTGCATTTCTGCACTTTGCTGTTCCCTCCTCTACAGTCTTTAGCAGTTTGCGGATGGCACACATCCTGAAGACTCCTGCACTTCCTGCCTTTCCTACTCTTTTGGATGGCCACCCATTTACTATCCTGAACTCTCACTGTCTGTGGGATGACCACCTCCTGGAAACTCTCCTGCTCCCTGATGCTCCGTAGTGATTCCAGCTGCACCTCAAGCTTGGAAATCCTGAGCTCGAGCTGAAGTAGCTCGAGACACTTCCTACATCTGATTGCCCAAGACACATGAAGTGTCCTGAAGTTCCCACATGCCGCAGGAATTGCAAACAACAGATCACAGAAGTCTATCCATGATGTAAAATAAACTTCTCTATTCCCTTTTTAAACAATCTATTTACTACCCTGTTTAAACTATCAATTTTAATTAATACTTCTAGTCCTGCTCTAGACTTACACTCTTATTATGACACTTAGAACATAGAACATAGAACAGTACAGCACAGTACAGGCCCTTCGGCCCATGATGTTGTGCCGACCCTTTAACCTCCTCTAAGATCAAACTACCTACATACCCTTCATTCTACTATCATCCATGTACCTATCCAAGAGTCGCTTAAATGTCCCTAATGTATCTGCTTCTACTACCACCGCTGGCAGTGCATTCCACGCACCCACCACTCTCTGTGTAAAGAACCTACCTCTGACATCTCCCCGAAACCTTCCTCGAATCACCTTAAAATTATGCCCCCTGGTGATAGTCCTTTCTGCCCTGGGAAAAAGTCTCTGGCTATCCACTCTATGCCTCTCATCATCTTGTACACCTCTATCAAGTCACCTCTCATCCTTCTTCGCTCCAATGAGAAAAGCCCTAGCTCCCTCAACCTTTCTTCATAAGACATGCCCTCCAGTCCAGGCAGCATCCTGGTAAATCTCCTCTGCACCCTCTCTAAAGCTTCCACATCCTTCCTATAATGAGGCGACCAGAACTGAACACAATATTCCAAGTGTGGTCTAACCAGGGCTTTATAGAGCTGCAGCATAACCTCGCGGCTCTTAAACTCAATCCCTCTGTTAATGAAAGCCAACACACCATACGGCTTCTTAACAACCCTATCAACTTGGGTGGCAACTTTAAGGGATCTATGGACGTGGACCCTGAGATCCCTCTGCTCCTCCACACTGCCAAGAATTCTGTCTTTAAGCCTGTATTCTGCATTCAAATTTGACCTTCCAAAATGAATCACTTCACACTTTTCCAGGTTGAACTCCATCTGTCACTTCTCAGCCCAGCTCTGCATCCTGTCAATGTCCTGTTACAACCTACAACAGCCTTCCAGACTATCCAAAACTCCAGCAACCTTCGTGTCATCGGCAAACTTGCTAACCCAGCCTTCCACTTCCTCATCCAAGTCATTTATAAAAATCACAAAGAGCAGAGGTTCCAGAGCAGATCCGTGCGGAACACCACTGGTCACCGAGCTCCAGGCTGAGTACTTTCCATCTACTATCACCCTCTGTCTTCTATGGGCCAGCCAATTCTGTATCCAGACAGCCAAATTTCCCTGTATCCCATGCCTCCTTACTTTCTGAATGAGCCTACCATGGGGAACCTTATCAAACGCCTTGCTAAAATCCATATACACCACATCCACTGCTCTTCCGTCATCAACGTGTTTTGTCACATCCTCAAAGAATTCAATAAGGCTTGTGAGGCATGACCTGCCCCTCACAAAGCCATGCTGACTGTCTCTAATCAAACTATGCTTTTCCAAATAATCATAAATCCTGTCTCTCAGAATCCTCTCCAATAATTTGCCCACCACCGACGTAAGACTGACTGGTCTGTAATTCACAGGGTTTTCCCTATTCCCTTTCTTGAACAAGGGAATAACATTTGCCACCCTCCAATCATCTGATACTACTCCAGTGGACAGTGAGGACACAAAGATCATCGTCAAAGGCGTGGCAATCTCTTCCCTCGCTTCCCTTAATATCCTTGGGTATATCCCGTCTGGCCCCGGGGACTTATCTATCCTCATGTCTTTCAAAATTTCCAGCACATCCTCCTTCTTAACATCAACCTGTTCGAGCATATCAGCCTGTTTCATGCTGTCCTCACAAACGACAAGGTCCCTCTCACTAGTGAATACTGAAGCAAAGGATCTCCCCTACCTCCTCCGACCCCAGGCACAAGTTCCCTCCACTATCCCTGATTAGCCCTACCCTCACTCTGGCCATCCTCTTGTTCCTCACATAAGTGTAGAACGCCTTGGGATTTTCCTTAATCCTACCCACCAAGACTTTTTTATGTCCCCTTCTAGCTCTCCTAAGTCCATTCTTCAGTTCCTTCCTGGCTACCTTGTAACCCTCTAGAGCCCTGTCTGATCCTTGCTTCCTCAACCTTAAGTAAGTTTCCTTCTTCCTCTTGACTAGCTGTTCCACATCTCTTGTCATCCAAGGTTCCTTCACCCTACCATCCTTTCCTTGCCTCATCTGGACAAACCGATCCAGCAGTCGCAGCAAGTGCTCCCTAAACAATCTCCACATTTCTGTCGTGCATTTCCCTGAGAACATCTGTTCCTAATTTAAGCTCCCCAGTTCCTGCCTAATAGCATTGTAATTCCCCCTCCCCCAATTAAATATTTTCCCATCCCGTCTGCTCCTATTCCTCTCCATGACTATAGTAAAGGTCAGGGAGTTGTGATCACTATCACCGAAATGCTCTCCCACCGAGAGATCTGCCACCTGGCCTGGTTCGTTGCCAAGCACCAAATCCAACATAGCCTCCCCTCTAGTCGGCCTATCTAGATATTGAGTCAGGAAACCTTCCTGGCCACACCTGACAAAATCTGCTCCATCCAAACTATTTGCACTAAGGAGGTTCCAATCAATATTAGGGAAGTTGAAGTCACCCATGACAACAACCCTGTTACTTCTGCACCTTTCCAAAATCTGCCTCCAAACTGTTCCTCCGTGTCTCTGTTGCTATTGGGGGGTCTATAGAAAACTCCCAATAAAGTGACTGCTCCTTTCCTGTTTCTGACTTCCACCCATACTGACTCAGTAGACAAACCCTCCTCGACGACCTCCCTTTCTGCAGCTGTGATACTATCCCTGATTAGTAATGCCACTCCCCCACCTCTTTTACCTCCCTCCCTATTCCTTTTGAAACATCTAAACCCCGGAACATCCAACATCCATTCCTGCCCCTGTGATATCCACGTCTCCGTATTGGCCACACCATCATAGCTCCAAGTACTGATCCATGCTCTAAGTTCATCACCCTTATTCCTGACACTTCTTGTGTTAAAATAGACACACTTCAACCCATCATACTGGCTGCAACTTTGCCCTGTCAACTGTCTAACCTTCCTCACAGACTCTCTGCACTCTGTATCTGCCTGTTCAACAGCTACCCCATCCACTGATCCGTAGCTCCGGTTCCCATCCCCCTGCCAAACTAGTTTAAACCCTCCCGAAGAGCTCTAGCAAACCTCCCGCCCAGGATATTGGTGCCCCTCCAGTTCAGATGCAACCCGTCCTTCTTGTACAGGTCCCACCTTCCCCAGAAGGTATCCCAGTGATCCACATATCTGAAGCCCTCCCTCCTACACCAGCTTTGTTGCCACGTGTTCAGCTGCACTCGCTCTCTGTTTCTAGCCTCACGAGCACGTGGCACCGGTATCAATCCTGAGATTACTACTCTGCTCGTCCCGCCTTTTAGCTTCCAACCTAACTCCCTAGATTTGCTTTTCAGGTCCTCATCCCTTTTCCTCGCTTTGTCATTGGTACCGATGTGTACCACGAATTCTGGCTGCTCCCCCTCCCCCTTAAGAATCCTGTCGACTCGATCCGAGACATCCCTGACCCTGGCACCCGGGAGGCAACATACCATCCGGGAGTCTCGTTTGCAACCACAGAATCTACTGTCTATTCCTCTAACCATTGAAACTCCTATCACTATCGCTCTCCTATTCTCCCCCCTTCCCTTCTGAGCCACAGAGCCAGGCTCAGTGCCAGAGACCTGGCCGCTGTGGCTTTCCCCTGGTAGGTCGTTCCCCCCAACCATATCCAAAACGGTATACTTATTATTGAGGGGAACGGCCACAGGGGATCCCTGCACTTTGCGCCTATTCCCTTTCCCTCTCCTGACGGTCACCCAGCTACCTTTATCCTGTAACTTCGGTGTCACTACTTCCCTATAACTGCTCTCTATCACCCCCTCAGCCTCCTGAATGATCCGAAGTTCATCCAGCTCCAGCTCCAGTTCCCTAACGCGGTCTGTGAGGAGCTGGAGTTGGGTGCACTTCTCACAGGTGAAGTCAGCAGGGACACAAGTGGTGACCCTTACCTCCCACATCCTGCAAGAGGAGCATGCAACTGCCCTAGCTTCCATCCCCTCTGCTCTAAATTGACAAAAGAGATTTTTTTTTAAATAAAGGAAAACCTTACCTTACCAAACCCTCCATACAAGAGTCCTTTTTTTTTTGGTTAGAGGAGGAGGATGGGTGGAAGACACTACACGTGTAGTGTTTCGGGTTTAGCCACTGCCCAAATATATAAGTTCACTTACCCAGCAGTCCCCGTGTCCGCGTCCGCCGAATCACGAGGTAAGTACTTTATAGCTCAACTTACCTTCCCGGCTGCCCCCTGGCTCGCGCTTTCACCGCTCCCGCTGCTCAAATGGAAGAAAGAAATACCCACCAATCACTTACCAGCTCTCCTGTGACGTCACACTTCAATTGTTGCTGGTCAAGCAGGTCCACAGAACAGAATAGAACAGAGCGCTCTCGCTGCTGCTTCTGGTCTCTGGCTTCGTTTCCTTTTATCTCCCGGCTCCTCTCGCCTGTTCCCGCTCTCGCTGCCCAAATGAATATTTTTTTTATTTCTCAGCTCCTAATTTGAACCAATACCCTAGTTTAGAGAGATAAAAGAGAAAAACACTCATCAATCACTTACCTTCTTCCATGTGACGTCATACTGTAATTTACTTTAGAATGCAGTCGATCGGCATCACCCCCTCGGCCTGTTCATTTACATTGCCACTGGTCTCACTGTGCTCCCCCTCAGGCCCCTCCTTTCTGTCGCCGGTCTCACTGTGCTCCCCTCAGGCCTGCACCTTTACACTGCCATCAGTCTGTCTTGTGCTCCCCTCAGGCCCCGCTCCTTTACACTGCCGCCGGTCTCACCATGCTCCCACAGGCCGCCCTCCTCTACACGGTCGCCAGTCTCACTGTGCTCCCCTCAGGCCCCGCTCCTTTACACTGCCGCCGGTGTCACTGTGCTCCCCTCAGGCCCCGCTCCTTTACACTGCCGCCGGTCTCACCGTGCTCCCACAGGCCCCGCTCCTTTACATTGCCGCCGGTCTCACCGTGCTCCCCTCAGGCCCTGCTTCTTTACACTGTCGCCGGTCTCACTGTGCTCCCCTCAGGCCCCACTCCTTTACACTGCCGCCGGTCTCACCGTGCTCCCACAGGCCCCGCTCCTTTACATTGCCGCCGGTCTCACCGTGCTCCCACAGGCCGCCCTCCTATACACGGTCGCCGGTCTCACTGTGCTCCCCTCAAGCCCCGCTCCTTTACACTGCCGCCGGTCTCACCGTGCTCCCCTCAGGCCCCGCTCCTTTACACTGCCGCCGGTCTCACCGTGCTCCCACAGGCCCCGCTCCTTTACATTGCCGCCGGTCTCACCGTGCTCCCCTCAGGCCCCGCTCCTTTACATTGCCGCCGGTCTCACCGTGCTCCCCTCAGGCCCTGCTTCTTTACACTGTCGCCGGTCTCACTGTGCTCCCCTCAGGCCCCACTCCTTTACACTGCCGCCGGTCTCACTGTGCTCCCCTCAGGCCCCGCTCCTTTACACTGCCGCCGGTCTCACCGTGCTCCCACAGGCCCCGCTCCTTTACATTGCCGCCGGTCTCACCGTGCTCCCCTCAGGCCCTGCTTCTTTATACTGTCGCCGGTCTCACTGTGCTCCCCTCAGGCCCCACTCCTTTACACTGCCGCCGGTCTCACCGTGCTCCCCTCAGGCCCCGCTCCTTTACACTGTCGCCGGTCTCACCGTGCTCCCCTCAGGCCCCGCTCCTTTACACTGCCGCCGGTCTCACCGTGCTCCCCTCAGGCCCCGCTCCTTTACACTGCCGCCGGTCTCACCGTGCTCCCACAGGCCGCCCTCCTATACACGGTCGCCGGTCTCACTGTGCTCCCCTCAAGCCCCGCTCCTTTACACTGCCGCCGGTCTCACCGTGCTCCCCTCAGGCCCCGCTCCTTTACACTGCCGCCGGTCTCACCGTGCTCCCCTCAGGCCCCGCTCCTTTACACTGTCGCCGGTCTCACTGTGCTCCCCTCAGGCCCCACTCCTTTACACTGCCGCCGGTCTCACTGTGCTCCCACAGGCCCCCCTCTTTTACACTATCGCCGGTCTCACCGTGCTCCCCTCAGGCCCCGCTCCTTTACACTGTCGCCGGTCTCACCGTGCTTCCCTCAGGCCCTGCTCCTTTACACTGCCACCGGTCTCACTGTGCTCCGCTCAGACCTGCTCCTTTCTGTTGCTGGTCTCACTGTGCTCCCCTCAGGTCTGCACCTTTACTCTGTCACCGGTCTCATTGTGCTCCCCACAGGTCCGCACCTTTATACCATCTTCGGTCTCACTGTGCTCCCCTCAGCCCTGGTCCTTCACACTGCCGTCGGTCTTACTGTGCTCCCCCTCAGGTCCGCACCTTTACACCATCTTTGGTCTCACTGTGCTCCCCTCAGGTCCGCACCTTTACACTGTCGCCGGTCTCACTGTGCTCCCCCTCAGGTCCGCACCTGTACACTGTTGCCAGTATCACTGTGCTGCCCCCTCAGGCCCGCAACTTTACACTACCATTGGTCTGTCTGTGCTCCCCCTCAGCCCGGCTCCTTATACTGCCGCTGGTCTCACTGTGCTGCCTCTCGGCCCGTTATCTCCAGAGAATATTGGCCCCTTCTACTCAATCTCCTCTTTGGAAAAAGCTCTCATCACAGAAACCAATCTCGTGAGCCTTTGTTGCATGCCTTCTAAGACAAGTATAACCTTCCTTAGGTATGGAGACCAAACAGTACTTCAGATGCGGTCCCATCAATCCCTGGGGGGAATTTTATGCTCTCCCCCATGGCAGTTTTGGAGGCAGAGAGAGCATAAAATCAGGTGGGATGGTGGGTGTGGAGGGGCATTTCCCACCACCATGCCACCTCTGCCAAAATTTAGTCCGGGGGCAGGAAGGCCTGTGTACGGCCATCCCGCCCCGCTGCCAATTGAGGCACTTAACTGGTCAATTAATCCGTAATTAAGGGCCTTATACTGCTGCCGCAGCTGCAATTAGCAGTGAAGTGGGCGGCCCTGTCGCCGCACGGGAAGCACGGCACAAAAAACCATGTGCTCTGCTTCCCGGCTCCGGGGTGGGATGAGGAGGGAGGTGTGTCCCTCGTTAAAAGGCACTTAGTGCCTGAGCCAAGGATCCGGCATCGGAAAGTGGGGGCCCATTGAGAGCCGCTTCTCTGCCCTTGCTAGTGACCCCCCTGCAATCCCCTCCTCAATGACCCCACCCCGTGAGACCCCTCTCGCCCTGACTTACCTGTCGCCTGGGTCAAGCGACACTCCTGGGCCTCGGGTGGCTGCTCTTCCAGCAGCAGCCAGCACCTCCGCAGTGGCTTTGCTCAGTGGAAGAGTTGCCAGCCTCTGATTGGCCAACAGCTCTCCAAGAGCAGGTATTCCAGTGAAGAGGTCCTTGATCCTGTGGAAGGCCCACCGCTGTCCACTTAAGTGCCTGATTGACACTAGATTCGGTGGGCCTTCCCAAGAACAGACGGTGCAAGAATCTCGGCATCGCTTTTTCTGGACATCGCGAGCCCCGTCACCAGCATAAAATTCTGGCCCATCTGTCACCTTCTTGCCCATTCATTTAACCTATCTATATCCCTTTGCAGACCCTTTGAGCCCTCCACACTGCTACTTACCCACCTAGCTTTGTATTGCCAGCATATTTGGATACATTTCACTCGGTCCCTTCATCCAAGTCATTAATATAGACTGTAAATAGCTGAGGTCCCTGCACTGACCCTTGTAGCCCCCACCAGTAACAGCCTGGCAACCTGAAAATGAACTGATTACTCCCACTCTCTAGGCTGGATTTTGAAAAGGCAGTGGAGGCACGTTAGAAGATGGACAAGTCGGCAAATGCGCACTGAAATGTGACATGCTGGTCAACCTGTTATGACCTCAGTTGAGACTGTCAATTTTAAAACAAGAGCTATGAACTCCCCAGATCACTTTAAACATTCCATGACAAGATGTCACATTTTAAGACTTTTCCTATAATAACTAAACTAAAAAATAACATAACTAACAGTACTTAGTAGGTAGCTAATGTAGTATAAGGATAACAAAGGATTAATCTTGAGAGAATGTAAAAATTACTGCCTACCATGATGTAAGAGGTCATATGGGAGAGACTCGAAAACAGTTACAGTGTGGCATTTGAAGGAGACACACAGGCTAGTGTGGAGTTTATATAGTTACTATACAATAAAGATTAATGTTTAAACAGTACAGTCTAAGAATCTATCTGTCTATACTCTATATGGAGGCAGTATAAAGAACCAAATATATAACATGGTGAACAGTGCTGGGCTCGAAGTCCTATACTCAGAAGGGAAAACTTGAAACAAAACTTATCCTTCAGCCAGAAGAGAAGAAACTTTAAAACAAGTAGCTGAAGAGAAAAAACAAACGACATAACATAGAAGGTGGAGAAAAGCTCCATCGTACAGAAACGTGGCTGAAAAGCAAGCGATCAGGTGAGTCATTGGTGCTGTAGCTGATGATATAATAGCAAGACAATGTATTAATGAAACATCAACAAAATTTGATGAAGTTTTAAACACTTGTGATTCCTACTTCAATTTGCATAGCAATAACAGACCGATCCTATGAGGTGAGAACAGACCTTGGTACAGGAAACCTCCTGCAACAGTTCAGTTCCATCACCAGAGGGCTGAACAACAGGCACCATGAAAAAAGGTACACACTGGCGGGGTGGGGGGGAGGGGGGAGGAGAGCGAAAGATGCCTTTAAACACTGCCAGCGCTGTGGTGAAAACACTTCCCACATGCACCAGTAGAGCAGAATGCTTTTATTGCAAAAAAACAGGGCATTTCAGTAAGATGTGCCGAAATAAAATCTTGACTACCACAACCTCAAAAGGAAAAGGGGTTAAGAATAGAGAGGTAAATGAAGTTTTGCAATGTTCTGCAGCAGACCAATCGAAATATTTTCTGGGTGAAATCAATGATCCAAAACAAGTATTTTGGGCAGTAGATGTATATGTCAACAGACATATCACTAATTTCAAACTCAACACCAGAGCAAGTCATAGAGAGATACAGCACTAAAACAGGCCCTGCGGCCCACTGAGTCTGTGCTGACCATCAACCAACCATTTATACTAATCCGACATTAATCCCATATTCCCTACACATCCCCACCATCCCTCAATTCTCCTACCACCAACCTACACTAGGGGCAATTTACAATGGCCAATTTACCTATCAACCTGCAAGTCTTTGGCTGTGGGAGAAAACCAGAGCACACAGTGGAAACCCACACGGTCACAGAGAGAACTTGCAAACTCCACACAGGCAGTACCCAGAATTGAACCCAGGTTGCTGGAGCTGTGAGGCTGCAGTGCTAACCACTACACCATTGTGCCACAGTCAGATGGTCCTTTCAGATAAAGAACCGTGGCTATCCACACACATTCTGAAACCAACAGAAGCTCAGTTACATGGCCCAGGAGGTATTGTACTTGAAGTAAAGGGAAATTGCAAGTGATGATTCAATATAAAGGAAAGCATATATTAGAAACATTGTATGTCCTAAGCGATCAGGAGTTCTCACTCTTGAGTAGGAGAGCTTGTATTGCACTTCATCTTATAAAGAAAGTTGAAGCAGATAAACAAGAAGAATCCAGGAGTCAAGACAAAGAGAGAGCCCCTTAACCTGACCTGAGCACTGCAGAGAGTCCGGATTCCACCAGAGAGGCCGTACAATGCAGAGAGAAACCACACAACACAGCACAGCCCACCATACTGCTCAAAGACTACCAAAGCAAGAAAGAGAAATGCAGCAATTTCCAACAGGACTTGGGAAGAAGCAAGTCCAACAAATTTGTCAGGTACAGATATGATCAGAGAGAACCTCTAATTTCAACCAAATTCCCAACTAGACTGTGGGAACAGTTAGAGGTGGATTTATTCTTCTTTGAGAGAAGATCCTATCTAATTATAGTTGATTACTTCTCAATATGGATTGAAGTTAATGGATGTACACAACAACAATTGAAGAAGTCATCAGAGTTTTACAAGAAGTTTTCACAACACATGGTATACCGGATCAGATAGCATCTGATAATGGACCACAATTTGCAAACGATTTCTTCACGCACTTTGCAGAAGAATGTCGATTTGTTCACCTAACAAGTTCTCCTAAGTATCCACAATCAAATGGAGAAGATAAGCAAGCAGTCAGAACCATAAAAACTATGTTGATGGAAAATCAAGATTTCCAATTAGCACTACTGGCATACAGAACTATTCCATTATTGTGCGGATTAGTGCCATCAGCACTCTTAGTGGGAAGAAAATTTTGAACACAACTTTCAATTCTATGAAAGAAATTACTTCCAGGATTGCAAAGCAAGGATTATCAGAAAGTACAAGACAAAGAAAAGCTGTATCGAAATAAACAGACCCAAAATTATAACAGAAGATACTGTACAAGAAACCAACGAAAGTTGTCAGAAGGGCAAAAGGTATGGGTACAAACCCAAAATAGAGAAGGGATAATTCTCCAGAAAGACGAGAATCAACAGGGATCTTACCTAGTATGACATCAAGAAGGTTCTCTACGGAGAAGTAGAATGAATCTTATTCCTTTACATCAAAGAACTCAAACGGTCATAGATTGAAATGACGCAGATGATGAACCATAAATTCAAAAAGCACCAAATGCTACAAACCTCAACGCAGGCATTTACTTTAATGCAAGAAGCCTTACAGGTAAGGCAGATGAACTCAGAGCATGGATCGGGACATGGGATTGTGATATTATAGCTATTATGGAAACGTGGTTAAGGGATGGGCAGGATTGGCAGCTCAATGTTTCGGGTTACCGATGCTTCTGGCATGACAGAGGTGGAGGTAAGAGAGGAGGGGGAGTTGCACTATTGATTAGAAAGGACATCACGGCAGTACTTAGAGAGGATATCCCGGGGGGAACGTCCAGCGAGACCATATGGGTAGAACTTAGAAATAAAAAGGGGTGATCACTTTGATGGGATTATACTATAGGCCCCCCAATAGTCAGAGGGAATTGGAGGAGCATATATGTAGAGAAAACACAGATGGGTGTAGGAATTATAGGGTTGCAATAGTAGGTGATTTTAACTTCCCGAATATTGACTGGGACTGCCTTAGTGCTAAGGGATCAGATGGGGAAGAATTTGTTAAGTGTGTCCAGGATAGTTTTCTGAAGCAGTATGTGGATGGCCCTAGTAGAGAAGGGGCTACGCTCGACCTCCTCTTAGTAAATGAGGATGGGCAGGTGGTTGATGTGTCAGTGGGGGAGCACTTTGTGACCAGCGACCATAACTCTATTAGCTTCAAGATCATTATGGAAAAGGATAGGACTGGTCCTCAAGTTGAAGTCCTAAATTGGGGGAAGGCTAATTTCAATGGCATCAGACAGGAACTCTCAAAAGTTGATTGGGAGAAGCTGTTTCCAGGTGAAGGGACGTCTGGCAAGTGGGAGGCTTTTAAAAGTGAGATAGGGCCAGCATGTTCCTGTTAGACTGAAGGACAAGGCTGGCAAGTTTATGGAACCTTGGTTGACGAGGGATATTGAGGGTCTGGTCAGGACAAAGAAGGAGGCATATGTCAGGTATAGGCAGCTGGGATCAAGCCAGTCCCTCAAGGAGTATAGGGGATGTAGGAGTACACTTAAGAAGGAAATTAGGAGGGCGAAAAGGGGCCATGAGATTTCCCTGGCAGATAAGATAAAGGAGAATCCTAAAAGATTCCATAAATATATTAAGAGTAAAAGGGTAGCTAGGGAGAGAGTAGGTCCCCTTAAGGATCAGTGTGGTAATCTATACGTGGAGCCACAGGAAATGGGCGAGGTCTTAAATGAATACTTCTCGTCTGTATTTACCGTGGTGAAGGTCATGGAAGCTAGTGAGTTCAAGGGAGGGAACAGCGATATCCTGGAGCATATCAACATTACAAAGGAGGAGATGTTGGAGGTTTTGAAGCGCATTAAAGTGGATAAATCCCCAGGGCCTGACCAGGTGTATCCTAGGATGCTATGGGAAGCAAGGGAGGAGATTTCTGGGGCCCTGGCAGAGATTTTTGCATCATCGTTAGCTACGGGTGAGGTATCGGAAGACTGGGGGATAGCTAATGTTGTACTTTATTTAAGAACAGCAGCAGGGATAAGCGAGGGAACTACAGGCCGGTGAGCCTTACATCAGTGGTGGGAAAGTTATTGGAATGGATTCTGAGAGACAGGATTTATATGCATTTGGAAAGGCAAGGTCTGATTAGGGATAGTCAGCATGGCTTTGTGCGTGGGAAATCATGTCTCATGAATTTGATTGCGTTTTTTGAGGAGACCAAGAGGATTGACGAGGGCAGGGCAGTGGATGTTGTCTACATGGACTTTAGCAAGGCCTTTGACAAGGTCCCGCGTGGCAGGCTCGTCTGAAAGGTTCGAGCACATGGAATCCAGGGTGAGCTCGCCAATTGGATACAAAATTGGCTTGGTGATAGGTGGCAGAGGGTGGTAGTGGAGGGTTGTTTTTCAGATTGGAGGCCGGTGACCAGCGATGTGCCGCAGGGATCGGTGCTGGGCCCTCTGTTGCTTGTCATATATATTAATGAGAATGTAAGGTGCATGATCAGTAAGTTTGCAGATGACATCAAAATTGGTGGTATAGTGGACAGTGAAGAAGGTTGTCTAAGGTTACAACAGGATATCGATCAACTGGGAAAATGGGCAAGGGATTGGCAAATGGAATTTAATGCAGACAAGTGGGAAGTGAAGTGATGCATTTTGGGAAGTTAAACCAGGGCAGGACATATACAGTGAATGGCAGGGCCCTGGGGAGTGTTCTTGAGCAGAGAGACCTTGGGGTGCAAGTACATAATTCCCTGTAAGTGGCAACACAGGTAGACAGGGTGGCGAAGAAGGCGTATGGCACACTTGCCTTCATCGGCCGAGACTTTGAGTACAAGAGTTGGGACGTCATGTTACAGTTGTACATAACGTTGGTTAGGCCGCATTTGGAGTACTGTGTGCAGTTCTGGTCGCTGCACTACAGGAAAGATGTGATTAAGCTAGAGAGGGTGCAGAAAAGATTCACAAGGAGGTTGCCTGGTTTGGAGGGCTTGAGTTATAAAGAGAGATTGGATAGGCTGGGTCTGTTTTCCCTGGAGCGAAGGAGGCTGAGAAGGGACATGATAGAGGTATATAAAATTATGAAAGGCATAGATAGGGTAAATAGCCAGAGTCTGTTTCCCATGGTAGGGATAACTAAAACTAGAGGGCATAGATTTAAGGTGAGAGGGAGGAGGTTTAAAGGGGATCAAAGAGGTAACTTTTTCACACAAAGGATAGTGGGTATCTGGAATGAGTGGCCAGAGGACGTGGTGCAGGCAGGAACAGTAGCAACATTAAGAGGCATCTGGACAGGTACTTGAATGAGCAAGGCACAGAGGGATATGGAATTAATGCAGGCAGGTGGGATTAGTTTGGATAGGCATTATGGTCGGCATGGACACGGTGGGCTGAAGGGCGTGTTTCTGTGCTGTACGACTCTATGTCTCTAAGGCCGTCCAAGTCAAGAAACAAGGGATCAGAAAAAGACCAACAATCTTGCACATCTGACAACAAGAAGATAAGGGAGAGTTATGAAGCCTCCTGATAGGTTGTATCTATGAAGTCAGAGACTCGGGGAGGAGATTGGGTCGTATATAAACAAAAAAGTGAATGTATATAAATATATATTGGGATAAAAACTTGGGGGAGATGTAAAATCAGAGTATCAAAGGGTTAATCTTCAGAGAATCTGAAGATTACCACCATGATGATGTAAGAGATCATGTGGGAGAGACTTGAGAACAGTTACAGGGTGGCTTGTGAAGGAGACACTCAGGCTAGTGTGGAGTGTATATAGTTACTGTACAATAAAGATTAATGTTTAAACAATACAGTATAAAAACCTCCCTGGCTAGACTCCATATGGTGGCAGCATAAAGAACCAAATATATCACAGCTAATACACCAAATTACAGAGAAAGGTATTTCCTATTAACTTATTAACACACTTGAAAACCCCACACCACATTTATACATTACACAGTGTTCTCAGAAAAAGAAGTATCCTTGCAGTTACAAGTCCCAAGCAGCTCCCAGTTGCAATGGGTTAGATCTCTCAGTCCTTCTCAAAACCAATGCTCTCTTCGCTCATTTCTTCCGAGCACATTAGACTGGTCTTTCATTAATAAGGCAATCTCTGGTAACCCCATTGGTCTTTTCTCCTCCACAAGCCTCAATTTTCGAATCAGACGCAAGTCTTAGAAGCCTTTTTGCTGTATCGGTGCTCTGAACACAGCTGTTTTCCTCTCTCTGTGTTTTGTGACTGCTGCAAACTGCTTGCTGGTTTGGTCCTTTCTTCCTAATAGCCTGCTAAATGTAGGAAAACTTGATGAATTTATTCAGATAAAAAGTCAATAGTTGTTTGTCTTTTACAATTTCTCAGAGTCTTTACATCTGACCATCAGAAAACCACCTGGGCCTTTCTTTGTTTCCAGGTGTTAAAGATTGCAACTCAAGTTTGCATTTTTGCAGCCCCTGGCTCCTTGTTTATGATCTGAGAGTCTGGGAGAGCAAAACCCATTGGGTGGAATTGTGTGCTGGTACTGGGGGTTTCGACATCGGGGGAAACCGATGCCAAGATTCCTGCGTCAACTCTTGTACAGAAAGCTTGCTGAATTTAGTGCCAATCAGGCACTTAACTGGACAGCGGTGGGCGTTCTGTACAATTTAGGACCCCGTTTCAGGATGTCCCAGTCTTGCAGAGCTGCTGGCCAATCAGAGGTCGGCAGCTGCAGCACCACTGCGGAGGCGGTGGCTGCTGCTGTAGCTGCAGTGACCAGACACTGAGGAGTGGCGCTGGAACCAGGCTCAAGGTAGGTCAGGGCGGGAGGGGTCTTGCGGGGTGGCACCCACAGGGGAGGGGAGAGGGGATCAACAGCAAGGGCAGGGGAGTGGCCCTCAGCGGGCCACCCCCTCCCCAATGCCGGGTTCCTCATTCAGGCACTAAGTGCCTTTGAAGGAGGAACCCCACCCCCAACCCCTGCAGCTGGGAAGTAACCTACACAGTTTTTCGTGCCATGCTTCCTGTGCCGTGACAGGGTTGCCGCCGCACGAGCATTTGCAGCTGTAGTGGGAAGAGGCCCTTAATTAGGGGTTAATTACCCAGTTAAGAGCCTCAATAGGCAGCGGGGTGGGATGGCTGTTCACAGGCCTTCCTGCCCAGGACTAAATTTTGGTGGAGGCAAAATGGTGGCGGGGCCCCCCTGTCTCCATCCCACCTGATTTTATGCACTCCCCACCTCGAAACCCACCACGGGGGAAATTCCACCCGTTGTCTTTGAAGTGTTACAACCGGTTCTGAAGAAGGGTCACTGACCTGAAAAGTTAACTCTGCTTCTCTCTCCACAGATACTGCCAGACCTGCTGAGTATTCTCAGCATTTCTTGTTTTTATTTCAGATTTCCAGCATCTGCAGTATTTTATTTTTATTACAACCTTGCACCCTGCTTTCAAAAGTGTCTTTGATCTGGTTCCTTATGTTCATGGTAAACAAGATCCCTGGCTTGTCTTTGGGCAGACTTGGTCTGAGGCCACATGTCTCCTCTGAATCCATTTTAAACTGCATTAAAGTTCACAGTTTTTAAAAACATAACCATGTTACAAAGTCCAATGTTCATAATGCTAGATGTAAATCACCCTGTGCACCATTTTTCTGGAGGTTGTTTCAATGGGAATACAACCTCCCACCCATGAGCAGCAGGCAGGCAATTAAGATATTTAAGAAGGCAGTTGAGAGGTATTTAAATAAGGAATTGAGATTTTACCAGAGTTGCATGGACCCCATGCTGTGTTAGGACTTCATCCAAGGAGATGAAGGCAGTTGCACTGTGGAAAGTCCTTGACTGTAGTTTTTTTTTATTCATTCATGGGATGTGGGCGACGCTGGCCAGGCCAGCATTTATTGCCCATCTCTAATTGCCCTTGAGAAGGTGGTGATGAGCTGCCTTCTTGAACTGCTGCAGTCCATGTGAAGTAGGTATACCCACAGTGCTGTTTGGAAGGGAGTTCCAGGATTTTGACCCAGCGACAGTGAAGCAACGGCAATACAGTTCCAAGTCAGGATGGTGTGTGACTTGAAGGGGAACTCGCAGGTGGTGGTGTTCCCATGTATTTTCTGCCCTTGTCCTTCTAGTTGGTAGAGGTCGTGGGTTTGGAAGGTGCTGTCTGAGGAGCCTTGGTGCATTGCTGCAGTGCATCTTGTAGATGGTACACACTGCCGCCACTGTGCGTCGGTCGTGGAGGGAGTGAATGTTTGTAGATGGGGTGCCAATCAAGTGGGCTGCTTTGTCCTGGATGGTGTCGAGCTTCTTGAGTGTTGTTGGAGCTGCACCCATCCAGGCAAGTGGTGAGTATTCCATCACACTCCTAACTTGTGCCTTGTAGATGGTGGACAGGCTTTGGGGAGTCAGGAGGTGAGTTACTCGCCTCAGGATTCCTAGCCTCTGACCTGCTCTTGTAGCCATGGTATTTATATAGCTACTCCAATTCAGTTTCAGGTCAATGGTAGCCCCTAGGATGTTGATAGTGTGGGATTCAGCGATGGTAATGCTGTTGAATGTCAAGGGGAGATGGTTTGATTCTATCTTGTTGGAGATGGTCATTGCCTGGCACTTGTGTGCCACTTATCAGCCTAAGCCTGGATACTGTCCGGGTCTTTTTGCATTTCTATACGGACTGTTTCAGTATCTGAGGAGTCAAAATGGTGCTGAACATTGTGCAATCAACAGCGAACATCCCCACTTCTGACTTTATGATTGAAGGAAGGTCATTGATGAAGCAGCTGAAGATGGTTGGGCCCAGGACACTACCCTGAGGTACTCCTGCAGTAATGTCCTGGAGCTCAGATGATTGACCTCCAACAACCACAACCATCTTCCTTTGCACTAGGTACGCCTCCAGCGAGTGGAGAGTTTTCCCCCTGATTCCCATTGACAGTTTTCGTAGGGCTCCTTGATGCCATAATCAGTCAAATGCTGCCTTGATGTCAAGGGCAGTCACTCTCACCTCACCTCTTGAGTTCAGCTCTTTTGTCCATGTTTGAACCAAGGCTGTAATGAGGTCAGGAGCTGAGTGGCCCTGGCGGAACCAAAACTGAGCATCACTGAGCAGGTTATTGCTAAGCAAGTGTCACTTGATGGCACTGTTGATGACACCTTCCATCACTTTACTGATGATAGAGAGTAGGCTGATGGGGCGGTAATTGGCCGGGTTGGACTTCTCCTGCTTTTTGTGTACAGGACATACCTGGGCAATTTTCCACATTGCAGAGTAGATGCCAGTGTTGTCGCTGTACTGGAACAGCTTGGCAAGGGGCGCGCAAGTTCTGGAGCACAGGTCTTCAGTACTATTGCCGGAATATTGTCAGGGCCTGTAGCTTTTGCAGTATCCAGTGCCTTCAGTCGTTCCTTGTTATCACGCGGAGTGAATCGAATTAGCTGAAGTCTGGCATCTGTGATGCTGGGGACTTCAGGAGGAGGCTGAGATGGATCATCAACTCGGCACTTCTGGCTGAAGATTGTTGCAAATGCTTCAGCCTTATCTTTTGCACTGATGTGCTGGGCTCCCCCATCATTGAGGATGGGGATATTTGTGGAGCCACCTCCTCCAGATAGTTGTGTAATTGTACGCCACCATTCACGGCTGGATGTGGCAGGACTGCAGAGCTTCTATCTGATCTGATGGTTATGGGATCGCTTAGCTCTGTCTATCGCATGCTGCTTACGCAGTTTGGCACGCAGATAGTCCTGTGTTGTAGCTTCACCAGGTTGACACCTCATTTTGAAGTATGCCTGATGCTGCTCCTGGCATGCTCTCCTGCACTCTTCATTGAACCAGGGTTGGTCTCCTGACTTGATGGTAATGGTAGAGTGGGGGATATGCCGGGCCATGAGCTTACAGATTGTGGTTGAGTACAATTCTGCCGCTGCTGATGGCCCACTGCGCTTCATGATTGCCCAGTTTTGCATTGCTAGATCAATTTGAAATCTATCCCATTTAGCACAGTGATAGTGCCACACAACACGACGGACGGTATCCTCAATGTGAAGGCGGGACTTCGTCTCCACTCCTACCAATACAGTCATGGACAGAAGCATCTGCAGAAGCAGATTGGTGAGGACGAGGTCAAGTATGTTTTTCCCTCGTGTTGGTTCCCCCACCACCTGCCGCAGACCCAACCTAGCAGCTATGTCCTTTAGGACTCGGACAGCTCGGTCTGTAGTGGTGCTACCGAGCCACTCTTAGTGATGGACATTGAAGTCCCCCACCCAGAGTACATTTTGTGCCCTTGCCACCCTCAGTGCTTCCTCCAAGTGGTGTTCAACATGGTGGAGTACTGACTCATCAGCTGAGGGAGGGCGGTAGGTGGTAATCAGTAGGAGGTTACCTTGCCCATGATTGACCTGGTGCCATGAGACTTCATGGGGTCCAGAGTCGATGTTGAGGACTCCCAGGGCAACTCCCTCCCTACTGTATACCACTGTCCTGCCACCTCTGATCGGTCTGTCCTGCCGGTGGGACAGGACATACCCGGGGATGGTGATGGCGGTGTCTGGGACATTGTCTGTAAGGTATGATTCCGTGAGTATGACTATGTCAGGCTGTTGCTTGACTGGTCTGTGGGACAGCTCTCCCAACTTTGGCACAAGCCCCCAGATGTTAGTACGGAGGACTTTGCAGGGTCGACAGCGCTGGGTTTGTCGTTGTCGTTTCCGGTGCCTAGGTCGATGCTGGGTGGTCCGTCCGGTTGCATTCCTTTTTATTGACTTCGTAGCGGTTAGGTACAACTGAGTGGCTTGCTAGCCCATTTCAGAGGGCATGTAAGAGTTAACCACATTGCTGTGGGTCTGGAGTCACATGTAGGCCAGACCAGGTAAGGACAGCAGATTTTATTCCCTGAAGGACATTAGTGAACCAGATGAGTTTTTACAACAATCGACAATGGTTTCATGGCCATCATTAGACTAGCTTTTAATTTCAGATTTATTAATTAAATTCAAATTCCACCTTCTGCTGTGGTGGGATTCGAACCCATGTCCCCAGAGAAATACCCTGGGTCTCTGGGTTACTAGTCCAGTGATAATACCACTATGCCACCGCCTACCTTACTATGTCTGTAGTGGCAGACATATAAAATTTTATATAAAACAGTGAGCAGAAGCTCTTGCACACTCTCTTACCTGCCTTCTGAAGCAAAGCAGAATTATAGAAATTGGTGATGGGGGTGGGCGGGTGCTCGGAGAAATTATTCACCACAACAGTACAAAAGAAGTTTGGCAGCTGAGTTCCTCGTACCTGACGCTGTCTCTGATAATGAGGGCCACCTACTCAGAGATGGGCTGGACTGGTAGGGAGAAGCAGCAGCCCTAGCAACAAAGGCAGTCACATGGTGCACATCAATGCACAGGTGCTAGTCAAGGGCAGAAGGGACCAGAAGGTAATACCCACAGAATTGAGTGTACCCCCAGAGGTTCGGTTTTCTGAGGTCATCAGAGCAGCAGTGTCGCGGATGGCTGTGCCTACCTAAGCAAATGTTGTGTGCATTCCTGGAGGACAACCTAATACCTCAAAGCTCAGGGGGAGACCCTATGCCAGTAGCTGTCAGGCTGACAGCTACAATGAACATTCTAGCTTTGGGCTCTTTTCAGGGGGTCAGCAGCTGATCTATGTGGGGTCTCACAATTGGTCATTGACAGCTGCGTACCTCAGGTGACAGATGCAATTTTTCTGAGGGCATCTGACCTTTGTTGCCTTCAGCACAGTTGTGGCCAGTCAGGCACAGAGGGCTGTGGGGTTTGCCTCAATCTTGTGATCAACTGGACCCATGTGGCCATTAAAACCCCATCATCTCAGCCCAAAGCATTCAACAAAAGGAAGGGTTTCCACTCAATAAACGTTCAGCTTGTTTGAAACTATCATGAGTGCCTCCTTCAGATTTGCGCAAGGTTTCCTGGCAGCTGTCATGACTCATTCATTCTGAGGCAGTCGCAGATGCCGCAGCTGTTCATTCCACCACAGGGCCTCCGTGGATGGCTCTGGCAGACAAGGGATAAAGAGATGGCTGCTAATTCCTCTGCGAAACCCCATAACAGAGGCACAGGTGGGATATGATCACTGCCATCTCAATGCAAGAGCCACCACTGAGCACGCCATCAGCCTCCTGAAGGTGTGGTCTGGTGCTTTGACTGATCTGGGGGTTGGGGGGAGGGGCACTGTGCAGTATGCCTCCTCAAAGGTTTTCTGCGCTGTTGTGATCTGCTGCCTTCTGCACAACATGGCTATGTTGAACTGGAGGAGGTCCATGCGGAAAATACGACGACTGATCTGGGAATCAGGTTCTTGAGGACGTTCAGCCAGAGACGTGTCAGGGCAACCCAGAGTTCAGACTCATTTGGAGGCACACGGACCAGGAGGGCAGGAAAGCCAGGGATAGCCTGATCCAGGAACACTTCTCCTAAGCATTCTGAAATCCTCCAATGAAAGACTCTAAATCAGGCAATCATTTAATACATAGAGCCCCCCCTCTACAGAGTACAAGGACAGATTCACTTCTCATGATGCAGCAAGTCTTCTGTGAGAGCACGTGGCCACATGGCATTCAGACCTCACACTCAGGCAGGATCTACTAACGATGCTGAAACCTCCCACATCAAACGATATGACAAATGTTACTTTTCCACCACAGCCTTTATCCTCAAAATAAAGTTCACTTATTTCACAAAACCCTCATAATGTGCACACAGAACCCCTCTTGAGAGAGTTCCTACATATTGTTGCCCCTGTGGCTGGAGCAGATGTGGAGGACAGGCACCCGAGAATGTGTCCCGGCAGTTGAGATGCCCGTGGCGCCCTTCCTCTGGGTCGCTATGCATGTGACGACACAGCGACAGGCTGCACCAGCTGCATTTGTGCAGGGACTGCCTTGGCCATGGGGGCATGAGCCTTATCATGTATCTCAGTCAGAGGGGCGGAAGGGCCACCTTCAGAAAATGGGGTCCATTGGGTGGGGGTCCCCATCCACTTCATCCCTTTCTCCCTCAGTCCTTTTATGGCCATCTGCATGTCCGTTCTTACTAGGTGAGTGAAAACACCTGATTGGGCATGCATTTGTTTACCATTCATGCATTTGACTACAGGACTGACGTATGAAGAGAGATTGGGTCGATTAGGCTTGTATTCGCTTGAGTTTAGAAGAGTGAGAGGGGATCTCATAGAAACCTACAAAATTCCAACAGGACTGGACAGACGAGATGCAGGAAGGATGTTCCCGATGGCGGGGGAGTCCAGGACCAGGAGTCACAGTCTAAGAATAAGGGGTAAGCCATTTAGAACTGAGACGAGGAGGGATTTCTTCACCCAGGGAGTGGTGAATCTGTGGAATTCTCCACCACAGAAAGAAGTTGAGACCAAATCATTAAATATATTCAAGAAAGAGTTAGATATAGTTCTGAGGGCTAAAGGAATCAAGGGATCCGGGGAGAAAGCGGGAACAGGGTACTGAGTTTGGACGATCATCCATGATCGTATTGAATGGCGGTGCAGGCTCGAAGGGCCAAATGGCCTACTCCTGCTCCTATTTTCTATGTTTCTATATATACAATTCATGCCAGCCCCCTGCTCTTGCATCTTGCACATATGACTGTACATGAAGGTGGCCACTCTTTCGATGGAGGAGCTCATGCGCTCATATGTCTGAGACATTGCGATATTCATGTCATGAATGGACGTCCACTTTCATTACAAGGAACTGCACTGCCTCAGGAAACTCTGACAGGTGGCCACACATCTCCCGTTGCTGCTCCACTAGCACCCGTTTTGTACATGGCCCCCAAGGCTTTGCATCTCTGGCCAGGTAAGCATGGCTGAAGCTGTCTCTGTCCTTCAATGAGGACTACCCACAGTGCTCTCTGCCTTCAGTTCTTGCTCCTGCTCACATGTGTCATGCTGCTCACTTTGTGTCACTCATTCTAAAATCACCTGAAACCTTACCGAGATGCATGTATCTGCACTGGCAGAAAGTGTAATTGACTCCTGTGATGGTGGTTTCTCATAGTGCAAGTGGTCCTCTGAGGTAAGCATGGCCTTCACAGGCAGCTGCTGCTGATCCTTCGGCAACAGCCCAGTGTAAGAGAGAAAACATCAGTTACTCGACCTTCTTTGGCTCAGCTGCTACTCCAGCAGACATCTGTCAGCACATCAAGTGGCATCTACTGGAAATAACTACACAGAGTTGGAAGCTGCTCCAAAGTGCTTCCATGGAGAATTCATTAAACTATCCTCCTCTCTATGCCGCACACCATACTCGCACTGTCTGACTGCCTGCACTGCTGCCACTCTTGCAATGTTAAACGTCTCTTCCTCCATCACTGTCAGGATTGCCAGGCTGAGCGGTCCACTCCCTGAATGACTCCTCTCTCATGTATGTGTGCTCATCTCTCCTCAATGTGAGGATCGAGGGGTCAGCTACATTTAATCTCCCCATTTGCTCATCCTGATCCACTATTGGAAGTAAAGCTCCAGTCATTGCATTTGCCCAGTGCTTACATTACATTCATACCAACCTTACATTGCTTTGATCACTTTCCTTGAATGAGGGTTGGCAATGGGCAATTAGTGTACCTAATTGCATGCCTTGAGATCCTCTTGCTCAGAAGTGTGCCATTGCTATAAGATTCTTAGGGCTAACAGCTTGGCTTTGTTTCATATTCATCTTGACAGAACACATAAGGTCATTGAAGTGTGTCCTACACTGGACCAAAGTCCTGTTAACTACATGGTAGCTGCTGACCTCTCTGGTGACCTCCAGCCATGCCTCCTTTGTTTGCCTGGCACGCCTTCTCCTGCCACTCTCAGGAAACAAAATGTAGTGCCTGGATCACACCACCGCTATCATCAACTCCTGGGAGGTGTCGGAGAAGCTTGAGGCCACCCTGCCATCATAGACTACCATGTCCCTTCTCTGGTGTACTGTCCCCTCAGTGCTCCTTCTCTCTGCCAACATCCACATTGAAGATTGGCGGGCGTCCTTGAATTTGGGCTCACCACTTCCAGGTCCCGCCTCCTATTCACACCCTCTGTCTGTCATTGGACAGGTACAATTGTACAGGGTTTTGGTGAGACCACATCTGGAATACTGTGTGCAGTTTTGCTTTCCACATTTAAGAAAGAATACACTTGCATTAGAGGCAGTGCAGCAAAAGTTCATGAGATTGGTCCCTGGGATGAGGGCTGTTACGACCAGGTGAGAAGGGGTCTAGGGGTTCCCTCTCAGCCTTTGCCTGCTTTAACCATAACAGGGTTCAATTTTAGAAACAACATGTTTTTAGCTTCCCCTCAGTGAATCCTTGTTCACTGCTCCAATTGTAAGGCAAAGAAATCAGACAGGGTTCCTTAGATTTAAACAAGAAAGGTAGAAGTTTATTAATCTTAAACTCTAATCCAGTTAACGACTACGAATATGCAACACAACCACGCTAGCATGCATACGCGATAAACACACACACAGATAGAGACAGAAAAAGTAAAGAATAAAGGGGAAAAGTTTTAGGCAAAATCGGGATTATAATTAGAGTCCTTTGAGTTGCTGTTAAGTCCTGCTATTCGTTGGGGTCCAGTTCACACTACAACTTGTTTTGATGTCAGAGTCTTTTCTCTCTTGAGGTTTACATGTATTCCGTGGGTTGGCTGGCTTGGGAGAAAGCGAGGAGAGAGGCTTCCTTGTTCCAGCTTTAGTTGCAAACTGCCTTCTCAATTCAAACTGTCCTGTGTCTCAGTCAAAGCCTAGACCAGCCGGTTTAATCATGTGACCAGTCCTGGCTTTGTGGATCGTATCATCTTAGCAGTCCCTGGAATGATCTTCCTAACACCTTCAATGTTTAGTGATCAAAATCCATTTGGGTCAATTGGACCAGGAAGTAGTCCTTTGTCTCCACAAGCACCGTCTCTTAGTATGCAAATATCCTCCAGTCAAAGGTTTGGTAATATCTTTAACAAGTCATTTCTTCACTCCAGCAACAGTTTAAAATCAATGTTCATATGACAAAATTAATATGCCCCATTCTTGGCAGGTGGGGGTCTGCATGACAGGGCTTTGTCCTATGATGAGAGGCTAAGTAAAGGCCTATATTATCTGAAGTTTAGAAGAATTAAAGGTGATCTCATTCCAACATATAAGATTCTAAAGGGGCTGGATAGGGTAGACACAGAGATTATTTCTGCTGGTTGGGGAATCTGAAACACCGGGCAGTCTCAGAATAAGGGGCCGATCATTTAGGACTGAGATGAGGAGAAATTACTTCACTCAAAGGGTTGTGAATCTTTGGAATTCTCTACCCCAGAGGGTTGAGGATTCTCCATCACTGAAAACATTTAAGGCTAGGATAGACAGATTTTTGGTCTCTCAGGGAATCAAGGAGTATGGTGAGCGGGCGGGAAGGTTGAGTTGAATCCTAAGATCAGCCATGATTGTATTGAATGGCGGAGCAGGCTTGATGAACCATCTGGTCTACTCCTGCTCCTATTTTTTGTGTTTTTGTGTTCTTGACTCATGGAGGCGACCGACTAATTAGTCGTCTCCCACACTCCGATTTCCAATGGGGTCAGGACCCAGAAATAATTCAATGTTGGGGTACAGCCAAGATCAGGAAAATCCAACGTTCTGTTTTCTGTCCTTTTATCAATCCTCTATCCACACTAATATTGACTTAGGGACAGAAAACAGTGATTCGTAGTAAATGGTTATTTCTCAGACTGGAGGCTGGTAGACAGCAGTGTTCCTCAAGGGACCACTGCTTTTTTGCTATATATAAATGGTCTCGATCTTAGAATACGGAATAGAATCTCAAAATTTGCTGATGATATCAAACTTGGAGATATGGCAAACAATGAGGATGATATGAACTGCCAGCAAAAGGACATAGATAGGCTAGCAGAATGGGCAGACAGGTGGCAGATGGAGTTTAATACTGACGAGTGTGAGATGATGCATTTTGGCAGAAGCAATAGGGAGAGGAAATATATTCTTAATGGCACAGTTCTAAAGAGTGTGCATGAAGAGAGGGATCTAGGGCATGTGCTCAGTCCTTGTGTTGGCAGATCATATTGAGAGAGTGGTTAGTAAAGCATATGGGATCTTGGGCTTCATAAATAGTGGCAATGAGTACAAAAGCAGGGAAGTTATGCTGAACCTTTATAAAGCTCTGGTTAGGCCCCAACTGGAGTATTGCATCCAGTTCCGGTTACCACACTTTAGAAAGAACATGAGGGTCCTTGTGAGAGTGCAGAGGAAATTTACCAGAATGGTTCCAGGGATGGGGGATTTTAGTTACAAGCTTACGTTGGGAAAGCTGGGGTTGTTCTCCTTAGAACAATGGAGATTGAGGGGAGATTTAATAGAGGTGTACAAAATTAGGACAGGCTTAGATAAGTTAACTGATGGAACAAAGACAAGGAGACACAGTTTGAAGGTTTTGAGCAAGCGATGCAGGAGGGAATATGAGGAAGAACATTTTTACACAATGGGTAGTCATGACCTTGAACTCATTGCCCACAAGAGTGGTGGAAGCTGAGACAATGATTTCAATGATATCAGGAAATTGTGACTGCATTTCACATAGTCCAACCTCTCAAAATTGATGAATGAAAAATAGTGGGGAGGATGTCTTTGATTTCTTAATAAACAGACCCTGGGGATGGTACTTGTAGCACACACTCAAAAATGCCTGCCCTGATCTGTTTTCCCTCAAGCTGCTGCCATTTCTAATATTATGTTTTTTCTTTATTCTTGATATTTACAATGTATATGAATGGTTTGAAGATGGCAACAGGAACAGAAATGTCTAAATTTGCAGATGACACCACCATTGAGAGGGAGGGCTCAAACCTTAGGATACAGGAGAACGGGATCACTTGGTAAGGTGAGCTAATAAATGACATATGGTAATGAATGTGGTCAGCTTCTTTTTTATTTATTCTTGGATGTGGACAACACTGGCATGGCAGTATTTATTACCCATCTATAGTTGCCCACAGCGCATTAAGAGTCAACCACATGATGTAGAACTGGAATCACATGTATGCCAGGCCAGCTAAGGGTAACAGTTTCCTATCCCTAAAGGTGCAGTACAGATTTACCAGAATGATACCAAAGCTAAAATGGTTAAATTATGAGGGCAGGTTGCATAGACTAGGCTTGAATTCCTTTGAATATGGAAAATTAAGGGTAATATAATTGAGGTGGCAGCCTAGTTTTTCCCCAATTCCCACACCATCCTGACTTGGAACTATATCGCCATTCCTTCACTGTCACTGGGTCAAAATCCTGGAACTCCCTTCCTAACAGCACTGTGGGTGCATCAACCCCACATGGACTGCAGCCGTTCAAGAAGGCAACTCACCACCACCTTCTCAAGGGCTGTTAGAGATAGGCAATAAATGCTGGCCTAGCCAGCAATGCCCACATCCCATGAACGAATAAAAAAAAGTGCACTACCGCACTAGTTATAATGATGCCAATTGGAAATCAAGGCTGCCATATGGAGAGCTAATATGTGTTGAAAAGGTGGGAATGTGGCAGATTGTTGAGACAAAGCTGAGGGAGCATTACTTTGCAGATAACCTGTGGCATATCTGACTTGGTGCTTGATATTCAGACTTTGCACCACAGAGCAAACGTGATCCATTTCCCAGTACTAATATCCTGCACTTTGAGGATGACACAAATTCAGCAAAAAATAGAAGTAGAACATGATTAACAAACTGACAGTGAAGAGTTTTAGTGTACAAAATATTGTGCCATGAAATAGGTTCAAAAATCCTAATTCCAAGTGAGTCCCTGATCCTGGTCAAATTATCATGGATTTGTCAATTTCCACAGACAAAATAAAAATTTAGAGCCCAGGGCATATTGGGTCTCTTTTGCAGCTGTTTCCTTGAGAGACTGACCACATTGACTACCTCCTTGGGACATATCCCAATTTTTCCATGGTGGCTTTAGTCTATGCTTGTTTAAAAAGGACAAGGTAAAATATTGTAAAACCCTCCTAAATTGTCTCACATATACTACAGTAAACAATGCTGTTTAGGAGCAGAAGCAGATTTTGTGCTTCTGCACTATCCAATCATCTCTTCAACTAGGCTGTTCTTAATGAATTAACCAAAACATAAATTAAAGCTTTAAGGCTGCAAGGAGGAACAAAGAAAGATTGGACAGCATTGCCAACTCATCCATATCATAATACTGATTTATTTTTAAATAGTATCAGAACTCTTGGAACGTATCCAATGAGTTATGGGAAAGGGCAAAAAGATGCAGTTACAGATACAGACAGAAAAAGCTCTGAATTTTCTTGTTCAGCACAAAGAATAATCAGGAAAACATCAGTATATCTGTTAAGTAAGGAGAAAAATGTCCTCTAAGGTGATTTTGAAAGTTACATCAATGCAATGAAACCAATGAATGAAATCCCAGGCAGTTTATATTGAGTAAGTACTGACACAGCGAGCAGATATAGGGTGATCAAAATGACAAAAATACAGCATCAGTTTCTACATGTATGCTGATGGCACCCAGCTCTACTTCACCACCACCTCTCTCTATACTTCCCTTGTCTTTAAATTGTCTAGCTGCTTGTCTGACAACCAGGATTGGATGAGCAGAAATGTTCTCCAACTAAATATTGGCAAGATGGCATTGTCTTCTGTCCCCTCCATAAACTTCATTTTCTAGCCACTGATTCCATCATTCTTCCTGGAAACTATCTGAGACTGAACCAAATTGTTTGCACCCTTGGTGTCACATCTGACCCTGAGAAGAGCTTCCGACCACCTAACAATGCCACTACTAAAACCACTACCATAATATCACCAGACTCCGTCTTTGCCTCAGCTCACCTGCTGCTGAAGTGCTCATCGATGCCTTTGTTACTTCTAGACTTGACTATTCCAATACACTTCTGGTCAGCTTCACACCTTCCACCCTCTGTAAATTTGAGGTCTTCCAAAACTCTACTGCCAGTGTCCTAACTTGCAACAAGTCTCATTCACCCATCATGCCATGTGCTCACTGACCTACATTGGCTCTCAGTTCAGCAATTCCTCAATTTTAAAATTCCCATCCTTGTTTTCAAATCTCTTCATGACCTCAACCACCCACCACCCCCCCTCCCCCTCCCCACCCACCCTTTATCTCTGTAACTTCCTTGAACCCTGAAAACCTCCAAGATATTTGTACTCCTCCAAATCTGCCTTTTGCACATCCCAAATTTTAATCACTCCACCAATGGGAGCCATGTTTCAGCTGCCTAATCCCTAAATACTCTGCCTCTCTATCTCTATTTTCTCTTTTAAGATGCTCTTTAAAACCTAGCTTTTTGTCAAAGCTTTTGGCTATCTGCCCTAATATCTCCACATACGGCTCAGTGTCAAATTTTATTTGATAACCCTCCTCTGAAGAACCTTGGGATGTTTTACTACTATAAATAAACATTGTTGTTGCAAGTGAATCTCTGTCATGCGCAGTTCTAAATTCTTCACTCTCTCACCCAGTAAAATTAGTTATTCTTTACTGAAGACTTTTTTGCTATTTAAGGGATCAAATATATTTGCATAGTTCACGAGCATGTCATTTGCTCTAGAATTGCCAGTTAATTAGATACCATAACTTGGAATAGTATGACACCTTAATGTCAAAAATATCTCAAAACACTTCACAAACAGCCATAATAACAAAGGGCACTGAGCCAGGAAGGGAGGAATCAGGAGGGGTATCCAAAATCTTGTTCAAAGAAATGAATTGTATGCAGATTTTAAAAGGTGGAGGAAGAGGTCAAGAGGTTTAGATAGTTTAAGTAGGGAAGAACAGAGTCAGTTGAAGGGTCTGCCATTAATCGTTAGGCAAAAGGAAAGGGAAATATACAGAAGACCAGAGGAACAGTCAGGAAAAGAAAATTGCACAGTTGAACCCATGGAGGGCATTAAAGATGACGGCAAATGTCTCTATGGCCGGGATTTTATAAGTGCCACGTCATTCTCGACGGCGGGATCGGTAGTTGGCGTAACTTCCGCTTCCGCCATATTTCCTGGTTCACGCTCAAGTTTATATGTAAATGAGCCGTGCAGCGATGGGCATGGGAGACACTTAGGTTCATGTGGTGGGGGCGGCCTTCCATTGGCGGAACCCGCCGTCACTGGCCTAAGCACCATGATCGCCACAGATGTAAAACATTCTGTGCTTGCAGCCTCAAGGATCATCAGCCTTTCTTTCATATAAGTAACCTAAATTGAAGCTTTTACTTATTTCAAAATGTTTTTTCCTCACTTATTTTGTGAAAGTCACCACCAAATTCAAATCATTTATTTTCTCTGCAGCAAAAGTGAGTCAGATATTAGCCAGTACTCTAAGTTCGCCTCACAGGTCCCTAATGATGACAGCACTCATCCCTCCCTTTAGGCCCTTGCAAATTATGTTCACACTGTAATGCTATATCCACCCACCACCCCCACAGCTGACAACATGCAGCTTCAGCATCAACAACAACCATTCAACACCCTGGATGCTCCATTCCACCCTCCCCTACTCCCCCATGCACCCGATCAGCCCCACCCTTCCCTCTCTGAGTACACTGCCCTGATCCTCTATGTAGCATCCCTCTCTACCTTCGCCACCATCTCCTGAGAAGATTCACTCTTGCTGGTGCCAAGCCTAGAGGGAAACATCCATTCCAAAGCTGGCATTAGTTTTACAGATGAGTTAAAGAGAGAACAGCACAGACCTGAGACTCAACTGCACAAATCCGACTGCTGCACGCCACAGTGAAACAAGCATGAACTGGGTGGCACAGGAATAGTGCTCGCTGTTAACTTACTCTGGAAGGTAGGACTGAATTGTAGCTATGTGTAAGGCATGAGTATTCATGTTATTTAAATGAATGCAAAGCTGCAATCTGCCACCATGTGGGGGGAACCCTGACACACCACAAATCCGCCACGGGCTTAATTTCTCTAACATCCTCCGCTGTTGGGAATCTGAAAAAACATCTCCCACCAAATTAAATCACCCTGCATGCCACCAAATCCACACTTGCACAGCCCATAAAATTCCACCTTATGACTCTATGGCAAGGGTTTTGACTTTAATGCACTGGGAGAAGGGAAGACAGCGTAGGTCAGCGAGGACAAATATGATGGACGAAGAGGACTTAGTATGGAACTAAAGATTCCATGCAGCAGAGGTTCAGACAAGCAGCATGTACTCAGTCCATTTTACACAGTTCAATATCCAAAAAAAAATTTGTATCTCCTGGGACATTAAACGTTGCGAAAAAAACTAATTTTTTTTGGCTGAAAAATAATTGTCATAGCAAGAGTAGTTCCAGTTTGGATCATGTGAACATAACTTGGTCCAGGAGCAGATATTCTCAGATTTATTTTCAAATGATAGGAGTTATATGTATATATGGCTGTAAAAATGGACTTCAGCCAATTTTATGTCGTTTGCCATTGATTTCTATCAGAATATAGCAATTATTTGGATCAGCTGCTTCTGAATTCAATGGGTTTGGGTCAGTTTGCATCAAACCAAAACACATTTTAAATTGCATTTGTTTTTAGTGCATTCCTAAGAAACAAATTCACAACCGACACAAATATTTAGTTCAAAACATGTGCTAGATGTCATTTTAAGACGTGTGCTACTACACTATAGAATGGGTTTGAGGTGTTGAGTAAATACTTCCTGAAATTCAAATGCACATATTTGATAGGCAATCAAGTCATATTACAAATATATTTTAAATACTTTAGGCTTCACCACCTTGTTACTGACACATCTTTAAAAATATCCCAACAAGCTACTCCCAACTTTGCATTCAGCAGGATTAGCATACTGATAGAGTCAACTAACCCCATGCTCCACCCTACACAATGTGACCAGGCATGTTTGCGTCTTATGAAATGGTAAAATGTTGGCAGAACACAGTAGATCCATCAGCATCTGAAAATAGAAAGGACAGGCTAAAGTAGGACAGTAATGCACTGTAGAGTTCTAATTTTGTGATCCTGTACTCCCAGTGGGGATGCTGAGTTAGTGATGGGCTATGACATTGCAGTCATGATTTTCTGACTGCATTCCCTCCAGCCGTGAGCCAGAAGTCAAGGAATTAACCTGTATGTGTGTCATCTTGGCTCATTGGTAGCACTGTGGCTTCTGAGTCATCAGGTTCAGTTTATTGCAGGAATACTGCATTGTTATAGATGCCAGATATTCTGCCCTCTGCCTGTCCTAAAGTGGTGAGTATGTGTAGAAGCTAGTTGGGGATTGTGCTCTGCCAAGACTTCACTTACATGTTTATCTATTGGGTTTGCCATCCCATGATTGTAGGATGCAATACAACAGAAACATTTAAATGAAGATGGGATAATGGAATGATCACCTACACAATATCTTGTTATCCTGCTCTTGCTAGGCATGTTGGCACAGATTACACAGGCCAAGCATTAAAAAAAAGTGCTTGGGAAATTATTTGGGCAACATGAGATTTGTTTGGAGGCCATTTATATCAACAGACCTTTAATTGCTGCTATCAGTTTCAGTTTGTGTACTTATGGGTATCTATTCCTCAGGAATGAAGCTGTTAATCAAGGAGTGGAGGGATGTCAACAAGGTCCTCACTGTCTTTTAAAAGGGAATTCTCCTTGGAGTACCAATGAAGATGATGTTAGTACTTGCCCTTCCTTGATGAGGAAGGAGGAGGAAATGGATCCCAGGAGAGTCTGGCAGCATAGGCATTGAATGATGAGTATCAAGGATTACCTAACTATCATAGCACAAAACTATTGAGGAGACTCTGATTTCCCGAGGAAATGTTCCATGTACTATGCAGGATCCTGGAATGGAACCACCAGCATGGAATTCAACCACACTGTCTGTGGAAAATAACATAGTATTCAGTGGAGAATGGTTGTGGCAATCATAGTTGGGAATGATACCTGTGGCTGTACATTATAATATGCCATGTAAGTTTATAGTATACCAGTGAGGAGCATCACAGATTACAAATTCAGGCATTATTCCTCAAATCCATTAAGATGCATGAGCAGAAAATCACGGGCTCTGTACACCCCAATTTAATTTGGAAAATTACTCCTTACATGGAAATGGATCTGCAGAGTTTTATCTAGGTGCATACATATTCCATATCAGAAGTACAAGTTCATATGTGTCTGGATTGTGGTACTGCAATGATTAAAGGTATTATATAGTTAATCCGACTTCATGGATGTGAGTGTGGGTCAAAGATAGGACACCAACATTATAGTCCTGACTTTCAGCCCCGGTTGTTAATCCGAGACCCCATCTGCTTTCTCAGATGGACATATAAAATCTCATGGCACTTTTTCAGTAAGAGCAAGGAAATTCTCCCTGGTGCCCTGGCCAATATTTATCCCTCAAACCAAAATTACTTAAAAAAAACCTGAGCTTAACAGCTTGTCTAGTCCATTCCTTATTGTTTGTGATCAAAAGTACTACATTAGCTGTAAAGCACTTTGGGATGTCCTGAGGTTGTGAAAGCTGCTATACAAACCCAAGATCTTTATGATTTCTCCTATTCCTCTGTTCTCCATACAATTATTGTAGCTATGGCATTCAATAGGTTTCTGACAGCCCCCACACTGATGAGTGCTTTCCTTTTCACCAAGCTGAGCACCACAGGGAGCTAATATTCACTCAATAGTTGGCTCAGGCTATACCAGTGTCTGCTAATTATTTACTCAATTAGCAGTATTACTGGCACTTATTCCAGATGCAGAGGAGTTAGCCTCTGAAGGAGGCATGAGATAGGACAGACATTCATCTTATTTTATATAAATTACATTTTTATGTGTCTTGTACAGTTTTGCATACAATAAATAAAGGGTAGTATGAAAACATCCCAGATTACAATGTAATACAAAATGATTGCCAGAACGGTTGCAAGTAAAATAAGCAGACGAGCAGAGCAATCATTGTCATGTGCAACAGATAAGAAGGTTGGAAATAGCCTTGGCAAGTCCAGTATTTGATGAAGATGAAGGATAAAATGAAGACATACAATAAGCATAAAGCATGACTCAGACTGCAGGCAGTGTCCACATTAAAGAAGAATCTGGTTACTGAAATGTTTTATCACTTTCATCCAACATATCAGGGAAGTTAGGAAGGTCCTACATCCCACTGGTGAGAAAAAGGACAAAAAATTAAAAATGAATCCATTAGAAGGAATAAGCATTTTTCATTCCAACATCCAAAGCATCAGTTGTAATTTCCTGCCTTCGGATAACAGTTGCCCAATTAAGAAAAGATGTGGGCCCAGAAACTAATCTGTCATCTTCAGGGTTGGTGTTAACATAAAGGCTTTATTCTTTGTTTCCACTGTCATCCATTCAAGAATGTTATAAATTACTCACGTTCCCAAAGGAATTGGATTAATCTACCATCCTCTCTAACAAGCACACAAATCTATCAATCTCATTCTGAGTGTATAAATGGAAAACACTGAATCCTATTAAGGATTTTAATCTGTATCATGAACAGCACAGCAATATAGCTACCCATCTTGAGGCCCCTAACAACATCCACTTGTTTCCTCACCTATCTCCTTAGCCACACCAGGACCCCAGAATTTCAGCCCACTGAGATGTTAAAACACTCTTCCATAGATTTCATCATACTGACCATATTGAGAAAGCCAAGTCAACAACTTTCTGTGGAATATTTGAGCATTTAAGATTCAGCAAATATAGCTAAGCTGGTTACTGGAACCCAATAATGAAGTATAATATTTCAGATGTCAATTGCACCCAGCAATTTAGTATGTGATGTACTATGGTTTCAGCTGAAGTGGGGTTAAAAGCTGAGTAGTAATTGCACGAGGACATAAAGCATATTTTAGTCCTCATTTTAAAATAATTAATTCTGTCCTTATGGCAACATTAAGGGCACGAAACTCAATCACCTACTGCCACTTTTAGTGGCGTTATGCAGACATATCTCCATGTTTGTAGTGCTGGAGGCACCGTCACCTGGTTCCCATGTGGGCCGTGCAGCGTCAGATGACTGGAGTGGCACATGCAGGTGCATCCTCTGTGTGCACCCGAAGATATTGAAAGGGCGAGATCATGAAATCACAGTCATCAACAGGTCGATGAAATGCACAAATAGTAAAATTGGCAAATGGAACACCTACCTTATTCTTGGAAGTATTGTGAACTGTAAGGAGGATAGTGATAAAAATTCAAGAGGACATAGACAGGCAGGTAGAATGGGCAGACAAGTGACCGATGAAATTTGATGCGGAAAAGTGTGAAGTGATTCATTTTGGTAGGAAGAACGAGGCGAGGCAATATAAATTAAATGGTACAATTCTAAAGAGGGTGCAGGAGCAGAGGGACCCTGGGGGTATATGTGCACAAATCATTGAAGGTTGCAGGGCAGGTTGGGAAAGTGGTGAATAAAGCAAATGGGATCCTGGGCTTTATAAATATGGGCAAAGGATATAAAAGCAAGGAAGTTATGATGAACCAGTATAAAACACTGGTTTAGCCTTAGCTGGAGTATTGTGTCCAGTTCTGGGCACCACACTTTAAGAAAGATGTTAGGGCATTAGAGAGGGGGGGCAGAAAGGATTCACGAGAATGGTTCCAGCAATGAGGAAATTCAGTTACGTGGTTAGATCGGAGAAGCTAGGTTTGTTCTCCTTGGAGAAGAGAAGACTAAGAGGAGATTTGATAGAGGTGCTCAAAATGAGAGGGATCTGGATAAAGCAGATAGGGAGAAACTGTTCCCACTGGCAGAAGGATCCAAAACCACAGGACACTGATTTAAGATGATTGGCAAAAGAAGAAATAGTGACATGAGGAAAAACTTTTTTGCACAGTGACTGATTAGGATCTGGAATGCCTGAGAATGTGGTGGAGACAGATTAAAACAAAGCCTTCAAAAGAGAACTGGATAATTATCCGAAGAGAAAATATTTGCAAGGCTACAGGGAAAAGGAAAGGAAATGGAACTGGGTGAGTTGCTCTTGCAGAGAGCCAGCACAGCCACAGCAGGCTGAATAGCCTCCTTCTGTGCTGTAACCATTCAGTGATTCACTCCTGAAACAACAAGCGTTAGCAAGCATGCTGGGCCCTGTTCAGGGGCTATTCAAAGGACCACTCAACAAGTTGCAGCTGAGGTGCTTTCGACTTACTTGTACCTAGGCCAACTTAGTGGAAGCACTGTGGTGAGTTTCTGGAGGAGTGTGAATGATTCTTTGTACCACAGAAAGGCTGAGAGAATTACATAGTCTTTGATAAGTATGCGGGAAGTAGTTGCAAAGCAGTTGCTCTGCAGCATGAGCAGGACATGCAGAGGAGGTAGCAGAGAGGGGAACCTCTGAGTGGAAGGAGGAGAAGGAGGGCTGTCCTTAGAAAGCCCTACCCTGAGAGTGTCTTCTGGCAGCACCACTCCTACCTTGGGGTGAGCCAGGAGCAGTGCCTCAGAAGGCTTCATTTTATGAAGGACAAGGTGACGGTGTTATGTCAACTCCTTCACGAAGACCTGGAGCATCAAATCAAGGTGAGGATGGTCCTCTGATGCCAGTGAAGATCACCATTGCCCTTTCATTCTTCACAACCAGTTCCTTCCATGAGGCAGCTGGTGACATTAGCACATCTCACAGTTCACCAACTTTAAAAGTATCTAGGAGCCGATAGAGGCACTCTACAGTAGAAGAATGGACTTCATCCTCTTCTCCCTGAGGAAGGAACACCAGAATCAGAGGGCACGTGGCTTCACCAGGATAGCAGGTTTCCCTATGGTGCAGGCCACCATTGATCACATGCATGTGGCTCTGTGGGCTTCCGGCGGCAACGGTGAGAGATATCACAACTGCAAGAGCGTGTGACTATACCATGAAATTTTTATCATGAATGCCCACATTCCTGGAAACACCCAAGCTGCTTTCATCCATCAACAGTCTGCTCTACTTACCATCTTCTGGCCTCCAAGGCAGACAACAGGATGGCTGCTCAGAGAAAAGGGATACCACCTCCACATAGGGTTCATGACCCTTTCTGCCGTTCCACCACTCGAGGTCAGAGGGCCTTCAACGAGAGCCATGGATCCACACATAACACAGTGGAGCAAGCCATTGGTTCACTAAAGCAGAGATTTCTCTACCCAAATCGCTCAGGGGGATTTCTGCACCAGGCGTTCGAGAGGGTCTCTTGCGGCAGTGTGCTGTGTCCTCCACGATCTCATTAAGAGGGCCCAGCCACTACATCCTCCGAAGGAGCAGGAGGAAGTGGAGGAGGACATATGAACATACGTACATAAGAACTTACGAATTAGGAGCAGAAGTAGGCCATCTGGCCCCTCGAGCTTGCTCCGCCATTCAATAAGATCATGGCTAATATGTTTGTGTCTCGAATTTCATACTCCCATCTACCCCCCATAACCTTTGATTCCCTTGCCTAACAAGAATCTATCTACCTCCGACTTAAAATTATTCAATGACTCTGCCTTGACTACTTTCTGAGGCAGAGAGTTCCAAAAGTCACACAACCCTCTGAGAGAAAAGATTTCTCCTCATCTCTGTTCTAAAAGGGCAACCCCTAATTTTCAAACAGTGCCCCATAGTTCTAGACTCACCCACAAGAAGAAACATCCTTTCCACATCCACCTTGTCAAGACCATTCAGGATCTTATATACTTCAATCAAGTCTCCCATCACTCTTCTAAACTCCAGTGAAAATAAGCCCAGTCTGTCCAACATTTCCACATAAGAGAACCTGTTCATTCCAGGTATCAATCTAGTAATATAAAAGCAAAATACTGCAGCAAGCAATTAGGAAGGCAAATGGTATGTTGGCCTTCATTGCAAGAGGATTTGAGTACAGGAGCAAGGATATCTTACTGCAGTTATACAGGACCTTGGTGAGACCACATCTGGAGTATTGTGTGCAGTTTTGTTCTCCTTATCTGAGGAAGGATGTTATTGCCTTGGAGGGAGTGCAAAGAAGATTTACTCGGCTGATTCCGGGGATGGCAGGATTGACATATGAGGAGCGATTGGGTTGACTAGGCCTATATTCACTAGAGTTTAGAAGAATGAGAGGGGATCGCATGGAAACCTATAAAATTCTAACAGGTTAGATGCTTCCAATGGCTGGAGAGTCCAGAACCAGGGGTCACAGTCTCAGGATACGGAGTGTGCCATTTAGAATCGAGATGAGGAGAAATTTCTTCATTTATAGGGTGGTGAACCTGTGGAATTCTCTACCGCAGAAGGCAGTGGAGGCCAAGTCATTAAATATATTCAAGAAGGAGATAGAGATATTTCTTAATACCAAAGGGATCAAGGGATATGGGGAGAAAACGGGAACAGGGTACTGAATTAGATGATCAGCCATGATCTTTTTTGAATGGCGGAGCAGGCCCGAAGGGCTGAATGGCCTACTCCTGCTCCTATTTTCTTTGTTTCTCTATGTTCCTATGCTGGAAATCTGAAATAAAAACAGAAAGTCCTGGAATTACTCAGCAGTTCAAGCAGCATCTGTGGAGGGAGAAACAGAGTTAACATTTCAGGTCTATGATCTTTCATCAATTAATCCAGTAAACCTCCTCAGAACTGCCTCCAACACATTTACATCTTCCTTAAGGAGGAAGGGAGGAGGATACATGTGCCAGCTGCAACTGGACAGAGCAAGAAGGACCACGTAATGAGGCTTTGCTTCAGTTAAACAGAACTTTCCCACCCCCAAAATGGACCCACCATCCACTTATAATAATTTCAGGCTCCCAGTGACAAAGTCTTCTTGGCCTGCATCACTCAATAAAGGCTAACAACAATAACTTTCATACAACTTTATCAAATAGCACATCAATAATACAAAAATACAGAACGAATCACCCTAGTGAATTCCCTTATTGCATATATTGCGGTCGCCCTTACCTATCCTAGTGCTCCTATGAAGTGTAACCTCAGTGGCTGCAGCATGGCTGGTGGAAGGTTGCTGACTTTCCTTGGTGGGGACTGCAGATGGCCTTGCAGGATGTCCCCGAGCAGCTCTGGGCCTCGAATGCCCAACTTTGGACTGCGCCACCTCGACATGGGCAGCAGCACTCTGGGCTGGCTGGCTGAGAGGCACCAGGAAGGGCATTGGCGGAGTGGCAGTGGTAGGAGCATGAATACTGACATCCTGAGGACAGCTCCACAGTGCCACTGTCACTCCCTCGGGGCAGCACCTCAGCAATCCTCGTCATCTGTTGGCGCACAGATTGTTGGACTGCTGTGTAAACCTAAATGCCCCATTGAACACTGAGATCTACGTTCATAATGGCAGCTGTCTGAGCTTGGATGGCCGCTGACGTAGACTAGATGGCAGCAGCCTGAGCCTGCATGACCCAAGGATCCCATGACCTCTGTCTGAGCTTCCACTGCAGCTCTGATACATCGGCAAGAATCTGTCTGTGCTGCAGTGGAAGCTGAGACAGCAGGCAGCAGACGCTCCTTCATGGCTCAGCCTGGCAGTGCTGCCATGGAGGTGCCCACCACTCCCACAAAGAAAATGATGAGCTCCGAGCTCTGCACAATGTCCACTGTCATGGTGCAGCTGAACCCCTCCATGCTCATGGTCAATGAATGGATGCGGTCTGGCGAACCTGCCAATGCCCCAAGCATCTCAATGTGCATGTTCATCAGAGTTTCCCTGTGATCCTCCCCAATAAGGTCTTCATCTGAGTCCCCTGCAGCAGAACTGACCCACATCCTCATCCTCTGGGAAGTTCAAGCAACAGCTGACCTATTCCCCTGTCCTGGTTGCAGTTTACTCGTGCCTGGTGAGACACCATGTGCAGATCCTGACTCTAAACTAACCTCTAAGCTATGTTCTGTGTCAGTGCCTGAGCTGATGGCTGCAAGTGTAAGGTTGAATGAGGGTGCTTCTTTATTTTTATTTAGAGATACAGCACTGAAACAGGCCCTTCGGCCCACTGAGACTGTGCTGACCATCAACCACCCATTTATACTAATCCCATATTCCTACCACATCCCCTACCCATATTAGGGGCAATTTATAATGGCCAATTTACTTATCAACCTGCAAGTCTTTGGCTGTGGGAGGAAACCAGAGCACCCGGCGACAACTCACGCGGTCACAGGGAGAACTTGCAAACTCCGCACAGACAGCACCCAGAATTGAACCTGGGTCGCTGGAGCTGTGAGGCTGCGATGCTAACCACTGCTCCACTGTGCCGCCCCAGGCTATCTTCTATCTTCTTCCAGGCTATCTTAATCCTCTTGCCCTTCAAACTTGCTTTAGCAGGGCCTGAGCAATTGGCAGTTCTTGGCGAGGAAATCAGGAGATCCACAGTTGCTCCATCTGCAGCTTCCATCTCATGGCACTTTTCAGGCTGAGGATCAGGTGTTAGTGAAGAATGTGCAGAAGGCAGCAACTTACCAACATTCAGAATGGCCTTCACTGACCAGGTATGGCACTGTGCTGCCCATTATTCCAGGGACCTAAGATGTTGAGGGGATGCAAACAAACTGATCCTTCCCCAGTCCTTTGGCTTTCTCTTCTGTTGTGTGCCACCTTCTCCTGCAAGAGAGAGGGCAAAATGTCATTGACCATGGGCTGAATTTAATGAGCCCGTCGTGGGTTCCGGTGGCAGACCCAGAAGTAGATGCCTTTATTGCCCGTCACGTGTGTGGCTGGCCCACCACAATAACAGAAACTGAGTCAGTCTGGAAGGCAGAGCGAATATAGACCTGTTAAGCAACAAGCGAATAATGCAAGGCTAGACTGCATCTATTTTAACGCAAGGAGTCTTACTAGTAAGGCAGATGAATTGAGGGCATTGATTAGCACATGGGAATATGATATTATAGCTATCACACAGACATGGGTGAGGGAGGGGCAGGACTGGCAGCTCAATATCTTCAGGCGTGACAGGGGAGGGTGTAAAAGAGGAGGTGGCATTGCACTATTGATCAGGGAGTCAATTACTGCAGTAAAGAGGGGTGATATCTTAGAAGGTTCCTCAAATGAGGCCATATGGGTAGAACTTAAGAACAAAAAGGGGGCAATCACTTGGCTGGGAGTGTACTACAGGCCTCCAAACAGTCAGGGAGAGATAGAGGAGCAGATATGTAGGCAAATCTCAGAGAGGTGTAAAAATAATAGGGTAATAATAGTAGGGGATTTCAACTTCCCCAGTATTAACTGGGATAGTCTTAGCGCAAAAGGCTTCAAGGGGGCAGAATTCTTAAAGTGCATCCAGGAGAGCTTTTTGAGCCAGCACATCGAAAATCCTACAAGAGAAGGGGCGGTACTGGATCTTATCCTGGGGAATGAAGCCAGACAAGTGGTAGAAGTATCAGTGGGGCAGCATTTGGGGATAGTGACCATAACTCGGTAGTTATGGAAAAGGGCAAAGAGGGACCAGCAATAAAAGTACTGAATTCAGAGAAGGTCAATTTCAATATGATGAAACAGGATCTGGCCAAAGTGGACTGGGAGCAGCTACTTGTAGGAAAATCTACATCAGACCAGTGGGAGTCATTCAAAAAGGAAATAGTGAAAGTACAGGGCCAACGTGTTCCCGTAAAAATGAAGGGAAGGACCAACAAGTCCAGGAAACCCTGGATATCAAGGGATATAGAGGATTGGATAAGGAAAAAAAGGGAGGCTTATGGCGGATTCCAAGCGCTGAAAACAGCAGAGGCCCTAGAGGAGTATAGAAAGTGTAGGGAGGTACTTAAAAAAGTAATTAGGAGAGCTAAGAAGGGACATGAAAAAACAAAGGAAATTCCCACGGTGTTTTATAAGTATATTAAGGGCAAGAGGATACCAGGGAAAGAGTAGGGCCCATTAGGGACCAGAATGGCAGTCTGTGTGTGGAGCCGGAGGACATAGGTGAGGTTTTAAATGATTACTTTTCATCTGTGTTCACTATGGAGAAGGGCAATGTAGGTGTAGAGATCAGGCGGGGGATTGTGATATACTTGAACAAATTAGCATTGAAAGGGAGGACGTATTAGCTGTTTTAGCAGGCTTAAAAGTGGATAAATCCCCAGGCCCAGATGAGATGATTCCCAGGCAGTTATGTGAGACAAGGAAGGAGATTGCGGGGGCTCTGACACAAATTTTCAAATCCTCTCAGGCCACAGGAGAGGTACCAGAGGACTGGAGGACAGTGAATGTGGTACCATTATTCAAGAAGTGTAGTAGGGATAAACCAGGTAATTACAGGCCAGAGAGAATAAAATCAGTGGTAGGGAAACTATTGGAAAAAATTCTGAGGGACAGGATTAATCTCCACCTGGAGAGGCAGGGATTAATCAGGGATAGTCAGCATGGCTTTGTCGGGGGACATCATGTCTAACAAACTTGATTGAATGTTTCAAGGAGGTGACTAGATGTGTAGATGAGGGTAAAGCAGTTGATGTAGTCTACATGGACTTCAGTAAGGCTTTTGATAAGGTGCCGCATGGGAGATTGGTTAAGAAGGTAAGAGCCCATGGGATCCAGGGCAATTTGACAAATTGGATCCAAAATTGGCTTAGTGGCAGGAGGCAGAGGATGATGGTCGAGGGTTGTTTTTTGCGAGTGGAAGCCTGTGACCAATGGTGTACCACAGGGATCGGTGCTGGGTGTGTACGTGTTTGTAGTGTACGTTAATGATTTTGACGTAATCAGTAAGTTCACAGATGACATGAAAATTGGTGGTGTCGTAAATAGTGAAAGGAAAGCCTTAGATTACAGGACGATATAGATGGGCTGGTAAGATGGGCGGAGCAGTGACAAATGGAATTTAATCCTGAGAAATGTGGGGTGATGGATTCTAGGAGGACTAACAAGGCAAGGGAATATACAATGAATGGTAGGACCCTAGGAAGTACAGGGAGTCAGAGGGACCTTGGTGTACTTGTCCATAGATCAGGCAGTTGCACAGGTAGATAAGGTGGTTAGGAAAGCATATGGGATACTTGCCTTTATTAGCCGAGGCATAGAATATAAGAGCAGGGAGGTTATGATGGAGCTATATAAAACATTAGTTAGGCCACAGCTGGATTACTGTGCACAGTTCTGGTCACCACACTCTAGGAAGGATGTGATTGCACTGGAGAGGGTGCAGTGGAGATTCACCAGGATGTTGCCTGGGCTGCAGCATTTCAGCTATGAAGAGAGACTGGATAGGCCAGGGTTGTTTTCCTTGGATCAGAGAAGGCTGAGGGGGGACCTGATTGAGGTATACAAAATGATGAGGGGCACTGATAGGATAGATAGGAAGATACTTTTTCCCTTAGCGGAGGGATCAATATCCAGGAGGCATAGATTTAAGGTAAGGAGCAGGAGGTTTCGAGGGGATTTGTGGAAAATATTTTTCACCCAGAGGGTGGTTGGAATCTGGAACACACTGCCTGAAGGGCTGGTAGAGGCAAGAACCCTCGCAACATTTAAGAAGTGTTTAGATGTGTACTTGAAACGCGATAGCACACAAGGCCAAGTGCTGGAAAATGGGATTAGAATAGATCGGTGCTTGATGGCCGGCACAGACATGATGGGCCGAAGGGCCTGTTTCTGTGCTGCATAACTCGATGACTCTATGACATGGCAGGCGGCCAATTATCATAATGGAGGCGTGGGGCCCATTCAATTATTTGATGGGGGCACTTACCACTTGCAGGACAAGCAGACCCATAACAACAGGGAGACCTCAAGGACTGGCGGAGGAAATCCAGATATACGGCCTCTGTCGACAGCTGAGGAGGAGGCACTGGAGTTAGCTAGGGCCCAGGGCGGCCTCAATTGCGAATGGTGAGACTGGAGTCTCTGCACAAGAGAATGAGGATTGTCTTCATTCAACAGCCAACACACTTCTGGAGATCCACATCATGTATGGCTGACATGACAAAATCTGCAATGTCTTACTCACACATGTTTGTGTTCTCTCATACAGGTTGGTGTCCGCAGGAGGCTCAAACAGACGGGAGACAGCAGTCAACCTCTGAGGAGTGTTGTGTTTTTCTCTACTTTACACAAACTCAAACCACATGAGTGCTCCCAATCTGATGCTCCAATGCCCAACGCCACACTTCATGGAGTTGGTTATCTAAACTTTTTCTCTGTGCAAGCTGTATCTGCAGTTGGACTCAGACTAATGCTCCCCTGATTTGCAGATGTTTTACCGGGATTAACAAAATGGATGCATTATTAGCACAGACAGAAATAAATATGTATGATCTGTTAGCTATCACAGAGACATAGTTGCAAGGTGACCAAGGCTGGGACCTGAATATTGAAGGGTACCGACATTTCAAAAAGACAGGAAGCTAGGAAAAATTGATGGGGTAGCTTTTTAATTCAGGGTGTTATTACTACAGTCGCAAGATATGACCATACCTCAGAAGGGCAAGATGTAGAATTAATTTGGGTTGAAATAAGAAACAGGAAAGGTAAGATGAAACTTGTATTAGAAGTTTACAGACCCCCTAACAGTTGGTACAGAATATACAGGAAGAAATAAATGGGGCATGTAAAAAATGTACCACAATAGTCATGGGTGACATTAATTTACGTGTAGATTGAGTGAATCAGATTGGCAAATGTCATCTGGAAAATGTGTTCATAGAGTGTATTCAGGACAATTTCTGAGAGCAGTACGTTCAAGAGACAACTAGGGAGCAGGCTATTCTAAACCTGGCAATGTGCCATGAGACAGGAGTAATCAATAACCCCATGGTAAAGGAGCCTGTAGGCGACAGCGATCATAACATGCTAGAATTTCACATTCAGTTTGAAAAGGAGAAATGTGGGTCTTCTTCTTCTTCTTCTTTGGCCTCCTTGTCTCGAGAGACAATGGATAAGTGCCTAGAGGTGGTCAGTGGTTTGTGGAGCAGTGCCTGTAATGGCTATAAAGGCCAATTCTAGAGTGACAGACTCTTCCACAGGCACTGCAGATAAAATTGGTTGTCGGGGCTGTTACACAGTTGGCTCACTCCTTGCACTTCTGTCTTTTTTCCTGCCAACTGCTAAGTCTCTTCAACTTTCCACTCTTCAGCCCTGCCTTTATAGCTGTCCGCCAGCTCTGGTGATCACTGGCAACTGGCTCCCACGACTTGTGGTCAATGTCGCAGGACTTCATGTCGCTTTTGGAAAAGTCTTTAAAGCGGAGACATAGACAGCCGATGGGTCTGATACCAGTGACGAGCTCACTGTTCAATTTGTTCTTGAGGATCCTGCCATCTTCCATGCGGCTCACATGGCCAAGCCATCTCAAGTGCCGCTGGCTCGGTAGGGTGTATATGCTGGGGATGTTGGCCGCCTTGAGGATTTCTGCGTTAGAGATACGGTCCTGCCACCTGATGCCAAGGATTCTCCGGAGGCAGTGAAGATGGAATGAGTTGCGATGTTGCACTTGGCTGACATACGTTGTCCAGGCCTCGCTGCCATAGAGCAAGGTATTGAGGACACAGGCTTGATACACTCGGACTTTTGTGTTCCGTGTCAGTGCGCCATTTTCCCACAGTCTCTTGGCCAGTGAGGACATAGCAGCAGATGCCTTTCCCATGTGCTTGTTGATTTCTGCATCGAGAGACAGGTTGCTGGTGATAGTTGAGCCTAGGTAGGTGAACTCTTCAACCACTTCCAGAGTGTGGTCTTCGATTTTGATGGATGGAGCATTTCTGACGTCCTGTCCCATGATGTTCGTTTTCTTGAGGCCGATGGTTAGGCCAAATTCATTGCAGGCAGCGGCAATCCTGTCGATGAGTCTCTGCAGACACTCTTCTGTGTGAGATGTTAATGCAGCATCATCAGCAAAGAGGAGTTCCCTGATGAGGACTTTCCGAACTTTGGTCTTCGCTCTAAGACGGGCAAGGTTGAACAACCTGCCGTCTGATCTTGTGTGGAGGAAAATTCCTTCTTCTGAAGACTTGAACGCATGTGAGAGCAGCAGGGAGAAGAAGATCCCAAACAGTGTGGGTGCGCGAACACAGCCCTGTTTCATGCCACTCAGGATAGGAAAGGTGTCTGATGAGGTACCGCGATGCTGAATTTGCCTTTCATATTGTCATGGAATGAAGTGATGATACTTAGTAACTTTGGTGGACATCCGATCTTTGCTGGTGAGATCAATGAAAGCAATGTAGAGGGGCATCTGTTGTTCATGGCATTTCTCCTGTAGCTGGCGAAGGGAGAACAGCATGTCAATGGTGGATCTCTCTGCTTGAAAGCCGCACTGTGCCTCAGGATAGACACACTCAGCCAGCTTCTGGAGTCCGTTTAAAATGACTCGAGCGAAGACTTTCCCCACTATGCTGAGCAGGGAGATTCCACAGTAGTTGTTACAGTCACCGTGGTCACCCTTGTTCTTATAGAGGGTGATGATATTGGCATTGCGCATGTCCTGGGGTACTGCTCCCTCATCCCAGCACAGGCAAAGCAGTTAATGGAGTGCTAAGAGTATAGCAGGCTTGGCACTCTTGATTATTTCATGGGTAATGCCATCCTTTCCAAGGAGTTTTCCACTGGCTAGAGAATTTCACATTCAGTTTGAAAGGGAGAAATGTGAGTCTAAGACTACGTTAAAAGGTAGGACAGTAGAGATGCAGTCGCAGACTTTTCAGGAGATATTTAATAACGCTCAGTAAAAATATATCCCAGTGAAAAAGAAAGATTCTTTGAGATGGATGCATCATCTGTGGCTAAATAAGGAAGTTGAGGATAATATCAAATAAAAAAAACTCTACAAATCTGCAAAGATTAGTGGTAGGTCAGAAGATTAGACAGATTTTAAGAGTCAGCAAAGAATGACGAGAAAATATAATTAAAAGGGAAAAAGTAGAGTATGAGAGAAAACTAGCTAGTCATATAAAAACAGATAGCAAGAGTTTCTACAAGTATTTAATTAGGAAAAGAGTAGGTAAAGCTAGTATTGGTCTTCTGGAGAGTGAGTCTGGGGAATTGATAATGGAAAGTAAGGAAATAGTGGAGACATTGAACAGGTATTTTCTGTCTGTTTTCACTGTAGAAGACTTAGAAAATCTGCCAAAGATGCTTGAAAATCAAGAAGTGAAAGGGAGGGAGGAACGTAAAACAATCACCATCACCAGGGAAGAGATACTGGGAAAACTATTAAACCTAAAGGCTGACAAGTCCCCAGCACCAGATGGCCTACATCCTAGGGTCTTAAAAGAAGTGGCTGCAGAGATAGTAAAGGCTTTGGTTATAATCTTCCAAAATTCCTTTGATTCTGGATGGGTCCCAGCGGATTGGACAATAGCAAATGTAATACCTTTATTCAAGAAAGGAGGGAGACAGAAAGCAAGAAACTATAGGCCAATTAGCCTAAAAACTGTCACAGGGAAATTACTAGAATCCATTATTAAGAAGGTTATAGCAGGATACTTAGAAAATCATAATGGAATCAGACAGAGTCAACATGGTTTTGTGAAAGGGAAATTATGTGTAACTAATTTGGTAGAGTTCTTCAAGGAAGTAACAAGCAAGATGGATAACGGAGAACCTGTAGATGTGGTGTACTTAGATTTCCAAAAGGCATTTGATAAGGTGCCATATCAAAGGTTACTACACAAGATAAGATCACATGGTGCAGGGGGTAACATATTAGCATGCATAAAGCACTGGTTAGCTAACAGGAAGCAGTGAGTGGGGATACATGGATCTTTTTCAGGTTGGCATGCTGTAAGTAATGGAGTGCCACAAGGATCAATGCTGGGGCCTCAAATATTTACAATTTATATCAATGACTTGGTTGAAGGGACCTTGGTAGCTAAATTTGCCGATGACACCAAGATAGGAAGGAAAGGAAGTTGTCAAGAGGAGATAAAGAATCTACAAAAGGATATAGATAAGAGTGGGCAAAAATTTGGCAGATGGAGTATAATGTGGGAAAATGTGAACTTGTCCTCTTTGGCAGGAAGAATAGAAAAGCGGTATACTATTTAAATGGAGAGAGATTGCAGAAATTGGTGGTACAGAGGGATCTGGGTGTTCTGGTACATGAATTACAAAAGGTTCGTATGCAGGTACAGCAAGTGATTAGGAAGGCAAATGGAATGTTGTCATTTATTGCAAGGAGACTAGAGTATAAAAATAGGGAAGTTTTACTGCAGCTGTACAGGACCTTGGTGAGACCACATCTGAAGTACTATGTACAGTTTTGGTCTCCTTATTTGAAAAAGGATATAATTGCATTGGAAACAGTTCAGAGAAGGTTTAGTCAACTAATTCCGGGGATGAAGGGCTTATCTTATGAAGAAAGGTTGAACAGGTTGGGCCTAAACCCATTGGAGTTTAGAAGAATGAAAGGCGATCTTATTGAAAACTATAAGATCCTGAAGGGACTTGATAGAGTGGATATAGGGAGGATGTTTACACTTGTGGGGGAGACTAGAACCAGGCGACACAGTTTAAGAATAAGAAGTCTCCCTTTTAAGATGGAGATGAGAAGAATTTTTTTTTCTTAAAGTGTCATTAGTCTGTGGAATTCTCTTCCCCAGAAAGCAGTGGAGGCTGGGTAATTGATTTTATTGAAGACCGAGTTTGATAGATTTTTGATAGACAAGGGAGTCAAGGGTTACGGGGGTCAGACAGGAAAGTGGAGTTGAGAACACAACCAGATCAGCCATGATCTTATCGAATGGCGGAGCTGGCTCGAAGGGCCGAATCACCTACTCGTGCACCTAAGTCCTAAGTCCTATGACTTCATCCTTCTCCCATTGTGGCTGCCAGTCTAGGTTCAGCCATCCTTTGGTAAGCACTTCTGATGTGCCAGAGTGCGTGTGTGATCCGCATGGAATTCTAACAGAAAGGAGGCAACAAACTAAATGCTTTAAAGTAAGGTTTTATTGTTTACCTTCTGAGGGGAAAGCATGGTGGCTTAAAGCAGGTAAGTATAAGACTGTCTTTTGTCTCCTGGCCCTCCCTCCATTGGCGACACTGCATCATGTCATGGGGGTCCACAAAGATGGTGTAGGAAACCCATGTCAGATGATCAATAGGCCTCCAGAGCGCTGTCCTTGCAGAGACAAAGTTCCCCTGGCATTTATGCCTTTGCTACTCCTCGCAGCTTACACATAGATGGTCCTCAGTGTCCACCCTTACTAATAGCCAACCCTTTCACCCAATAGAATGGCCAGCCGACCCTTTCACCCAGTTGTATGGCCAGCCGTGCCAACCACCTGAGACCAAGCCCACCCATGCAGAGCGCACAGCACTGCAGATCAACAATGACCTCTGCTCCCTCCTCTTTCCATATCCAGTACTGTTCTTGGCTGCCTTCTTGTCGCAGCACTGAAGCCTTGCTTCGGTGCCACCAGCTTTCAATGACCGGGGATCTGAAGGCACATGAGGGTCACCCATCATCCACTTAATTCCAAGCCCCTCATTGTTTCACGATCAATTGCATGCAAATGTATTAAAACTAACTGTTCAGCAATTTAAATGGCAGTCCCACCACAATGTCAGATTTCTGGGTGGACGTGTCCATTTCTATTCTCTGACCCCCCACAGTTCCATTCCCGCTCCAAACGGCCTCACAAAATTCCACCCAAAGTTTTCTCAAAGAAGTGGATTTTGCATTTGAGGTTAAAGCATTGCCCAAGTGGAGCGCAGTGAGGATAGTTAGGCGGGAAGGATAGCACACCAACAACAGAAGCTATTCGATTTTCTGTCCTTTTACATTAATGGGCACGCTCCATTACAGGAATGTGATCCTCCCTCCTCTATTTTCCTCCATGTGCTTTCACTCGAGCACTAGAAGAGGAACATCTGTCCATGCAGTTCAGTGCTCTCTGCCTATACTGCTCTGAACTCTGAACCAGTACTGTACTAACTGTACAAATATAGAGCCAGTATAAATCACATCTTGTAAATAGGAGGTAAAGAGAGCTTGGTGAATGTTGATGCCTGTGGTACACTCATGGTTGCAAATATGACTAATTGCTAAAAAATCCCTGCTGGAAAGTTCTTAACCCCAGGCTAGAGAGACTTGTGTAAGCCTGATACATGTAAATTAGCCAACAGCAGTAAAAGTTGCTGGGATTCTTGGTGGTGAAATAATTATGAATCTGATGGTCATATAATTAATTTAGTAACCATATTTTTATAAGCTCTACATTGCAGACTTTTTTCACTTATAGGATAGTTAAGTAACAATATTTTACAATAGGTTAGTGTCTGTAAGGTACTGGTTTTAACAGTAGCACTATACAATCTGCCATTATTACAAAGAAAGTTGCTGACATGGATCGTGAGAAAAACTGCAAACAAAGTAAATGGATTCCAGATACCTGGGTCAAACTTCAAAGTTTCTGAAGGAATTAACTTGTGAAGCATGAGATAAAATTGAATAGAAAATAGTAACATCGAGACTGTGTCCAGAACGTGGTCAAAAAAGGAACTTGTTGAATTAAAGCATTTTCGTGGCAACATTTGTTAAGGAAGTGAATGCAGAAGGATAACTACTCCAAACAACAAGAAACTTCTCAAAGGTCTGTGAGGTTGATAACATGAGAGTTCTCATGCAACATTCTCCAAATTCCAGACATTCATTGCTGTTAGAGGAATGTAGATGCCAGATACTTAGCCATTGTGTGTTGTTGTTGTGTTTGTAGCATTGCTAGGCCATTCTGGAGAAAGTCTTAGACTTTGGATAAAGTCAACTAACAACACTTTATTATTTAAATTTACTATATACACTCTCCATAAGCCTCCTAAGCTAGCATCCTCTGTGCTGCTATCTCTTCTTCTCCTCAAGTCCATACCATGTGACTGTTACATCATCACTCTTACAGTGGGAAGGGTCACTCTCACTGTCTTCAGTATTAACCCCTTACCTCCTTATACTACATCTCCCCCCAAGTCTTTATCTAATATATTCTCAAACATATATACATTCATGGCTTATCTACTACCCGTTCTCCCCCCAAAGTCTCTGACTTCACAGATTTAGTCTAATAGGAGGTTTGATAGCTCTCCCCAATCTGATTGAAGTCTGTCTGGGATGATAAGTAGTCTTCTTTGTTAGTCTAGATTGCTGATTTAGTTGAATTTTACTACAGAGTGCAGCATTCTGTTCATTTTGGATTGTTCATCATCCTCTGGGTCTTCCAAATGAATTATTGGCTGTTGCTTTTGGTCTTTCCTCTGATTTCTTCATACGTTCCCTTCAGTCCTGTGTTTCACATATGATTGCTGATAGTCTTCGTGTGCATTACTGTACCTTTCCTTTCCAAGTCACGTATCCATATCTTTGGCCATTGTTTAATTTGGGTAAGCTTCTCACTTGAAATCTTCTATGATAATTCCAGGTTTGTTTCCTTCTATAGGAGCTTCCCTATCTCGTACTCATAGCCTTGAGCCTTTCATCCAGGAATCAATTTCTGAGGCAACACTGGAAGCTGTGTTCTTAACTTCCTGCCTATCAATAATTCTGCTGGTGATAATCCACACATTATTGGCATTGAATGATAAATTAGGAGTGAGATTAGAAGATCTTTACTTTTCTTTAGTAAAGATTTTATGGTTCTCACACCTCTTTCTGCCTCACAATTGGACTGTCGAAACCTTGGTGAGCTTGTGAGATGCTGAAAGCCCATCTTCACTACAAACCTAGTAAAACATTCATTTGCGAACTGTGGTCCGTTGTCTGATAATATTTCATCCGGAATCCCACATGTCGCTAAGATGTCTTGAAGAATCCTGATTAATACTTCAGTGGTCATAGAATGTAACCGTCAGATTTCTATCTACCTTGAAAAGTAATCGATGATGATCATATATGTCTCAGGATAAGGGGGCCAATCATTTAGGACTGAGATTAGGTGAAATTATTTCACTCAAAGGGTTGTGGATGCTCCATGTGGATACATTTAAGATTTGGATAGAATGAATTTTGATCTCTCAGGGAATCAAGGGATATGGCAAGTGGGCAGGAAAGTGGAGTTGAATCCTAAGATCAGCCATGATCGTTTTGAATGGTGGAGCAGGCTCGATGGGCCATATGGTCTGCTCCTGCTCCTATTTCTTTTGTCCTTGTGTTCCCACTAAACATGAATAAATCCATACTTAGCTTCTGCCAAGGTCTGGTTGGAAATTGGGTAGTTAACAGAGGTTTGCACTGTTTTGGCCCCTGTATCATGCATGTCTGACAGTTCTGGATCATGGTCTCGATTTCCTTAAGATATTCCAGGCCACTATACTGAAGACTGTGCCCTCGCTCTGCACTTGCTTATACCCAAATGGTCTTGGTGTGGATGATCTATGATATCGGCTCTCATTGGACAAGGAATAATAATTCTGTCATTCTAAACTAATAAGTCATCGATTATGGTGAAGTATTTCCTATACACATGGAACATCTTCATTGCTTTCCCTCCTGGACTTTCTTGTGACCACCCCTGTGTACAATACTGTATAATGCGAATGCATTCTTCATCGCTTTTTTGGGTTTGTCATATTTCTCGCAACTTCTGTGTGCTTTCCGGCCAATTTTGTGCTGTGTATTGCGAATATGATTCTATGTTGCATACATAATTCACGTCTTCCTGTGTGGGATGGTCTACCGTTGCCCTTGATAGTGCATCGGCTGATGATTGCAACTTCCCTTGGACGTATATCGTCTCGTACGTATACCTCATCAATCTTAGACAAAATCTTTGTATACATGGAAGCATTTTTGCAATTTCCTTTTCATCTAACAAGGATACCAAAGGGTTATGGTCTGTCTTGATGATGACATGTAATCCAATGACATAGTCTGAATATTTTTCATATGCCCATGTGACGGCTAGAGCTTCTTTTTCTAGAATCGCATAGCGTGTCTCTGTTCCTGACAAAGCTCTTGATGCATAGAATATTGGTCTATCAGGTTGCTCCTGAAAATGAACTGCACCCAACCCAGCTGAGGAGGCTGCTATTGTTGTAGGTAGTACAGGGTAGTAGTGTGCCAAGATGTCCGGAGATATAAGCATCTCTTTAATTTTCTGGAATGCTTGTTCTTAGTAGGAATTCCAATACCATTCTTGCTGTTTTCTGGGGAGTTTCTCAGTGGGTCAGTTATCTGTGCCAAGTGAGGTAGAAACTTTGCTAATTGATTTACTATTCCCAGGAATCTTTGGAGCTGTTGAACGATAGTTGGAGGAGGAAATTCTGTAATGGCCCTTGTCTTCTGTGGATCTGCCATTATACCTCCACTGCTCATTACAGACTCTTCAGCAGATAAGTAGTTTTCTTACTATACAGGGCCAGTATTTATCTTTAAATTTCTCTGTTGTTCATGACAGTTTTACCATTGTGTTACTTCTATTTTACCATTGCCACCATGTTGTGTGTTGTGGTTGTGTTTGTAGCATTGCTAAGGCATTCTGGAGAAAATCTTTGACTCCGGATAAAGTCAGCTAACAACTCTTCATTGTTTACGTTTACTATATACACTCTCCACAAGCCTCCTAAGCTAGCATCCTCAGTGCTGCTATATCTTCTTCTCCTCAAGCCCATACTTTATGACCATTACATCATCACACTTACAGTGGAAGGGGTCGATCTCAATGTCTTTAGTATTAAACCTTTACCTTCTTATACTACACATGTCATACGTCTGCTCTTTCACCCAGGTGTTGTGTGGGAGACCAAGAAAAGCATGTGACATGGGAGACCCACATGAAGCTCTCTAGTGTATGTAGAATACATCAAAAAATCTTACAGCTGTACGCACTCAACACACCACCCACCTCTCACACTGCTCAATGCACCACACCACCATCACTAACCCAGCACCACACCTCGACACTCAAGGCTCACATCTAACATCCTGATGCTACATCTCATCCACAAACACCTTTGAAGCATACTAGCTACACACATACATCTCGCACTGCCTCCACATACTTCTAGCTATTCAGCTATGGCAGGCACATCACCCAATCACACTGACTCACATGGGCTGAATTTAGTGAGGCCATTGGACCAGAAATGGAGCCGTGGGGAGCTGGAGAATGGAGCCAGATGCACCGCCTGGAAATCCTACATCATGGCGTCGGTTTCAGATTAGTCAGCGGTGGGAAAGTACCAAGCTGGTGTTACCGCACTGATTCAGTGGAACTGCAATTTAAGTTGATGAACAGATAGTTATAATACATTCACATGCAGTTGAAAGAAACTCAATGGGGGGGCTTGGAATTAAGTGGACACAGGCGGCCCTCACTTGCCTTTGGACCCCTGGCTACTGAAAGGTGGTGGCATTGAGGCGTAGCCTCAGTGCTGTGACGGGAAGACAGCCATGACCAGCACTGGATAGGGGAAGAGGGGGCAGCAGAGGCCATTGTCGGCCTGCAGTGCTGTGAACTCTACAAGGGAAGGCTTGGTCTCAGGTGGCTGTACCTGGTGGACTTAGTGTTGGGTGACAGTACTGGCTGGGTGTGGTAACGGGTGATCTGCACAAGTGGCCATGCTGCTGGGTGAAATTCACAGGTGACCATGCTATCACGTGAGAGGGTTAACTCTCAGCAAGGGTGAGCACTGAGGGCCATTTGTACGTAAGCTGAGAGGAATAGCAAAGGCAAAGGTGCCAAGGTAAGGACAGCGCTCTGGAAGCCTACTGATCACCTGGCATGGGTCTCATATACTCTGTCTTTGTGGACCCTCGTGGTGTGAGCAGTGTCTCTGATGGAGGGAGGGCCAGGAGGCAGCTGTGCCTGCCCATGAAGCTCCACGACGAGAGCAGCAGCAGCCAGCCATGCCAAGAATGGCCCACCTGCACCAGAGAGTGTACCGGACTCGCCTCAGCTACCTCCAAATGTCCAAGCGGCATTGTCAGCGAAGACTGCGGCTGTCACCCACTTATGCACTCTGCTGCAGGACATGTTGCGACCTAGGGGATTTGGAGGTCACCCTATGCCAGTGGACCTGAAAATCACAGTGGCACATAACTTTTATGCATCTGGATCTTTCCAGGGATCCACTGGGAACATGTATGGGGTTTCCCAAGCAACAGTGCAGCACTGCATCAAGGAGGTGACCAATGCCCTGTTCAAGAGGGCTGGCAACTATGTGCGATATTGGACTGACCCTGACAGTCAGGTAGAAAGGGCTATTGGTTCGGGGTCATTGCTGGATTCCCCAATGTGCAAGGTGTGATAGATTACAGTATTCTGTACAGTATTAGTCTCCTTGTTTAAGGAAGGATGCAAATGCATTGGAAGCAGTTCAGAGAAGGTTTACTAGACTGATACATGGAATGGGTGGATTGTCTTATGAGGAAAGGTTGGACAGGCTAGGCTTGTATCCATTAGAGTTTAGAAGAGTAAGAGGTGACTTGATTGAAACATAGAAGATTCTGAGGGATCTTGACAGTGTGGATGTGGAAAGGATATTTCCCCTCGTGGGAGAATCTAGTACTATGGGTCACTGTTTAACAATAAGGGGTTGCTCATTTAAGACAGAAATGAGGAGAAATTCTTTCTCTCAGAGGGTCATGAGTCTTTGGAACTCTCTTCCTCAAAAGGCAGTGGAAGCAGATTCTTTGAATATTTTTAAGGCAGAGGTAGATAGATTCTTGATAAGAAAGGGTGTGAAAGGTTATTGGGGGTAGGTGGGAATATGGAGTTGAGGTTGCAATCAGATCAGCCATGATCATGTTGAATGATGGAGCAGGCTAGAGGGATCAAGTGGCCTGCTCCTGCTCCAAATTCATATGTTTGTATGTTTGTATTGCATGCATGTGGCCATCAAGGCTCCAACCAACCAGCCAGCAGCCTTCATCAACAAGAAGGGTTTTCATTCCATCAACGTTCAACTGGCCTGTGACTACCGAAAGCGTTTCCTGCAGTTGTGAGCCCGCTTCCCGAGAAGCAGCCATGACTCTTACATACTTCGACAGTCCCAGGTGCCGCAGCATTTCAAGCCCTCCGCTCGCCTTCAACGATGGTTTCTCAGGAACATGGGCTACCCAATGAAGACTTGCCTACTCACGTCTGTGAGGAACCCTCGCACTGCAGCAGTGGAGAGTTCAACAACTGCCATGGCTCCACCCAAATGAACATCAAGCAGGCCATTGGGCTGCTGAAGCAGAGTTTCCGGTGCCTGGATCGATCCGATGGAGCTCTGATTTATGCCCCAGCGAGGGTCTCGTGTATTGTGGTGGTCTGCTGTGCTCTGCACAATCTAGCACTGCAGATGGGGTAGGCCTTGCATGAAGAGGACAGGATTGATAGTCAGTCCTCAACCGATGAGGAGGATATAGAGGAGGCTAATGAGCAGTTTAGTTTTTTTTTTAGTTTAGAGATACAGCACTGAAACAGGCCCTTCAGCCCACCGAGTCTGTGCCGACCATCAACCACCCATTTATACTAATCCTACACTAATCCCATATTCCTACCACATCCCCACATGTCCCTATATTTCCCTACCACATACCTATACTAGGGGCAATTGCTAATGGCCAATTAACCTATCAACCTGCAAGTCTTTGGCATGTGGGAGGAAACCGGAGCACCCGGAGAAACCCACGCAGACACAGGGAGAACTTGCAAACTCCACACAGGCAGTACCCAGAATTGAACCCAGGTCGCTGGAGCTGTGAGGCTGCAGTGCTAACCACTGCGCCACTGTGCCGCAGTACTGCATCTTGAACGCTTGCATTGCACCAGAGGTCAGGTACATTGATCGATGGGCTAGGGAGGCAAGAGACAATCTCATACTTATTTGCGTCCAGCCACCATGATGGTCTCTCAGTATTAACTCAATAAGGACTCACCTCAATGGATTCAGTCTGCCACCTCCTTTCTATTTGGGTTTCTTGCCTCATGCCCAGCTTAACCACATGCTCTAGCACATCTGAGACACTTACCAAAGGAAGGCTGTGCCTACACTGGCAACCCAATAAGGAAGAAGGGTGAAGTCAGCATCTCACAATTAAGGCATGGAAGAATAAGCATTTTCCCCAATGAATGATAACTTCAATAATGAAAAAACTTTACAACACAAAACACATGACAAATGTCAGAAACCCGAGAAACCCCAAGTGTGTCTAGGTGGTTTTCTTTGTACGTTTTCATGTGCTTTTATGAGGTGTGACCCTGTGATAGCTGCTGGGCTGGAGGCAGGCTGTCTACACTCAGAATGTCCTGAGGGGAGACCTCAGCTATGGAGGGTGAGGATAGCCTTTGAGTGACAACCAGCACACTTCAGGAGATACTCATAATGCATGGATCATGACAAGATTTCCAATGCCTAACGCACACATGGAGACTCCACTCTCACCATCTGTGATTGAGCATCTGCCCTGGGTCCCAGACAACTCCAGTGCTTCACTCTGAGCTGCTGAGAGAGGCCGTGCGTCAGCAATACTTCCAACAGTCCACAACATCTCCCTGTTATTCCAGGCCCGTTGTCCTGCAGGTGGAAAGAGACAGATAGTCATCCTTCACAGGAAGAACTACGGGACAAGTGTGCTAGTGGCAGCCCCTCATCCCCTGCTGGGGTGTCCTCTATGGCTCATCCGCACATCAGCTCTCAGGGGAGGTAATGGGGGTGAGCTGTGAATGAAGGTGGCCTGTGGCTGTGATGCCACCATGCATCTAGCAGGATGTGGTGATACCTAACCCGCTTTGTCAGTGCCTTTGTGGTGCCTCCCTCCCATGTTGTGCACCCTCCCGTGTAGTCACATGCAATCCCCAAAAAAGAGAATGGTATGGAGCACTCACCTTGGCAGACTGAAAGAGGACTCTCTTCCTGCACTACATCCATGCCCCTTTATGCATTCACGTTGCTGTTACCCCAATTGCAGTCATTACAGTGGTAGCCCGATTACAGTCACCCTGCAATAATAGTCCTATTGAAGTCACACTACACATATTACAGTTAAATGATTATGGTGAGTCTATGGCAGTCATATTAATTTGGAATTGCAATTAATGTCGTAGTGGAGTGGAAATCCCTATTGCAGTCACATTGTCACGTTAGCCAGATAGTACTCACATTGCCACTTGTAGCTCTATTACAGTCACACCACAGTGCTAGCTCTATTGCAATCACACTGCAGTGGTAGCCCTATTACAGTTACAGTATAAAGGTAGATCTATTACAGTCTCGCTACATTGGTATCGCTACTGCAGTCATGTTAGTGTAGTAACCCTAGCAATGGTGACACAATTGTAACAGCCTGTTCAAGGGTCAGTATGGTAGTGGTTATGTTACTGGGCTAGTAATCAAGAAGCTGGCAGCTGAGGAATTTAAATTCAGTTAATGAAATAAATCTAAAATAAAAAGCTAGTGTCAGTAATGGTGACGAAGAAACTAGCAGATTGTTGTAAAAATCCATCTGGTTCAATAATGTCCTTTAGGGAAGGAAATCTACTTTCATTACCCAGCTTAAATATGACTCCAGATCCACAGCAATGTGCTTGATTCTTAACGGCCCTCTGAAGTGGTTGCTAAGAAACCAAACTGCTATTAAAAACTTTAATAATAAAACTGGAAGGACCACCCGGCACCGACCAGCCAAAACAAAAGCGCACCCAGCCTGACTAACATCTGGGGACTTGTGCCAAAATTAGAGCTGTCCCACAGACTAATCAAGTAACTGCCTGACACAATCATACTCACCAAATCATGCCTTTCAGCCATTGTCCCAGACTCCTCCATCACCATCCCTCAGTATGTCCTGTCCCCAATGCAGAACAAACCCTCCAGAGATGGCTACACAGTGTTATACAGTCAGGAGGGAGTGGCCCTGTGAGTCCTTAAGATTAACTCCTGACCCCATGAAAACATCATGGTATCAGATCAAACATGGGCAAGGAAACCTACTGTCTGTCCTCCCTCAGCTGATGAATCAGTACTCCTCCGTGTTGAACATCACTTGGAAGAAGCACTGAGGATAGCAAGGGCACAGAATGCACTCTAGCTGAGGAATTAAATGTTCATCACCAGGGGTGGCTTGGTAGATCCATTTCTGACTGAGCTGGCCAAGTGCTGAAAGACAGCTGTCAGACTGAGCCTGCAGGAGGTGCTGAGAGAACCAACACAAAAATCTACATGGCCTTGTCATCACAATCTACCTCTCAGATTTGCATCTATACATGGCAGTATTGGTAGGAGTGACCACCACACAGTCCTTGGTGAGATGAAGTCCCATCTTCACACTGAGAGCATGCTCCAATTGTGCTGTTTGGCATGTCACTGTGCTACATGGGATAGATTCAGAACAGATCTAGCAGCTCAAAGCTGGACATTCATGTAGGCCATTAGCAGCAACAGGATTGTATTCCATCTCAACCTGTAATCTCATGGCCTGGCATATCCCTCAATCTAACACATTACCATCAAGCCAGATTCAATGAGGAGTTTAGGAGAAAATGCCAGAAGCAGAACCAGGCATACCTAAAAATGAGGTGCCAATCTATGAAGCTACCACACAGGATCACATGCACGCTGAACAGCAGAAGCAGCTTGCTATGGACAAAGTTAAGCAATCCCACAACCTGTGGATCAGTTCAAATACCTCCATTATCTCACCCCTTCCGCCCCCCCCCCCTCACTATGTAGCCTCCTCCAATGCTAAAAGCCTTCGAGATCTCTGCATCCCTCTAATGCCGGTCTCCTGCACAACCCTGATTTTAATTGCTCCAACATTGGTGACCATGCTTTCAGCTGCCTTGGTCCGAAGCTCTGAAATTCCCTCTCTAACCACTCCAATTTTCTATCTGTCTCTCCTCTTTTAAGATTCTCCTAAAAACCTATCTCTTTGATCAATCTTTTGGACATCTTTCCTGATTTCTCCTTCTAAGGCTTGGTGTCACAAAAAGGCCCAAATTGTTTTTTATTGATATCGCTCTTGTGAAATGCATAATATAAATTTAAGTTGTTGCTGCTAAACAGCAGAAGCGCATGCTATAGACAGAGCTGTGTGATCCCACAACCAACAGATCAGACCAAACCTCTGTAGTCCTGTCCCATCCAGTCGTGAATGGTGGTGGACAATTAAATAACATGTGGGCAGAGGAGGCTTCATGAACAGTCCTATTCTCAATGCTGTTGGAACCTAGAATGAGAGTACAAAAGACAAGTCTGCAGAGTTTTCCACCATCTTCAGCCAGAACTGCTGAGTAGATGATCCATCTCAGGCCTCTTCCTGAGGTCACAACATCACAGAAGCCAATCTTCAATCAGTTTGAGTTTCACTCCACGTAATATCAAGAAGCAGCTGAACACACTGGATACAGAAAAGGTTATGGGCTTTAACAACATCCTAGCTGTAGTGCTGAAGACATATGCCCCAGAACTAGCCACACTTCTAGCCAAGCATTCTAGTACAGTTACAATACTGGCATCGACTCAACAATGTGAACAATTGCCCAGGTATGTTCTGTACACTAAAATCATGACAAATCCATTACAGTGGTAGTCCTATTGCAGTCGCATTGCAGTACTAATCCTATTACCCTCACACTACAGTGATAGTCCTATTGCAATTACACTATAATAGTAATACTATTGCAATGACACTGTTGCTTGTAATCTTATTATAGTCACACTACAGTGGTAGCTCTATTTCAGTCACACTGCTCTATTGGCCCTATAGCAATGACATTGCCACTTGTAACCCAATTGGTTTTGCACTTTAGTAGTTCTATTTCAACCATCCTACAGCAGTACCCTTATTGCAGTCACACTATGGTAGTACCCCTATTGCCATCAAAGTACAGTGGGAGTCCTATTGCAGTCACACAACAGTGGAAATTATTTTGCAGTTACCTTAGCGTGCTTGCCCAATTAAAAACATAAAAACAAAAAAAATAGGAGCAGGAGTAGGCTATTCAGCCTTTCGAGCCTATTCCACCAGTCAATATCTGCATATCCCTTGATTTCTTAGTATCAAAAAATCGATCAAGCTCTGTCTTTAATTTACTTAATGACTGAACATCCACAGCTGTCTGGGGTAGAGAATTTCAAAGATTCACAACTCTTTGGGTGAAGGAATTTCTTCTCATCTCAGTCCTAAATGGCTGACTCTTTATGCTGAGATTAAGATCACGAGTTCTAAAAGCCCCAGCCAAGGGAAACATCCTCCCAACATTTTTCCTGTCCAGTCCCTTAAGAATTTTTATGTTTTAATGAGATCACCTCTCATTCTTCATAACTCAAAGAAATATAGGCTTAGACTACTCAATCCCTCCTCACAGAACAATCCCCTTATCCCAGGAAGCAGTCTTGCGAACCTTTGTTACACTCCCTCTAAGACAAGTATATCCTTCCTTAGGTAAGGAGACCAAAACACAGTACTCCAGGTGCAGTCTCCAGGCCCTATATAATTGTAATAGGTTTCTTTACTCTCATACTCCAATTACTTTGCAATAAAGGCTAACATACCACTTTCTTTCCTAATTGCTTGTTGTACCTGCGTGTTAACTTCCTCTGATTTGTGTACAAGGACACCTAAGTCCCTCTGAATACCAACATTTCCCAGTGTCTGACCATTTAAAAAATATTCAGATTTTCTATTTTCCTACCAAAGTGAATAACTTCACATTTCTCTACATTATACTCCATCTGCCATGTTCTTAATCTGTCATTTAACCAGTCTATATCCTTTTGCAGCCACTTGCATCATCTTCGCAACTTACTTTCCCACCAAGCCTTTTGTATTGTAAGCAAATTTGGATACATTACACTGGCTCCCCTCATCTTAGTCTTTGATATAGATTGTAAATAGCTGAGGCCCAAGCACTGACCTTTGTAGTACCCCACCAGTTACAGACTACCGACCCTAAAACAATCCATTTATTCCTACTCTCTGTTTTCTGTTCATTAACCAATCTCAATCCATGCGAATATGTTACTCCCAATCCCACGAGCCTTAATTTAGTTTTATAACCTCTTTTGTGGCACCTTATCAAATGCTTTTTTTAAAATCCAAATACACTACATCTCCTGTTTCCTTGTTCTCCCCTTATCTACCCTATTGGTTACAATCTGAAAAAACGATAACGCATTTTGTTAAACATGTATCTTGAGCTTCATAAATAGCAGTATTGAATAAAAAAAGCACGGAAGTTATGCTGAACCTTTATAAACCTCTGGGTAGGCCACAACTAGAGTATTGCATTCAGTTCTGGTCACTAAACTTTAGGAAGGATATGAAGGTCCTTCAGAAGGTGCAGAGGAGATTTACGAGAATTGTTCCAAGGATGAGGGAATTTAGCTACAAGGTTAGGTTGGAGAGGCTGGGGCTGTTCTCCTTGGAGCAAAGGAGGTTGAGGGGAGATTTGATAGAGTTGCACAAGATTATGACAGGTTTAGATAAGATGGAAGAAGAATAGCTGTTCCCATTAGCTGATGATACAAGGACCAGGGGCCACAAACATTTAGGGGGATGTGAGGAAGAACATTTTTACGCAGTGAATGGTAATGACCTGGAACTCGCTGCTTAGGAGGGTGGAGAAGGCGAAGACAATCAACAATTTCAAAAGGAAATTAGAAAGGCACTTGAAGGAAATAAACTTGCGGGACTCAATGAGCCGAATGACCTCCTTCTATGTCGTAAATGGCTCCATGACTCCCCTTCCATAAATTCGTGTTACCTCTGTTCAACATTATGATTTTGTAAGTGTTCAGATACCCTTAATAACAAATTCTAGCATTTCCCTATTCTTTATGTCAGACTAACTGACTGATAGTTTCCTATTTTCTCTCTCTCCCTCATTTATTAAATAGCAGGGTTAGATTACTACCTGCCAATCTAGGAAACTCAGGAAGATCAAAACTATAAGTGGCACGATGCAAACAAACTTTCCCCAAAAGTATTTGTTTAATGTCTCCCTATTTACTTATTCCTCACTATAGTTTCTAACTGTCTCTGCCTCTAAGGGGCTCAAGTTTACTTTTGCTAATCTCTTCCTTTTTACTTACCCATAGAAACTGTTTTTATGTCTCTTGCTACTTAACTCTCATATTCTCCTTTCTCTTTCTTTACAAATTTCTTGGTCATCCATTGTTGAATTCTAAAATCTTCTAATCCTTAGGTTTACTACTATATTTGGAAACATTGTAAGCCTCTTCCTTTCATCTCATAATGTCTGTAACTTTTCTTGTTAGTTACAGTTAGACCACTTTTCCCAAAGGTTTTTATTTCTTAAGGAAATGTATATTCGTTGCGAATTATGGATTATTTCTTTAAATTTTTGCCATTGCTTATCTACCATCATATTTTTTATTCAGGTTTCCCTATGTACCTTAGACAACCTGTCCCTAATATCAATGTAGCTTGCTCTTGTTTACAATTAAGGCCCTAGTTTTGATCTTAACTGAATCACTTTCAAACTCAATGGGCTGAGCTTTACTAACTCGCCGCCGTTCTCGGTGGCGAGCTTGAAAAAGTGCACGGCACACGCATGAGTGCGCTGCGGAGCTGTAGCGATATTTTGCATGGCGGCTCGTTAGCATAGCGGGGGTGGAAATCCCCCCCGATGACATAGAGCAGGCAGGCGCTTCGTCCCCGCAACAGCGCCGGCACCTGCACTATTTTTAAAGGGCTTCAGTTAAATTTAAAATTTTAAAAGTCCCACTGCAATTAAAATGAAAATAACATTTTAATATAACTTTAAATCCCCTCTCCCACTCCCTCACTGAGTACTCAATAAATAAAATGGCCGATCCACCCAAAAAACACTTTTTGCTATTCTGAACTTTCACCCCACAACTTCAGCACCATTGACCCTCAGCACCTTCCCACCGTCCCCACAACCAATTGGAACAGTTGTCCCCACTATGCCCCCGCCACCCCCCCCCCCCCTCCCCCCCCTGCCGCCCTGAAAATGTCACTCCTCCCCTCCAGTGTGATGCCTCGAATCTCTGAACGGAGATCCAAAGGCGCAGGTGTTCCGGCCACCAGCTGGAATATTGGCATGGGATGGTCTTAGGTCAAGGGGAGTGATTATTCATCCATTTTAACTTAATTAGCATAACCTGGTAAAATGCGGCGTAGCCTTCCGGCGTCGAAGCCCATGGCGGGCCTCTCCCGGAAGGATATTCCAGGCCCCCCTACCACAACACCCAACATTGGGGGGGCTTATACAATTCAGCCCAATATATGGTTATTCTTCCCCAGAGACTCCTTTATTACAAGGTTGTTAATTAACCCTTTCTCATTGCGCAATATTGAATCTATGATAGCCTGTTCCTGGTTCATTGGTCAACATACAGATCTAGAAAACCGTCTCGAATACATTTCATGACCTCATCCTCCTCACTACTGCTGCAAATTTGGTTTACCCAGTCTATATGAAGATTAGAGTCCCCCATGATTATTGTATTATCCTTATTACATGCAAGTCAAATTTCCTGATTTATACTCTGCCCGACACGACAACTGTTCTTTGGGGGACTATAAATTACTCCCACCTTGTTGTTTCTTAGCTCCATGAAACTAATTCTACATCCTGATTTTGAGAGCTAAGATCCTTTCTCATTATTCTCGTCAGCCCACCCTTTATTATCAGAGCCATACTACACACCACCCCTCCCCCACCCCACCATACCTGCCTTTTCCATTTTGCCTATCTCTTCAAGAGTCAAGTAGTCTGGAATATTTAGTTCCCAACCTTGGTCACTCTACAACCACGTCTCCCCAATGGCTATTAGATCAAGCCCATTTCACAGATTCAGACAATCATCAAAACTTACATTGGAGAGAATCATAGGCCTGAATTTAATGCTAGGAACAGTGATCCTGATGGCAGGCCGGAAGCCGGGAACAACCCCAACACTGCCATTTCCGAGAGCCCCAACATGATTCTGTGCCCATCAGGCAATTAACTGCCTGGTGCTGAGGCTTCCATCCCCTTAAGGACGGAGATCCCAACTCTGAGCTGCCAGCCAATTGGAAGGCTGGCAGCGTCACCAGGAATGGAGGTCACTGCTGGGACTACACCTGGCCTGGTGCAGCATTCTGGAACAGTCCCAGGATCCCAGGAACCCAGGTAAGTGGGGTCGGACTCACCGGAGCCAGTCAGGCAGGCCGCGGTGAGCGGGGTGGGGGGCGGCGGGTGTGGTGGGAGGGAGTTATGGCACTGATGAGGGTAGGGGACATTGATTCAGGGGGTGGGGAGCAGCCCTTGTCACCAGGGGGGCCCTCTGTGGGCCACAGGGTGCCTAATCAGGAGGGCCCCCACCCCGAGCACGCAGTAAGGCCACCAACTTTTACTGGGGAGTCTCCCCATGTGGTGGAGAGCCCCCACCACCGGGTGGTATTCTACCATCGGCTGTGGGAAGACCCTTAATTGGCCACTTAAAGGCCTCAAATGGCCTCTGGGCAGGAAGGCCGCCCTTGACATTCCTCATCCCTGATTGAATTGGACGGAGTCAGGAAGGCAACGGGCACTGCAACTTCCTTCCATCCCTCCTGATGCTACGGCCGCACCCCCCTCACCTTGCTACCTCAAATGCCGCCCCATAAGCCAGATTAAACTCCACCCAGAGCTCATAGAAATTTATGGCAGAGAAGCAGGCCATAGTGACCATGCCAGCCAAAAAAGAGCTATGCAGCTTAATCCCACCTTTCACTTCTTGTAGCTACTTCAAGCAAATATCCAAATACTTTTTAAATGCAATGAAGTTTTCTGCTTCTACAACACTTTCAGTCCTGTGGGGAAAGTGGTCCAACTGTAGCTAACAGGAGAAGTAAAGATATTATGAAATTAAAGGAAATTAAAGGAAGAGGCTTATAGTAGTATATATAGTAGTAAACCTGAGCATTGGAAGACCCCCACCATCCTCTGGGTGAAAAATCTTCTCCTCAACTCCCCTACAATCTTTCTACCAATTACGTTAAATCTATGCCTTCTGGTTATTGACCTCTCTGCAAAGGGAATTAGTTGTTTCTATCCACTGGACCAGATGAGCTACATCCCAGAGTGTTGAAGGAGGTAGGTATAGAGATAGTTGATGTATTGGTGGTTATCTTTCAAATTCTATGGATTCTGGAAAAATTCCTGCAGACTGGAAAGTAGCAAATGTAACCTCACTATTTAAGAAAGGAGGGAGAGAGAAAACCACGAACTGCAGGCCTGTTAGTTTGATGTCAGTAGTAGGGAAAATGTTAGAATTTATTATAAAGGATGTGATAACTAGACACTTAGAAAATAATGATATGATTGGGCAGAGACAACATGGATTTATGAAAAGGAAATCATGATTAATAAACCTGTTAGAGTTTTTTGAGGATGTTACTTGTAGCATAGATAAAGGACAACCAGTGGATATGGTGTATTTGGATTTTCAGAATACTTTTGATAAGGCCCCACACAGGAAGCTCGTAACCAAAATTAGACCATATGGGATTGGAGTAATATAGTGGTATGGATTGAGAATTGGTTTACAGACAGAAAACAGAGGGTAGGAATAAATGGGTCATTCTCAGGATGGCAGACTGATACTTATGGGGTACCGCAAGGATCAGTGCTGGGGCCACAGCTGTTCACAATCTATATAAATAATTTGGATGTGGGGACCAAATGTAATATTTCCAAATTTGCTGATGACACAAAACTAGGTGGGAATGTAAGTTGTCAGGAGGCTGCAAGGAGGCGAAGTGAATGTGCAAGAACCAGGCAGGGTATTTCTCAAATGGTGAGAGGTTGAGAAATGTTGATGTCCAAAGGGACTTGGGTGTCCTTGTTCATGAGTCACTAAAAGCTAGCATGAAGGTGCAGCAAGCAATTAGGAAGGCAAATGGTATGTTGGCCATCATCACAAGGGGTTTTGAATACAGGAGTATACAGTCTTGCTGTAATTGTATAAAGCCTTGTTGAGACCGCTCCTGAAGTATTATGTACAGTTTTGGTCTCCTCATCTAAAGAAGGATATACTTGTCATAGAGGGAGTGCAACAGAGGTTCACCAGACTAATCCCTGGGATGGCTGGATTGTCTTATGTGGAGATATTGAGGAAACTGGGCCTGTATTCTCTAGAGTTTTGAAGAATGAGAGGTGATCTCATTGAAAAATTCTTATGGGGTCTGACAGGGTAGATGTGGATGGGATGTTTCTTCTAGCTGGTGAGTCTAGAACCAGGGGACATAGTCTCAGACTAAGGGGTAGCCCATTTAAGACTGAGATGAGGAGGAATTTCTTCACTCAGAGGGTGGTGAATCTTTGGAATTCTCTACCCCAGAGGGCTGTGGAAACTCAATCATTGAGCATGTTCAAGACAGAAATCGATAGATATCGGGATACTACTGACATCAAGAGATATGGGGATAGCGTGGGAAAGTGACATTGAGGTAGATGATCAGCCATGATCTAATTGAATGGCACAGCAGGCTTGACAGGCTGAATGGTCTACTCCTGCTCCTATGTTCCTATGTTTCTGTAATCTGGTGGCTAGAACTGCCCACAGAACTCTAACTGTGGCCTAACTAGTGTTTTATATGGTTCTAGCATAACCTCCCTACTTTTATATTCTATGCCTTGGCTAGTAAAGGACAGTATCCTATATGACTTTCTAACCACCTTGACTACCTATCCTGCTACCTTCAGGGATCTATGGACATGTATTCCAAGGCTGTCTGCACTTCTCCGTATCCCACCATTTATTGTGTATTCCCTTCCCTTGTTTGCTCTCCCCAAATGCATTACCTCACACTTCTCCAGATTGAACTCCATTTGCCAATTTTCTGCCTACCTGACAAGTTCATTGATATCTTCCTGTAGTTGTTAACTATTGTTCTTCCTCACTATCAACCACATGGTCATTTTTTTGTATCATCT